>NC_140586.1:294450891-295120891 GCF_964204655.1 Triturus cristatus | reverse complement strand
TCACAGTTAATATCGGTCGCAGCCACTGCTTAGCCAAAATAAGGGCCCATCTGCCCCCCCTTCACTCCCTTCCCCGACTCAGACAATGAAAAGGCTGTACAACATCAATACGGTAGAGCGGAGAAAAGAAGAATACATATGGGAAGGGGTGGGCAAGAAAGCAAATGAACCAATGAAGACGAAATACTGGAGTTTGACACCATAAGCTGAGCACTGTGCAGAAACCAAGGGTACTTTAGATGGGAAGATACAAGCAGATGAGTTTAGATGAAGGACTGGAAACTCAGCCATAACGCTAAACATACAGATATCCTAACCAGCATCTGATTCCAGAGTCTTTGCAAAACCATTCCTCTGATACCTCAAACCCCTGCATCCCATTTTCTGGGAATCACTCCAAAGCAGATTTTTGCAGCATGAACGTGTAAGCCATTTTGTGTACACAAACACCACGCTTGTAACGCCAACTCCTTAGAGTACCACACAAAGGAAGCAGATAACATTTGCAACATCACATCTCTCTCTATCAGCACAATACTGCCCTCACTAGAGATCGCAAACTCTTTAGTACCATAATTGTTGATCTTCACAGTATAGCCAGAGCTAAGTGGCCCCACAACAGTAGCAGATTTCGTAAGCTCAGAGGCCTCCTTGGCTAACTTCTGGTTGATTTTGTTAAGTTCGGTCTCCAGCCTCCGCTGCTCAGCAAGCAGGACTTTGCACACACGTTGCCGGGATGCTTTCAACAGCAGATCTTTAACTTCCTCCAGGTCTTTACGTAGCTTGGGATGAAAAAAAGAAAAATAGCGATTACAGCCTAGTAACAAAACTTTTATTGTTTTACATTCCTTTATTTACTTAACATGCAAGCCACTGTCTTCCTTTCTCTTTGCCCGTTTTATTTCTAAAGCACTTTCTCTGCATATCAATTCTTTACACTTTTTTGCATGCCATTTCATCAGCATCTACATATGTGATGTCATCATAGTGCTCTCAAAATAGCATAATGAAGGGAGACAAGAGTTAAGGGTGGTCCACTGTAAAGGGAGATGGGAGAGCCGACTGATGAATGGAAACCTCTGTCTCAGGAGGTTACACTCAGATCTTGAAACTCACTCATCCCTAATGTGACAGTCATAGGCACGTTTCCCATTTCAAGCACACCCAGTGATGACCTCTGATCTTGGGTGTTTAAAATTGTGGTTTTTAGCACTGATTTTTAGGATATTAATGATATATTTTGATCGTTTTTGCTGCCATTTTATGTTTTTTTAAACTTCTACACTTTAGTAGCGATTTTTTTTTTTTTAATTAAAATGTTTTATTACAAACAATAAAGATCTGCATGTACAAGTTTCATCTGCAAAACACTTCAATACAGTTATTTCATTACATTTAGCGATATTCGACTTCACAACTACTCTCACTATCATTACATATCATCCTCTGAGTCATTGTCTCAGGGGGATACATATCTCTCCTCTATACATATTCCATTTTCCCCATATTCTACTCCATTTTTTTGGGGCATTTCCTATTAACAAACGTGGCCTTATCTGCCACCATAGCAGCATCCATATCATTACTCCATTGCTCCGCAGATGGTATATTTCCGGCCCTCCACTTTTGAGCAATGTTCCTTTTGGCTATCATCATGCCGGTCGTTGCCCAGTGTTGTTTGGCGTGTGTAAGGTCCGTAGGCCCCCATGCATTTAAAAGACAGCACCTGGACTCCATCGGGACTTGTTTCCCTGTTACCTCTGCAATGATCCCCAGCACCGTCTCCCAGTACGGTCTCAGTTTTGTACAGTCCCACAATGTGTGGTAGAAGGTGCCCATGTCCCCATACTGCCGTAGACAACTCGGGTCAATGGACCTTCCCATCTTATGTAGAACTACCCTGGTAGAGTAGGACCTATGTAATATTTTGAATTGTACCAGCCGTAATTTGGAGGAGATTGCCACCTCCTTAGGCGACGCCAGTGTCTCGCCAGTCCGGGTCATCCATTTCTCCCACTTTTAACTGCCAGACTTCCCTGAGTCGGTCAAATGGGTCCGCTCGGTTATTGATGTTTTTTTTTTATATGTTAGTGAAGTTGCTCGCTTGTATAAGTGGTCTGTAAGTAATCGGTCTTCTAGGGGGGACTACTCTGGGAGAGTCTCTGCCGGAGGGAGGACTGCCTCTATGGCATGTTTGATTTGCATATATCTAAACTGTTCCCTTGGAGCCATTTTGTGCTGGTCTTGTAAATAAGCTAAACTGACCACCTTTCCACTACGCCAAAGGTCCCCCAGCCAGGAGATTCCGATTAGGTCCCAATTTCGAAACCCTTTGCTGTTACCCAATGTTCCCAGTCGGCCTGTGTCCCATAGGGGCGTGTGCTGTGTAAATCTACCCATCCATCCCAGGTGTCTATTAACCGTATGTCATATACGAACAGTATGCCTCGCTGGGCCCAGGAGGCCATTGGTTCTACTTTGGGCGTAAAGCGCTCTATTAACCCCTCCAACCCCCAGGGTCATCCTGTCTAGATGATATGTGGGATCCGTGTCTGGAACGTGCACCCATTGGTTAATTACCGTGAGTTGCGAGGCCCAGTAATATGCCTTTATGTCTGGCAGGGCTATCCCGCCATCATACCAACTCCGCGTCAATTTGTGTCCAGCTATTCTGGCCGGTTTCCCGGCCCATAAAAGGGCTACCACTTCTGAGTTCACCGCTTTTAAGTATGTGTCGGGGACTGGGTATGGTGTGTTGTGTAGGACATATAGGAATCTGGACAGTGCCATCATCTTAAAGAGGGCCGCTCTGGCCAGCAATGTAAGCGGTAGTGCCCTCCAATGTTTGGTGTCCCGTTTCAGTCTTTGCAAGGGGGGCTGTAGGTTGAGGGTAAAAAAGGAATCTTGGTCTGAGGTAATATGAATGCCCAAGTACTAAAACTATCCCTGACTAACTGGACTTTACAGTCTCTCGGCAGCTGTGGGGGTGGGGATTCATGCATTACGTATAGGCGATATATTTTTAGTAGCGATTTTTGGCGCAGCCTGTTACAGACCGCCTCGCTGCCCCTTCTAGTGGACTCAACTCATTGGTGGCAGGGGGTTCTTTCTCCCATCCCGTCTGCCGTCTTTACTGCGCCAAAGAGTGGAATAGGTCAGCTGTCTAGCACGGACTTCGGGTTTCCAATCGCACATACAAAACAGGCCAATGCGCATGGGCGGCACCAAGGGCCAGGGATGCTGGCCGGGTGACACCGGAGAGTAAGCGACTCCCAAGAGGACTTAATGAGCTGGCTTCCAAAAGGGGGAAAGTGGGTCTGTGATAGCTCTATTCCTACTATCACACTGGCTCGCAAATGTTCTCACTGCAAATGGAACCCAAAGCTAGCTTTGGACTCTGGAATGCCTTCCCACAACTGCAAGGAAATACATAAGGCTAAAGGGGACATGACTCAGGAAAAGCTTCTATGTTCCCTGTTGAACGCATGGTCGATGGTCAAACCCAGTACTGAGATACATGAACTGATTGTAGATTTGGAATTAGCCCAAGATTCAGTCACAAATAAACAGTCTAAGGAAGATTCTAGACCATAATTAGTAGAAGCTACCCCTCCAGGATATTAGATTGTCAGACTTGATAGTGCCTCTCGCAGAGGAAGGGGGGAGGGAGCTGGCAATCATTTCAATAAACTTTCTGAGCTGCACCTTGCAACCTATTAGCTTTGACTTACAAGATGACTGTAAGATAGCGCAGTTTAGAATTAAAGCTAATAACAAGCTTCTCTTTTTTGGGCTTTTGTGAATCGTCACCCTGGCTCTCGTACTCAGGATATTGAGTCCTGGGACCAAATTTTTGAACCCTTCATTGCTGCACCCTAATTTGACCATTTTAGGCAATTTTAATCTTCATTTGGAAGATCACAAAAGAAAAGATGTTAGTACATTTTTAGAACCGATTAACAATTTTTGGGTTCTCCCAATTGGTTAACTTTCCCACTCATGCGGCTATCCATGCCCTTGATGCAATTTTTCTGAATCACTCGGTCTTGAAGCCAGGAAATGACCTTCTGTTTGGTTGGTCGGACCTCCTAGCAATTACCTTTACCCTTGAATTACAAATGGAAGTATGGATACAGGGTAAGCATATATCCTATAAAAGTTGCTGTAAAATCTCCCACATAGATCTGGAAGCAGCCCTAGATGAAATAATGATAACAAACATCATTGCACATGCTCCCTCGCCAGAGGCTTTTAACACCTGCTGCCATTGATCAAGTGGCCCCACTCAAATCTAAGACGGCCACGATATGGAAAAATACCCATTGTAGCTTCATGTATACAGAAAACACAACAAAAATGGATAAATATTGGGGGCGTGGCCTGCAGCCAAGGAAGATGGCCGCACACTAAGTGAGCTGCGCTAGCAGACCGAAGCGAATCGCCCCAAATCCGGCATAATCCGTTGATATAAGGACACCTACCAGCAGGCAAGGCTGAGGGGAAGTGGCGGGCAGCATCGGTGTTGTCCTCGGCAGCCCGCGAAAGGCCGAGGGCGTTGTGACCGGGACGGCACTTGCAGAGACGAGAAAATGGCGCCCGCTGCCTTGAAGTGATCGGAGACGGCGGCAAAGACTGAATAGCTGCGATGCTGTGGAGGGTGAAGCGTGGCGGTCGGTCCAGAGGACAGCGAGGCGTGGGTGCTCCTTGCCGGCGACTGTGGTGAGCGGAGTGCGAGCTTTGGAGGCCGTGTCGTTGGGCTGCCTGAGCCGAGACTGCACTGGGAAGAAAATGGCGCCTGTGGTGTAGATGGCGCGGACAGTGATCTGCAGCAAGGCCCGGTGAGCTGCGAGCGGGCGGCTGCGGGGCGGTCCGCTGGCCGTGCTGGTGCACAATTTCTGAAGACAGTTGAGGCGTGCCCTGAGGAGCGCCCCTATACCTGGTCTGGCGGCGGGGCCTGCGGCCCATGGGGAGACGGGGGCCCGCCGGCACTTCAAAGGCCTGGAGCTAGTGGACAGAGAGCAGCCTGAGCGCGGTGGCGGTAAGAGCGCATGGGCTGGCCGATGGAGTTTGCAGTCTGCAAGGAAGTGCTACCGGCGAAGACTACAGACAAGTGGGGGCAGAGGCAGATACGCGCAGGAGCGGGGCTCGGAGTGGAGGGCCTAGCCTAGGCCCCTGTGCCCTCACACCGAGACTGGTTTGTTCGCCCATTGCCTAGGGCGTGTATTGGAGCTGTGAAGCCGTGCACGATACCCCGCTTCGGGGTGCGCAGGGAGTGAGCGGCGGGGCTGCGCCGAGGGCCACTGGCGCACCCCAGACTAAATTGGGGCCACTCTGGTGGGCGTTCCTGGGTCCCCGTGGGGTCGCCTATCGTTGGAGCCGGCATTGTACCAGGAGGCACGGCGCAGGACAGTATTGCCTTCGGTGGAGTGCGTGAGAAGAGGCGCTCGGCCGGCGGTGTTCACTGGGGCGTCGGGGAGCCCCGGAGGTGCCTGGGTTGTACAGGCCTGCGTGTCAGCGCATAGTGGAGTGGGGCCCCGGATGCAGTGGAGACAGCGCCGCGGGTGGCTTGGCCGCTGCTCGACCCGGGGTCTGGTCGCAGGACCTGGGATCTCCTACTAATCTGGTCTGGGCGGCCCGGGCGCCTGGTGTACCGTCTGGATTACCTTGGCGGGGCTTCCGTCATGGGCCGCAACAGGTTGACAGAGCAAGCCCAAGCCAATCAAATCGATAAGTACACAGTGGCAATGGGCAGCAAGGAGGGCCAGCATGGCGCGAGTCAGCGCAGTGGGGTGGAGGATGACGAACCTGAACCGTCGCTCCAAGACATCATGCTAGCGATTAAGGACATGCGTGGCACGATGGAGCCCAAATTAGACTCAGTCATGGAGGAGGTTAACTTGCTCCGTGCGGATTTCCGAAAGATGTCAGAAAAGTTGGCGGCAGCGGAGAGCGGCATTGGGGATTTGCAGGCCAAAATGAAGAGGATGGAGGAGCAGGTCGCATCCCTCACCAAAAACCAAACGAAGATTATGGCCCGCCTGGAGGATCAGGAGGGTCGGGCCCGACGCAATAAACTCCGCATCGTGGGGGTTCCGGAGGGATTGGAGGGCCCGTCCGTGGACTGCTTCATAGAGGACGTGATCCTCAATCACCTAAAGCCGAAACGTCTCTCCAACTTCTTCTCAGTTGAAAGGGCCCACCGTGCGTTGGGGGGGGGGGGGGTGGAAAGCCTAAGCCTGGGGCGCCCCCACGCACCATAATAGCCCGCGTCCTGAACTATAGGGATCGTGACTGCTATCCTGCAGGCATCCTAAGTGTCTGGGGATCTGCGGCTGGAGAACGCCACCATTCGCTTCTACCCCGACTTCACGGTGCACGTCCAACGGCTCCGCAGATCCTTTGAAGGGGTCAAGAGAGCCCTTCGTGACCACGGTGTGAAATACATGAAGTTATTCCCGGCGTGCCTCAAGATTATGGACGGCGAGAAGGCATATTTTTTTGACTCTCCAGCAGAGGTGAACGACTGGATGGAAGGCTGGCGAACAGTGGGCCGTCAAGGTGGTCCACGGAGATCAGCCTCTAATCGCATTGGTCAGGAGGTCCAGGCTCAGCGCACTCCGCCACGAGAGCAGAGAGAGAGCGAGCAGGCTCCTATAAAGTGACTGTAGAGGCTCAGGGTTGCACGGGGTGCTGGCTTGGAGAAGATTGGGGGGTGACTTGTCTGGGTATTCTCTTGGATGTTGGGCGGGTTACTATCAGGCGAAATGCCTGTCATTTGTCTAAAACTACAAGGTTGCGGTTTACTAGTTTTTGCCTGGGCCGGTAGAAGGTCTTGACATCCAGGGTCGGGAGGGAGGGATGGGTCCGGGGGGGGGGGGGGGGGGGAGGTGGGGTCTATTGAGTTGTTTTGTCATTGGGGTGTGAACTCCGACAATTCAGTATGATGTTTTCTGCGGACTGTAGGCTCATGTTCCCTTGTTTGGTTGACACCGGGGAGATGGAGCGACAGGCACTCTGCAAGTTTTCTGGGTGGTTGGTTGGGGGCCCACTTAGCAGGGAAGGCGGTCTGGTTTGGGGAGGGACGGTTGGGCGGTTGTTTTTGTTTAGCTCATGGCGGCTCACACTTAAATGCATGGCTGGGTCATCAGAGAGGCGGGCATGAGAGGAGGATTGACTCTATGCACCATGGGACCTGGTATGGGAATGGGTGACTGGACGCAAATGAGAATCTGGACGTGGAATGTCAACGGGTTGGGCAATAAGATTAAGAGAACACTAGTGCTACAGCACGTGAAGCGCCATTCCCCAGACGTGGTGCTCCTCCAGGAGACGCACCTTCGGGGAAAGAGGTGTAAGGCCTTAGACCCTTTTGGCTACAAGCTGGTGGCTCACGCAGGGTTCACGTCGGGTTCCAGGGAAGTGGGGATTCTTGTCCGAGCCCCATTGCCCCTGGTCATCACTGGCACATGGACGGAGGACTCGGGATGTATGGCGTCGGTGGCAGCTAGATGGGAAGGGAGGCTACTAATCCTTAGCTCTTGTTATGTTCCGCCTGGCCTGCATGCCTCGACGTTCAAGAAGCTGGGGTCGCATTTGATGGGCCTCCCCCAGGGCACCCTCGTGCTAGGAGGTGACACAAACGCGGTCATGGATCCGGATTGTGATCGTTCACGGGTGAGATCGGGTAACAGGGGGGAAATGGGACTTAGGGGCTTCGTTAGCGCTATGGGCCTTGGTGACATATGGCGCTCGCACCACCCGTCCCAAAGGCACTACTCATTCTATTCAGCCAGACATGGGTCCTTTTCCAGATTAGATCATATTTTTACGAGAGAGGACCAGTTGGGGGACTTTGCGGAATCTTGCATTATGGCCCGGGGAATCTTGAACCATTCCCCAGTAGGGGTGGTCCTTAGGGGGGCAACAACCGTCAGGGCGGCCTTCCCTAGGCTCGACCCATGGCGCCTTCGGGATGACTCGACAAGGGGTAAGTTGCGGGAATGTTCTCAACAGTACTTTGCTGAGAACCAGGGATCGGTCGAATCCCAGCTCACGCTGTGGGAAGCGTATAAAACGGTCCTAAGGGGCCAGGCCCAGGCGCTGATTGGAGCCCAAAACAAGCATTTGCAATGCAATAAGTCTCGCATTTACGTGAGTTTAAGCTATTGGCATTGTAAATGACAATGCCTTTTATTTATGTTTTAAAAACAAAAACAAAAATAAAAGGCATTATTTGCAATGTCAATAGCTCAAACTCGCGTAAATGCGAGACCTATTGCATTGCAAATGCTTGTTTAGTTTGTGGGGATAGCAGCCATAGGCAGAGTCTCTAGTGGTTAGCTACAGACATTACAATTCTAATGCAAGTAACAATTGCTGATTCTGGAGTTCTATCCACAGCTTACTGGAGTAAGGGCTGAGGTAGAACAAACAGAGTATTGTTTCCATTCTACCCCTTTCCCCTAACGCTGGGAGATGGCAATAATCTAACAACCATTAGCAAAGCCAATAGGTCTCATCGTTAAGACCCATTGCTTTATCAGTGTTTTATAGCCATGGTGGACAGCATCCCTGATGCTGTGCAGCATGGCTAAATAGGAAAAAAAAAAGTCTATGGCGCGGCTGGCCACGTCATACAACAGGTGTGCCCGGCACACGTGCACACACCTATAAAAATGATGTGGTACTTTTTTGTTTATTAAGCGTGGGTGGGAGCCATATCAAGGACACAGGTATGGGGCTGCAACGATGAGGAGTCAGAAGGAGAAGCAATGGCGAGAAAAGATGTTGTGGGAGCAACAAGGAGGGTGGGGGAAAGAAGCAACCCGTAGGGTGGGGTGGGGAGAAAAAAAACGAGAAAATACATGCAGATGTTCTGAAAAAGAAGAGGAGGCAACAGGTGCAAAGTGTATATTAACGACTGGAACTTATTGGGTCACCTTTCATCTTGAGGCGGTTAAATTGTGAAGATATCATAGCCGCCCCAACCCCCTCTCCCCCTAATCCTGGGAAGCAGTTAATAATGTACTTTTTTAACATAGATCTAGGCAGAGCAGTAGTAACTCTCAGGATGAGGACTTGGGTAGGAGCTTGAGTTTACAAAGGGGAGAAAAGCATGCTGAAGTCAGTCACTACCCCCATGCAGATATTAAATGATGAAACTGGCATAACTGAGCTGGTGGTGAAAGCAGTGGACGTGAAGCTGGAGGATCTTGCAGGTTGGAAGTTGAAACTGGAAAAAGCCAACAAAAATAAAATGTGTAGAATGGACTCTGTAGTAAACCGTGCTCCAAACACATTGTCATCATAGATCCTAATGAAAGCTATCTCACATTGTGCAGTGGAGAAAATACTGCAAAAAAAGGATATGGTGAGTGCTACAACTGCTAGCTGCACGACACCTGCTAAAATGGTTTGGAAACCGCTGGTGGCAATCCATGATACATGGGACACACTGTTGGGGCGGGAACTCCCAAACTCAGGTGTAAAATCCTGGCATACCCTAAACAAACATTTTAAAGCCCCCAGTAAAAAAACAAAAAAATGCTTTACCTTTGGTATAATCGCGGCACCCGCGCTTTACTGTTAATGTTATAAGTAAAGCGCGGGTGCCGCGATTATACCAAAGGTAAAGAAATAGATTTTTTGTCTTTTCCTTTACTTTTTGTATAATCGCGGCACCCGCGCTTTACTTCTAACATTAAAAGTAAAGCGCGTGTGCCACACTTATACCAGAAGTAAAGAAAAACAAGCGGCGCGCTCGAGTCACGCCTGTGTCTAGGCAAAATCATAGCTCCACCCACGGCCTATTGGTGTCTATTACGCGCTTGGTGCGCGTAATAGACACCAATAGGCCATTGGAGGAGCTATGCGCGCGCCTCAGGCCAATTGTGTGCAGTCTTTTGGAAGAAGACGCACGCAAAGGCCAATGGGGGAGCTAAAAAGGAATCGCCCACGGACGAGCGTGTGCGATTCCTAGGTCGATTTCTGAACCCCGGAACAAAAGGACTCTCGCCTGCGCAAGCACTGCTGCGCAGTGCAACGCAGGTCGCGAGACCTAAAATGGAGGAATCGCTGCAGATTAGGCAATTGGAACGGGAAATAGAGGAGATGGAGTGAAGAGCAGGCGGGACTCCCTCGACGGACCTAGCCCACACCCTAGCACTCAAGCAGAAGGAACTTCGGTCACTAGCCGAGGGCGAGGCTCGAGCCTACTCCCTGGCCACGCAACGTAGGATTTATGATGCGGGGGACAAGAGTATGAAACTATTGGCTTGGCTTGAGCGCCGAGATCGGGAGCGCTCCTGGGTGGCGATCGTGAGCGCTCCTGGGTGGCGACAGTGAGTGATGCTTCCGGGTCCTTGGCGGATACAGGTGTGACCATAGCGGAGGCATTTGCGTCCTACTATGAGGGGGTCTACTCTCCGGTCTGTACCAGGTCTGAGCTGGACTGTGAAGAGTTCTTGCAAGATTTCGCGCTCCCCACTCTATCTCAGGAACAAACGAGCCGTCTGGAATCCGTTCTAATGGGGGCGGAGCTCGATGAAGCCCTTAACTCCCTGCAGGCAGGGAAGGCACAGGGGCCCAATGGCATCCCTGTAGAATTATATAAGAGCCACATTAATGTGATTATTGACCCATTACGGAAAATGTTTCTTGAGGCCAGAGAGGCGGGTATGCTTCCGCCAGATCAGCGAGAAGCTACGATAGTGGTAATTCACAAGGCTTGGAAACCGGCGTACCTGTGCTCATCCTCCCGGCCCATCTCGCTGCTAAACATGGAGGCCAAGGTTTTGGCCAAAGCCTTGGCGACGAGATTGCGGTCGGTCTTGTCGGACCTTATCCATGTAGACCAGTTAGGTTTCATGCCCCATAGGAGCACTCGACTTAATTTGAGAAGGTTATATGGAGTCCTGCATCTGACAGAGGCGGTGGGTGATACTCAAACGGCCCTGATGGCCCTAGATGCATCAATAGCCTTCGATAGTACAGAGTGGCCCTACTTATTCATGGTCCTCCAGAAGCTGGGCTTTGGCCCGGTTTTTTGTAGTTGGGTGAGACTACTGTATGAGCAGCCGTTAGCGAGGGTGAGGGTAAACGGTGCGATATCCCGAACGTTCCCCCTGCGCAAGGGGACCAGACAGGGGTGTCCCTTGTCCCCGCTTCTTTTTGCCCTCGCACTCGAGCCGTTAGCGCACTGGATCAGGCGGTACAGGTCTTTTTGGGGCTTGGCGCTCAACGACGACTGGGAAGAGCGTATATCCTTATACACAGATGATATTGTCCTATATATGGCCCACCCATACCACTCTATTGCGCAGGCGCTACATCTTTGAGTTGTTTGGGAGCTACTCTGGCTTCACAATTAATTAGTTCAAATCTCTCATTTATCCCCTCTTGTGCCCGCCACCGAGAATCCCGAAGGGATGTTCGGCATCGATAGAGACAGAAGGCTTACGGTATCTGGGGGTGTATGTTACCAGAGATAGGGCGGAATTCCTTACTAAAAATCTTGAACCACATTTGGTGAGGCTGGCCTCTGATGTCTCTCACTGGAAGTCCCTGCCTCTCAATCTCGTTGGGCGTGCTGCACTGTTCAAAATGTTGGCACTGCAGAGGCTTCTATACGTCTTGCAGAACACAACGTACCCAATACCGAGCGGGGTGTTTAGGCGTATATCTCAGTTGGTACGCACGCTACTATGGGAGGGCGGGAGCTCGAGGATAGCGATGCGCAAACTCACGAGAGGAGTGTACAACGGGGGCCTGGCCCTTCCAACGTCCAGTTATATTACTGGGCTTCCCAACTGCAGGTGGTCAATGATTGGGTATATGAGCCGAGGTCAGAACCCGCTTATCGAGTAGATAGGTATGTTATGCCGGGAGGCACTTGCGAGCCGCTCCTTTATTCGCGTCGTTGGCGCGGAGATCTGCCTTTGCATACGGGGGTGGTACTACAATGCTGGCGGGAAGCGAATCAATTCCTGGGGTGTGCTGGTACCCTGACAGGGAGGACCCCTCTGTGGGTGGGGGATCACTTGCCAGAGGTTAAGGGGCTTGTGGGCTGGAAATTAATTGGGATAGAATATTTAGGCAACGTCTGGAAAAGAGAGGCCCCCAGATCCTTCGAGTACCTCCAACAAGAATACCAATTGCACGACTCCCAGCGCTTTCACTACCTTCGCCTTATGCATGCCCTGCGATCCCATGTGAGCCCCGACGCTTCCATCCCAGAATATTCTCCCATGGAGGACAGGCTTCTGCTGGATCCCATCCTAGGCAGGCCAACGGCCACTATTTACCATGAACTCAAACAATATGCCTGACCCGCTGGTGTCCCCGAGGGTGAGATGGGAGGGGGATATTGGTCGCCTCGAGGATGACGACTGGCAGGATGCCTTGCAAAGCCCGCGCGAAGTTGCCATTCGGATAAGGTTCCGCCTAGTACAGCTTAAAATTTTGCATCGGGTGTATTACCCGCTAACCCATCTTTTCGCATAGGGCAGGAGCCTGTCCCCACTATGCGCGCGGGGATGTCAGGGGGAGGGGACATTTTATCATATCCTCTGGGATGCCCGAACATAGTACCCTTTTGGACGAAGGTAGCGCATACGATGTCGGACGTGGTGGGCTCGCTGGTCCCACTGGAGTCCAAATAGCTTCTTCTCATGATCAAAGGACCCACAGATTGGTCCAGGTATCGCGAGATCTGGCTTTCAATGGCAGCCGGGGTAGCGAAACGCAATATTGCCAGTTGCTGGGGGGCGCAGGCGCAGGCGCCCCCACAGTGGGACCAATGGCTCAGGGATTTGGACTGGTGTCAGAGGGCAGAGGAAACCATATACAAGGCCAGGGGCTGTGTGAAAAAATGGAAAAAGGTGTGGGGGCCGTGGAGGAGGTATCGTGCTGCACGGAGAAGGAGGGGGGGGGGCTCAAGTCTGATTCAGCCGTTGTTCAGTTCTGATGACTCGTAATTGTACCATGCACAAGAGTTACTCGCTATGCCTTGCAACTTTGGTTGTATTCTGTATGAGACCATGAGCAAAGTTAATAAAAAGAAAAAGAAAAAAAAAGGATAAATATAGAAAAAATGAGCAAACACATATGGATTAATACAGATGGAAATGTAAAAAAAAAAAAAAAAAACCACATAAAACCAGGAGCCCTAAACATAATGTCGGATTTTGAGGAAAATTAGGACATTTTCTCTCTTGAAGAGGACATGAAGGCTTCCACGGTTAAGGAGACTGTTGCTACTCTGTCCACCCCGCACCCCTCCCCATATCCTATATGCAAATTAAAACTCTACTTATGCGTCTAAAATCAGGCCCCCAAGAGGATCCCTGACTTGATTACTACTTTTTGGAAAAAGTATATAGTCAGATAATCTGCACAGGAGTCCATCCACAAATCCCATAAAAAAGAAGCCAAATGAGTAGCCAGACGATTTTAAAAATCTGCACCCAAATTTGCCTGCACCAGCAAACTTTTTTGAAAAGTACATTAATCAGACCTTGGCAGAGTTTATTTTTACGCAGGACTGATGGACACCTCACAGAACGGTTTCCGTAGCGGTCACAGTACTGAATCGGTTCTAGTCACTGCAGACAACTAAATTTGCTGCCAAGTGAACCAGAGTGGCATGGCTATCCTGCTCATGCTGGATCTGTCAGCACCATTTGATACTGTGCCCCCGCTCCTGCTTGGTGCTAAGATTTCACCGGGTGGGGGCAAGTGACACCGCACTGGCTTTACTGGGGTCCTTTCTCACTAACAGAACCCAGACTGTCAGCTGTAGTGACTTCTTGGCGGAACCCTTTAAACTCCCTTTTGAGGTGCCACGGGGGCCCTCGCTCAGCACCACTTTGTTTAATCTGCATGTGGCACCACTGGCAACTCTGGTGCGGTCATTTGGTTTCATCATATGAAGAGGACACCCAGATTATTGTCTCAGTGTCTGATGACATGATATCTGTAGCAGAGAAATTCAAACTCTGTATGTTGGGATCTGGATGAAGGAGTACTGTCTGAAATTCAATAAGGAGAAGACAGAGATCCGGTCTTTGGGGCTAAGCACTTGGTGTGGTCAGACCTGTGGTGGACAGAGACATGTGGCCCCCTACCTACTCCAGTTGCGTCTGTTAAAAACCTAGGAGTCATCGTTGATAACACACTCACTTTTGCTACTCGGGTCAATAGGACCCCAAGCACATTTTTTTTATTATTAAAATTTTGAAAAACATCTTCCTTTCATTCCAATGGAGCAGAGAACTGCAGTAGTCATTGCATTGATTACCTCTCGCCTTGTTACCTGGAACGGTCTTTACTCAAATATCGATAAATACTCACTTGAACTCCAGATTACAAAAGCAGCTGCTCATTTGATATTGAAAATATCCAAACGCCATTCAGTGAGGGAGGGCTTGCGCTCTCTATACTGGCTATCTGTGAGGAAGCGGGTAATTTTCAAAGCATTGTGCATGGTCCATTGGGCACTGTACCTTCAGGGACCGCTTCCCCTCAGGTTACCATTCCAATGGTATTTGCCAAAAAGACAGCTGAGATACTCTTCTCAAAGAAAAAGGATTGTTAATAGGTTTCGGAAGGTGGCCACACCTTTTCGGTAGCAACTGCTAAATTGTTCCACATTGCTAGTTTACCCTCTCACATAGCCTTCCATAAAAAATTTGAAGACATGGTTATTTTCTCTTACGTAATTGTTCCTTTTGTGGGTGGCTCGTTTTCTGTTGGTAGTGCTTTGACGCCTTAGGGCATAGTGCGCTTTATAAATCCAATCAAAAATCTGGTGCCTATCCCTTGTAGGGATTCACAGGCAGCTTTGCCAACCACCAAGTGGCCATAATTTTGGATTTCCGAACACAGCACAAACATTTTTGGCCCGCCCTACTTGTCAAAACAACCACAGAAACTTTAAGTAATGGACCACCACAGCTAGTACCCTGATCTTATTTTGGAAT
The DNA here is from genome assembly GCF_964204655.1 of Triturus cristatus. Lineage (NCBI taxonomy): Eukaryota > Metazoa > Chordata > Amphibia > Caudata > Salamandridae > Triturus > Triturus cristatus. The sequence goes on along the minus strand of NC_140586.1, from coordinate 295,105,913 downwards.
AGAAAGGAACTCTGGAACCAGCTCACAAAAGTTGTTTTACAACTACCAAGACATTCTGTGTTGCTGCTCGCCTCTTCCTTCAAAGCAGTAACAGGCCTGACTTAAGTGAAGCTGGAACTTTGGAGTAGGCAGAATATCCATGAGATAAAATGCAATCAGCTGATAGTCAAGACCATGCTGGGACAATTAATGGATTGCACCCGATGGTAAACCTGCATTGACCCTTTATTTACTTGACTTTGTTGGATCACTTATTATTTCCAACTTGAGATTGCACAAGGTTTTCCCTTTCATCCTAGATAACTGGAAATGTCCTCTAGGCAGAGGCTGCCCGCCCTGGTTCTGTGCCGCCTCCCTATGACCCACAGTTTCATAAATATCGTGGTTTAAAGGTGCAACAGGACCCCAAACTAAAAATCAGTTGTTGGTGGGAATCACTAAGTACCAATTGGTTAATTCGCTCACAATTTGTCACTCACGTCACAAAAGCGCATTAAACTCGCAACACCAACTGTGACCAGCCATTTGCATGCTGTGAGCCCATGAGGTTTGGTATAGGTCTCCCTATCCCCGGAAACTTGCCCTACATGCTACGCCAATGCAAACTCCATTGGTATTTCCACTGAAACAAACTCAACGGTGCCTTGTGCCATCTGCCAGAAACTATTGGATCCCTGGCAGCCCTGTTAACCCAGCATTGGATCTTTGACGCAAGTCTGTTACCATTTTTATTTGTGTTTCACAGACCTAAATCACTTTCGGGTGGGGTGGAGGGGAATTGTGAGATTTTGCTCCTGCTTTCACAAACATGGGCTTAAACTCGTCAACCTTTTACTCCCCCATTCCAACGGCCATACTCACCAAGGAACTAGAATAACCAGGGGTGTGGAATTTAATAAAATATCTACTTGTCCATGGGGCAGGTTACTTCATAAATCTACTTGTCCTGTAACAAAATCTACTTGTCTCTTTTGTGCCATGTAATGCGGTGACAAATTATGGCAGCAATACCCTTACATAAGAACTCCAAAATAGCCTCTCTGAATATGCCAGGGCTCCTTCCATAGCAGAGTATGAATACTAGCAATTCCCTTATGTTGCCACGTTTCTGCAGATCTACATACTGGCGCTGAAGTTAAGCAACAGTTTCAGGGTTGGAATGCCCTTTTGAGTCTGTGCAAACCTACTAACTTGCATGTTTTAAGGGTATTCACCAACTCTTCTCTAATCTTTTCCCATACTGAGAAAGGTTGGATATTTACTCCTGACAATGGCAGACATAAAACTTCTTCCTGGGTTGGGAAAAAAGTGGTTGGAGGGGAAGTAAACTTGCAAACGCTCAGATTTTCGCATGAGCAAATCTAAACATGCATGTTTGCTCATGCTAAAATGCAGTTCACAAATATTTTCTAGAAGTACTATTTCTTGGCCTACTTCTGTAAAGTCTTGTGAATTCAGGAAGTCATATATCTGCACTTAATGCAAGGACATAAGTGCCTTTTTGAGACTTTACTTACTAATTGGCCCCCTAATTAGGTCTGACGTTAACCATGACATGTTTATTAAAATGTCTCTCTCTGTCAGTTGGCTAGCTTCACTGTGAATGACAGCATTCGGTTCTTTCACAAGGAGCATAATTGACACACAGTCGTTTTGTTCAGTGCCAGGAACTTCTGTGGCAATGTGTGCTTTTTGAAACCGAAACAATTTTTGCTTTTGACAATGTTTGTTATAATGATGAGGGCCCAGCAGCACCCACACCAATAAGGTTTTCCAAAAAAAATGCCAAAACAAGTCACGCATTGATAAAACCAAAAGACTGACCAACAATTTCAGACCTTTTGGCTTTACCAATGCTTGGTTATTTTTATGTTTCCCATAATCTTATTAAAACTGGTTACAGTGATTTTCCATTATGAATATTTTTGGGAAATACTAGCATGCATCAATACATTTTACTAAATGATGCTGTAGAAAAACTCTACCTAAAATGTTACAGTAGTTTAGCTAAATGTTTTTGCTTCTTTTTGTGAACATTTTATCTTGAAAGCAAAGAATAATCAATCTTGCTTTCGAGCGTCTCCATATATTTGCATCTAATCAGAGAACATTCTGGGAGCAGCATGCATAGCCTCATATTGCTAAACAATGAAAGCGTGTGCACCCATTTTTATACTTTAACCACTGTCAGTAGTAGTCTGAGCTTACATGTACTTAGATCGCTCACACTAATAATAAAGGTTTTGCATTTATGAACCATAAATACAAGTTTGAACAGTGTTAAAACATGGAAACAAATATTACCTTAACTGCAGGCAATGCTTTCCCTGATCCATCAACTGGTAGACAAAGGGTTTGTGATGTAGGGGGTTGGGCCTACTTGTCCCAAGGACAAAATACACATGGAAACTTGTTGCCCTTGACACCAAACTATATGTCCCGGGCATGGGCTATAGGAATTCCACATCCCTGATAACAGTCACATATATCATAGAAGAGTAGATACTTTGTAACATCGTGTGGCGCCTATGCGCATACACCATACAACTTTACATAACCTATAACACCCAACATCCCTTGTAGAGGAAAACCTGAAGATCTCCAGAGATTGTTACAAGCTCGCAATGGACTACCTCACAGAAAAGTGCTGGTCAAAGCCCCCCACGTTAACTGCATTAAGATGTGTCGCCTGGACTTCAGTTTTCCTTGGTGGCTCAATATATTACTCTCCGGTGGTTAGAAGAGGGCCACCACCACAAAAAAAGGAGGGGGGGGGGTTGGTCAATTAGTCATGCTTCCTTTCTTTATGAGCAGCAACCAAATCAAATAGGAAGTCACAAAAGGGACTAATTTTGTCAGACAGGCAGCAGCTGTAGGCTTGATCAGGTATGCAACAGGATCTTCTTCAGGATATAGAGATCCCCACTCACTGAAGTGGCATACTTCACCATTGGGCCCTGCTCCTCGTTGGGTGGGGGGATACAATATCCAATGGGTTCCCTACGGAGCGTTTTGTGGAGGTCTTTTATCCTGTGTTTGCTAGTCACAAGAAAATGCAAAACTTCCCCTATGAAGACTCAATTTTATATGGGACTGGTAAATCAGGTCTAGATTAGGCCAAAAATATTAAAACTAGCTATTTTTATTAGCAATTTACTGTTGGATCAATGCTGAGGCTAAAAGCATTCATTTTGTACTGGATAGCAACTGAACTGGCAGAACCTTTTCCAGATACTCTGAATGTGGAGTTCTTTCGTTCTGTGCACACCGACGCTATAAATAAATGTTGTATATGTTTAAAGTTTTTTTTTCCTCAATTGGTGGAGGCCATTTATTTATTAATGTAAACATAAGCCAAACAGACTGTGTGTACATATCAAGTCAGAGGAAATTGGTAACCACATGTGCAAACTCAGGAGGTTATTAAAAACAAATTGAAAACTTTATTAAAAGGTTTCAAAACTTTCTCCAGAAAATAACTTTGAATTCCCTGTGGAAAGAGTATCCTAAGCTACATTGTTGCTATTGCCTACTGCACCACTAGGGGAAACTATGTATCGTGGATCTGTAAAGGGTTTTAGGAAGTTGCAAAGCTTAGCAAATTACATTTCTTTTTTGTGTTCTAATTTTGTAAATCGATAATCTGCAAAAACGTATTTCAAAAAGATTAAAAAGCAGCAAACCAGGGGACCGTTGTGGTAGCATAAATGTTCCCCCCACACAGAAAACTCCGAGCATGCAATGTCGTACAGGTTCCAAGGCAAGACCTTAGCAGCAGGATGGGGAAGCATGCTGCATGTCCGGAGACTGGTATATTCCTGGTTGTCTTTTTCAGGTTGCCAACCAAGAGCAACAGTGAGAAAAACAATTCTATCGAGCTGGACTCATATGGGACTTCTGACTGCAGGGCATAGGACTGAGATGGTATGAAACTATGTGAGCAAATTTAATTGGTACACCTCCAATTCTAGAAGGTTAATGTTGGGTTCTCGTGACCATACACCCAACCATGAGACAGAAAGGTTTGAAATTGTCACCAAGAACTCCATTTGCTGTAATCTATTACTTGTTTTTTTAAATATATTTTGCGCTTTTGGAACAGGAAGATGTGTACTGAAAACCAGTAGTGCATAATACTGCTGAATACATCAGTAAGCTATACAACTGTTGACCTTCTCATTGACTGAAAGTCATAATAGCCACGGTAGTAAAGTATTTTATATTCTATGGAAAGTAATTCATACTTTTGACATAATTTCTTTGAAGTCAACAAATCAAGGAGGGCACTGTTCCAAGGTGTGTAGTGCAAGTCGTCACTAACTCACTGCCGGAAATGAAAGAAAAGGAAACGAGGAAAAAAGGAATCCTAGGTCTGGGACTCAATAGGGAAGAACAAGTCTTGTCTCTTGTAGCCCTCACACACCCCGAGGGATGTCATGCTTCATCATCGGGCAGTTGCGCCTCGTCGGGCTGGCGCTGCAATGCCCTACGGGTCCCCCAAAGGGTCACTTTTTCAGAGATCTTTTGAGAACTGCCGTTAGGTGCATGAGGGTGTGTGGAGTGAGTCCTATGTGGAGAGTGACAAAGTGTGTGCAAAGAGTTAAAACTGTTTAAGGGTTACCAAAAGAGATACTTTAATACGGTGGTACCCTTGGCAGAGTAAACAACCTGTAGGTTGGGAGTTACCCCTGTAGGCGTAATGTGCCCAGGTAACTAGGAGGTCGACATGTTTCACGCCTCAGTGGTCATAAAGATCCCTGGCGTTTCATCAGGACCAGAATAAGGCTGTGTGGTGCACGTGAGAAAATCTAAATTATAATACTAATGGAAGGGTGAAGTTAACCCTCTGGGCGATCAGTGGGGCCATCAACTAAGAATCCTTTAGTTAGGGCTACAACTTAATAATTGTGCTCCAAACTAACCATGAAGTCAACAAATCAAGGAGGGCACTGTTCCAAGGTGCGTAGTGCAAGTCGTCAGTAACTCACTGCCGGAAATTAAAGAAAAGGAAACTAGGAAAAAAGGAATCCTAGGTCTGGGACTCAATGGGGAAGAACAAGTCTTGTCTCTTGTAGCCCGCACACACCCCGAGCGATGTCATACTTCATCATCGGGCAGTTGCTCCTCGTCGGGCCGGCGCTGCAATGCCCTATGGGTCCCCTGAAGGGTCACTTTTTCAGAGATCTTTTGAGAACTGCCGTTCGGTGCATGAGAGTGTGTGGAGTGAGTCCTATGTGGAGAGTGACAAAGTGCGTGCAAAGAGTTAAAACTGTCTAAGGGTTACCAGCAATGTGATCACGTGTGTCACCACATTTACCCCGCTTTCCAATAATATAAAAAAAGATCAACCACCACAACTGGGGGATCCTTAATACTGACTCCCTGAATCGGGATCCTCCGCGTTTTGCGTTTAAACAGACAATGAATCTACGTGATCAGCTGGTGAATACACGCCCTCGAGCAAAAACAGAAACCTCAAGAAACTACACTATGGAACCTACCTGCATAACAGGACATTATCCCTGTGGCACTTGTGGGGCGTGCTCATCTACAAAAGACACTAAATCATTACAACTGGATGACTTTGTATGGGAACAGCATAAACACTGTAACACTGAACAACCTGGGTCTAGTACTGGGTCAGCAGGGATAAACAAAAGGCAAAACCACTCATTCTAACATCTCTTGGTTAGAGAAGAACCCTTTAGGGAACAGAACCCATCAATCACCGAAGAATCAGTGTATTGTCATCATCTGGGTCTGTCTCTCCTGTCACACCACACCAGAGCTAGAGAGAACAGCCTGGTCGCGGGTCAGGGGAGAAGGCGTACAAGGGTTGTAAACAGTACCAGAAATGACAAGAAAACAGTGGGTTCTCCTTCGTGTGAAAAGGGGTTCAAAAAAAGTGCAGCGCTAAATCAAAAAATGTGAATAAAAATGGCTAGAGAAACTCAAAAGTGCTTTAATCGGTAGAGCACCTCTGCCAAAATTAAAAAGCAAAATGGCAATTTAGCATAAATACATCGTCATTATGCTCATTGTCCATAGTATGTGGTCGACATGTTTCTGCCCACTGGGATCTACAAAGTATCGAGGGCATTCATCAGGACCTTAATATTGCTGCTACTATGAATAAGTAAAATTGTAAAAGTATATTAAATTACAGACATTCCTACCACCGGTTGAACTCCATGGATGTAAAAACCGGATACCTAGGGAAGTGGAAAAACATAAATAAGGAGATGCGAAGAGCTATCCATGTTGATAAGACCAGCAAACAACAGTATAAATATACCGCCATACAAAACACAAATTTTTGTGTTAGTAACATCTAAAAGTGTATTAGATTGCACTTACCCTACAAATGTGGGTGATACCCTCACCTCAACCTGGCTCTACTCAGGGAAGGGGGCCCCGCTCTGATAAAGGGGAAAGGAAAAAAGAAACACGGCTGTTGTAAAACATGCCTAGATCTTTATGTTCCCCATACCAAATGACTAAGAAGTATAAAGTTTGTCCATGTCTCTAAAATAGGTGGAGGCACAAAGTATGGCAATAAAGTACTAGTCAGGGTAGAAGGCCTCTAACCAGATAGAAAGAAAGAGCCCAAATACTCCATCGAACAATGTAGTTAAAGGGCCATTTGAAAAAATCCAGAGGGTTATTGTAAAAACACTAATGTTAAGGACTCTTTAAGTTGTTCTAGAAAGATTATAAGGCATTACAAGAGCAAAAAGCCAAGCTTACCTCTCCGTCGGTACCCCAGGGCGGTCTATGAGTAAAGACCAGAGGTACCGACCCGAGCAGAGGGGGAGTGTTTTTATAATGTACTAGATTGTAAACAGGTGAAGCTGTTTAAGCAAGGTGGCTTGAGAAAAGCCTGCAATGTTTGCAGCAGCGCGAGGACCCCAAAGCCGATAATAGGCACCGCGCATGCGCTAGAAAGTGATAAAAACAGATGAATCAGTTGCAGCCAATCTGCTTCGGCAAAGCGCGTTGAGCAGACTGATCAGCTGGGCGGCTTCGGCAAAGCCTGCAGTGTTTCCAACAGCATTAGGACCCCAAATGACAATGGCAGAGTACTGCGCATGCGCGGTGACCGCGACGTGGTGCGCATGTGCCGTGCTAGAGACATCGGTCTACCACATCTCCGATAAACACAGCGCATATACTGAATGTAAAATTGAATGCGCATGTGCCGTAATCGAGGCGCTACAGTGATACATCTCGAATATAGTGGGTTCCCATTCTAGATAAATGTAAAGGAATTACGGTAAGCTCCAGCACCAAAAGCGGCCAAAGAACATAACCGCTATGGTCGCTATGTAAACTATATACATGAAGGGAGTTCCCAAAGCATAACGTGAAGTCCCCCACGAGGATAACATCTCAATCAGACAACCTCTACAAGTGCGTGCCCTTCATTAAAGCGTGTTTAAAGTCGATGGGCATGCGCTCATATCTATTTCAACATAGAGAGAGATATATGTATGTGGTGTGTAAGGTTTTATCAGGCCAACGAAAAAAGAAGAAGGGAACTATTATGACTGAGTTCCACGCGATAACCATTATGATACGTTCAGTATGTTAGTGAAATGGGGTTCAATAAAGAATTCACAAACATGGTGTATTAGTGTTGAAGACTCTCCAATTGAACGTATCACACTCTATTCACACCATATTCACAGACAAGGCAAAGATTAGGAGGTGTTGACCAGGGAGTACTGGATGAGAAACGTACTCCTGATTATCACTAAGTTTAAAGCAAAAGCCAGGGAATATCGTCATTAAGTCCTGTGGTATCTGAGTGTAAACGGTACACCCATCTCTGTTCTCTACAGAGGAGAAACCGTTGGATATCCATGATGTGTTGGGGAATATGGGGTTGCTCCAATATTACCCACCGAAGATCTGTTTCTCTATGGCCTGCCGAGATGAAATGGTTGGTAAGTTTGGTGGCACTCTTTTTGCACCGAATGGTGCTCTTATGTTCTGCTATTCTGAGTTTAATTTTCCTCGATGTCATTCCCACATAGTTCATTTCGCAGGGACACTTGATAAGGTAAATGACCCTCTCGCTGTTGCAATTAGTGTGTTTATCAAGCCGCCAGGGTCTACTTGTGCCAATGTCAACCTCGGTGGTATGTGATGTCTGGGGACACACCGAACAGTTCCCACATGGAAAGTGACCTTTAACAGGGGGTAGGCCCCACAAGGACAGCTCCGCAGATCTCTGGGATGCTCGAGGGCGTGTGTGTATCAGCTGGTCTTTGATGTTCTGGCTCCTCTTGTAGGCAAATAGAGGAGGAGGTAAGGTCTTCCCTTCAATTTTGACCACTCTCCAGTTCTTAAGAATGCTCTTCTTAAGGGCGTTAGAATGGCTGGAAAAAGTGTTGACGCATGTTATCCGATTCTCTTCAGTGCTTGGATCACGAATCCGTTTTTCCAGGAGAGCCTCCCTGTGGTTGTTCAGAGCTCTCTTCATCGATGTTTTCACTGTACTCTTTGGATATTGCCTATCCAGTAATTGTGCAGAAAGTTGATTGGCATGTTCGTAATACTTGGAAGTTGTTGAACAATTGCGTCGAATGCGGAGAAATTGCCCGAAGGGCAAATTTTCTCGCAGAGCTCGTGGATGGAAACTCTGGAAATGTAACAAGGAGTTCCGAGCCATCGGTTTCTTATATAGTTCAGTCGTGAGTATGCCATCCTGAGAGCTGATCTTAAGATCCAAGAATGGTAGGTTCTTTTTTGAAGTTACACAGGTAAACTTAAGAAAGTCATTTTGAAGGTTTAGCCATGTGTGGAAATTCTCAATTGTGTCAATAGGGCCTCTCCAAATGACCAAAATGTCGTCTATATACCGTTTCCAGGACAAAATATGGCCTAGAAACGGATTATTGATAGACAAAACCTCAGCCTGCTCAAAATGGTGGACATAGAGGTTGGCCAAGGAAGGAGCAAAAATGCTCCCCATCGATGTTCCGGAGATCTGAAGGAATAGCTGGTCCTCAAATTGAAAGAAATTTTCTTTCATAGCCAGGGTCGCGCAGAACATGATGAACTCAACTGGTGTTGTGCTCTGCAGATCTTGTGTTTCAAGGAGTGTTTTGATGACAGATAAAGTCTCATCCTGTGGGATGCAGGTGTACAATGACTCCACATCGAAACTCACAAGGAAGTCTCGTGTGGAGTCAAAAGGCATTCCATCAAGGATGCGCAGAAGATCCTTGGTATCCTCCACATATGTCGGCATTGTTTTCACAAGAGGTTTTAGGAAAAAGTCTACGAAGGTAGACAAGGGTTCGAGGAGTGACCCTATCCCCGAGATAATGGGTCTACCTGGGGGGGGTAACACTCCTTTATGTATTTTTGGTAATACATAGAAATAGGGGACTACTGGAAAGTTGGTTATCAGAAACAATGCCTCATGGTTGGTGATCCAACCTCGCTCCAGAGCGTCATCTACTTTCTCCTTAATGATAGCAAGAAGCCTCTTGGTGGGATCCAATTTAAGAGGCTTGTAAAAGGTGCCGTTGGTAAGTTGTCTTTTACACTCGCTTCGGTATGCTGTTGTGTCCATGATCACTGTGGCGCCCCCCTTATCTGCGGGTTTGATGGTAATTGACTTGTCAGATGACAAAGTCTGTAGGGCAAGAGTTTCATGCTTAGACAGGTTCATGAATTGTTTTCTATCAAGTTGGAATAATACTTCAGCATCCCTCAGGACAGCCCTCTCGAAAGTAAGTACTTCAGGAGGAATTAGATGTGTCGGTGGGTTGAAGGTGGATTTCGGACGTAAACCAGTATTGGTGGTGTTCTCTTCATCGACCTCTTGTGGTTTATTGCCAAAGAAAGCACGTAGCCTCACTTTTCTGAAGAAAACAGCTAGTTCCTGCCGAGTTTGGAAAGAATCTCCCTTATATGTGGGGACGTAACCAAGACCTTTTTCTAGGACGGTAGTCTCATCCACAGTAAGCTGGCGGTCACTGAGATTAACAATCAAGCTGTCGTGTTGCTCGGGCCTGGTGCTGTTGGATCTCTCAGATTGCTCCGAGTCCGGGAGGATGGAGGGCTCCAATGGACGGTTGTTTGAGCTTTTACAATTTTACTTATTCATAGTAGCAGCAATATTAAGGTCCTGATGAATGCCCTCGATACTTTGTAGATCCCAGTGGGCAGAAACATGTCGACCACATACTATGGACAATGAGCATAATGACGATGTATTTATGCTAAATTGCCATTTTGCTTTTTAATTTTGGCAGAGGTGCTCTACCGATTAAAGCACTTTTGAGTTTCTCTAGCCATTTTTATTCACATTTTTTGATTTAGCGCTGCACTTTTTTTGAACCCCTTTTCACACGAAGGAGAACCCACTGTTTTCTTGTCATTTCTGGTACTGTTTACAACCCTTGTACGCCTTCTCCCCTGACCCGCGACCAGGCTGTTCTCTCTAGCTCTGGTGTGGTGTGACAGGAGAGACAGACCCAGATGATGACAATACACTGATTCTTCGGTGATTGATGGGTTCTGTTCCCTAAAGGGTTCTTCTCTAACCAAGAGATGTTAGAATGAGTGGTTTTGCCTTTTGTTTATCCCTGCTGACCCAGTACTAGACCCAGGTTGTTCAGTGTTACAATATTTGGTTAAGGGGATTCACAACCTGCTGGTCTTTAAAACCTTTCCCTTGGACCTTCTCCCACGTTTTTTGTTGATACTGCATTGAGCGGCTTTTTGGCCGTAGGTCCTGATTTCTTTACTGAGTCCTCCCTTAAGAGGATTCAATACGCTCCATGACTTCCCTTGTATGATTTTTGTCCAGTCTTGTCTAGGTGGATGGTATTGATGGTTCTCTAAAACTTTTTCTTTTCTTATTAGAATTTTACCCTTGGTAAACTCCGCATCTTTTCTAACTATGTCAGAGAGACAGGGTCTCGCTTTTGATGATGCAGTAGCATTAGATATCCTCCAAACACCATCTATTATTGATTTACCTACTAATACCACTATTATCAATAATGATGACTGGAGCAAAGTCCTCTTTCTCAAGCGCTCGCATGCCCGGACACAGGTACATGGGGCTATTATGACTGAGTATTTACGGGCTGATTGTGCACCCACTGGCCTCATAGTCAATAATGCACCGAGACTGTTCCTAGAGGATAAGACATTCCTCAAGGATTGGTCTTTGGTGGCATGGAGGTGCACACGGGATTGGCTAATCCTCATAATTACAACAGCAAAGAGGATTGCGGATAACATCCTGGTTGAGATACAACACCTAGAATCCCAAATTAAATCAGTACTAGTGACGGCTACCTATAACAAACAGTCAAAAGAAACGGACAAAACCAGCAAAGAGTTTAGAGACAACATCTTGGCCAATAAAATCATTAAATTCAAGAAGGATTTGGCCAAATTCTCTATGACCAAAGTGTATCCCTACACGAGTGATTCTTATGTTCCTCCCGCTTATAACCAACAGAGTGGCAGGACCGGTTCTAATTACTCAACTTCTGGGAGTGATGGAAACTCCTCCGACTCAGATCCAGGCATGCACCAACCTTCAAGAGGCCGCAACTGGAGGAAAAGAGGACCCAGGAGAGGCAATTTCTTTGGAGGTCCCCCCCAACCACAATGGTGGCCGCCGGGCCCGTTCAATTTTCAACAACCTTATTACCAACAGCCAATGTACCCGGGTCCATTTTTTCCTGAAAATTTCCAAGAACAGCCTTTTTTAGGACAAGGCCAACGCCGCTCCAGAGGCAAGAGAAGACCCGCTCAAACAACCGTCCATTGGAGCCCTCCATCCTCCCGGACTCGGAGCAATCTGAGAGATCCAACAGCACCAGGCCCGAGCAACACGACAGCTTGATTGTTAATCTCAGTGACCGCCAGCTTACTGTGGATGAGACTACCGTCCTAGAAAAAGGTCTTGGTTACGTCCCCACATATAAGGGAGATTCTTTCCAAACTCGGCAGGAACTAGCTGTTTTCTTCAGAAAAGTGAGGCTACGTGCTTTCTTTGGCAATAAACCACAAGAGGTCGATGAAGAGAACACCACCAATACTGGTTTACGTCCGAAATCCACCTTCAACCCACCGACACATCTAATTCCTCCTGAAGTACTTACTTTCGAGAGGGCTGTCCTGAGGGATGCTGAAGTATTATTCCAACTTGATAGAAAACAATTCATGAACCTGTCTAAGCATGAAACTCTTGCCCTACAGACTTTGTCATCTGACAAGTCAATTACCATCAAACCCGCAGATAAGGGGGGCGCCACAGTGATCATGGACACAACAGCATACCGAAGCGAGTGTAAAAGACAACTTACCAACGGCACCTTTTACAAGCCTCTTAAATTGGATCCCACCAAGAGGCTTCTTGCTATCATTAAGGAGAAAGTAGATGACGCTCTGGAGCGAGGTTGGATCACCAACCATGAGGCATTGTTTCTGATAACCAACTTTCCAGTAGTCCCCTATTTCTATGTATTACCAAAAATACATAAAGGAGTGTTACCCCCCCCAGGTAGACCCATTATCTCGGGGATAGGGTCACTCCTCGAACCCTTGTCTACCTTCGTAGACTTTTTCCTAAAACCTCTTGTGAAAACAATGCCGACATATGTGGAGGATACCAAGGATCTTCTGCGCATCCTTGATGGAATGCCTTTTGACTCCACACGAGACTTCCTTGTGAGTTTCGATGTGGAGTCATTGTACACCTGCATCCCACAGGATGAGACTTTATCTGTCATCAAAACACTCCTTGAAACACAAGATCTGCAGAGCACAACACCAGTTGAGTTCATCATGTTCTGCGCGACCCTGGCTATGAAAGAAAATTTCTTTCAATTTGAGGACCAGCTATTCCTTCAGATCTCCGGAACATCGATGGGGAGCATTTTTGCTCCTTCCTTGGCCAACCTCTATGTCCACCATTTTGAGCAGGCTGAGGTTTTGTCTATCAATAATCCGTTTCTAGGCCATATTTTGTCCTGGAAACGGTATATAGACGACATTTTGGTCATTTGGAGAGGCCCTATTGACACAATTGAGAATTTCCACACATGGCTAAACCTTCAAAATGACTTTCTTAAGTTTACCTGTGTAACTTCAAAAAAGAACCTACCATTCTTGGATCTTAAGATCAGCTCTCAGGATGGCATACTCACGACTGAACTATATAAGAAACCGATGGCTCGGAACTCCTTGTTACATTTCCAGAGTTTCCATCCACGAGCTCTGCGAGAAAATTTGCCCTTCGGGCAATTTCTCCGCATTCGACGCAATTGTTCAACAACTTCCAAGTATTACGAACATGCCAATCAACTTTCTGCACAATTACTGGATAGGCAATATCCAAAGAGTACAGTGAAAACATCGATGAAGAGAGCTCTGAACAACCACAGGGAGGCTCTCCTGGAAAAACGGATTCGTGATCCAAGCACTGAAGAGAATCGGATAACATGCGTCAACACTTTTTCCAGCCATTCTAACGCCCTTAAGAAGAGCATTCTTAAGAACTGGAGAGTGGTCAAAATTGAAGGGAAGACCTTACCTCCTCCTCTATTTGCCTACAAGAGGAGCCAGAACATCAAAGACCAGCTGATACACACACGCCCTCGAGCATCCCAGAGATCTGCGGAGCTGTCCTTGTGGGGCCTACCCCCTGTTAAAGGTCACTTTCCATGTGGGAACTGTTCGGTGTGTCCCCAGACATCACATACCACCGAGGTTGACATTGGCACAAGTAGACCCTGGCGGCTTGATAAACACACTAATTGCAACAGCGAGAGGGTCATTTACCTTATCAAGTGTCCCTGCGAAATGAACTATGTGGGAATGACATCGAGGAAAATTAAACTCAGAATAGCAGAACATAAGAGCACCATTCGGTGCAAAAAGAGTGCCACCAAACTTACCAACCATTTCATCTCGGCAGGCCATAGAGAAACAGATCTTCGGTGGGTAATATTGGAGCAACCCCATATTCCCCAACACATCATGGATATCCAACGGTTTCTCCTCTGTAGAGAACAGAGATGGGTGTACCGTTTACACTCAGATACCACAGGACTTAATGACGATATTCCCTGGCTTTTGCTTTAAACTTAGTGATAATCAGGAGTACGTTTCTCATCCAGTACTCCCTGGTCAACACCTCCTAATCTTTGCCTTGTCTGTGAATATGGTGTGAATAGAGTGTGATACGTTCAATTGGAGAGTCTTCAACACTAATACACCATGTTTGTGAATTCTTTATTGAACCCCATTTCACTAACATACTGAACGTATCATAATGGTTATCGCGTGGAACTCAGTCATAATAGTTCCCTTCTTCTTTTTTCGTTGGCCTGATAAAACCTTACACACCACATACATATATCTCTCTCTATGTTGAAATAGATATGAGCGCATGCCCATCGACTTTAAACACGCTTTAATGAAGGGCACGCACTTGTAGAGGTTGTCTGATTGAGATGTTATCCTCGTGGGGGACTTCACGTTATGCTTTGGGAACTCCCTTCATGTATATAGTTTACATAGCGACCATAGCGGTTATGTTCTTTGGCCGCTTTTGGTGCTGGAGCTTACCGTAATTCCTTTACATTTATCTAGAATGGGAACCCACTATATTCGAGATGTATCACTGTAGCGCCTCGATTACGGCACATGCGCATTCAATTTTACATTCAGTATATGCGCTGTGTTTATCGGAGATGTGGTAGACCGATGTCTCTAGCACGGCACATGCGCACCACGTCGCGGTCACCGCGCATGCGCAGTACTCTGCCATTGTCATTTGGGGTCCTAATGCTGTTGGAAACACTGCAGGCTTTGCCGAAGCCGCCCAGCTGATCAGTCTGCTCAACGCGCTTTGCCGAAGCAGATTGGCTGCAACTGATTCATCTGTTTTTATCACTTTCTAGCGCATGCGCGGTGCCTATTATCGGCTTTGGGGTCCTCGCGCTGCTGCAAACATTGCAGGCTTTTCTCAAGCCACCTTGCTTAAACAGCTTCACCTGTTTACAATCTAGTACATTATAAAAACACTCCCCCTCTGCTCGGGTCGGTACCTCTGGTCTTTACTCATAGACCGCCCTGGGGTACCGACGGAGAGGTAAGCTTGGCTTTTTGCTCTTGTAATGCCTTATAATCTTTCTAGAACAACTTAAAGAGTCCTTAACATTAGTGTTTTTACAATAACCCTCTGGATTTTTTCAAATGGCCCTTTAACTACATTGTTCGATGGAGTATTTGGGCTCTTTCTTTCTATCTGGTTAGAGGCCTTCTACCCTGACTAGTACTTTATTGCCATACTTTGTGCCTCCACCTATTTTAGAGACATGGACAAACTTTATACTTCTTAGTCATTTGGTATGGGGAACATAAAGATCTAGGCATGTTTTACAACAGCCGTGTTTCTTTTTTCCTTTCCCCTTTATCAGAGCGGGGCCCCCTTCCCTGAGTAGAGCCAGGTTGAGGTGAGGGTATCACCCACATTTGTAGGGTAAGTGCAATCTAATACACTTTTAGATGTTACTAACACAAAAATTTGTGTTTTGTATGGCGGTATATTTATACTGTTGTTTGCTGGTCTTATCAACATGGATAGCTCTTCGCATCTCCTTATTTATGTTTTTCCACTTCCCTAGGTATCCGGTTTTTACATCCATGGAGTTCAACCGGTGGTAGGAATGTCTGTAATTTAATATACTTTTACAATTTTACTTATTCATAGTAGCAGCAATATTAAGGTCCTGATGAATGCCCTCGATACTTTGTAGATCCCAGTGGGCAGAAACATGTCGACCACATACTATGGACAATGAGCATAATGACGATGTATTTATGCTAAATTGCCATTTTGCTTTTTAATTTTGGCAGAGGTGCTCTACCGATTAAAGCACTTTTGAGTTTCTCTAGCCATTTTTATTCACATTTTTTGATTTAGCGCTGCACTTTTTTTGAACCCCTTTTCACACGAAGGAGAACCCACTGTTTTCTTGTCATTTCTGGTACTGTTTACAACCCTTGTACGCCTTCTCCCCTGACCCGCGACCAGGCTGTTCTCTCTAGCTCTGGTGTGGTGTGACAGGAGAGACAGACCCAGATGATGACAATACACTGATTCTTCGGTGATTGATGGGTTCTGTTCCCTAAAGGGTTCTTCTCTAACCAAGAGATGTTAGAATGAGTGGTTTTGCCTTTTGTTTATCCCTGCTGACCCAGTACTAGACCCAGGTTGTTCAGTGTTACAATATTTGGTTAAGGGGATTCACAACCTGCTGGTCTTTAAAACCTTTCCCTTGGACCTTCTCCCACGTTTTTTGTTGATACTGCATTGAGCGGCTTTTTGGCCGTAGGTCCTGATTTCTTTACTGAGTCCTCCCTTAAGAGGATTCAATACGCTCCATGACTTCCCTTGTATGATTTTTGTCCAGTCTTGTCTAGGTGGATGGTATTGATGGTTCTCTAAAACTTTTTCTTTTCTTATTAGAATTTTACCCTTGGTAAACTCCGCATCTTTTCTAACTATGTCAGAGAGACAGGGTCTCGCTTTTGATGATGCAGTAGCATTAGATATCCTCCAAACACCATCTATTATTGATTTACCTACTAATACCACTATTATCAATAATGATGACTGGAGCTAAGTCCTCTTTCTCAAGCGCTCGCATGCCCGGACACAGGTACATGGGGCTATTATGACTGAGTATTTACGGGCTGATTGTGCACCCACTGGCCTCATAGTCAATAATGCACCGAGACTGTTCCTAGAGGATAAGACATTCCTCAAGGATTGGTCTTTGGTGGCATGGAGGTGCACACGGGATTGGCTAATCCTCATAATTACAACAGCAAAGAGGATTGCGGATAACATCCTGGTTGAGATACAACACCTAGAATCCCAAATTAAATCAGTACTAGTGACGGCTACCTATAACAAACAGTCAAAAGAAACGGACAAAACCAGCAAAGAGTTTAGAGACAACATCTTGGCCAATAAAATCATTAAATTCAAGAAGGATTTGGCCAAATTCTCTATGACCAAAGTGTATCCCTACACGAGTGATTCTTATGTTCCTCCCGCTTATAACCAACAGAGTGGCAGGACCGGTTCTAATTACTCAACTTCTGGGAGTGATGGAAACTCCTCCGACTCAGATCCAGGCATGCACCAACCTTCAAGAGGCCGCAACTGGAGGAAAAGAGGACCCAGGAGAGGCAATTTCTTTGGAGGTCCCCCCCAACCACAATGGTGGCCGCCGGGCCCGTTCAATTTTCAACAACCTTATTACCAACAGCCAATGTACCCGGGTCCATTTTTTCCTGAAAATTTCCAAGAACAGCCTTTTTTAGGACAAGGCCAACGCCGCTCCAGAGGCAAGAGAAGACCCGCTCAAACAACCGTCCATTGGAGCCCTCCATCCTCCCGGACTCGGAGCAATCTGAGAGATCCAACAGCACCAGGCCCGAGCAACACGACAGCTTGATTGTTAATCTCAGTGACCGCCAGCTTACTGTGGATGAGACTACCGTCCTAGAAAAAGGTCTTGGTTACGTCCCCACATATAAGGGAGATTCTTTCCAAACTCGGCAGGAACTAGCTGTTTTCTTCAGAAAAGTGAGGCTACGTGCTTTCTTTGGCAATAAACCACAAGAGGTCGATGAAGAGAACACCACCAATACTGGTTTACGTCCGAAATCCACCTTCAACCCACCGACACATCTAATTCCTCCTGAAGTACTTACTTTCGAGAGGGCTGTCCTGAGGGATGCTGAAGTATTATTCCAACTTGATAGAAAACAATTCATGAACCTGTCTAAGCATGAAACTCTTGCCCTACAGACTTTGTCATCTGACAAGTCAATTACCATCAAACCCGCAGATAAGGGGGGCGCCACAGTGATCATGGACACAACAGCATACCGAAGCGAGTGTAAAAGACAACTTACCAACGGCACCTTTTACAAGCCTCTTAAATTGGATCCCACCAAGAGGCTTCTTGCTATCATTAAGGAGAAAGTAGATGACGCTCTGGAGCGAGGTTGGATCACCAACCATGAGGCATTGTTTCTGATAACCAACTTTCCAGTAGTCCCCTATTTCTATGTATTACCAAAAATACATAAAGGAGTGTTACCCCCCCCAGGTAGACCCATTATCTCGGGGATAGGGTCACTCCTCGAACCCTTGTCTACCTTCGTAGACTTTTTCCTAAAACCTCTTGTGAAAACAATGCCGACATATGTGGAGGATACCAAGGATCTTCTGCGCATCCTTGATGGAATGCCTTTTGACTCCACACGAGACTTCCTTGTGAGTTTCGATGTGGAGTCATTGTACACCTGCATCCCACAGGATGAGACTTTATCTGTCATCAAAACACTCCTTGAAACACAAGATCTGCAGAGCACAACACCAGTTGAGTTCATCATGTTCTGCGCGACCCTGGCTATGAAAGAAAATTTCTTTCAATTTGAGGACCAGCTATTCCTTCAGATCTCCGGAACATCGATGGGGAGCATTTTTGCTCCTTCCTTGGCCAACCTCTATGTCCACCATTTTGAGCAGGCTGAGGTTTTGTCTATCAATAATCCGTTTCTAGGCCATATTTTGTCCTGGAAACGGTATATAGACGACATTTTGGTCATTTGGAGAGGCCCTATTGACACAATTGAGAATTTCCACACATGGCTAAACCTTCAAAATGACTTTCTTAAGTTTACCTGTGTAACTTCAAAAAAGAACCTACCATTCTTGGATCTTAAGATCAGCTCTCAGGATGGCATACTCACGACTGAACTATATAAGAAACCGATGGCTCGGAACTCCTTGTTACATTTCCAGAGTTTCCATCCACGAGCTCTGCGAGAAAATTTGCCCTTCGGGCAATTTCTCCGCATTCGACGCAATTGTTCAACAACTTCCAAGTATTACGAACATGCCAATCAACTTTCTGCACAATTACTGGATAGGCAATATCCAAAGAGTACAGTGAAAACATCGATGAAGAGAGCTCTGAACAACCACAGGGAGGCTCTCCTGGAAAAACGGATTCGTGATCCAAGCACTGAAGAGAATCGGATAACATGCGTCAACACTTTTTCCAGCCATTCTAACGCCCTTAAGAAGAGCATTCTTAAGAACTGGAGAGTGGTCAAAATTGAAGGGAAGACCTTACCTCCTCCTCTATTTGCCTACAAGAGGAGCCAGAACATCAAAGACCAGCTGATACACACACGCCCTCGAGCATCCCAGAGATCTGCGGAGCTGTCCTTGTGGGGCCTACCCCCTGTTAAAGGTCACTTTCCATGTGGGAACTGTTCGGTGTGTCCCCAGACATCACATACCACCGAGGTTGACATTGGCACAAGTAGACCCTGGCGGCTTGATAAACACACTAATTGCAACAGCGAGAGGGTCATTTACCTTATCAAGTGTCCCTGCGAAATGAACTATGTGGGAATGACATCGAGGAAAATTAAACTCAGAATAGCAGAACATAAGAGCACCATTCGGTGCAAAAAGAGTGCCACCAAACTTACCAACCATTTCATCTCGGCAGGCCATAGAGAAACAGATCTTCGGTGGGTAATATTGGAGCAACCCCATATTCCCCAACACATCATGGATATCCAACGGTTTCTCCTCTGTAGAGAACAGAGATGGGTGTACCGTTTACACTCAGATACCACAGGACTTAATGACGATATTCCCTGGCTTTTGCTTTAAACTTAGTGATAATCAGGAGTACGTTTCTCATCCAGTACTCCCTGGTCAACACCTCCTAATCTTTGCCTTGTCTGTGAATATGGTGTGAATAGAGTGTGATACGTTCAATTGGAGAGTCTTCAACACTAATACACCATGTTTGTGAATTCTTTATTGAACCCCATTTCACTAACATACTGAACGTATCATAATGGTTATCGCGTGGAACTCAGTCATAATAGTTCCCTTCTTCTTTTTTCGTTGGCCTGATAAAACCTTACACACCACATACATATATCTCTCTCTATGTTGAAATAGATATGAGCGCATGCCCATCGACTTTAAACACGCTTTAATGAAGGGCACGCACTTGTAGAGGTTGTCTGATTGAGATGTTATCCTCGTGGGGGACTTCACGTTATGCTTTGGGAACTCCCTTCATGTATATAGTTTACATAGCGACCATAGCGGTTATGTTCTTTGGCCGCTTTTGGTGCTGGAGCTTACCGTAATTCCTTTACATTTATCTAGAATGGGAACCCACTATATTCGAGATGTATCACTGTAGCGCCTCGATTACGGCACATGCGCATTCAATTTTACATTCAGTATATGCGCTGTGTTTATCGGAGATGTGGTAGACCGATGTCTCTAGCACGGCACATGCGCACCACGTCGCGGTCACCGCGCATGCGCAGTACTCTGCCATTGTCATTTGGGGTCCTAATGCTGTTGGAAACACTGCAGGCTTTGCCGAAGCCGCCCAGCTGATCAGTCTGCTCAACGCGCTTTGCCGAAGCAGATTGGCTGCAACTGATTCATCTGTTTTTATCACTTTCTAGCGCATGCGCGGTGCCTATTATCGGCTTTGGGGTCCTCGCGCTGCTGCAAACATTGCAGGCTTTTCTCAAGCCACCTTGCTTAAACAGCTTCACCTGTTTACAATCTAGTACATTATAAAAACACTCCCCCTCTGCTCGGGTCGGTACCTCTGGTCTTTACTCATAGACCGCCCTGGGGTACCGACGGAGAGGTAAGCTTGGCTTTTTGCTCTTGTAATGCCTTATAATCTTTCTAGAACAACTTAAAGAGTCCTTAACATTAGTGTTTTTACAATAACCCTCTGGATTTTTTCAAATGGCCCTTTAACTACATTGTTCGATGGAGTATTTGGGCTCTTTCTTTCTATCTGGTTAGAGGCCTTCTACCCTGACTAGTACTTTATTGCCATACTTTGTGCCTCCACCTATTTTAGAGACATGGACAAACTTTATACTTCTTAGTCATTTGGTATGGGGAACATAAAGATCTAGGCATGTTTTACAACAGCCGTGTTTCTTTTTTCCTTTCCCCTTTATCAGAGCGGGGCCCCCTTCCCTGAGTAGAGCCAGGTTGAGGTGAGGGTATCACCCACATTTGTAGGGTAAGTGCAATCTAATACACTTTTAGATGTTACTAACACAAAAATTTGTGTTTTGTATGGCGGTATATTTATACTGTTGTTTGCTGGTCTTATCAACATGGATAGCTCTTCGCATCTCCTTATTTATGTTTTTCCACTTCCCTAGGTATCCGGTTTTTACATCCATGGAGTTCAACCGGTGGTAGGAATGTCTGTAATTTAATATACTTTTACAATTTTACTTATTCATAGTAGCAGCAATATTAAGGTCCTGATGAATGCCCTCGATACTTTGTAGATCCCAGTGGGCAGAAACATGTCGACCACATACTATGGACAATGAGCATAATGACGATGTATTTATGCTAAATTGCCATTTTGCTTTTTAATTTTGGCAGAGGTGCTCTACCGATTAAAGCACTTTTGAGTTTCTCTAGCCATTTTTATTCACATTTTTTGATTTAGCGCTGCACTTTTTTTGAACCCCTTTTCACACGAAGGAGAACCCACTGTTTTCTTGTCATTTCTGGTACTGTTTACAACCCTTGTACGCCTTCTCCCCTGACCCGCGACCAGGCTGTTCTCTCTAGCTCTGGTGTGGTGTGACAGGAGAGACAGACCCAGATGATGACAATACACTGATTCTTCGGTGATTGATGGGTTCTGTTCCCTAAAGGGTTCTTCTCTAACCAAGAGATGTTAGAATGAGTGGTTTTGCCTTTTGTTTATCCCTGCTGACCCAGTACTAGACCCAGGTTGTTCAGTGTTACAATATTTGGTTAAGGGGATTCACAACCTGCTGGTCTTTAAAACCTTTCCCTTGGACCTTCTCCCACGTTTTTTGTTGAAACAGCATAAACACACCAATTGTAACACTATCAACTGTGTATACTTGATTACCTGTCCGTGCCCACTCAGATACGTGGGGATGACAACCGGCGCTGTGAAGATAAGGATCAGCGAGCACAAGAGTACCATCAGACGCGGACGGACGGCTACCAAGATGACCAATCACTTTTATTGACAAAGGCCACCCCTGTGAGGCCATACAATGGACTATTTTAGAGGCAGATTCAGGTTGGAGTAGCTCATCACTCCTACGCCGTGAACAACGGTGGGTGCACCGCCTCCACACCCATAAACGAGGCTTGAATGACGAAATACCATGGACTGAACTTTAAGAACCTCTTTACAACACCGTCACACTGGTTCTTCACCCCTATCATATGTATACTTATGACTACTTGATATCCCTTACCGATAACTAAATGCCATTACCAACTTAGGAACAGGGTCACGTCTTTACTTCCCTCCCTAGCTGGTCCAACCCGGCCATTTGCACACACACTAAAACCTTGACTTGACCATTGCCTGAACATCTAGACCTGAGCAGTTGCCACCCAATAGCGACCTCTGACTACCCAGTGTCTCTAAAGGCACCGATCAGGGATTAATATGCTCCATATCTGAAACTGCGCATGGCCTGTTCTGACACTCCATGCCTGAATGTGTTCAGTAATGGTAAATCAATGGCACATTTTTTAAATCTTCATTATCAGTTGTTTTACACACTGTTTCTACTTACACGCCATCTATTAATGTATGTCTTTGAAATCCCCTTACACGTTCTTCGTAGCACTAAGAAGAGGGGTTAACTACTGCTCTTTCCAGACTCATGACTAACCTGGCAATAAACAACTCTTTTCCGTAGAGAGATGACCTTAACATTAACGCTCTGAGCGCAAGGGTGGTGGTGTGGTATTTTCGTTATACTTATACACGCACTCGATTCACAGTACCCACGCGCACGAGATTAGAATGCATCAATAGGAAGAATCCCTGTCCATCCCTGAATCCTTGCGCAGATCGGACCACGCTCGTTAGAGCAAGTGTGCACAACACAGACGCCTTTGTAGTCCACGCAGGCGCATCATGAGTACACTATGACGAGGCGATACAGAAGTAGGAACCGCCCTCGTTCAATTAACAAGAGTATTTCTAGAGGGCTCCCGGCCTCGTCCCTCTCACTTTCAGGCAGGCGTCAAAACGGGGCAGGTTTAGATGAGCCAACACCCGAGCTAAAATGTAAGTACCAGAGCCTTGACCATGACGAAGGACAGCATCTAATAAAGTAAGTGAATGCTGCAGGTACCTCTGTGGCGTACAAGTTTGCTCACTATTGTCCCCTTGCCTTACTATCTTTACAACCCGATAAAGTGCAGGCACCCTACGCCAATAGCCTATGGAGAATTTCTCCTTCCCCCCCATTAGGTAAGGGTCTCAGCAACTTTAACCTGCATATACCTTGTTACATGACACGTTCCTACACTTCTCTCTAAACCTCGGATGCTGGAGTGCGCATGGGAGCTACCATGAGCCCTCACCATCCGCTCTTTCCATACTGTGTTCGGTGTTAGCTTGAATTGGAGCAGGCCAGTGTGACGCCTGACCGGCACCCCTACATGCACGGTGACATGAGCCCCTCACGCCTCTCAGGTGCCCGCGCCGACATTGAGACTACTGTGGTGCCGGACGGGGTGTCGATATGGCCGCCACCCAACAGGCAGGGCTGTAGTTGGTTCTCCGGCATCTGCACCTGGTGGTTTCACCATGCAGGGTGCCTGAAGTAGAGGGTACCACGGAACTTGGTTGTCTCCCCTTCTCTCTCTTCTTTTCTTTATGCACTAAACGCAAGATGCGTTACCTCGACATATGCGCATAGAGGTCTACCGCTTAACCTCCCCTACTTACCTGCAGTAGGTTTAATTTTTTGTCTTTTATTCTTTTCCCTTCTAGGTCACGATCAGAAGTGGACATAATTATTAAGTTGTAGCCGTAACTAAAGGATTCTTAGCTGATGGCCCGCACTGATTGCCTAGAGGGTTAACTTCACCCTCCCATTAGTATTATAATTTAGATTTTCTCACGTGCACCACATAGCTTTATTCTGGTCCTGATGAAACGTCAGGGATCTTTATGACCACTGAGGCGTGAAACATGTCGACCTCCTAGTTACCTGGGTACATTACGCCTACAGCGGTAACTCCCAACCTACGGGTTTTTTACTCTGCCAAGGGTACCACCGTATTAAAGTATCTCTTTTGGTAACCCTTAGACAGTTTTATCTTTGCCCGCACTTGGTCACTCTCCACATAGGACTCACTCCACACAACCTCCTGCACCTAACGTCAGGTCTCAAAAGATCTCCATAGAAGTGACCCTTCAGGGGACCCATAGGGATTTGCAGCGCCGGCCCGACGAGGAGCAACTGCCCGATGATAAAGCATGACAACCCTTGAGGTGTGTGAGGGCTACAAGAGAAAAGACTTGTTCTTCCCCACTGAGTCCCAGACCTAGGATTCCTTTTTTCCTTTTCTTTCATTTCCGGCAGTGAGTTACTGACGACTTGCATTACTTAACTTGGAACAGTGCCCTCCTTGATTTGTTGACTTCATGGTTAGTTTAGAGCACGGGCACTGGACCACTAACTAGCTCCTGGTCACACCCCCCCCCCTTCTTCCTTTTTTGACAGTATCATTTCTTTGAAACCACTACTGCAAAGGACATTATATTTATGACCCACAACCTAAAAACAAAATTTTCACAATGTCTGGTTAGCTGTAGTATACCAGTGTTCACAGTTCATGAACTTCAGACATGCCCTGTAGCCAAAATACACCTGTCTGCTGTAATTGCTATCATCTCTGAGCATAGTTATGACTACCTGCCACAGGGCACTACTAGCCTACCTCCAGTACCCGCTGAGCATGGCATGTAGCAGTGCCCAGTGGGGGCAGCAGACATTTCAGATCACCAGCAAACGGCAAGTGTTACCCGAACTGGGAAGTGTACATCATCACACCAACATATTTACCTTTTTTTACCTGCAGTCTTGATTACCAACTTATTCTGTGTTTAATGACATTCAGTGACTGACTTAGAGAGACTGAGGAAATGGAGGAGAGAATGAGTCATTGATGTGCTCTGGAAAGTGGAGAAGAGTACTCGAAGAGCAACGGCTGCAGAAGATGGGGAGAAAAAACTGTGGATGTGAGAGGTGACCTTCAGCTGATGAGGAAAAGAGCAAGGCTGGAAGAAAGCAAATAGGGAAAGGAAGATGGCAGAGTGTTGTTGGAGCTAGAAGAGGGGAAGAAGAACTAAGTGAAGAACAGAGATACCAGCAGCTCAAGCAGGTGGTGGAAAGAAAAGCTGGTGTAAAGAAAGGAACTAAGGTGAAGGTGGGTGGCCTGTGCTCGGAATTGGGAAAGAAGACCTAGTGTGAGCTTTGTGTTTCTCCCCTTTCATCCGCAAACCACTGAAGCTGTTTGCAGCACATCACTAATATCAATCTCATTTAGGTCTTGAAAAGGTAACAGGTACGAGACTGGGGACAGGGCATGGTCTGCACCCGTGTCCAGTACACCTGTTCAGTTTTAATTGGGCACAGATAATCCCCCCATTAGGTCCAACTTTATTTAAGATATGTAGATTCACCCTTTAGTCAGGTCAAAACTTACAGGGGCAGATTTACAAGCCCCATACATCACATTTGTGCCGCCGTTGTGTCACTTTTGTGACGCATCGGCGGTGCAAACCCAGCGCCATGCTGCGGGGTATTTACAAGGTGACGCATCTGGGGAGATGCGTCACGTTGTAAATCCCTGCGCCACATGTGGGCGTTCCGGCGTAGGGGTGGGGGGGGGGGGGCGTTCCGGCGCAGGAACACCTCCTAAAAGTGGCTGAGTGAAATCGACAAGATTTCACTCAGTCACTTTTACGGCCATGCTGCGTCAAAACCCTTCGCCTGCTTGAAGCGGGCGTAAGGATTGACACAGCATGTTAGGCATAGGGGCACCCCGAGGCTTGCTGGAGCTGCATCGCAACTCCAGCAATGAGTCACCTTTACGGCAGCAGATGCGTCACGCATCTGTCTATTCTTGCCCCATGGTGCGCCGCATTGTAAATGCGGCGCATCCATGGTGGCGCAAGGTGTCTGCCGTGACGCAAAATAACTGGCGCATCCCTGTGGATATGCAGGGATGCGGCAGTTATCGTAAATCTGCCCCTTAGTGTCTAAAACAACTGTTCTTCCAAAACACTGTTTTTTTGCTCGCTCACCCATGCATTGGCATGGCCCACCCATACTTCATTGTCCTGTCAAATACTTAATGTGGAACCGGACCAGTTTCCAGAACAGTTTGCTGTGGGAATTGGTCCTAGAGACAGTAGTCAAGAGTCGTTTGCATAGAGAAAGTACAGAAGTCCTTGTGTTAAATGTATAAAGTGCTTAGATCCTGGCGCTGTTGTTGATGACAACAGCCAGAGCAACAAGAGAAATGGAATAGAAAGTGATTGAAATGTAGAAGCACAAAAATAGTATATACAGTGACCGAAACGAAAAGTAACCGGTCAACAGGTTTGAAATCCCAAAGGAGATGCCCGCCCTGAGAGAAGAGCAGGATACTAGGCTTTCTATAAGAGAAATGTCAGAAAGAGGAGAGCTCATGATGGGATGGCGGAGCAGGGGGTAAAGAGGAAGACGGAAAACCAGTATCACACCACAATCTTCAAGCAGACCATCAGAAATAGTAGGGAATTTCCTCTGCTAAACATGAACGAAGCAGTCTTTCTTAAGTAACTAGAGATAGACTATTACATTCTTGGAAATTCTTTCACCCGATTCCACATAGCCAGAATGGTCTATGGGTAATGTTGATGACAATGCTTAAGAGGTCAA
Organism: Triturus cristatus; assembly: GCF_964204655.1. Classification (NCBI taxonomy): domain Eukaryota; kingdom Metazoa; phylum Chordata; class Amphibia; order Caudata; family Salamandridae; genus Triturus; species Triturus cristatus. The sequence goes on along the minus strand of NC_140586.1, from coordinate 295,079,042 downwards.
ATAAGCAGAAGAAGGCGGCCGAGATATCTTCATGGTCTCGCACCCAAAAATACGCCTTAAAGCACAATGAAAAAAGGTTTGTGGGATAAACATACAGTCTCAAAGTAAGAAATCATTAATACAGTCCCAAAGATCAACAAAAACCGGAAGAGTTTACCTTAGGTTGGAGTTAGACAAATTACATAAGATAAAACACAAAACAGCACGAGGCAACACAACCGGAAGTCACGACTGGGAAAAGCAGGACACTGGGCAGAAAGCAGCGCATCTGACAAGTGAGCTGCTGCAGCCCGGCTAGGGAAAAAGAAAAATGTCAAAAAGGACAAACTGAAAGAGGGGAAACACACCATTCGTCCACATACTGATCTCCCCAATTTAACTATAGGCGTCCCCCCCCCCCCCCACTGTCCTTATGCTGTCTTTTCTCCTCCCATTCTTCTACTAGCTTCATCAACGCTGACATATCTCCTCACCACCATTTCCCATTTCTGCTTTTCCTCTGGTGCCCTCACCCAGCTGTGCCGTCCCCTCGCCGCATATTATTCCTTCCCTTTCAATTGTCCTTGCTTTCTCCACTGTTCACAGTAATGTTTTTTTTGGCCCGGACCCTCACCTCTTCCTCCATGCTGTACCCTGCAAGTGATTTCAATTTCTCGCAAAAGTAGACCGCCCCAGACACCTCTGGAAATTTCCCGCACGGCACGTCGCTCTTAAAATGACGTAAAAGGCATAGGCTTGGACGTCCCCTACTGACAACGAAAACACATAAACGTCATCCATTAACCACGCCCCGCGGAGGTCTTCTTGATGTGACAAGTGGCACATACCGGATAGCGGCTGGGCAGCGACGCCACTTCCAGTGACCTCATTCAACCAATTTTAAACACTAATGGCCGCCAGAATAAAGTAGCGACTGAGGTTTGCGTGCAGAGTGAAGTGTCTTGAGACGACCCTGATGGCCTTATTAAGGTCATGCGAGTGCCTAAATTTGGTATTACGAAGTGAACGGCAATTTAAAACAAATTACTACTGAAAAGATACATTTCCCCGTCCAGAGAATTACTAGAGCATCTCTGCTCTGTCTCCAACTTGAGTTTATGATGATATCTCTGTCGTGTCGCTTCGTGACAGACTCACAGGAGACAGGTAAGGATGAGTGAATACTTTATTGGAGTCTATGTTGTTGTCGCCGTGCCCACGCACGTCTGCCCACCTCGCTCCCTTACTCTGCAATCCCTCCCACATCCCCTGACCGGATGTGGTGTCCGGTTCCCTTCGTGTCCACCTAGTGTCTTGCAGGGTCCTAGTGCCCTGCCCTCAGGTCACTACATCTCCCCCTTTTGTCACAAAGAAGTGACGAGAAAAATGAAACATAGAGATGTGTAGATAGAGATAGATGCAAAGTCTGCCCGGGCACTTGTCGGTGTGCCTCCCATCATCACATTTCTTCTATTAGTCTTTTTGGACGTCTGCATGCTCTTTTCTGGCTTGCTTCCGTCTGTTGCTCTTCTGCTGGCCCCTCACCATTGTTATGCTCTTGCTCTTCTTGTTCTACTGTGTCCTTATCCTGGTCCTCTCTTTTTTCCTCTTTTAGTTCTTTGAAATGTGAACTGTTTCGTGTTATCCGCTGATGTGCTGATTCTGCCGTGATCATCGGTCCCTTTACTTTCGTTACTGTTAGCGGGTCTTTGGAGAACGTGCTGTCTGATTTCCTTTGTTGCCGCTGACGTACTATCACCGTGTCTCCTTCCTTTAGGTCTGACACTCTGGCATGTCGCTTGGCATCTGCATATCTTTTCATTTTGTTCTTCTCCTCTTTGTCTCTTTCTGCAATGCTGCTGTGATCCGGTGTCATTGTTGCCTCAATTTGCGGTAACCTTGTTCTGCTTGTTCGCCCCAGTACTAGCTCTGCTGGGCATCTTCCTGTGGAGTTATGCGGTGTGTTTCTGTAATCACGCAGAACCTGGCATAGAGCTTGGCCAAGTGAAATTTGCGCCAGTTTTGCTCTTTGAACTGCCTTTTTGATGTTTCCCATGAACCTCTCCACCATTCCATTCGCTTGAGGCCACAGAGGAGTTATCTTCCTGTGGTTTATCCCTAGGTAGGCCATGAATCTGCGGAAGTCTTCCCCTGAGAATGGAGGACCATTGTCTGTTTTTAGTGTTTCTGGTGAACCCCATGCTGCAAAGATGTCATCCAGTATCGGTAGTGTTGCTGTTGCTGATGTCGACGGGACCTGTCGTACTATTGGGAACCGTGAATATTCATCTATGACCACAAGCAGGTAGTTGCCTGTTTCTAGGGGCCCAAAGAAATCAGCCGCTAGTGTTGTCCACACCGCTCTCGGAAGTTCCGACATTTGTAGTGGTTCATTCCTAGCTGGTGATCCTGTTGCTTGACATAGGTGGCAGGTCGTTATGGTGTCTTCTACCATGTTGTCTAGGCCAGGGAACCATACTTTCTCTCTTATCAACTTCTTCGTGGCTACTATGCCTCGGTGTGACTCATGAGCCAGGTTTACCAGTTGCCTCCTGAGTGATCTTGGTATCACTATTCTTGTTCCTCTCATCATTATCCCTGTGGCTGTCTCTGACAGTTCCTCATTAATCTTCTTGAGAGCTAGCACTTCTTCCTTGCATACTCCTGTTTCCCAGGCACAATTATTGTTGACATGCCTCCATCGCTGCTTTCTTGTTACTTCTAAAGCCATTTGCATCGTGGCGTCTTTCTTCGTCTCAATTGCCAGTTCTGTTAGTGTTATTGGTGCCGGGGTGTTTTGTTTCAGTATAAAATTGAGGTACTCCTCTGCCATCGATGTCGTCTCATGGGCTTTCGGTAGTGGGTGCCTCGACATGTAATCTGCTGGGTTGTGCTCTTTCCCTGGCTTGTGCACAATTGTGAAGTCATAATCCATCAACCTTATGCCCCAGCGTTCAATCCTGGGCGGCATTTTGGCTGACGGGCTGCCATAGATCGTCACTAGCGCCTGGTGGTCAGTTATGATGGTGAATGACTTCCCGTAGATAAACATGTGGTAATGTTCACACGCCCAGACCACTGCTAGGCTCTCTTTTTCTGGTTGCGAATATGCTCTTTCAATGTCCGTTAAACTCTTACTCGCATACGCAACAATTTTCCTTTGTGAATCTCTCCCTGGCAGATGCTGCGCTAGTATCGCTCCTAGTCCTACTGGGCTGGCATCAACAGTCAGTTCAGTGCACAGTAGTGGGTCAAAGTAGGCCAGGTGTTCCACAGTCACCACCGCTTCTCTTATTTCTTCAAATGCCCTGTCGCATTCCTGAGACCAGATGAACTTCTGTCCTTGTTTTGTCAGTTCTCTTAGTGGTGTGCTCACCGTGGCGAAGTCCTGTATGTACCGCGCACAATAGCTGGCGAGACCTAGAAACGACCGTACTTCTGCAACATCTGTCGGGTGGTTTGCATTTTTCAGTGTTTCAACTTTGCTTGGGTCTGGCCTCATCCCTCGTTTGGAGAAGATGTGCCCGAAGAACACTAGTTCCCCTCTTCCCAACTCGCACTTCTCTCCATTTAGCGTGAGGCCCGCTCGCTCCAGTTGTGTGCACACTTGACGCAAAGCTGCATCATGTTCTTTGTCTGTTTTTCCAAATACCAAAATGTCATCGCTGTAGTTCAGGCTGTTCCGTACCGGTCTTATCACTTGCCTTATTGTCTCCTGGAATATCTCCGCTGCTGACGATATTCCAAAACTCAGTCGCTTGTATCTGAACAGACCCATGTGTGTGGAAAATGTTGTGATGTACCTGGACTGGTGGTCCAGTTCTAACTGATGGTACCCTTTGCACAGGTCCAGCTTTGAGAACCGGCAAGCCCCAGTGAGGCAGCTGATCATGTCATTTAGGTGTGGCCCCGGGTGACGTTCTCTTGCGATTGCGGTGTTCGGGATCCTCATGTCCACACAGATGCGGATCTTTGAGGTGTTCTTCTTTGGGACTGCCACAATCGGGGACACCCAGGGCGTCGGTCCTTCAGCAGGTTCAATTATATCCTGTGCCAGTAGACTTGTTATTTCCTCCTCAACTTGTGGTTGTAGGTGAATTGGTACTCGTCTGTGATGCTGGGCCACTGGCTTGATCGCTTCATTTATGTGTAATGTTATCTGTTTTCCTTTTAGTTTGCCAAGACCCTTCAATATGGCTGGGTATTCTAGTAAGATGTTTTCCGTTTCTGACATGTGGTACGTCATTGCCAGTAGCCCCATCACCTGGGCCGTCACGTTGCTGAGCAGGCATGGTGCTGGGATGTCACCCTTAAGCACATGTATTTCATCTTGGTATGATTTGCCTTTGTATGTCAGAGTCTCTGTAAATTTTCCCATGTTTTCTACCGGCCGTTTGGAACCCCACGTGAACACGTCCACAGTTGATGGTGATAGCCGTGGTTTCACTATCATTTTTTGATATTCTGACATGCACATGATGTTGCAGGTTGCTCCACTGTCAAGCACAAACTTTGCTTTGTGGTTTCCTACGCCGATGTCCACAGTGGCCGTTTTCTTTATTTGTTCTTTTTCTACGAGATGCACATGTTCTGTCTCTCTGTCCTCTCTTGGGGCGTCTGACATCAGATATAGTCTCGCTTCCCTCACAGATGCTGCCGTCTCTTCTGACTCGTCGGAGGAGCTGCGATTTGCCGTGTCCATGTGTCGTGCGTATCTGTTGCTTGTCATCCGTGGCCTCATCGTTCTGCCTCTTTCACTTCTGAATTGTCTGGTCATGCACGTGCTTGAGAAGTGATTGTCCCTGTTGCACTTCCTGCACTTCTGACCCATTGCTGGGCAGGCGCCTACATGCGGGAACTCTAGGCCACATCGATAGCACGTTTGTTCGCCTCTCTTTTGTAGGACCGGCGCCTGGAATTCTTTCTTCTTGAAGTTCCCAGTGACGCGATGTGCTAGCTCCGCTTTCTTCTCTTTCCCCATCTCCATCTGCTTCGCTTGCTCCGTGGCCCGTGCTTCTGTGCGAGCCATCGTCAATATCTTCTCCAACGTCGTCGGTTCTTTCAGAACTCGTGCTCGGAACTCCACCGATTTACACCCTTCGATGATGCGCAGTCTTATCGCTTGCTCATTGTCGAACTTGTCAAACTCGCAATATGCGACCAGCTTCCTTAGTCTCGTTGCAAAGTCGTCCAAGCTCTCTTCTCCCTGCTGGCATGCCGTGTTGAATGTATATCTTTCAAAATCGACATTTCGTTGGGGGTCGAACTTTTGTGTGAGACATTGCATCACTCCCTTGTAGTCCGCAGTCTGGTCAGTAGGGAATGTTAATAAGAGATCTTCTATTTCATCCCCTGCGAGATTCAGTAGTAGGTGCAGTTGCTTGCTATCCGGGACGTCTGTGGCACTCATGTAGCGCTCGAATTTCCTGACCCATCTTTCCCACCTAATGCCCGCTTGTGGCTCCGATAGGCTAAATGGTAACGGCCTGCGGAAAATGGCTTGCGTGCTCTGCTTCTCCTCGTTGTCATTCATTTTCTTTTATTTATTTCTTTATTCCTTTTATTTCTTTCTTTGTTCCTTTCCCTTTTATTTCTTTATTTTTCTTCTTATTTCTTTGTTCCTTGTGCTTTATTTCCTTTATTTGCGCCTTTATTCCACTTTTTCTTGTTTTTTTCAATGTATTTCAATGGCCGCCTGACTTCAGAATGGCCGCCTCTTATGCCTGGCTTCTCATTGGCTCCCTTGCCTGACTCTAAAATGGCCGCCGTAGTCTTGCGAGGTGTCTTTTCTCTCTTTCTCCCTTCGCCTGACTTTTAAAAATGGCCGCCGCTCGTTTCTTGCTTCTGATTGGCCCGGGATGCCTGACTCTAAAATGGCTGCCGTAGTCTCGCGATAGTTTGTTCAAACTAACGCGCGCCTTCCTTCTCTCAGCGTTAGTTTAATCGGAGTGCTCTTGGGTGCAGGAGCTTATTTGCTTGCCGCTTCCCTCTTTATTTCCTCACTATGCACAGCGCGCTTACCGATGTGTCGGTCGGGGTGGGCTCCCGCGTCGCGCTGTTTTCTGGCTGCACTGCTCGGACCAGGGTGGGCTCCTGGCTCCGCTCTTCTTTCCCCGTCACTCCACCACGCACGAGTGTTTCCTGAGTTGGCCAGCGGACCAGAGTGGGCTCCTGGTTCCGTCGCGCTTCTTCTCCAGGAAACAGACGTTCTAATCCACTTCTGTCCTTCGGATCCCGCCTTCAGTCGCCAGATGTCGTGTCGCTTCGTGACAGACTCACAGGAGACAGGTAAGGATGAGTGAATACTTTATTGGAGTCTATGTTGTTGTCGCCGTGCCCACGCACGTCTGCCCACCTCGCTCCCTTACTCTGCAATCCCTCCCACATCCCCTGACCGGATGTGGTGTCCGGTTCCCTTCGTGTCCACCTAGTGTCTTGCAGGGTCCTAGTGCCCTGCCCTCAGGTCACTACAATCTCCTGGGGCAGCATTGACACCAACGTGTCCAGGCATGTGGCACGGTAGAGCGTTTATAACCCTGAGAAATCTCTGAAGCGCTTTCCAGGCATGTAGCACTCATTGGTAGTATTTATTTATGCGTTTTTATATAGTGCGTACTTTACTCAGAGGTGTCAGAGCGCTTTACAATAGAGCGAAGTGAATTACATTGGTAACGAGCAGTGCTTTAAATGGGCCGGTACTCACCAGTACTGAGTACAGGCACTTTTTATTTTTATCCTCGTGAGTACCGGCACTTTTTCTTTGCCAAGGAGCGTACTGGTACTCATGACTGGTAGGCTCAGTGGTACTTTTGCTGCTGAGGATGAGGCTGTCTAAACGCCACTCTCAGCCAAAGCGCCACTGCAGCCCTGTGCCCAGTCGCTGCTGAATCATTCAGCAGCGGCTCATTTACATTTTGTAAGTGTTGCAGGTGGTAGCATCTCAGTATTATGCTATGAGTGACGATGTCCGATCCGACCCTGCACTGTAAATCACAGGTGTGAAATTGTGCAGGCACTGAAAGTCCAGGCAACTGGCTGAGAGTCTGAAAGAAGAAAGCATTGGGAGGTAAGAATTGCAAACAACGTTTGTAATTCTGTTGTGAGCCTTTTGTCCCAGTGATTGTCTGCTTTTGTGTATGAGAGCGGAACTGACAGAGAGAGCATTAGGACTGCCGCTGCCCGCGTCCCAAGCAGTGGGACATCAGCAGGGCAGCATGTTAGTGGCCGCCCGTCGGAGCCTTCCCCCTTGCTGCCTCGCGCGCGAGGCTACGCCCACTAAGGTATGACCCACCTATAGTTTTGAGCTGGAGGCGGGCCATTGGGGGCGGGGGGCGCGGCCGCCCCCCCCCTACTTAGGTGGCCCTCTCGCCCAGTTCCTCCTCTGTTTCCTGCGCGCCGCTCCAGCCTGGACACGCGATTTCGTTTCTCCCGACCACCACCCCGCGAGACCTGTTGTTGCCGCTACCTTCGATTCCCCACCCACCCCCCACCTTCGGCGACGTCGTGCTTCGAAGTCCAATCATCCGGTGAGTCTTGCTGTCCTCTCCCACCCCGGCCCTGTCCCTGGGCATGACCAGGTGTACAGGGCCCTATGGCCCGGGAGGCCATGGGTGTGGGGGGCGCAAGCCATGGCCCGCGCCACAGCGGTTTAGGCGGGTGTTGGTTGGTACGAGGTGGGGGGCAGGCGAAGTGGGGCTGTGTCAGGGTAGGTCGGGCGAGGATCAGAGCCGAGTGCCGGCCCGTCCCGCATGTACTGTGCATGGAGGGTTGTGCCCGGGGCGTATGCTTGTCAATGGTAACGCTTGTTCAAGCACATGGGTTTGGCCACCAGCGATCGCGCGACCATTTGAGGTGGGGATCGGCATGGCCATCGCGCGGCGCCAGTTAACTGGAGCCTAGGAACATCGCCCCCGTCTTAGTCAGGTCTGGTGGCTTAGTGGTTTAATGCGTCCACTCTAGGCCCCTGTCCTCGTTGCCACTGGTTCAAATCCCGGCATGTCGCTGGCGGTCTGATCGCGGGGCTTCCCCCCCCCCCCCACTGGCGTTGGATTGCGTAATCCGTTTTATGGCAATGGTTGGGCTCAGATTCAAGGTTGGGTGGGCCACCCGCGGCCTAGCGGCTAGGGCGGTTTAACTGAGGAACTGCGAACCGGGTCGGGTCCCGGCCACGGCTCATCTGCCTGGGATCCTGGGTAACTCACGTATCTCGCTCGGTCTGGGTATGGGTTCAAGATGGCCGAGCGGTCTAGGGATCGGCATTAAGGTCGCAGTGCCCCATGATGTGTGGCTCGGAGCCCACTTCTGACAAACTTGAATTGCATTCCTGAAGGAAGGCGCGTTATGGCCTTTTGGCCAAGTCCACGTTATATATAACTGTTGATAACGTGCTCCCGGAATTTTAACCGATAGAGATCTCGACTGGCGGGCGGGAGGTAGCGGGATCGGTGCCCGCCTTCGCTAGGCCACAATTCCATCATTTAGGGTGGGCTACAAACGGCCTCTAGGATGCCCAACCCCCCCCCCCCCTCCCCCCTCCCCCCCCACCTCAACCTTGTTCGGCGTCGCCCTCATCGCAGCGGCTTGCCTCCGTGTACCACACAAAGGGCAGTGCGTGCGCAGCAGCCATTTGAGGGACCGTTGCAGGAGGCTTGCGGGATCGCAGGGGGTTTACCTGCTGTTACGGGGTGCAGGTAGAGCTTGCCGTTTTTTCCCGCTTGCAGTTCTTCTGGCGGCGCCCAATGCAAGCGCCGAACGCTGCACTAAACCGCGGGAGGAGGGGGGGGTTTAGGGGTAGGGAGGGGCAATTTTCGCAGAGAGGGGGTGGCCTAATGGCTAGGTCTGCCGACTGTGACGCGGGGGAACCAGGTTCGAGCCTAGGGAGGTTAAAACATCCCCTGCTTCTGGTCTAATCACATAATTTCCCTCTGCCTCAAAATGAATGTGCCCGTCTGTAATGCTACTGATGTTCATGTAAAGCGCCCTGATACCTCGGCTTCAGTTGCGCCAGGGAAACTGCAAAAAGTAGGTAAATGTTACCAATGATACGTAATAACATTGTTTCCCGGCGGCGGACCGAGTCGCTGGCACCCGGTGGTGTTCCGCGGTGTTCCGCGTTTTCCGGGCCGGGACTGCGGGGGAGGGAAGAGGCTGGGGGGCATGGTCGAGGTGCAATGATGCGGTCCTACGATCCAGGCCCCCCCCCTCCCCCCCCCTCCCCAACCCCTGGTGGCCTCCCCGCCCGGCAGCGTTCCTACTAGGGGGGGGGGGCCAAACGTGCGTGCGTTAGGACGGCTGCCTCGCGCTGGCCTTGATGTCGTGCCAGAGTTCGAGTATGGAGCGCCCGGCGCGCACAGCGGGGGAGGGGGGCAGCGGCAAAGCGCATCCTGGCATTTGTAGGGAGGGGATGCAAAACGGATATGTTCTGAGATATGCTGTCGAATGTATAGCTGGATATGTCATAAGGTGGCAAAGAATCCAGCAGGAGCCGTAGCTCAGAGGCACTGTCGCCAGCCTTTGGTGTTGCAGGCGGCAAGATCATCTCTGAAGGGCAAAATCTATGGCAATTGATTTTCCACTTTTATTGTGTTGTGTGGCCAAGGCGCTAGGCTTGGGTTCACTCCTCCTTCCGGGTTTTGTTTCTGAACAGGGGGCCGGTCATTAAGTGTCTTATGCGGTGCGGTCCAGGGTTCTGACACAGGTGACCCCAGGGGCGGGGTGAGCTCAGGCAGGACTGCACCCGCCCCGGAGGTTTCCGCCAGACCTGATGCGGTGTGCGGGTCATGTACGGATGTTTCGGGGCCGGGTGCCCTGAGAGGGGATTTTCTAGCGATGCACAGGGCAAGCCGGCGTACTGGGTACCGGATAGGGGTTAGGGATAATTACTTCAGCACTCCCTCATGGCCGGAGGCCTATTCACTGTAACTGCCAAGCTGCTGTGTGTACTTGAGATGCCTGCCAATGTACTAATCACCGTTCCTTTTCCCAATTGCAGATCGGTGAGGGAGCGCCCGCGAGTATAGGGCTAGGACCGGAGGCGAAGGCACTAAGGGACGCGCATAGCTGTACTATCGGAGCATCGCCATGGAGAATATCGGGACACCGGGTCCATTGTTCTCCCAAGAAACGTCGGTCGAGGAGACGCAGCCGAGCGCACCACAGGAAGGGGTCTGGGCAGACTTTATGGCATTTGCCCGAGAGAAGGGCACGGCGTGGGCCCAAGGTTTTCTAGAGGGCCGCAGGGTGGAGGACTCGGGAGTTGTCGTAACCCCCCCCCCCTTCCATGAGGGCGCCCCAAGCTTATCCGGGGCTGAGCCCTGGAGGTCCACCAGGGTGCGCAAGCCCACATCAAAAGACATACCGGAGGCCCAGCCGGCCAGGAAACGGCAGGCGACCGCAACACGTTCCGGCCTCCCGGCGGTCGCAACAACACCGGTACACGATTCTGCCACAGGACTAACTGACTTGGCCCAGATGGGCAAAGCCATGGACCAGATGCTTAGCCTCATGTCTGTTTTCCAGAGCCGCCTCGATGCGCTGGCCGCACCGCCGCAGGTGCCCCCAGCCCCGGCCCCCGCACCTGCTCAGGCGCCCGTCCTACAAGTTTGGGCTGGGCAGAGCACAACCGTTGAACGACGCAATGGTGAGCTTGGGGGAGTGTTGGGGTTGTCAACACAAGGGGAGGCTGGCCCTTCCACAAACATGGCGGCAAGCACCCCCCCGGCCGGCGCTACGGCGCACCCCCCACCCGCACAGGTGATCACCACACCCCCCATCCCTGCTGCCGCGGAGCCTGCGCCCGTTTTACCAACAGTTGTGGCGGCGTCCGAAGGGGGGGGTGTATCCCAGGTCCCGAAGCCCCTCGTTACCCAGGCACCGCTGGCGTCGGGCCGCTGCTCCCTGGCATGGTTGGTGCCGCAGGCCGCAAAAGAAGGGATCTGGAGGAGGGAATATATAGACATCCTGACATTACTTATGCATGGGTCTGCTGGGGTGGACACGAGGAGAATGGGCCGCAAGGAAGAAGAGAGGGTCAGGTACCAGCGGTGGCCGGACAAGACCATCGAGAACTGGACATCTGCATTCAATATATTGGCAGCGGTTATAGTGCAGAAATCCCCCGATCAGAGTGAGGCTCTAATGCAGTACGCCAGCACTATACAAGAGGAGGCGAGGCTTTCGGGGGGGTTAGGGTGGTTCTACTATGACCAGGATTTCAGAAAAAGAATGGCCATATGCCCAGACCTGGGGTGGGACCAGAAAGAAATTCAGCTCTGGGTGGAACACTTGTGCCGCCCCACCAGGGAGAAGAAGGACCAGGGATATAAAGGGCAGGGTGAGGCATCTGAGAAAAAGAAGGACCACTTCCCCAAGCGCCCATTTAAGCAGCCTTTTCGGGGTGGCAGGGGGCGGGGGCAGCGGCAGGGCAAGAGATTCAATTCTGGGACGTGCCGCCTTTACAATGGGGGCAATTGCACCTGGGGTAGGTCATGCAAGTTCGCACACAGCTGCAGCAAGTGCGGCGTGCAGCACCCCGCCACTTCTTGCTCCTCCAGCCAGAGCGCACCGCAGCCCACAGCAGCAACCAGAAATGACGCGCGACTCTGAGACCACACAATGGCCCCCCCCCCCCCTCCCCTGCCTGCACCCCTCCCTCCCACACCAGTCACGCCCCCCGCATTTCAGGGTGCACCACAGAGCGCCATGGCCCCTGTCAAAGGCCCTTCACCCATCATCCTGGGAAACATCCTCCCACTCATTAGGCAGTATCCACTGCTCCGGGACAGAACACTCCTGGCGGGGGGGTTCATCGATGGGTTTAGGATCCCCTACAATGGGCCTCTGGAGTCCAGAGATGCGAAGAACCTCAAATCCGCGAGGGATATGCCCGGGGTGGTGGACCAAAAGGTGGGGAAGGAGTTGTTAGCAGGTAGGGTAGCCGGTCCTTTTAGCGGCCCGCCCTTGGACAACTTTTTAGTGTCACCACTGGGGGTGGTGCCGAAAAAACAACCAGGCACCTACCGTTTGATCCACCACTTGTCTTACCCTGAAGGAAATTCGGTGAACCACTGGCTGGAAGAGGGTATTTGTTCTGTGGTGTACTGCTCCCTGGACATGGCCATTGACATGGTCAGGAGAGTGGGGCAGGGGGCGTGGCTTGCGAAGGCGGACATCGAATCCGCTTTCCGCCTGCTGCCGGTTCATCCAGCCAGTCAACATCTGTTAGGCTTCAAGTGGGCGGGGCAGTTCTTTTATGATCGCTGCATGCCGATGGGCTGTGCCGTTTCCTGCGCCTACTTCGAAGCCTTTAGTTCGTTCCTGCAGTGGGCCTTGGGGGAGCGACACGGGATCACGCAGGTGACCCACTATCTGGATGACTTCCTCTTTTTTGGTACAAAGGGGTCAGATGAGTGTGCGGTGGGCTTGAGTCGGTTTGAGGAGCTGGCAGAGTTTTTGGGTGTTCCCCTTGCCCCAGGTAAGACCGAGGGCCCTGCGCAGGTGCTGACCTTTCTCGGGGTGGAGTTGGACACGGTAAAGGGCGAGTCGAGGCTCCCCGCCGAGAAGGTGCTGGGCTTGTTGCAGGACATCCAGGCGCTGCTGGGCAAGGATAAAGCGACCCTCGGGGCTGTCCAGAGCTTGATTGGCAAATTGAATTTTGCAGCGAGAGTGATCCCAGCAGGTAGAGTGTTTTCAAGGAGACTGGCGGGGGCCACGGCAAAGGTGACACAGAAGCACCACTTTGTAAGACTGACTGCGGGCTTGAAGGCTGACCTGGCCATGTGGGCGGAATTCCTCAGGGACTTTAACGGGACGGTGATTTGGAGGGCCCCATGGATAGCCAGTCAGGAGCTCTGTTTGTTTTCAGATGCGTCTGGCAGGGAAGGTTTTGGTGTGATTCTGGGGGAAGAATGGTGCGCGATGCGATGGCCCAATGCATGGCGTAAGAAGAAGGTGACGCAGAATGTGGCAGTGTTGGAGCTCTTCCCAATTGTGGTAGCACTGCACCTCTGGCGGGCGGCACTGAGCAACAGGAAGGTTGTCTTCTGGTCAGACAACATGGCGGTGGTGCACGCCATCAACGGCCTGAATGCCTCATGCCCACTAGTCCTGAACCTGCTGAGGGAATTAGTCAGAGAGGGCCTGCGCAGCAACGTCGAGTGTAGGGCACGGCACATCGCGGGTGTACGGAATGTGGCAGCTGATGCTCTTTCTCGCTTTCAGTGGCTCCGGTTCCGGGAGGCCTGGCCGCGGGCGAGGGCGGAGATGACTCCATTTCCGGACCACCTCTGGCGCTTGCTTCAGTGGGAGAAAGACTGAGGAAGATGGGGGAGAGGTCCCTGGCGCCGGCGACACGGCGGAAATACGACTCGCAGCTAGCGACTTTCAGAGCTGTAGGGGAGGCGCTGGGTGCCGCAGCCTTAGGGGCAGAAGATCAAGTGGAGGCCTTTGTGGTGTGGGCCAAGGATACCGGTAGATCGCACTCCTGGATTAGCGGTCATTTGGCAGCGGTGCGCCACGAGGCTAAGCTAGATGGTAGGGGCGACCCCGCGGGATCATCCAAGATCAGGGCGGCCCTGAAGGGTTGGGCCAGGGAGGAGGTTAGACAACCAGACACCAGGGCACCCATTGAATACAGGGACCTCCAACTCCTCCTAGACGTGTTACCCCTGGTGACTTTCTCACCGTTTGAGGCCAGCTTGTTTTCCACGGCCTTTTGCTTGGCATTCTTTGGCGCTTTCAGGCTCAGCGAGCTAGTGGCAAAGTCTAAGGAAGACCTGTCTGATCGCGCGCTGGGGATTGCGGATGTGACCCTCAACACAGCACTGGAGCTGCGTATCCGCAGATCTAAAACAGACCAGGTGGGGAAGGGGAAGACGGTGGTGTTACAGACCCTAGGGGATAACAGGTATTGCCCAGTCCACTTGGTTAGGGAATACCTTGCACTGCGTCCAGTATCTCCTGGTCCTTTTCTGGTTCATGCGGACGGTTCCCCCCTCACTAAATTTCAGTTCGAGCGCCTACTTGGAGCTTCACTGGCTAGAGCCGGTCTAGCGGGGTGCGGGCGCCGGTTCTCCTCGCACTCCTTTAGGATTGGTGCTGCTACTTCGGCGGCCAAAGCCGGCCTGGGCCCTGAAGGAGTAAAAGGGGTAGGCCGCTGGGAATCGGACTGTTTCAAGAAGTATGTCCGTCCGTAATGCTGTGGTACAACCCGGAGCTTTGTCCCCGCTCCATGTTTTTTGGTCCATTGTCATGAACGCATTGGTTTTTTGTGTGTTTAATAAAGTTACGCTTACCTAAAAGCCGTTTCATCGCTTTATTGACAGGTGCCCGGGTCTGGTTGGTAGGCCATTCCTACATCTCGAGGATGGAACGCTGGGCAGCACACAGGAACTGGTCGCAGAACTTTGCTACTACACAGCTTGTGTGGTTGGGTTCCCCGGGCATGAAATGGAGTGAAGCTCGCGGCATGATTGAGCAGCGCCTGGCAGTTGTAGGGGTCCAGCCCACTGTTATCATCTTGCACTTAGGGGGCAATGACCTGGTTGCCAGGGGGAGGAGGGCTCTGCTACTGTCAATGCAATCCGACTTGCAGGCCATCAGCCAAGCCGTGGGGTCATGCGAGGTCTGGTGGTCTGAAATCGTCCCCCGCAGGGTGTGGAGAGGGGCTAGGTCCCCGGCGGCGGTAGAGCGGTCCCGTAGGAGGGTTAATAGGTCCATGCAGAAATTCATGGAGCGCAGGGGCATGGGCTTCATTAGACACGCTTTGATCCAAGAGAAGGTTGAAGGGTACTATGAGGCTGACGGGGTGCACCTGTCCAAGGTAGGGATGGACATGTTCCTGCTTGACGTACAAGAGGCACTGGCTAGCAAGGGACATCAGTAACACTTGTTAGGAGAGGGGGGCTCTGGCAGCGACGGTAGCCTCCCCAGAGCTGTGGCGGAGTTACAGGGCGATCTGGATGCAGACGGGTACAGTAAGGGTACCCCTGCGACAGGCGGTACAGTAAGGGTACCCCTGTCCGGCACAGTAAGGGTGCCCGAGCCAAGGTCCAGGAGCCGAAGGGGGTTCTGGGAAGACCGCGACGGCGCCCCGTTAGTCCTTCGGGCGGTTGGGGGGCCTGACCAACCGGGGGTGTGCCACAACACGCTCCGCCCCTGTCCGAAGGGGCGGGAGTAGGAGACAGATCACGTGACCCCGTGGATGATCTGTAAATAATTATGTGCCACACTGCCGGGCATCGACCCACCGTGTGTGCGGGCTCACCAGGCGGGCGGAGCAGCAAGGGGCTGCCTGCCCTGGATCGCCCGTAAGATAACCCAATTTTATTATCATACTGTGTTGTATGAAAATAAACCTGCAGCAGTTTTCACCCACAAATAAAGTGTCAGTGTAATCTTTGGGTGACGTCTGTGTATGCGTGTTGTCTGAAGCGGATGACGGTGTGGTCACTATGCCGCTGCCCGCGTCCCAAGCAGTGGGACATCAGCAGGGCAGCATGTTAGTGGCCGCCCGTCGGAGCCTTCCCCCTTGCTGCCTCGCGCGCGAGGCTACGCCCACTAAGGTATGACCCACCTATAGTTTTGAGCTGGAGGCGGGCCATTGGGGGCGGGGGGCGTGGCCGCCCCCCCTACTTAGGTGGCCCTCTCGCCCAGTTCCTCCTCTGTTTCCTGCGCGCCGCTCCAGCCTGGACACGCGATTTCCCACCCTTTCCGCTTACCCCACGTGTCAGGCGCAGCGCGTCATTGGAATGTTTTAATGTTTTCTTTTGCGTTGCAGGCGGAGTTACAGGGCGATCTGGATGCAGACGGGTACAGTAAGGGTACCCCTGCGACAGGCGGTACAGTAAGGGTACCCCTGTCCGGCACAGTAAGGGTGCCCGAGCCAAGGTCCAGGAGCCGAAGGGGGTTCTGGGAAGACCGCGACGGCGCCCCGTTAGTCCTTCGGGCGGTTGGGGGGCCTGACCAACCGGGGGTGTGCCACAACACGCTCCGCCCCTGTCCGAAGGGGCGGGAGTAGGAGACAGATCACGTGACCCCGTGGATGATCTGTAAATAATTATGTGCCACACTGCCGGGCATCGACCCACCGTGTGTGCGGGCTCACCAGGCGGGCGGAGCAGCAAGGGGCTGCCTGCCCTGGATCGCCCGTAAGATAACCCAATTTTATTATCATACTGTGTTGTATGAAAATAAACCTGCAGCAGTTTTCACCCACAAATAAAGTGTCAGTGTAATCTTTGGGTGACGTCTGTGTATGCGTGTTGTCTGAAGCGGATGACGGTGTGGTCACTAATTATCTGAAGGTATTTTAAAGAAATTGTGAGGAATGTTTTGTGTGTGCATGTCTACTTGGTCTCCTGCCTGTGTGTGAGTACGTGCTCATGGGCAAGAGAATGTATGAATGTTGTACCTAATACAAACGAATAAGAACTGAAGCTGCAAATATAAAAAAACGCCGAACCTAAAGCATATCACATTGCTTGGCCTTCATTTAATTCTTTGTAAGGAGTTAACCACTTTATGTTCATACGTTTATCATGTGTTTTGATGTGTGCTGAAACTGCTGTAACTCATTATTTTTGCTAATCCAAAGTCTGAGGTGGCTGACCATTAACTCAATAGTGCTAATAGTGATATTGCTGAGAGAGAGTGGCTGGACTGAAGGTTAAGAGGCTCCTTCTTTTTTGAATGGGGGCTCTTCCCAGCAGGTATTCGCACCCCCCTTTAGCATATCTAAAGTGCCCTGAAACGATGCTGGGAGGACGCTGTGTGTCCAGATACTCTGGCCGACCCATCTTTGCTTCCTTCACGCCTCATTGAACTACCGGCTTTAGGGAGGGCGGGACTGCGAGGACCAGCTTTCCAGCGCCTGGAGCAACATCGGCGCAGCTGGGTCCTCTTCCCTGGCCCTCCCCCTTGTTAATCGCAGCGACTCACGGCCCCCGCTTCGCAGGTGCCGCTCGGCGATAAAAACTCGTGGTGTGAGAAACTCTTGTGTGCCCTGAAACGCTGCTGGGAGGACGCTGTGTGTCCAGATACTCTGGCCGACCCATCTTTGCTGCCTTCACGCCTCATTGAACTACCGGCTTTAGGGAGGGCGGGACTGCGAGGACCAGCTTTCCAGCGCCTGGAGCAACATCGGCGCAGCTGGGTCCTCTTCCCTGGCCCTCCCCCTTGTTAATCGCAGCGACTCACGGCCCCCGCTTCGCGGGTGCCGCTCGGCGATAAAAACTCGTGGTGTGAGAAACTCTTGTGTGCCCTGAAACGCTGCTGGGAGGACGCTGTGTGTCCAGATACTCTGACCGACGCATCTTTGCTGCCTTCACGCCTCATTGAACTACCGGCTTTAGGGAGGGCGGGACTGCGAGGACCAGCTTTCCAGCGCCTGGAGCAACATCGGCGCAGCTGGGTCCTCTTCCCTGGCCCTCCCCCTTGTTAATCGCAGCGACTCACGGCCCCCACTTCGCGGGTGCCGCTCGGCGATAAAAACTCGTGGTGTGAGAAACTCTTGTGTGCCCTGAAACGCTGCTGGGAGGACGCTGTGTGTCCAGATACTCTGGCCGACCCATCTTTGCTGCCTTCACGCCTCATTGAACTACCGGCTTTAGGGAGGGCGGGACTGCGAGGACCAGCTTTCCAGCGCCTGGAGCAACATCGGCGCAGCTGGGTCCTCTTCCCTGGCCCTCCCCCTTGTTAATCGCAGCGACTCACGGCCCCCGCTTCGCGGGTGCCGCTCGGCGATAAAAACTCGTGGTGTGAGAAACTCTTGTGTGCCCTGAAACGCTGCTGGGAGGACGCTGTGTGTCCAGATACTCTGGCCGACCCATCTTTGCTGCCTTCACGCCTCATTGAACTACCGGCTTTAGGGAGGGCGGGACTGCGAGGACCAGCTTTCCAGCGCCTGGAGCAACATCGGCGCAGCTGGGTCCTCTTCCCTGGCCCTCCCCCTTGTTAATCGCAGCGACTCACGGCCCCCGCTTCGCGGGAGCCGCTCGGCGATAAAAACTCTTGTGTGCCCTGAAACGCTGCTGGGAGGACGCTGTGTGTCCAGATACTCTGGCCGACCCATCTTTGCTGCCTTCACGCCTCATTGAACTACCGGCTTTAGGGAGGGCGGGACTGCGAGGACCAGCTTTCCAGCGCCTGGAGCAACATCGGCGCAGCTGGGTCCTCTTCCCTGGCCCTCCCCCTTCCTGCCCCCTCCGGACAAATACGGCCCACTCTCTCCGCGCCAGCGGAACGCGCGCGGAACGAAGCGCGATGCGAAGCCCGGGCCAAGGGCGGGCCCGTTGTAGCCCGTTCGAGCCCGAGAGAGTCCGGACCGGGCCACCCCCCTTTCATCCACGGACTTACGTGTAGGTTTTAACTGGGCTTAAAATACACATTGTATGCATTCTGTTGGCCGACAGGGCATAGCTGGTGTTAGGCTGTTGATTGACATAGCTGTGGGCGCTCTAGCGCTATTCTGTCATACATCCTGTTGATAGCGTAATGGCTACCAAAGTGGGCAGGAACCTCACTCCAAATGCTAACCTTACGGGCACCCTAGACAATTTTATAATCAGAGCAAATTCAGTGATAGACCAGGGCATTGTTCTCATGGAACGAAGAGTTTCACAGGAACTCGCACTGGCTAGACGATCATCCCTGGGTCTTTTTGCTTCTGCTTGCACCCCCCGAGCTATGGAGGGTACTCCCAACTGCACAGGTGTTAAACCATCTACACTCCCTTTGACCCAATTTATAGACGACACACCTCAAAGTGATACCATGAGCTGTGATGACTTGCCAGCGTTACCGAAAGCTAGATCCCCTCCTCTGCCGAGCTCTGGTCCAACCCTGCGAAAGAAGAAGGATAAAACTCTGGGGATGCTTCCCAAAACTAAGTCCAAAGCTCCTAGTGGGAAAAGAACTAACCCTGGGGGAACCAAAACTATTAAACGCCGGGTTAATATAACCACTGCGGCTCCCACTATGCTCACTGAAGACTCAGAGACCTGTACCATGCACCCGGATTCTATTCCTTTAACGGATGATGTAAGTGCTCCTCCTAACACCTCACTTCAAGCTGATGGGGCTGCAACAATTATGCAACTAAATTCATTGCTGCATACCCTACTAGATCCCCTGGAAAAAAGGTTAGACAGTATAGCATCTCACCTGGCACTGCTTGAGACTTATATTAAGGGTACATTTGGTAACGTTTGTAATAAAACACAATCGCAATGCTCCTGCAATTGCACTCCTATCAGTAGGTCAGACGGGATATCGCATGCTGTTTCTTCCAATTGCTCAAACACCCAGCCACTGAACAACTCCCCTGTAGCAGCACAGGCAGCTCCTGCTAATATCCCCAACCCCCCTTCATTACAACACGAAGATAGGCTCTCTGATATCCAACACCCTGTCCCCAACATCCCAGAATTGGTTCCTGCGACAAAAGGTAGTGTTAATGGAAGACCGATAAGGAGGGGAGGAAAGGGAGAGGTACCTGGGCCCACTACGACAATTGACTTACCTCCTGAAGCAAGCCCCTATGTGGCCATACTCACAGGGGTTCCTGAAATTAATGGAGCTACTACGGAGGATTTTAATTCTTTGAAGAACAAGACGATGCAATGGCTGTGCACCCACAGGCCCCTGCCCCCTCACGTTAGAAGTGAGATTATCATGGTCAGAAGGGTGGGTTGGATAGGACACACCCCCAAAACTCTCCAAGGTGACTGCGTTATAGTTAACTTCAGGGATCCTAGAACAGTGGAGTACATCTGCAGGTGGGGATCCTCCCGCTCAGAAACTAAAATTGCAGTATGCCCACTCACATCTTTCTACCCCAGCGAATCTCTGATCCGGCTGGAAAACGAATGGACCCAAGTACCCTACTCCCGTTGGGGGCGTGGTGGGAATACAAGGCTAGATGCTTATACCCTGCCCCGCCCTCTCACCCCCCTTTATAACAGGTTCAGCCATTTAGATCAGGTTGACTGACTGGCTAGGGCAACAGATGGAACCCAGGTCCCTGATCAGAAAGAGGTAACTCGTGAAGGTAACATGCTTTCCTGCAATTGGGAGCTTTCTTCCTACCACGCAGGGACTAGTACTGGTTCCTTTTTAGAGAGAACCTGCTGTAGTATTAGTGAGCCACATCTGCCAGTAAAACTAGTTAATGCTAGTACTGTTCCCGTTTACCCCACTGAACCCAACCAATTGGAGAGTCTATCCCACCCGCCCGATCTCTCACCCCCATCCATGAGTCACGTTCAGCATATGACTATAACTTCCTGGAACGTGGCGGGATTAAGTTCTAAGCTTAAGTGCCCTGAATGGGGCACTTTTGTAGATACTTTTGATGTGGTTTTATTTCAAGAGACTTGGGCTAGGGAGGGAGCCCATAGATTGGGGTTCGTGGCTTTTAATATTCTGGCGCGTTGGGGAGGCATTGGTCGGCCTTCCGGCGGCCTGACCACGTGGGTTGGTATTCATCTGGGCTGCAAAGCAGAACCAATTCAGACCAACTCAGATGACATTTTATGTGTCCTAATGACATGGCCATCCTCCTTTAAACTAGCACTAATTAATGTCTACTCACGTCCTACCGCACTGGCAAAGGAATCATACACTATTAGGGAACTATCAGTTTTTCTCGATTCCTTGAATCGGGAAATCCAGTATATAATTGCAGGCGACTTCAATTGCCATTATGAGCCCTTAAATGGGGTGAACGAGGGGGCCCTGATGGAAGAGGATGAGTTTTGGGGAATCCCTCCCTGCAATTCTGCTCCTGCAAAGGCTTGGTCTCCACTAGCCACACAGATTATGTCCCTTACCCTTCATAATTCGGTTAGGGCGGTTAATGGCAGGAAACCCTCGGATATCCCTTCTAGGTGTACGTATAATAAAAAAGACCATGAATCCCACCTAGACTATGTCATGGTCGAGACCAGGCTTTGGCCAAAGATTGTGGATCTGGAGGTATTGTTCAGGACGGATAGTGATCATAACGCCCTGGTGTTAAAGATGGAATCCCCCCAAGTCTCAAAGAGACCAACTGAAGTGTCTAATGACCCTGGCCTTGTTACATCCACCAATAGGCGGCGTGTCAAATGGGCGAAACTGCGAGAGAAGGGGGATGCACTTTCCAGCCTTTATTCAACCATTCTCCCCTTCCTCACTATGGCAAGGGACATTTGGACTTCAGGAGAGTACTCTGTTCCATCTGTGAACTTGCTAACTCTTCACCAGGATCTGGTGGATACGCTAGCTGATACTTTTAATCCAATTGCAACAACTAACAAATCTATGGTGCCCCGCCCTTCCTCCTGGTATAATGCTGCGTGTAGGAAGTCAAAAACCAAATTGCTTAATGCACTTAAGGATGGTACTGATAGCACAATTATACGTGCTCTTAGACGTTCCTATAAGGAGGTAATGGAACAGGCAAAAATTGCCTGGGATTGGGAGCGTTGGCACAATCTTGCCTCTGCACTTACTAACAAGGAATCGCGGAGCTTTTGGGCAATTGTGAATACAGGGTCTGCTGAACCCCGCAATGCAATCGAAGTAAACCTAGATCCAGGGGTTTGGGAATCCCATTTTAAGACTCTTTACGCAGTAACTTCCGATTTAGATCTCCTGCCCATACAACCACCCACACCTGGAGATGATGAAGACGAGGTTCTGGAATTCACCCATGAGGATATCACCATTGCTTTGGGAAAACTGATGTGGGGCAAAGCACCAGGAATAGATAAACTTCCCGGTGACATGTTTAAGGAACAACCAATGATTTGGGCCCCGTACCTGTGCGCTTTATTTAATACTATCCTGCGAGGTGCAGAAGTTCCAGGCTCATGGTTGGGAGCCGAAATTATACCCATTTTCAAAAAGGGATCACCCTTGCTCCCAGTAAATTACAGACCCATCAGTCTCATTGATGTCCCCCAAAAAATATTTGCACGACTTATTCTAGATCGTCTGCAAGAGTGGATCAATGAGAATGAGATTCTGTCACCTTACCAGGCTGGGTTCAGGAGCAAAACATCTACTACGGATCAGATTTTCCGCTTAGTAATGTTGTATTGGAAGACTGTCACAATAGAGGGTGGCAGCCTCTATATGGTGTTTGTTGATCTCCGTTCAGCATTCGACACCATGCCAAGGGGGAAACTTTGGGCTGTTCTCCGGGACTTGGGAGTCCCCAATGCACTATTGGAAATATTAGTGAGATTGCATACACAGAATTTTGCACAGGTCAGGTGTGCGAGGGGAGGAGTTTTGTCTTCGAGGTTTCCGGTAAACAAGGGAGTTAGGCAAGGGTGTGTCCTTGCCCCTACCCTGTTTTGCCTATATGTGAATGGGTTGATATCCTGCCTGGATGCAGTACTAAACAACGACGCACCTAGGTTGGCAGGCAAGAAAGTCGCGGCTATAATGTTTGCCGACGACACTGTTTTACTATCTAAGTCACCCATGGGGATACAGCGAATACTGGATGGTTTTCATAAATTTTGTATCGATCATGGTCTACAGATCAACGTAGACAAAACTAAATTTATGATTTTTAATCCCTCTCCACGCACCAGACCTCCCCCTACTTTGGATACAGTCTCTTTAGAGAGAGTGCAGACCTTCCAATATCTGGGTGTCACACTGAGCGAAAACCTTTCCTGGGCTCCCCATCTCTTAAAATCACAGCTCAAACTGACCCAAACAGCGGGTGGAATATTGAAAATGAATAATGCCTCTACATTTAGGCCCATAAGCCCAGGGCTTGAAATCTATAAATCTAGGGCAAGAGCAGCGGCACTGTATGGTGGGGAATTATGGGGGCATGTTGTGAGCCCAGAAATAACCAAAGTGGAGAATAGATTCTTGAGGCAGTTACTATCGCTTCCACAAAGCACTCCTCTTATTCCTTTATGGCTCGATTTGGGTTTATTCCCAATTCAGGAGGAACTATCTATAAAACCCCTTAGATTTTGGAGGAGATTATGGCTAACTCCTGAACTTATTCAATACAGAACTGAACTTCAGGAAGTACTAAACTTGAGTAAAGCTGTGCAGATTCCCTGGCTCTCTTATGTCAAACACGAACTAGTGACAATGGGCCTTGCAGACATGTGGCATCAGCCAGCATTTGCCTGTAGTGAGATCTCGGGGAAACTGTTTACCCAGTCTTATAGATCTAGATGTACTAGCGCATGGTTGCATGACTCATGTAATGGCTCTATGGTAAATTCATTCTTAGAGATAAAAATTGTATACTCTTTTGAGGATTATTTGAATGTAATTTACCCTGTACTGGCCAGAAAGCTATATATCCAATGGAGGTTTGGTTGCCTCCCTCTAGCATGCCTCACAAACAAGTGGTCTAGTACCCGGGTTTCCAAATGCCCAGGCTGTGGCACGGATATAGAGAATGATTGTCACATCTTATTCTTCTGTCCTATGTACAGTAGAGCCCGGAAGTACTGGATTGTACCGATTTGTAGGAACCTGGGCTTCCGCAAATATGCAGATGCACTTAGAATCTTCAAATCGAATACAGCAGGTCATATTGTGTTTGCTCTTTCGAAGTATCTTCATGCATTCTGGATAAAAAGGAGTTTTATAATTCGAAACAGTGCCTAGACAAACTAGGGTTTATCAGCTCTGAATTTTAGTATTGCTGTTTTTACATTGTGTATTTTAATGTACTGTGTTTTTTATGCTGCTTTTATGGCCGAAACAGGTCGAAATAAAGTATTATTGAATTGAATATCTAAAGTTAAACCATTCTCCATATCACCATGTAAAGAAGGATTGTGCCCTGAAAGGCATTCTTTCACACTTTAATCACAGTGTGTAGCTATATCCTCTTGGAACAGTTTGGTCAACCCCTGCAGGGTGCTTTCTGATTCAACAACCAGAGAACCAGGGATGCATTTTTACTCAATTGTGATAAACTAACTCATTGTAATTGCAGTTATGTTGTAAGTTCATAACAATCACGGATACAATGAGCGCATCTGGCTAACTGAAATACTTTTCTCTCATGAGGATACATATGCGTCTACATCTGGTGCAAAAATAGCTTATTTTATCATACAATCTATGCTTGGTATACAATGATGGCCTGAAATAATCCACATTCAAACTTCACAAACCATCTCACCAACGCCAAATATCCCTAATTCCTGGGGTCACATATACTGGCCTACAACATTGTGCAGGCCCAACATCACCCACAGAGATTTGTGCACAGTTCTTAATCTGTCAAATTGATTCTGAGTTTCCTTTGGCATGGTCTGGTGTCGTCTGTCCCCATCTGTCCCCATACACACAGCAAACTGCATAAATTTACCCAGTGTGTTTAAGAGATAGTGAGGATGGAGCCATTCAAATGAGGACCACTTGAAAATTGTGGTGCAGATGGGGGTGGAGCCTAGAACTGTACAGATATTACCTAGTGTACAAGTATTACCCAATAAAAATTAAAATGTTGGCAAAGCAGTGATGTCAGTATGTGTGTTGTAGCTGTTCTGTTGGAACTGCCCTTACAATCCCCTTCCACGTTGCAAGGACCATGACACTTCACAATACAGAGGTCATTGTTTGCATGGCAATATATTGGGAATAGATTTAAAGATGATCTACATTTCAATAAAATGTTATTTTCCAGTTAGCTTTCATCAGAATGAAAGTAAAATTATGAGAACGTTAAAATATCATTTTAAGCTAAAAATATCCCACCTACATCATGAGTTTTGTCATTTGGAACCTGGTACTGCTCCCCCTTGTCTTTTCATAGGCTGTGCCTCAATGGGTAACAATGCCCTGGGAAAGATTTGAAATAACTGAGCCAAGATCAGACAGGACTGAGCCAACACCCCACAGGATTGGAACAAGATATCATCCAGCATTGGCTAATATCACACCAATGGCTCAAGATCAGGCCTGGATGGCTTAAGATCACACAGTGCTGAACCAGGAACACACTGGCCAAAGATCATACACTGTGAGTCAAGGTCACACAGTACTGAACCAATATCAGACACTGCTTGGCCAAAATCGACTAGTTGATGGCCCAAGAACAGGCAATATTGGATCAACATCATACACAGCTTAGGCAAGATCACATACTGGTGATAAAAAGAACAATCAAAATCACCCACGAGTGAGTCAAGGTCTCAAAGCACTGAGTCAATCCAATATAGTGTTGGCTCAGTCTTTCTTATTGCTGACCCAATCTTACTCAACACAAGCGCAAGAGCCTACATCTCTGGCTTAACAACGCGCAATGCAGCCACATAATCAAACACTGCTGGTCCATGAACAAACAGCGAGGGCCCAAAATCAAAAGGCACTTGCCCATGGTCACGGCACTAATAATATCACACTGAGCAGATCATTATGCATATTTCTAAAGCTCGTAAATTTGTCCTGGAAATCCTGTGGCATAGAAAGCTTAGTCCAAACATAACATGTCCCTTTAAACGCAATGGACGGCTTACACAGTTGAAAGGGGCATAGTAGGAGACAGGTTGTTAATTGTCTACATATGCCATGCCCACATGTGCAGAGGAAATTTTCACATGCAGGAAATTTGAGACTATTGATCAGTGTAATTCAAGGGCAAAATGATTACTTGACAGATGGCAGTAGTGTCTTTATATAATCATGCCCCACCCTCAGCTCCGCCCCTTGCCCCGCCCCCAGCTCAATTTGATGAGTACCTGCACTTATCTTTTCCCATATAAAGCACTGGTAACAAGAGTGACATGGTAGTAGGTAACACAACTACGACAGTTACTCCTGGTGAGAGTTACAGATTAATGGGTTACAAATTCACCCAAGGTTACATATTAAAACAAGCATTGGCATAGCCAATAGGTCTCACCTTTGGGACCTTATAAGTGTTTAGCCATGCAACAGTTAATGTTGTTGCAATAATGTGGGGCTAAAAACTCATGGGACCCCCCTTGCAAAACCAGGCTTGTTTTGTGATAGGTAATTTTGATGTCACCTCAATAAGTTTTGGGCCCTTGCCTGTCGCAGGTACTTGACCCACCCATGCGAGTGAGGTACCATTTTTATCGGGAGACCTGGGGGAACGCTGGGTGGTAGGAAATTTGTGTCAGCCCGGTGAACCTATAACTTTCCCATACAGAAATGTGAGAAAAAATTGTTTTTTTCAACAAAATTTCAGCTTTGCAGGGGATTCTGGGTAGGGAAATGTTTGGGAACCCACGCAAACCATACCCTGGGTGTGTAGTTTTCAGAAATGTGTGGGTTTGGTAGATTTCCGTAGGTGGCTGCCGAGCCTGGGGCTTAAAACTCATGGGACCCCCCTTGCAAAACCAGGTTGTTTTGTGATAGGTAATTTTGATGTTGCCTCAATAGGTTTTGGGCCCTTGCCTGTCCTGGGTACTTGACCCACCATCCAAGTGAGGTACCATTTTTCTCAGAAGACTTTGGGGAATGCTGGCTTGGTGGAATTTTGTAGATCCACGCAGATTCCAGAACTATCCACCACAGAAATGTGAGGAAAATGTGTTTTTTTTGGACAAATTTTGAGGTTTGCAAGGGATTCTGGGTAACTGAACTTGGTGAGAGCCAGACAAGTCACCCCATCCTGGATTCCCCTGGGTGTCTAGTCTTCAAAAATGTATAGGTCTGCTAGGTTTCCCCAGGTGCCGGCAGAGCTAGGGTTCAAAATCGACAGCTAGGCACTTTGCAAAAAAAGGGTCGGTTTTCACTATGAAAATGTGGTGTGTCCACGTTGCGTTTTGGGCCATTTCCTGTCGCGGGCCCAAGGCCTACCCACACAAGTGAGGTACCATTTTTCTCGGAAGACTTTGGGTAATGCTGCGTGGGTGGAAATTTGTGGATCCACGCAGATCCCAGAACTTTCTATCACAGAATTGTGAGGAAAAAGTGTTATTTTAAACTAAGTTTGAGGTTTGCATGGGATTCTGTGTAACAGAACCTGGTGGGAGGCACACAAGTCACCCCATCCTGGATTCCCCTTGGTGTCTAGTTTTCAAAAATATACAGGTTTGCTAGATTTCCCTATGTGCCGGCTGTGCTGGGGCCCAAAATCGACAGGTAGGCACATTGCTAAAAACAAATCTGTGCCTAGTGGGCTTTCTGCCGCCCTGGGGGAAATGGGGGGGGGGTAGGGATATACTTTACAGGTCCCATATTTGCACCTCACAGGCGATTTCTGCAATTCCAATGGCGGTCCCAATGGTTTGAGTATTAGGCCTTCCTTTCGCCCTCTCTTCGGCACCTTGGGCCTTCATCAAACTGATAAAGCCGTTGGTGGAGCGCTGAGAGTGAAGGGTGTGCGCCTGATCATGTGTCTCGATGACATGATTATTATGGGCCAGGCTCACTATACCTTACTTGTCCACCTTTCGTGGATGACCATCCTCATGCTGGAGTTGGGCTTCATTCTGAAACTCATGAAATCAGTGATGATCCTTTCCCAGCAGATGGAATTCTTGGGATCCAGGTGGACCCGATCGAGACTCAGCTGCTTCTCCCAGCTGCCAAGATGAATTAGATCAAGAGATAATTAAAATCCTTTCTGAGCAGGCAGACTCTCATTGACATCGGATGCATGACGGGTGGGGCTCTTGGTCTCTTCCATCCAAGTGATCTTCCTGGGCCCGCTGCACTACAGGGCTCTACAGTGCTTGAAGAGCCGTCACCTCCGACACAGGTTTGCGTATGACTCTCAGATACCGCTATCTCAGAAAGCAACACTAGGAATCATGCAGTGGATGCAGCACATGGAAGCCTGGAATGGCAGAGCCATCTTCGAAGCTGTGCCAGATGTGGTAATTAAAACCAACGGCAGCCTTTGGGGTTGGGCTGCGCAATGTGAAGATTTTTCCACAGGAAGTAATTCGTAAGAAGAACTTACATCAGTTGTCTCGAACTTTTGGCAGGCTCTTTCACGATCAAAACCCTATCACCCAAGAAGGCCAACTGCTGCATCCACCTTAGGATGGACAATGTCTCGACAGTTTGGTATATAAACAGACTAGGCAGCACCAGGTCTCAGATATTGGCAGAGATTGCAAAGGACTTCTGATTCTTCTGTCTCCAGAACAGGATAACGGTGATAGCGGAGTATCTACCCGGAAGGGACAATGCTGTCGCGGATTAGAATTCCAGGTTCCTGAGGAACCCCAACAATTGGAACCTTCATCCCCTGGTTTTTCAGGCGGTTCAGCAGACTTTGGGTCTTTGCAAAGCGGATCTGTTTGCCTCCAGACTGAATTGTCAGTTAAAGGATTTCTACAGTTGGACGTCGGATCCAGTGGTGTTAGCCACGGATTCCTTTCTTCAAGATGGGATACCGGAATTGGGCTATGCTTTTCCTCCTTTTGAGATGATTCCCAGGGTAACTTCCCAGGTCAGACACCTGCGAGTGATTGTGGTATTGATCACTCCCATATGGAAGAGACAATCTTGAATTCCTGTTCTTCTGGAGATGCCGAGTAATTTCACACTTTTTTAGAGCGAACAACGGTCCTTGGCTTAGGTGTAGATAATAAAAACATTTCAACATAGACTGCAATGAGAACTATGGAGAGTCTTCCAATGTCCAGCCGGACAGAGGAACATTTATTTAAAACAGTGCGAAAAGATTTAAACAAGGTAAAGACAACGAAACAGGTGAAGCAAGGGCACAATCCTGTATCGAGCTTGACAAAAGGGAAAAAAATGAGAAGGAAACAAAATAGCAGGCAAAGACTTCAGGAGCAAAAGGGTGGCTTACAGTGTGTTACAATCTAAAGTAAGCTCAAGCCAACAGTAACCACAATGTAATTTACACAATGGATGGATTGCGGTACTGTTAGAAAAGTCGACGTTTCGATCCCTAGCTCCTAATGCAATGGGATCATCCTCAGGACAGAACAATACATAATTTGCCTGATTTAGTTTCGATGCCTTACGGAATGGGTTATGGTGTGCCAAACACGGGAGTAATATCCAAAAGTGATGTAAGGTCCCACCTTTAATGAAGAATTAATTGAACATGGTCTGAAGTCTTTGCCTGCTATTTTGTTTCCTTCTCATTTTTTTCCCTTTTGTCAAGCTCGATACAGAATAGCAGGCAAAGACTTCAGGAGAAAATGGTGGCCTCTGGGCCTCTGAACATGAATTCTACCTCCTAGACCATGTTCAATTAATTCTTCATGAAAGGTGGGACCTTACATCACTTTTGGATATTACTCCCGTGTTTGGCACACCATAACCCATTCCGTAAGGCATCGAAACTAAATCAGGCAAATTATGTATTGTTCTGTCCTGAGGATGATCCCATTGCATTAGGAGCTAGGGATCGAAACGTCGACTTTTCTAACAGTACCGCAATCCATCCATTGTGTAAATTACATTGTGGTTACTGTTGGCTTGAGCTTACTTTAGATTGTAACACACTGTAAGCCACCCTTTTGCTCCTGAAGTCTTTGCCTGCTATTTTGTTTCCTTCTCATTTTTTTCCCTTTTGTCAAGCTCGATACAGGATTGTGCCCTTGTTTCACCTGTTTCGTTGTCTTTACCTTGTTTAAATCTTTTCGCACTGTTTTAAATAAATGTTCCTCTGTCCGACTGGACATTGGAAGACTGTCCATAGTTCTCATTGTAGTCTATGTTGAAATGTTTTTCATTATCTGCACCTAAGCCAAGGACCGTTGTTCGCTCTAAATAAGTAATTACCCGAGATCCTAAGCTACCCGATCGGGTCCCCTTGGTATTTACAGAGGAATTTTACACTGGCCCTCCCGATTTTCCCAGCGCTGCTGTTGGACCTGGCAGGGATGCACCACCCCCTTCTGTTGCATGGCCAGCTGGCTCTCATTGCCTGGAAAATCTCAGGAGACGCGGCCATAAGGTTGGGATTTCAGAGGAGCCTGCCCACTTTCTACATCAAGCTTGGGCTCTGGCCACTCTCAAACTATATGCTTCGGCATGGCGGAGGTGGGTAGGTTGGTGCCTGGAACGAAATCTAGATCCTGCGGGGTCAAATCTGATGGATATCATTAATATTCTATCAGAACCGGTTTAATCAGTAATGCTTTACAGGTCGGTAAACAATTTTCGGTCCGCTATATCTGCGGGTCACACGCAGCTGGATGGTAAATCGGTAGGTAAGCATCCTTTGTTTTGTAAACTGGTCAAGGGCATCAGGGTTTCTAACCCACCTAAGCCCGGTTATGGGATGTTAATTCTGTTGTATGGTTAATTGAGCAATGACCGGACAATGTTTTGCTGTCAACGAAGTGATTGTCGGCTAAATTGACCATGTTATTGTGTCTGATGTCGTGTATAAGATAGAGTTTCCGATGTGAGAGCCCTGGACCTAGCAGGTAGGTTATTTTCTCCTGGAGGTGTTTATTTTACAATTGAATGAAAAGGACTAATGCATTTAATACCTAGCTTTCCTCACATAATGATAAGCTTTGTGTTGTTAAGTGTTTGAATGTATATGAGGAGCGCACTCTTGCATGTCATGCTGACCCATTTGGGTGATTACTTTTGGCTATTCAGAAGCTGTTTAAGCCGGTGTGAGCTGCAACTCTTGCCAGGTGAGTCAGGTAGATCATGGCGGAGGCAGGCATTGATGTTTCTCTTTATGGAGCTTGTTCAGCTAGGGGCGCCATGGACTCCAAAGCTTTTGTGCTGAGATCCAGCCTGGAGGATACTTTACGTGCAACCAACCTGTGGACATGCTGCTAAGCAGCCTCTCATGAAATAACCTTATAATAATCACCACCCCTCTTTAGATACAGTGCCGCGGCGGACCGGAGAGGTCGGGCACCACATCAGTGCCGGAGGTGGATTGGGGGACGGCTGCCCTCGCTGTTGAACGTCACCTACTCGAAGGAGGTCTCTGAGGAGGTGAATGCCCTCCATTTTGAAATGGCGAAAAAAAAACAGTTGTTGAAGTCCCTGAGGTTTAGAAATAGCCTGTGGCCACCCCTCCCCTCTCTGGGACTACGAAGATGGTACTGCAAAAATCTCTCGGACTTTGAGACCCCATGGAAATGGTACATTTGGCCATCAGACTCTGAATCTCCTCGTCTATGACCACCTGACCTGGAAGGGAAAAAGACAGCAGAAGGGGAGTGACACGTTGAGACAGAGTCCCCTAAAACTCTATCTGATAGCCCTTTACTTTCTGGAGGATCAAGGCCTTGTGAGTTATCTGAGCTCCATTGTGTAAGAAGAGACAAATCTGATCACCCAATGATACCTGAGAGGGAGAAATCAGGCTCACCTGCAATTGACAGCTGCGGTTCGCCGTGCGTTCCAGATCCACAGCCACCTCTCCCACGCCTAGCTCTGCAGAATTGGAAGTGGGTGAGGTAGAAGGTGCTACAACTGCCCTATTCCTGTCAGGAGTTACTCCTGCGATTGTCAAACCCACGTTGAAGGCCTCGGAGGAAGGTACGGCTGAGTGAGCGACCTTGGAAACAAGCGGCTCTGCCAAAAAGGTTGGAGGGAAAGACACTTTTGAGGTAGGTTTGGGCTTTTACCAGGGCTGTGAAAATATTAACAAATTTGCCCAGGTCCTTGTTGAAAGGGTCGCCAAAAAGGAGGCCATTGGCAACAGACCCGGCTTCCGCAGAGGCTAATTCTAAAAGTTTCAGGTCTATGCACATAAGGATTGTTTTCCTGCATTCCTTAGATATGGCACAGTTAGCATTGCCTACCTGGCAAATGGCACGCATAGCCTACCATGCCATGACTTCGAGATCAATAAGAGTCCTTGTTTTCTTGGCATTAACCACTATCTCTAGGGTCTTTGCCAGTGGTCCAGTGACATCCAGCAAGTGATCATGGCAAGACTGCCAGGCTCCACCAATGCCTTTTTTAGTGTCTTTGGACTGGTTGGGGAATTCTGTCCAGGCCTAGTTTTAACCTCCTTGTCGAATATTTTGCATAGGTGGGCATGCGTGTATACGGCGACTCCATGGCATAGGCTCCAGTCGCTAGATCTGGGGTATGCAATGTCCACTGGGTCGAAGTCAAGGCGCTCTCACTGGGACTAATCCTGCACGGGGGTGGTGCTACTCCTCTTGGCTGGGACAGGATTGTCATCTGGGGGAGGGGGAGGGTCGAACTGAGTATCACCATCCTGGGGAAGAGAACTAGAGGGAGGTGTAGAAGGGGGATCGGAGCCAGTAGGGGTGCTGTAAATGTGTTCCATCAAAAAGGATTGGGAAAGATGGGATGAAGCATCTGTGTGGGGATGTTTTGCCCCTTGGGCCTCAGGGGGATTGCTGGAGTGGGCTCAAGGAAGTGAGGCGAGATTGGAGGGAGGGGAATAGGGATGTGTTATGCAATCATGCGAAGCTGGCGAGAAAAGGTTTGAAGGGCAAGGGCCAGGGTCTTGTTCACTGAGTGTTAGACCAATGAGTCTAATGCCTCAGCTAGTTCCTCCCCCAGTCTGAACTCCAAATTATAAGGCTCACCTGGGGCCTGAGAGCTGGATTGATCCACAGCTGAATAGTAGCAATAATGTAAATGCACACCCCGGAAGTATAAAGGGTAGAGTAGAGGGGTGTACCAGGTACAATCAGTGGGGTTGTGAAGGATCCTGCCACTAAAGCGGCGATAATTTTAACGCCGTTCTTTATAATATGCCCCAGAGACTTCGGAGACTCACGTATAATGGCCTCTAGGGACTCACTGCCCCGTATGTAACCACAATAACTGCAATATTCTGAACCATGGACATGTTTATGCTGAACAAAACTTCCACATGCCTACAAACCATCCACATGTAAACAAAGCTACCACGTGCACACAATCAACCAACATACACGCAAACTACCCACATTCACAACAAAACCCGGTACACTTTACAAACTGCCCACATACCCATTAAACAAGCACACCCCATCTTCACAAACAATACTCGCACATCACCCCATCTTCACACAAATCCTACAAAGGCACACAAACCACCCGCTGGCACAACCACCATCCACATGCCCAAACCACTCGCATACAGAGAACCAACTAGATGCACAAAAACCAGCCACATACACAAACGTTTTGAGATGAAGCACACATCAGTGCATGCACACAAACCATCGACACAAACGTCCTTGTGCACATGATCCTACCATGCACAAGCGTCGTAAATCACAGACATGCACACGTACCATTCAAACGCACACATCAACATACATCTAAAGAGCACACTGAGAAATAAAGTATCCTTATGTACAGAAATCACCCACGTCTTCACAAACTGTTCGTGTACACAAGCCACCCGCATATAGCACAAGCATACACACAGCCACATGCATACAAAGAAACTAGACCGCGCATAAACTACAAGACAGCGCAGATTTGTGAAAGTAAAATATTAGGTTATTATATTTAAAAAATACTCGTTTCGATAGATGGATGGATTGATTTGTGATGGATGAGTTGGTGCATAGACAACTATAATGGAGGGATGGATTATTGTCCAACAAGAAGAAACCACAAAGTCTCAGAGAAGCAAAAGTGTCCAAAACGGGTTGGGTGTGCTTGACTTTAGGATAACTACTATTTAAACCAGCACCATTTAGTCTAATTGTAAGTATACATATGGTAAGTGACTACCCTAAAAATGGCATAGATACCAACCCACGAACATAAACTGAACACTCTTTGCTAGATGCAAAGCGGTGAAGACTTCACAAAAATCTCACTGCGTTAATGGTGGGCCTTGTACACTTACTGGATGAATTGTTTATAAAAGTGTGCAAAAGATCCCACTTGTGCTTTCCATTGGTTCACACACATAATTAGTGGGGATGATGTGATTACTGTAAATTATGGGAGCATATTCACTGCCATGGCATACTTTCTGAGAATTCTGGTCTTATAAACAATGGGATTATGAAAACAAACCCTGCCGCTGGATTATTTCCACGCCAAAAATTGGCAGAGGCTGCAGTGCATTTTGTTTGACGAACTGGAATGTATAACCAGTGTATTGTGTCAGTCACGTGCTGCTGAAGGTCGACACACAGCCTACTTCTCCCACAAGTCCTTCATTGTGCTCTCTATAGAGAGAGCGTTTCTCCTGTCTCGAGTGAAATCATTGCTGCGACCTTGGTGGTTGATATATATAGCGCTTCAGGCCTTGGCGATGCAACAAAGCGCTTTTTGAAAAAAAGGTACCACGCGCAAATTTCCCCAGGAATCTGACCGTGCCCCGGAAGCTCATGTGCACACTCTGTCCTGCAGGAGGAAGTTACCGTGTACGCGGTGAGGTCAAAAGAAGAGATTGAAATGGTACCTTTATTGGAGTTGTATTACTTCATAAAACGACAATGGCATGCATTAGCAAATTTAACTCAAATATGAATTAGAAATAAATCACAAGCAATGGATTCATATTCCTGTGTGGCACGCTGTTAAATTCACAGCGTGGCTACTGAGTGACAGAATTATGTCGTTGATATATTACGAAACATTAGCAGGTGCTGGACAGAAGGTAGTGATCCAGGGGCGGTTGCAACCAATCAGAATTAAGTATCTGAGGTACGGGAAGGTGGTTCTAAATCACAATATTTTGAGACATAATAAAGAAATTTATGTTCTCCTCGCACGCATGCCTTTATAGGAGAGTTGCAACAATTGTCCATTGCTTTAGTTTATAATTATATTTTGAGATTACAAATCACGCCGCATACAATATTTGTGTGGATATTAGTCACCATTCAGCTAACGTGTTTAATAACCTGTTTTAATAAGCTATTTATATCACAATTTCGATGTTTCCAAAATCAGGTGTTATTGTTAAACAATAACCAAGAAGGCCTCGTTGGGATGCGAACTCGAGCCCCCAGATATCAGGAGTCAATAGTCTGTAAAATAACGAAATCTACAGATCAAACACAATTATTACTGGGCTGTAGGGTTCAAATAACTTAACATTTTTTCTAATAAGGTGCAAAGCGTATGGGTGTATTTTTTAGGTATCGCCTACGCAGCGCGCATGCGCTGCATAGGAGGAGACCTCTTGTAATCGATTCGGTTTCTAGGCCAAAAACGTGCACGCGTTGCATTGCTTTCAATGGCAACGCGTGCACGTTTGGCGATTCCCTTGCGGGAGCGAGCTTTGAAACCATCGGTTTGTAATTAACTTTCAAACAGATGGTGTCCTTGCTCTCTCCCGCAAGGGAAACGCTGTGTGTGGTCTGGGCCGCACTCCCCCCCCACCCTTCCCACTTGGATTATTGCCTCCTGTCACATGCCCGTCCTCATCTTAACCTGCCTTCCTTCTCCCACGCTTTCCTTCCCCCTTCATTCCGTCTCTCCTGCTCTTTCCCCTAGCTGCCTCTTCTCTTCTCTCCCACTCCTTTACTGAGCGTTTTTCTCTTTTCCTTTACTTTACTTTTGCTTCCCTTTGCTTTTTCGCTGCCTCTCTCTCGTTCCCTTTCTTGTTCTGTTTTCCCATTTCGTTTCTTCCCCTTTCTCTTGTGTTACCTTCTTTTCCCTCCATCTACTTTCTCTCTTCCGCCACCCTCTCTCTCTCTCTCTCTCTCTCTCTCTCTCTCTCTCTCTCTCTCTCTCTCTCTCTCTCTCCCTCTCTCTCTCTCTACCTCCCTCTCTCTACCTCTCTCTCTCTCTACCTCTCTCCCTCTACCTCTCTCTACCTCTCTCTACACCTCTCGCTCTATCTCTCTCCACCTCGCTACCTCTCCACCTCGCTACCTCTCTCTCTACCTCTCTCTCTACCTCTTTACCTCTCTCTCTACCTCTTTACCTCTCTACCCCTCTCTCTACCTCTCTACCCCTCTCTCTACCTCTCTACCCCTCTCTCTACCTCTCTCTCTACGTCTCAACCTCTCCCTCTACCTCTCCATCTCTACATCTACCTCTCTCTCTACCTCTCTATCTCTACCGATTTCTACCTCTCTCTATATATCTCTAGCTCTCTCTACCTCTATCTCTACATCTATCTCTACCTCTCTCTCTCGCTCTACCTCCCCCTCTCTCTACCTCCCTTCCTCTCTACCTCTCTCTACCTCTACCTCTCTTTACCTCTCTACCTCCTCTACCTCTCTATCTCCCTTCCTCAACCTCTCTACCTCTCTCTATCTCTACCTCTCTCTACCTCTACCTCTCTACCTCTCTCTCTACCTCTCTACCTCCCTTCCTCTACCTCTCTACCTCTCTCTACCTCTACCTCTCTCTCTACCTCTCCAACCACCTCTCTACCTCTCCCTCTACCTCTCTACCTCTCCCTCTACCCCTCTCTACCTCTCTACACCTCTCTACCTCTACACACCCCTCTACCTCTCTCTACCCCTCTACCTCTCTCTACCTCTCTCTCTACACCTCTCTACCTCTCTGCCTCTCTCGCTCTACCTCTCTCTCTACCTCTCTACACCTCTCTACACCTCTCCACCTCTCTCTACATCTCTCTCCCTCTTTACCTCTCTTTACCTCTCTCTACCTCTATCTACATCTCTCTCCCTCTTTTCCTCTCTTTACCTCTCTACCTCTCTCTCTACCTCATTACCTCTCTCTACCTCTACCTCTCTACCTGTCTACCTCTCTCTACCTCTCTTTCTACCTCTCTCCCGCTACCTCTCTCTACCTCTACACCTCTCTCTCTCTACTACCTCTACCCCTCCACCTCTACCCCTCCCTACCTCTCTCTACCCCTCTCTACCTCTCTCTACCCCTCTCTACCCCTCTCTACCTCTCTACACCTCTCTACCTCTAACTCTCTACACCTCTGTACCTCTCTGCCTCTCTCTACCTCTCTACCCCTCTCTACCTCTCTCTCTACCCTCTCTACCCCTCTCTACCTGTCTACCCCTCCCTAACTCTCTTTCTACCTCTCTCCCGCTACCGCTCTACCTCTACCTCTCTATACCTCTACCTCTCTATACCTCTACCTCTCTATACCTCTACCTCTCTACACCTCTCTACCTCTACTTCTCTCTCTACCTCTCTACCGCTCTCTTTACCTCTCTACCTCTCTCTCTCTACCTCTCTCTACCTCTCTCTCTCTCTACCTCTCTCTCTCTCTCACCTTGCTACCTCTCCACCTCGCTACCTCTCGCTCTACCTCTCTCTACCTCGTTACCTCTCTCTCTCTACCTCTCTACCTCTTTACCTCTCTACCCCTCTCGCTACCTCTCTACCCCTCTCTCTACCTCTCTCTCTACCTCTCTACCTCTCAACCTCTCCCTCTCTACCTCTCTACCTATTTCTACCTCTATACCTCTACACCTCTACCTTGCTACCACTCTCTACCTCTCTCTATATATATCTCTAGCTCTCTCTACCTCTATCTCTACCCCTCTCTCTCTCTCTCTCTCTCTACCTCTCCCTCTCTACCTCTCTCTCTCTACTTCTCTACCTTTCTACACCTCTCTACCTCTACCTCCCTCTCTCTCTACCTCTCTACCTCCCTTCCTCCACCTCTCTCTACCTCTACACCTCTCTCTACCTCTACCTCTCTACCTCTCTACCTCCCTTCCTCTACCTCTCTCTACCTCTACCTCTCTCTACCTCTCTCTCTCTCTCTCTCTCTCTCTCTACCTCTCTACCTCTCCCGCCACCTCTCTACCTCTCCCTCTACCTCTCTACCTCTACCCCTCTCTACCTCGCTACCCCTCTCTACCTCTCTACCCCTCTCTACCTCTCTACACCTCTCTACCAGTGGCGGTTTCTCTTTGAGGGCGTCGGGGCTCCGCCCCAGGTACATTTCTCAAGAGGAGAGATTAGATCACATTTTTTTTTTTTAAATCCCCAAAGTAGAACACAGGGACTGCTTAGATCACATTTTATTTTATAAAAAAAAAATCCCAAAGTAGAACACGGGGCACTGTCTCACTGCAGAGTCTGCAGTCTCACCAATACTGGCGCAGCTCTGCTGTCACGTCACGTGACTGATTTGCTCCCGGACCCAAAGAAGCCTGCTATGTGTTTGCCGGGCCGACAACATCACAGCCCTGAAGGCTGTGATGTCATCAGCTCGGCAAAGACCTAGCTGGAAGGCCCAGTCTCCACCCCCTGATGACGTGGAAGTTAAGTTAGCCCCGGGCGTTTTAAATACAAGCCCGGGATCGCTAACTCTCCACGTCAATCAGAGAGTGGAGGAGAGCTTGTCAAGGTGTCACCCCACCCCTGACCGTCTGCGCAGGCTCGAATCGCTCGATGACGTCGATCTGACTGCTTCCCGCGTGCGTGAGTCGGCAGTTGGAGTATCAGCCATTTTACTCTCCACTCCAGATGGATGGACTGCAGAGCGGAGAACCAAGGTCGAGGTCGGAGGCGAGGCAGTGTGTCCTGTTGCTGTCCGGAGTAGGGCAGTAGTAGGAGGAAGGACTTGTGAACTCAAACAGTTCACACCAGGTGAGGCCCAGGTTGGCAGTTTTTAACTTATAGGCCCACCGCGTTACAGCTGAGCCTGCTGCCTGAGTGATTCTGATCGTTATAAAGGGCAACTAAAATTCTGAGAAAAGTGAGGGCAGTAAGAGCGGGGCGGTGTCTTCTGCAGTGACCCTGAAACTGCCCCTCAGTTTTTATTATTTTCAGCATGGTTCAGCAAAGAATTTAAGTGCAATGCTTGTGGAATGTACATGTATCAGTGCGGCTCCGTAGGAAGGATCAGGACCGCTCATTCCGTAGTATAACGTTCAAACTGGGAG
The DNA here is from genome assembly GCF_964204655.1 of Triturus cristatus. Taxonomy (NCBI): domain Eukaryota; kingdom Metazoa; phylum Chordata; class Amphibia; order Caudata; family Salamandridae; genus Triturus; species Triturus cristatus. The sequence goes on along the minus strand of NC_140586.1, from coordinate 295,040,391 downwards.
AAAGTAGTATATATATATTTTTTTTTAGTTTTATGTAGCGTGAACTAGACCCGAGACATCGTGCATCAATCAGAGCGCTTCACATGAGCAACTGTTTCGTTACACAAGGACACATTCATTTTGTTAGGCACTAGGAGATTAAGTGATTTGCCCAGAATCACAGGATGTGGAGTCGAGCCCGAAACTCGAACCTTGGTTTCCCAGCTCCAAAGTCGACATTCTAGCCGTGAGACCACATCTCTGTTACCAGAGACACCAAGTGTTAAGTGAGGGTGCTTGCATTAGTTGAGCTATGCATATCAGCACAGAAGGGATAATCATAGATTTGATGGATAGGAGGTACTTCCTAAAAATGCGTCACTCGCATGCCAATAACCTGTTTATTGCTCACTGAAGGCTGTTTCTTAGCTCTGGAGTACATTTACCTATAAGCTGCACCTTATTGCTCTTCCTGCTGGTCTGATTCCACTGATCTCATCCTCAAACACAAAGCCTGCAAGATCTGTTTCTTCTGCAGCAAATTTACATTTATAACAAGTCTGTCGCTTTTCAACTGCGCCCGGTGTGTCTGAAAAGGTGGTTACTTCATGTGTGTCTTTTGAAGACTTTCATATTAAATTCACTGACTTGCAGTGATGGCAAATATGTATTTTAGGTCTGAGAAAGGAGTCTGTGTGAAAGAGCACCTTAATTCAAGGGGTCAGTATTTCAAGTGGTCAGTGTAGTGGCCAGGGTTTAAATAAATGTGGAAAAATACTAGATGTAGCCTCGTTTTTTACATGTGGGAAAAATAAATGTGGATAAATACAGATAAAATGCCCAATAAATAAATATGGATAAATACAGACGGAAATGGCAAAAAAATAAATACCATTAAACCGGGAGCCCTATTCATAATGCATGATTATTAATTCCATCTCCGTATGCTGCAAAGGCCACATGCTCGCGAGATAGGCAGGTAAAGGACTAGTTACAAAAAGAGTCATTTTAGTAATGAGGCTTAAACAAGGTTGTGCAGGTGTATTGATTTCATCTACGGATGTTCATATTTTTATAACGTGTGTCAGTCGTCCAAGTAGAAGTATACATTGCATCCTTTAGAAACGCGTCACTGCAGTGAGGGCACTCAAGGAACATAGGTCGACCATCTGCTATAGAAAGCTTTAAGTTGTAAACATGCGCAGCAGACAATGTCCAGGTTCATCTTATTACTTTTTGTTGAAGTTCAATATAGCCTGTGGAAGGTATTGGTGTGCTTTTTTCTTTACCTTGGCAGACTGAAAAGTACAATGCAGCAAACAAATAGGTACTTGCCATATACTTAGCAGATTCTCATGAGGAAACCGTTCTTGCCACTGCATCAAAGGAGGAGCCATCGACTGCTCTTCAATATAGAAACAAGCATGCAGGGTTGAAAATGTACCAGGTCCCAGTATAAAATCGAAGATGTTCCTTTAGAAACGCTTCACTGCAATGGACATTAATTACTTTAAACATTAGTCCAGATTAGAATACAGCGTATCATGCAGGTTTTGCATAACAAGAATTGAAATAAAGGGCATTGGCGTTTCGACGTTATATTGCACATACTGTGAATTTGTGTATTTCCACTTGTTTCACTGCTCCCGAGCAATGCGCTGTTCAGTTTTAGATGGTACACCAGTTGTACTTGTGTGTGTTCGATGAAAAACCAAAACATAGGTTACACTGGACATAAAGGGAACCTGTGGTGTTTAGTTAATTATCACTGCAGGTGAATTCATAGTTTGTGTCTGCCAAAACATTTAAGGTATTCACTCGGACTGACCCAACAGAACCATTGTTCTTTCCTAGTATCAGTCTTTGCAAGCAGCCATCTACCCTGTATGTAGCCCATCGGGTAAATGCTAGAGGCAGAATGGACCGTCCAGCCCTGAATGCACCATATACTTTGTTTTATCTCTCCTAGATAGGGCCACAGTGGCTGTAAAAGAGAGAATCTCTGCATGGCATTCAGTAGGGCAATCATGGAAAGTTTTGTAATCTTGGAATTTCCAAACCAATGATGCCATAGGTCTGATCTGTTACTATGAAAAGTTATGACAAAAGCAGAAGGACTGACTTATTTATCTTGAAAAGCACATTCTAAATTCAACAGGGCTGTATGGGTGTATTGTTATTTAATCCATACACAGGTATTTTGTTACAGATAATCTCACAGATATCATAAGTGCACAAGGATTTTGGTGTCGGTCACACTCTCTGACTTTCCCTTGAGATAAAAGACTGTACCATGGAACTCCCATTTCGGAGGGGTTGTATGTTAATTTGCCACCTGTAAATTTGATCGAATGTGTAATGCTATGACTGTAGGCTTGTGGGAAAGCATAAATTCAAAATAAGTGCACCTGAGTTGGTTATGTGGACAAGCTAACATTAAAGGCTATAAGCTTGAATGGTTCATTGGGGAAAATGTAAGTCACATGCCATGGTCTGTTTATTATGAAAAGTTACAACAGAGGCTGTAGTAGGACTGCCTTATTTATAGGGATAACACATTTTAAAAGCAATATCCCTTTAACGGTGAATAGTTATTGTACAGTGGTAAAGTCTGTAAATGGGTAGTTTTACACAGAATTTCACAGATTAGCGCAATAGACAATGATTTTAGTGTTGGCTACACTCTCCACCAAAACTCGTGGGTAGAAGATTTGTACTGTGAATAGCCTAGATCCATTTAGGTGGGGTGTGTTTTAGCTTGTTAACTCTAATCTTGTACAAGTTTATACTTTTGTGACTGAATGCCAATGGTTGCCTTATGGGAAAGCTTATGTTCAACGCCATAGGCCTGAGATGGTTAGTGTGACAAGCCAAGGATAAATGTGCAGGGGGGGATAGCGTGTGGGGGGCGGGGGTGAATAAACAAGAGGATTCGCAGGGCCCGAGCCCTGGAGCGAAGGCTGGGAGTACCTCGCCTGGGCAGTCATCTGAACCGTAGCTCACTCAATCCCACAGGTATTTAGCCTTACAAATACTCGAATGTTTTCGCAGCATTACTCCCTATCGGCTGCCCGGACCCATCCCTCCCCTCACTGCTCCCTGGTCCATAATTATAGTTTTATGTGCGCGGTTGAGCGTAATGTACCGTAGCTTCCACAGAAACATGTCAAGCAAAACAAAGCGAGCCAGCGGGTCAACACAGCTGGTCGGCTTTTATTTTCTTTCAAATAAAAAACGTGGGCTGGCGTGAAGAATCGCCCACAGTGGCTAGTACTACGCCGTGAGTTAATATGCAGGTTTTTAAGCGCCAATTGAACGTGCCAATGTTTTGACAATATTGTATTGGGTGGAAAAACCGCTCTCGATAACATTGATTAAAGGTTGTTAAAATTAATTGTGGTTTATTGCAATTTAGAATGGTTTATTCATTAGGCCTTGGAACTGATGATAGTTTTAGGGGAGGCAGTGGCCTGTTTCTGTTAAGCACAATGGCTTCCGAAAGTCTTGAAAATCCACCATTTGGCTGCTAATTTTTCAAAATTTTCTCGGGGGGGAAACCCCCCCGAACCCTCCGTAGGTGGTTCGGGCTCGCTCGCTGCGCTCGCTCGCGCGCCATTCGACACCAAAAATTTTCAGCCCCACCACTTTAAAATCTCACCAGCCGCCACTGCTCTCTACCTCTCTACACCTCTCTACCTCTACACACCCCTCTACCTCTCTCTACCCCTCTCTGCCTCTCTACCTCTCTCTACCTCTCTGCCTCTCTTGCTCTACCTCTCTGCCTCTCTCTACACCTCTCCACCTCTCTCTACACCTCTCTCTACATCTCTCTCCCTCTTTACCTCTCTCTACATCTCTCTCCCTCTTTACCTCTCTCTCTCTCTCTCTCTAGCTCTCTCTCTACCTCATTACCTCTCTCTACCTCTCTACCTGTCTACCTCTCTCTACCTCTCTTTCTACCTCTCTCCCGCTACCTCTCTCTACCTCTACACCTCTCTCTCTACTACTACCTCTACCTTTACACCTCTACCCCTCTCTACCTCTCTCTACCCCTCTCTACCTCTCTCTACCCCTCTCTACCCCTCTCTACCTCTCTACACCTCTCTACCTCTACCTCTCTACACCTCTGTACCTCTCTGCCTCTCTTTACATCTCTACCCCTCTCTACCTCTCTTTCTACCCCTCTCTATCCCTCTCTACCTGTCTACCCCTGTCTACCTCTCTTTCTACCTCTCTCCCGCTACCGCTCTACCTCTCTCTCTACACCTCTCTCTCTACACCTCTCTCTCTACACCTCTCTCTCTCTACCTCTCCCTCTATATCTCTCTACCTCTCTATATCTCTATACCTCTCTATACCTCTACCTCTCTATACCTCTACCTCTCTATACCTCTACCTCTCTACACCTCTCTACCTCTACCTCTCTACACCTCTCTACCTCTACCTCTCTCTCTACCTCTCTCTTTACCTCTCAACCTCTCTCTTTACCTCTCTACCTCTCTCTCTCTACCTCTCTCTCTCACTCTACCTCTCTCTCTCTCACCTCGCTACCTCTCCACCTCGCTACCTCGCTACCTCTCTCTCTACCTCTCTCTACCTCTTTACCTCTCTCTCTCTACCTCTTTACCTCTCTACCCCTCTCGCTACCTCTCAACCTCTCCCTCTCTACCTCTCTACCTATTTCTATCTCTTTACCTCTACACCTCTACCTTGCTACCACTCTCTACCTCTCTCTATTTATATCTCTAGCTCTCTCTACCTCTATCTCTACCCCTCTCTCTCTCTCTCTACCTCTCCCTCTCTACCTGTCTACCTCTCTCTCTCTACTTCTCTACCTTTCTACACCTCTCTACCTCTACCTCCCTCTCTCTCTACCTCTCTACCTCCCTTCCTCTACCTCTCTCTACCTCTACACCTCTCTCTACCTCTACACCTCTCTTCACCTCTTTACCTCTCTACCTCCCTCTCTACCTCCCTTCCTCTACCTCGCTACCTCTCTCTACCTCTACCTCTCTCTCTCTCTCTACCTCTCTACCTCTCCCGCCACCTCTCCCGCCACCTCTCTACCTCTCCCTCAACCTCTCTACCTCTACCCCCTCTACCTCTCTACCCCTCTCTACCTCTCTACACCTCTCTACCTCTCTACACCTCTCTACCTCTACACACCCCTCTACCTCTCTCTACCCCTCTCTGCCTCTCTACCTCTCTACCTCTCTAAACCTCTCTACCTCTCTGCCTCTCTCGCTCTACCTCTCTGCCTCTCTCTACACCTCTCCACCTCTCTCTACACCTCTCCACCTATCTCTACATATCTCTCCCTCTTTACTTCTCTCTACATCTCTCTCCCTCTTTACCTCTCCTTACCTCTCTATCTCTCTCTCTCTCTAGCTCTCTCTCTACCTCATTACCTCTCTCTACCTCTCTACCTGTCTACCTCTCTCTACCTCTCTTTCTACCTCTCTCCCACTACCTCTCTCTACCTCTACACCTCTCTCTCTACCTCTACACCTCTACCCCTCTCTACCTCTACCTCTCTACCTCTCTACCCCTCTCTACCTCTCTACCTCTCTACACCTCTCTACCTCTCTGCCTCTCTCTCTCTACCTCTCTACCCCTCTCTACCCCTCTATACCTCTCTCTCTACCCCTCTCTACCTGTCTACCCCTCTCTACCTCTCTTTCTACCTCTCTCCCGCTACCTCTCTACCTCTCTCTACACCTCTCTCTACCTCTCGTTCAGTTCCCCTCTCTCTCTACCTCTCTCTCTACCTCTTTCTCTCTACCTCTTCCTCTATCTTTCTACCTCTACCTCGCTACCTCTCTCTACCTCTCTCTACCTCTCTACATCTCTACCTCTACACATCTCTACCTCTACCTCTACACATCTCTCTACCTCTCTCTCGCGCTCTACTGCTCTACGTCTCTACATCTCTACCTCTCTCTCTACATCTCTAAGTCTCTCCCTCTCTATCTCTCTCTCTACCTCTAACTCTCTCTACCTCTCTACCTCTCTCTCTACCTCTCTACCCCTCTCTCTCTACCTCTCTCTCTCTCTACCTCTCTCTCTCTATCTCACTACCTCTCTGTACCTCTCTACCTCACTACCTCTCTGTACCTCTCTCCCTCTCTCTAGCTCTCTCCCTCTCTCTCTACCTCTCTCTCTACCTCCTTACCTCTCTACCTCCTTACCTCTCTACCTCCTTACCTCTCTACCTCCTTACCTCTCTACCTCTACACCTCTCTACCTGTCTACCTCTCTCTACCTCTCTACCCCTTTCTCTACCTCTCTCTCTACCTTTTTCTCTCTACCTCTCCCTCTATCTCTCTACCTCTCTCTACCTCTACCTCTCTACACCTCTCTACCTCTACCTCTCTACACCTCTCTCCCGCTACCTCTACACCTCTCTCTCTACCTCTACCTCTACACCTCTCTCTCTACCTCTACATCTACACCTCTACCCCTCTCTACCTCTCTCTACCCCTCTCTACCCCTCTCTACCCCTCTATACCTCTCTCTACCCCTCTCTACCCCTCTCTACCCCTCTTTACCTCTCTCTACCTCTCTACCCCTCGACACCTCTCTACCTCTACCTCTCTACACCCATGTACCTCTCTACCCCTCTCTACCTCTCTCTACCCCACTCTACCCGTCTACCCCTCTCTACCTCTCTTTCATCCTCTCTCCCACCACCGCTCTACCTCTCTCTACACCTCTCTCTCTACACCTCTCTCTCTACACCTCGTTCAGTTCCTCTCTCTACCTCTTTCTCTCTACCTCTCTCTCTCTCTCTAGATCTCTCTACCTCTCTATACCTCTACCTCTCTACACCTCTCTACCTCTACCTCTCTACACCTCTCTACCTCTACCTCTCTACACCTCTCTACCTCTACCTCTCTCTCTCTACCTCTCTTTACCTCTCTACCTCTCTCTACCTCTCTCTCTCTACCTCTCTCTCCACCTCGCTACCTCTCCACCTCTCTACCCCTCTCTCTACCTCTCTCTCTCTCTACCTCTTTACCTCTCTCTCTCTGCCCCTCTTTCTACCTCTCTACCCCTCTCTCTACCTCTCAATCTCTCCCTCTATCTCTCTGCCTCTCTACATCTACCTCTCTACATCTACCTCTCTCTCTACCTCTCTACCTATTTCTACCTCTCTACCTCTCTCTACCTCTCTCTACCTCTACTTCTCTCTACCACTCTCTACCTCTCTCTATATATATATCTCTAGCTCTCTCTACCTCTCTCCACCTCTCTCTACATCTCTCTCCCTCTTTACCTCTCTTTACCTCTCTCTCTCTACCTCTCTCTCTACCTCTCTCTACCTCTACCTCTCTACCTGTCTACTTCTCTCTACCTCTACACCTCTCTCTCTACCTGTGGAAATATGGATTTTTCTGGTCAGTTATGTCCCCTATCTTGGACCCCAACGGTTCTATGTGCATGTTACAAGTACATGTATGCTCCCTCCAGTTCCAGTTATGAAGACGCAAATACATGTGCATCCACCGTTAACATGTCCTCTGTCAGATCCGCCATGAATAGGCCGGATATTCCATTCCTAAGTACGAAAGGCCACCGCCTTTATATGGTTCACTTATGCCATTTTACAGTCCAGGCAAGTAGGCCCTGATTCTGTCATCGAACTCTTCTTGCCTTCTGCCTCTGAAAACTCCAGTCTGAGCCTGCATCTGTGACCATGAACTTTGTCTCATTCTCTGCGCGGCTCACGAAGCCTGACATCAGCCTATTCTCTGCCAAGAACTGTATTTCACCTTCGAGTTATCTGCTTCCCCCCTCAGCCGATGCATTCCTGTCTAGTAGTTTAAATAAACATTCTTCCAGCTACCGAGCAAAAGGCCCGGCTTCTCTGTCCTCATGCAAGTAATTCATAGTCCTGTTACCATGGAATATTCCTACCCCCTCGCATTTAGTGTAGACACTTAGACGCTTGTGCACGCACACACAGTCAGTATAGAATAGATTTTGTCCAAGAGTCCTTCTTTTGTAGATAACATAGTTCTTTAAACATAGGATGTTAGATATGATTTGGGATTAGGTTGACTTGACCCCCCAGACTTTTCGTCTCCACATGTAGAGCTAAATGTCAAGTCCCCTTCACCCCCTAGTTGCACGTCAATCACACGTCATGCTGCTGCGCGCGCATCTATGCCAAGTATTATCTTATAGATCCACCTATATATGACATCATAACCAATTATGTTCCTTTTTACTCCTTATTACACCCATTTTCGGTTACGCATATAAATCGTCATTTTCCTTATCAATTGTTACGCCTACTGTATTCGCTTCATTGTAATGTATGTACTATAAAAGTCATTTCTTGTCAATAATGTATGTACTTCACTTCCTGAACCTTCGTGGTGACGGAACTTGGAGCAACCGATTATAATCGTTCATTGGAATAAAGCCCATTCCGAACCTCTAATATCACGGATTCTGCCTCTCATTTTACTGAGCTGTTTTATTATGTCTCCGTATCAAATTAAGTCCCGGTAAAGGAAAATTATTTACCACATACCTCTACCTCTACCCCTCTCTATCTCTCCCTCTCTCTACCTCTTTCTACCCCTCTCTACCTCTCTACCCCTCTACACCTCTCTACCTCTCTCCACCTCTACCTCTCTCCACCTCTGTACCTCTCTGCCTCTCTCTCTACCTCTCTACCCCTCTCTATCTCTCTCTCTACCTGTCTACCCCTCTCTACCTCTTTCTACCTCTCTCCCGCTACCTCTCTCTACCTCTACACCTCTCTCTCTCCCTCTCCCTCTATATCTCTCTACCTCTCTACACCTCTCTACCTCTACCTCTCTACACCTCTCTACCTCTCTCTACCTCGCTACCTCTCTCTCGCTCTCTACCGCTCTACGTCTCTACATCTCTCTATCTCTCTATCTCTCCACCTCTACCTCTCTACCTCTCTACCCCTCTCTCTCTACCTCTCTCTCTCTACCTCACTGCCTCTCTGTACCTCTCTCCCTCTCTCTACCTCACTACCTCTCTACCTCACTACCTCTCTACCTCTCTACCTCTCTCCCTCTCTCTACCTCTCTCTCTCTCCTTACCTCTCTACCTCCTTACCTCTCTACCTCTACACCTCTCTACCTCTACCTCACTACCTCTCTGTACCTCTCTCCCTCTCTACCTCACTACCTCTCTGTACCTCTCTCCCTCACTACCTCTCTGTACCTCTCTCCCTCTCTACCTCTCTACCCCTCTCTCTCTACCTCTCTCTCTCTCTACCTCCTTACCTCTCTACCTCCTTACCTCTCTACCTCTCTCTCTCTCTACCTCTCTACCTCCTTACCTCTCTACCTATCTACCTCTCTCTACCCCTTTCTCTACCTCTCCCTCTCTGTCTACCTCTCTTTCTACCGCTCTCCCGCTACCTCCCTCTCAACCTCTTACTTCTCTACCTCTCTCTCCCTTTCTACCTCTCTCTCTCTACCTCTACTTCTCTACCTCTCTCTACCTCTCTCTACCTACTTACCTCTCTACCTCTCCACCTCTCTACCTCTCTACCCCTTTCTCTACCTCTCTCTACCACTCTCTCTACCTCTCTGCCTCTACCTCTCTCTCTCTACCTCTCTACCTCGCTCTCTCTACCTCTCTCTCTCTCTCTCTCTCTCTACCTCTCTAACTCTCTCTCTACCTCTCCCTCCACCTCTCTACCTCTACACCTCTACCCCTCTCTACCTCTACCCCTCTCTACCTCTCTCTACCTCTCTACACCTCTCTACCTCTCTCTACCCCTCTCACCTCTACCTCTCCACACCTCTCTTCACCTCTCTCTCTACCTCTCTGCCTCTCTCTCTGCCTCTCTAGATCTCTACCTCTCCACCTCTCTCTACCTCTCTACATCTCTCCCTCTCTATCCCTCGCTCTACCTCTCTGTACATCTTTCTACCTCTACCTATCTCTACCTCTACCTCTCTGTCTACCTCTCTTTCTACCTCTCTCCCGCTACTTCTCTCTCTACCTCTACTTCTCTACCTCTCTCCCTCTCTACCTCTACTTCTCTGCCTCTCTCTACCTCCTTACCTCTCTACCTGTCTACCTCTCTCTACCTGTCTACCTCTCTCTCTCGATACCTCTACCGCTCTCTACCTGTCTACCTCTCTAAACCTCTCTACCTATCTCTACCTCTACCGCTCTCTACCTCTCTCTACCTCTCTAACTCTCTACACCTCTCTAGCTATCTCTACCTCTCTCCCTCTCAACCTCTACCTCTCTGCCTCTCTCTACCTCTCTCTATCTCTACCCCGCTACCTCGCTCCCTCTACCTCTCTCTCTACCTCTCTCTCGCTCTACCTCTCTCTCCTCCTCTCTACCTCTACTTCTCTCTCTACCTCTCTCTCTACCTCTCTCCCTCTACCTCTCTCTCCAACTCTACCTGTCTACCTCTCTCTACCTCTCCCTCGACCTCTCTCTCTCTCTACCTCTCCCTCTCTACCCCTCTCTCTACCTCTCTCTCTCTCTCCCTCTCTCCACCTTTACCTCTCTGTCTACCTCTTTACCTCTTCCTCTCTCTCTCTACCTCTCTCTATCTCTCTACCTCTTCTCTACCTCTCTCTCTACACCTCGCTACCTCTCTCTCTCTCTCTCTCTCTCTATACCTCTCTCTCTACCTCTCTACCTCTCCCTCTTTACCTCTCTCTCTACCTCTCTATACCTCTACCTCTCTATCTCTCCCTCTCTCTACCTCTTTCTACCCCTCTCTACCTCTCTACCCCTCTACACCTCTCTACCTCTCTCCACCTCTACCTCTCTCCACCTCTGTACCTCTCTGCCTCTCTCTCTACCTCTCTACCCCTCTCTATCTCTCTCTCTACCTGTCTACCCCTCTCTACCTCTTTCTACCTCTCTCCCGCTACCTCTCTCTACCTCTACACCTCTCTCTCTACCTCTCCCTCTATATCTCTCTACCTCTCTACACCTCTCTATCTCTACCTCTCTACACCTCTCTACCTCTACCTCTCTACAACTCTCTACCTCTCTCTACCTCGCTACCTCTCTCTCGCTCTCTACCGCTCTACGTCTCTACATCTCTCTATCTCTCTATCTCTCCACCTCTACCTCTCTACCTCTCTACCCCTCTCTCTCTACCTCTCTCTCTCTACCTCACTGCCTCTCTGTACCTCTCTCCCTCTCTCTACCTCACTACCTCTCTACCTCACTACCTCTCTACCTCTCTCCCTCTCTCTCTCTCCTTACCTCTCTACCTCCTTACCTCTCTACCTCTACACCTCTCTACCTCTACCTCACTACCTCTCTGTACCTCTCTCCCTCTCTACCTCACTACCTCTCTGTACCTCTCTCCCTCACTACCTCTCTGTACCTCTCTCCCTCTCTACCTCTCTACCCCTCTCTCTACCTCTCTCTCTCTCTACCTCCTTACCTCTCTACCTCCTTACCTCTCTACCTCTCTCTCTCTCTCTACCTCTCTACCTCCTTACCTCTCTACCTATCTACCTCTCTCTACCCCTTTCTCTACCTCTCCCTCTCTGTCTACCTCTCTTTCTACCGCTCTCCCGCTACCTCCCTCTCAACCTCTTACTTCTCTACCTCTCTCTCCCTTTCTACCTCTCTCTCTCTACCTCTACTTCTCTACCTCTCTCTACCTCTCTCTACCTACTTACCTCTCTACCTCTCCACCTCTCTACCTCTCTACCCCTTTCTCTACCTCTCTCTACCACTCTCTCTACCTCTCTGCCTCTACCTCTCTCTCTCTACCTCGCTCTCTCTACCTCTCTCTCTCTCTCTACCTCTCTAACTCTCTCTCTACCTCTCCCTCCACCTCTCTACCTCTACACCTCTACCCCTCTCTACCTCTACCCCTCTCTACCTCTCTCTACCTCTCTACACCTCTCTACCTCTCTCTACCCCTCTCACCTCTACCTCTCCACACCTCTCTTCACCTCTCTCTCTACCTCTCTGCCTCTCTCTCTGCCTCTCTAGATCTCTACCTCTCCACCTCTCTCTACCTCTCTACATCTCTCCCTCTCTATCCCTCGCTCTACCTCTCTGTACATCTTTCTACCTCTACCTATCTCTACCTCTACCTCTCTGTCTACCTCTCTTTCTACCTCTCTCCCGCTACTTCTCTCTCTACCTCTACTTCTCTACCTCTCTCCCTCTCTACCTCTCTCTCTACCTCTACTTCTCTGCCTCTCTCTACCTCCTTACCTCTCTACCTGTCTACCTCTCTCTACCTGTCTACCTCTCTCTCTCGATACCTCTACCGCTCTCTACCTGTCTACCTCTCTAAACCTCTCTACCTATCTCTACCTCTACCGCTCTCTACCTCTCTCTACCTCTCTAACTCTTCACACCTCTCTAGCTATCTCTACCTCTCTCCCTCTCAACCTCTACCTCTCTGCCTCTCTCTACCTCTCTCTATCTCTACCCCGCTACCTCGCTCCCTCTACCTCTCTCTCTACCTCTCTCTCGCTCTACCTCTCTCTCCTCCTCTCTACCTCTACTTCTCTCTCTACCTCTCTCTCTACCTCTCTCCCTCTACCTCTCTCTCCAACTCTACCTGTCTACCTCTCTCTACCTCTCCCTCGACCTCTCTCTCTCTACCTCTCCCTCTCTACCCCTCTCTCTACCTCTCTCTCTCTCTCCACCTTTACCTCTCTCTCTACCTCTTTACCTCTTCCTCTCTCTCTCTACCTCTCTCTATCTCTCTACCTCTTCTCTACCTCTCTCTCTACACCTCGCTACCTCTCTCTCTCTCTCTCTCTCTATACCTCTCTCTCTACCTCTCTACCTCTCCCTCTTTACCTCTCTCTCTACCTCTCTATACCTCTCTACCTATCTCTACCTCTGTACCTCTCTGTACCTCTCTCTCTCTCTACTTCTCTCCACCTCTACCTCTCTCTCTAGCTCTCTACCTCTGCCTCTCTCTCTCTCTCTCTAGCTCTCTACCTCTCTCTACCTCTCTTCCTCTACCTACCTCTCCACCTCTCTCTATCTCCACCTCTCTCTCTCTACGCCTCTCTACCTCTACCTCTCTACCTCTACACCTATCTACCTCTCTCTACCTCTCTCTACCTCTCTTTACCTCTCTCTACCTCTCCCTCTCTACCTCTCTGTCTCTCTCCCTCTCTCTCCACCTTTACCTCTCTCTCTACCTCTCTCTACCTCTCTCTACCTCTTTACCTCTTCCTCTCTCTCTACCTCTCTCTATCTCTCTACCTCTTCTATACCTCTCTCTCTACACCTCTCTACCTCTCTCTCTCTCTCTATACCTCTCTCTCTCTCTACCTCGCTCTCTACCTTTCCCTCTATACCTCTCTCTCTCTACCTCTCTATACCTCTACTTCTCTCTCTCTAACTATCTCTACTGCTCTACCTTTGTACCTCTCCACCTCTCTGTACCTCTCTCTCTCTCTACCTCTCTCCACCTCTACCTCTCTCTCTACCTCTCTACCTCTGCCTCTCTCTCTCTCTAGATATATACCTCTCTACCTCTCCACCTCTCTGTACCTCTCTCTCTCTACCTCTCTCCACCTCTACCTCTCTCTCTACCTCTCTACCTCTACCTCTCTCTCTCTCTCTACCTCTCTTCCTCTCTTCCTCTACCTACCTCTCCACCTCTCTCTACCTCTCTCTTTCTATACCTCTCTCTCCCTATGCCTCTCTACCTCTACACCTCTATACCTCTCTCTACCTCTACCTCTCTTTACCTCTATCTACCTCTCTCTCTCTACCTCTCTCTCTCTTTCTCTCTACCGCTCTATCTCGGTCTACCTCTCTACACCTCTCTACCTCTCAACACCTCTCTACCTATGTCTACCTCTCTACACCTCTCTACCTCTCTCTACCGCTACCGCTCTACCTCTCTACCTCTCTCTTCCTCTACCTCTACACCTCTCTACCTTCCTCTACCTCTCTCTGCCTCTCTCTCTTTACCTCTCTCTCTCTACCTTTCTCTCTACCTCTCTCTCTACCTTTGCCCCTCCCTCTCTCTACCTCTCTATACCTCTCTACCTCGGTCTACCTGTCTCTACCTCTGTCTACCTCTCTACACCTCTCTCTCTCTAGCTCTATCGCTCTCTATCTCTCTACCTCTACCTCTACACCTCTGTCTACCTCTCTATACATCTCTACCTCTACCTCTCTCGACCTCTCTCTCTCTACAACTCTCTACCTCTCTCTACCTCTGTCTACCTCTATACCTCTCTCTCTACCTCTACCTCCCTCTCTCTAGCTCTATCGCGGTCTACCTCTCTCTACCTCTACCTCTCTCAACCTCTCTCTCTCTACCTCTATAACTCTCTACCTCTCTCTACCTCGGTCTACCTCTATACCTCTCTCTACCTCGGTCTACCTCTCTATACCTCTCTACCTGTCTCTACCTCTCTACACCTCTGTCTACCTCTACACCTCTCTCTACCTCCCTCTACCTCTGTCTACCTCGGTCTACCTCTCTATACCTCTCTACCTCGGTCTACCGCTCTATACCTCTCTACCTCTACCAGTCTGTACCTCTCAACACCCCTCTACCTCTCTCTCTACCTCTCTCTCTACCTCTCGCTCAACCTCTACCCCTCTCTCTACACACCTCTCTCTTTCTACACACCTCTCTCTCTCTACACCTCTAAGTGGCAGCCGAAGCCTGATAGCATTGCTTGTCCTTTAAAAAAAAAAACATTGGCATTGCCAATAGGTCTCGTCTTTGGGACCTTATAAGTGTTTAATTATCCAGTACAATATCCTTGGTGCAACATCAAGTGTTGCATGGCTAAACACTTATAAGGTCCCAAAGGCGAGACCTATTAGCTATGCCAATGCCTGTTATTTAGAAGCATTTACTGTAGATGTACAAGGAATACTCCTACCCTGTGCAGGGGAGCTTTGCATTTATAATTAAATGTTTAGCCAGTTGTCACTGTGCTGGTAATGTTCCCAGCAGTCCAATTTCAGTGGCACGCTGCTAGTTTTGTGGTCGTGCCCAGGGCTTGGCGCACAAAGGGCCCATGTGCCGAACACATGCCCCTTGTCTGCGGCTCCCAGAGCCGCTCGCAGATGTCCCTGTATGCTAAGCCATTGTAGCACTCACGTGAAATGTTTCTGCAGCTCGACTCCCCCACACTTGTTTGTTTGGTTTCACATTTGCACGTCTCCGATGCTGCGATTACCAGTGTTTCTCAGGACCAGCTTGGTCTGACCCCGGGAGCCTGAACATCCCCTTGTGGTGGGAACACGGAACAGCCGCCGGAGTGATAATGAAAGTCGGCTTTCTCACGGCACTGTGGTCTTGAGCACCTCACGTGAGCTTATTTATAGGTTTTTATTTGTGCAATTTAATATAAGGCAAACTCGAGCCAATGGTATTGGGTGCATGAGCGCCTGTTATATTACACAAGGTCACATACATTTTGTTTGGCACAGGGAGATTAAGTGGTTTGCCCAGAATAATTCTGGTGGAAATTCCAGTTTACTACTTCTAATCACTGGCAAAGACAATGGGTGTATCTTCAGTTTTGAGTCCTACTTAAACGATTTAAAGCCTGCAGTAGGGGAAAAAAATGTTTCTTTATACAATGTGTTACAATGTGTTTATGAGACAGAGAATGTAATGTATGGTGTTTTGGTATACGTTGGAGATGTAAAACACTCCCTTGTACTTTGCAGCGCGAGCTTTCCATAGGAGGCGGGATTATAAACTAATGGGGTGAGCTAGAAATGCTCTTCTGGGAAAGACAAAGCCCACTGTATGCATATTTAAAAGCACTGGTAACACGAGGGAGGAAGACAACTGCACAGTCGAGCCAGACCTAAAATGTGTTATATTTGTTTCAGCTACTACTATATAGGTCTTGCTAAATCACTATTGTGAATTTAAAAAAAAAATATGACTGTCTAAAAATTCATATTGCCTACTGGTTCTCGTACAGAACGTTTCGTCTAGAACTGCATAGAAAAGGGAAAGCGTGCCAAAGGGCGACTCATTCACAGTGGACACCGGAGAAGCCTTCTATAAAAACAAGCGGGGCAGCGTGGCGGCCTTCTATAAAAACAAGAGGGGCAGCGTGGCGACTAAAAACACGCTAATTGGTAACAGATGCGCACTGCAAACAATTTAAGGAATGCAGCGGGCCGCTGCTCGCTCCCGAGAAGGCTAGGACAGGGCACAGAGAAGGCGGGACATGCACCTGCCTTGGACCAATTGCATGCTGTCTTTCTTAGAAAGACGCATGCAAAGACCACTTTTGGGTGCTAAAAAAATTAAAAAGCACACGCACAAGCGTGTGTTTAGCGTGGAAAAGTCCTTACTAAAAGCCTCGCAGGGCAGCGCATGCGCGCTGGCTCAGGCGAGACCTAAAAAGAAGTGGTGGGGGCTAACCAACTTAGGCAATATGCAAGTGACATCATGGCACGTGACATCGCATGTGGCATCACAGGATATGGCATCACAAAGCATGACCTCACAGGAAGTGACATCAAAAGAAGTGACAACAGATCTTAGGACCTCACACATGTTTAGCTGCTCTGTACATTTGAGCACATTATGAGATTTAACAAATTAGATTTTGTGTCAGACTTAAAATGACATTTAACAATTAGATTTTGCGTCTGGGTTCTGCCAAAAAAGTAACTCAAACCAATGCAAAAAATAACAATTTTGAAAAGAAATTGGTAACAAGGAGAATTGTGGCAGTAAATCTGTTCTGTTTAATTAGTTGCAGAGTCTGCGTTTGGAAATATCGAATATGGGGTTAAGGGACCTGTTGCCAAGGTCTTTGTGTGCTCAGGAAATCTCAGGGAATAATATTAACTGTGAGATAACTCTGGTGGTTAACTCATTTGCTGGAGAGATCTCTGTTTTGTCTACTCCTAGTTTTAAATCAAAACAGCATATAGGGTTAATGTGTCTCCTACAAAGCACACCATTTAACATACAGATGACAGAATTTTATTTGATGTAGCTAGTTAAGTGAGTTACTTCTTTTAACACAGATCCTTTTGTTACTCGCAGTTCATAAATTATAATCCTTCTAATATAGCACAGTGAGCTATGAAGGGCATGTGACCCATACACCTTATAAACCTCAATGTCTTATGTAACATACTGTACATTGATTTACACACTTATATGATTTATTGTCAATCATAATATGTATGTGTGATGTAAAGCGCTCTGACACTCACCACTGGCATGAGTTGCGAAGTAAAAAAAAAAAAAATTTGTGGTACTTAAATTGTTATTTGTCTGAGTTCTGGGACATACAAACACATCTGACATTCTTACAGTGCATGCATACCTCTTATATATAGGGATTGAACAAAACCCAAACCACGCATCTCTTATGTACTTGTGAAGCAATAACAAGCTGAGTACCTTTGTTTCTCCTACATTCCATTTGAATCCTAGGTGTGAAGCTCCAGAAATCTCCCAGCCAAGATAGTCAAAGAAAAGGAGACCTGATGGCCTCTTAAATCCAGCCTTTGTTCTGGGCCCAGCTCGAATTTAGAATAACAAATCCCCCTTGCCTCCTGCACGTTGCTGCCCAGAACGAAAGCAGACAACATGCAGATTCTGCTGAATGTGTCCCGGTGTCTAAAAATTACACCTGGACAAGTTCAGCATATTTAATAGGGCCCAAATTCTTGGCAGGGTGGATGGTGTTCACGCTGTGAAAATGTGGGTGCACGCTGTCTAACCACGTGTACCCCCGACTTGTTCCCTGCCACCCCAGGTACTGCTGTTTTTTTTTTGTACTACAGAGTAAGGGGATCATGTGCCATTCCATATCATAACTACAAAGTATTCTTGTATCAGTGGTGAAAAGACTTCCAGCCGTGCCTCCTAGAATAGTTTTCACTCTCATTTGTGGTCTTGCACAAATTGCATTTGTAAGATTTCTCCACAACGTCAAGTTCAGAATTACATATACAGATATTATGCCATCAAAAATAAAAATCAATATAGGCTCTCGCCCAATAGGACGGGCTGCAAGTAGATGTATATTGCCTCTTAATGCTTACCATTCACTGTGGACACATGCTTTCGGTTTTCATACACATGTATACATAAACTATGAGTGGGCGTAACTCATGTAATTCCAAGTATTAAATCGCACAGAATTACGCAGAAATTTGTCGAGATTACACATAATTACACATTATACTAGGTTCTCAATTCTATTGTATATTGAGCACCTATGCACTTTATTTTATTGTGCTCTGTGTCTTTTGCTATCTGAATAATTGTGCAATTTTCCATTTTCTTTGTATAATCTGTGCCGCAAAAAATTCTAACTGTAGCATTTTTAGATTGACCTATTTATATATCCTCGGCAAGTTGTCAATCGGAATACATTTCGAGCACATATGCACTTTTCACTTTACTTTGTATTTGCATATGGTATTTTGAGTTCAACTCTCAATAAAAAAATAGAAGTTATTTAAAAATAAAAAAAAGGAGTAATTCTGCATTTTCTTAGCGCAAAAATGTCTCTGTGAGGATGTATTTTGAGCTAAAATGTAGCGCTAAATGAAACAGAGCACTAATAGCAGCACAAGCAGTCGCTTGCCCTCTCTTAGGGGCATATCAGCAAGGCGATGCGATCAAATTATCGCCGCTTTAGCGTCCGTTTTCGGACGAAGAGCGGCGAACATTTTATCGCCCTATCAGCATGGACGCGCTAACGCATGAATCCATGCCTTAGCGCCTGTTTCCTGAATGTCCAGCTTTGCATCTCTAATGAGATGCAAAGTTGGTGTTCCTCCCCAAAATAACTGGAGAAATGTCGCTAACCGACATTTCTCCAATTATCAAGGTGTACGCTAACATGCAGAGCGATAAGAAAAGTAGCGCTAACCGCGGTTATCGCTACTTTCCTTACGCCTGCTTTTATTCTGACTTAGCCATGTAATCCAATGGGAGGTGGATTACATGGCTAAATCCACCCTACCCTATCAGCAAGGTATCGCCGGTCGCAGTGCGATTATCGCTGGATTTCCAGCGATAATCGCACTGTTTTGTGGCGGACGCATGGATTTCTATCGCTTGGGAGATGAGCGTTGCTGATAGCACGCTATCTCCACGATAGAATCCAGCGTTAGCTTGCGATAATTATCCTCGTGTTAAGAGCGCTGAGCGATAATTATCGCAGGCCCTTCCTGATATGCCCCTAAATGTGCACTGGGGGTAGGACTTCCCCAAACTTACTCCTGGAATTTTGCTCTAGTTTCTTAGCGCAAAATGCAACAGAATACACACCGTAGAGTGAGCAGCTTTTTACGCTCTCCAAATGTGCTCTTGTGGTCATTTCTTTCCCTCCAAATTATTCTTAATTACTCAAGTGGGCGTAATTGCATTATCTGTAATTCCGTGTCAAAGAGAAACAAAGAATTACCAAAATTTCTTTGGCGTAATTAAAATTACTCCTAGTCTTAATATAGAGCAATTTAGATGCTTTGTTCATTGCCAGTTCTGCCTCTCTGACCCCAGCTTCCAGCTTGAATATCCCCACAGTGCATGCATTACACATGTCGGCTGTGTGTCGGGATGCCACACAGGCATGACAGGACTTCAAGTTAGTTTCCTTTCAATTCTGATACATGTAGTCATGATTGTTCCATTCTAAAATAAGGAAAACAAGGTCAGTACCAGAATGCAAGGACAAAAAACCTAACTGGATTATCTATCAAACACGGACCAGAGGAACTTGAGAGCTGGGCATACTGGCATCACCAACATACAAGGGATACAATTACAAATTCAGATCCTGATATCTAAGTAACTTTAAGGGCAAGAGAGAAAGGGGACAGTATGAGCCCACACAATGTTAGGTGTGTAGACCCTGCAGGCTTGCCACACTATTAGTGAATGCATATTTTCGGCTGGTTCTCGATCTTCCAAATGGTAGAAGTCAGAAAAGGTTTTTCTTAATTTAGGAAAAGGGAACTCTTACCAATGAAATCACACCATGCTTTGAACACAGGTCTCAGTGAAACTCTGCCCAACACCAGGAAGCTGTGGCACAAGCGGTTCACCAGAGAAACTCATGCTAAGTTCCAGCAGTACCTAAAGTTTTAACAACACAACAAAAATCCTAAAACAATTAACAAAAATAGATAAAAATTAATAAGCAAAAAAAACTCTAAAATGATCAAAATCGGATTGAGGATCTGAATTTTTAACACTTTTAAGGGAAAAAAGCACCCAAAAAATATAAAGTGCCACTGAAAAGAAACTCTGTGTTTGAACGGGATCTAGGTGATATTTCAGGCTGACCGCATTTGAACCAAGGTTGGTTACACAAAGTCAGTCATCCAAATAAACGTTTTTATCTTCTGACTTAGTCTGCGTTTTGAAGTATGAATCCTTCAGTAGGTCAAGGTCCAATGCTGAAGCCGGTTTGGGGCCCTCAAGGTTGGATCCATTGTTCTAGAGCTCCAGTTAAAGACGTTGTTTTTGGCAACTAAAGATCTGAGCGAGACAAAGCTGGATTTCATAGCCACCAAGATTGCACTGCTGCTTGGATAGATTTGCTGTCTCTCTGGCCCATTTTTCTGGTTCTCAAAATTTGCCCACAGGGCAAGGAAGGAAACTGTAGCTGGGCAAGGCTCCAGAAGACTGGATGCCTTTATTGAGAGGTACAGCTGAATCAGTTTTCATTGTGAAAAAAAGCAATCAGCGGGACAAACCTGTTTTTGCCCGCTTAGGGTGCAATCTCCCTGAGCAAACCTCAGCACCTTGTTGCAGTCCTCTGGAGGTGAAAAGAAAAGCCCCCTTTTTCTCCAACTTCTGGGAAAGTTTTTTTTTTCCTGTCACCTCTGCCGCCCCCAAATTTTAAGGACAGGTTTCTAGACACTAGGGGGCATATTAGCAAGCCTCAGATAATCATCACTGAATGCGTTTAGCGCGTTTTGTACTAACGCCAGCTATCGCAGGAAATTATCGCCAGGCTAGCGCTGTATCAAAAACGCTTAGCACTTTGGCGATATTATTTCCGGCGATATGGGGCGACATCGCTGGAAAATCAGCGACAATCCAGCAGAATTGGAGATGAGCTTGCTGATAGGGCCCTGTGGCCTCAACTCTAGAATCCACCTCCAATAGTACACAAAGTGTAGTCAAGAAAATACCAGACGTTAGGATCCAGCGTTAAGGGGCATTAGAGCAACTATTATCGGCGCTTCGTTGCTCGGGGGCATCCTTGTAAATATCGCAATGCTGTGTCAGCGATGTTTTACATGGATTCTATGTGAGGAACGCCTACTTTGCATCTAATTAGCGATGCAAGGAGAGGCATTCAGAAAACGGCAGCTAACATGCGCTAATGCATGTTAGCGCCGCCTTGATGATTGTGCGATATTAGAATCGCCGCTTTTTCGTCGATATGTGCCGAAAGAGCGGCGATGTGTCTTGATGATATGCCCCTAGATCACTCCCCGACAAGGCGTCTGCTGGGTCTAGTCCTCTAATGCCAGCTAGGCCCTTTTAGAGTCAGAAGCCACTCTGCTTTTTGTGTCGCTGGGGTAGGCAAACATGAGATCAAGCACCTCACCCATGGAGAACAGTTCCAGTCCCAGTATGCCAGAAAGTCGGGCTTACAAGACCCACCTGTGGTCTAACGACAGGGAATGACACACAGACTAAGTCCACACCTGTATTGGACTCTCAAGGTCTGCAGATCGAGTGGAAAGGCGTGGCACAACCTGCTTGCTAGGGGTCTTCAGTCAAGGGTGTTAAATAGTGTTTCCTGTGGACCCCACTGGTGCAGTTTGCTCCGATCTCACTTTGCCAACCCCTCCCAAAGACCAAAAAAGGAAATCTAGCAAGATTACAAAATCTTGCGAATTACAAAATCTCTCGAGATTACAAAACCTCGCGAGATTACAAAACCTCGCGAGATTTGGTGGCTATTTTAGGCAAGGTTGCTATTTAAGCCGCACCCTTGCTGTTCGGAGCCACTCGTCATACAGAATCCTACTTGACAGGATCCTTTAATGCGGCTCCAGCTCTTCTGAACGAAAAGAGGACAAGAATCACCAGGGTTCCAAGGCAGTAACACGGCAGCGGCACTATTGTGCATAGACATTGTTTTTGGAGAAAGTATTATGTTTAGGAGAACTTACCTTGAGAGTTGTGTCCTTTCACGAGCTCATACCCAAGACCTGCGAAATCAAGACACTTAAAAGGAGAGTTGGAATTTGGCTGACAAGTTGCATGCAGACTCTCAGAAGTATTTGTATATCTGGTATAAGAATTGCATAGTGACAATGAGAAATAATGTATTTACAGCTTGACTATTATGAACATTGTGTATGTTGTGAAATGGTAATTGATCACACCTTTAAGAACACCTTTTAAGAGAACCATGGGGCATATCAGCAACAACCGGCGATAATTATCGCTAAGCGCACTTAGCGCTAGGATAATTATCGCCGGCTAGCGTGGATTTTTATTGCTGAGATAGCGTGCTATTAGCAACGCTTATCTCAAAACCGATAAAAATCCTAGCGCTGCCAAACGTGTGATTATCGCTGGAAACCCAGCGATAATCCCACGAAGTTTGACGATAGCTTGCTGATAGGACCTCACATACTTAGCTATGATATCCACCTTCCATCAGATATCATGGCTAAGTCAGTTTCAAAGCAGGCGTAAGGAAAGTAGCGATAACAGAGGTTATCGCTAGTTTTCCTGTCGCTATGCTGCTTTGCGTGAGGCTTGATAATAGGAGAAATGTGACTTAGCGACATTTCTCATTAGAGATGCAAAGATGGGTGTTAAGGGAAATGGAGACAAGGCAAGGTTTCACGCGATAGCGTGACCGTCAAGATAAGGCGATAAAATTATCGCTGCTTTTCGTCCGAAAACGGACACAATAGCCGCGATAACTTTTTTAACGCCTGCTTGCTGATATGCCCCCATATACTTTTAAGCATTGTAGGTAATTTTCACGAGCCTCTGAGAAACTACACATTGAAGCAGGTTTTCAGGACAGATGACACAGCTGGTGCTCCACGATTATAATTGTGGTATGTTTTGAACTGAATATTACGGAGTGTTAGGCGAGAAGCACAAAATAATCTTAGGTCATTTGTTTCCTAAAGGTGTTTCCATCCCAGCTTGTGAACAGAACAAATAGTAATACGCGGGAAAGAGGGAATACACTCTTTGGTGTTGGTGGGAGGATAGATAACTCAATTAAACACACAGTGTTAACTATGCTTAATTTTCTTACATAGACAATCAAGAGACAACACCATCATCTTCAGAACAACATTTCTACATTCCAAGGAGATTGGTGCAAGATGCAGAAGCAACCAGCGCAGCATCTCTGTCGTATCTCATTCCCCTTCCCCTACTGGGTTAGGGATCCTCGGATATAACTATATGTGTGCCGGGAAGTTCAATAGCAGTGGAGTATTTGGGACCTAGCAACTCAGAATTCAACTCGCCTCTGTGGAAGCATTCAGGTTAGTGCTTGACACAGAAGATCTCCATCTCCAGTCTTCTTTCTTCCAGGAAGGCATTCATTTTCAGGTGTAGTTTTTCATGGTATAGGAATGTTCTGAGGAGGTGGTGGCGAGATACTAATCTTATCCTGCGCACTAGCCAGTGATTTGAGAATTGTTCCTACCCAGTCCTGATTACTCTCACACTATTCCAACCTCCTTTTGCAGTACTTCCTCTATGCTTTATAGTAAAAATTCCTAGAAGTCCTAAAACCAAAATGGCTTATACCATCTCGCATCAGAAAGGTTTCTGGCTCTCCCTAACACTCCCTATTCAGATGAAGTCTCCTCGCCCTGTCATGATGTAGAGCTGTTTTTTCATCCCTACCAGGAATGGAGTGAGCAGTGCTTTAAATGGGCTGGTACTGTCCGGTACTGAGTACCGGCACTTTTTTATTTTGCGAGGAAGAGTACCAGCACTTCTCAAGAGAAATGTAATACTTTTAATTGGAGAGTACCGGCACTTCTCAGAAACAAGTTGGTACTCTGGCACAGAGTACCTGCACTTTTATTTTTCCATTTCAAGCACTGGGAGTGAGAGAGTGTAGTAGTGGCAATGAATGGAAGCAGATACAGTGAGACTCAATTAGCCTCTCCAATTCTAAAAACGGTAGTATGAAAGTTGTTGTTTGTTCTGCCAACTGTTCTTTGACCACTCCTATATGGCGAATCCCCGTTAAGTGGCTGGTTGATTAAAACATCCCTGCCTTCCTGTGCCCAGAGGACAGGATACTGCCTACTTGACAGTGGGTTAACTTCAACCAGGAATGTGCACTGCCTTTGGAGGGGAGATGAGTGGCAAAACTGATTCTATGCCAGTTTTGGTTTGGGCACCACAAAGTACGTTTTAATATAGCTACTTTTCCACTAATTTTACCAAAAATCTGATTTCACTATCAATTTAGATTTTTAAAACTGAGTGGAAAATAATTTTAAATAATGTTCCTAGTATTTTTCTGGGCAAAAAGAGATGAGAAGGTTTTTAATTATACCTAGTCATGTTCATGGAGCAACTAGTTAAACCTACACAAAGCACATATTAGTGATGACTTGTTAACACACAAAATGTTTTTTCCCGCATGGAAAATTATATTCTATTATTCTTGTACAGCGCATGGCCACCTGTAGGCCTCCCAGCGCTGGGAACAGTCATAATAGTCGCCAGACGCTGCAGCAGGGGAAGGCAGTACCTGAAGAGTCAGGTTTTTAAGGCTTTACGAAAGGGAAGTTCATTGTTCAGTTTGCGCAAATCAGGAGGAAGGGTGTTCCAAAGTCTAGGAGCCAGGTGGGAAAATGAGTGACCCCCCCAACGAGATCGCTTAGTCCTGAAGATCTGAAGGCAGGTGGACTGAGCAGGATCTAAGGGACCTCCCAGGGATATAATGAGTGGCTAGTGACCTTAACAAAATAGGATTTTTATTATGAAGTGACCTGTGCGTACTACAGAGAGCTTTGAGCTATATTTGCCATTCCACTGGGCGCCATTGTAGATCTTTCAAAGCTTTGTTTTCCTATTGGTGCCTTGAAAGATTAAGCAGAAGACAGGCAGCTGCATTCTGAATAACCTGCAACTTCTTTATCACGTATTTATGGGAACCAATGAACACCCATTGCCCACCCCTTTCATGCTAAGTATCGCGCGAAAGGGTGCCTTATTCACAAGGCGGCATTAAGACAAATTAAGTCGCTTAACGACGCCTTGTGAATAAGGCAAAGGCCCCATCGCCACAGGAATGTCGATATAAGTGAGGTTCCTGCAGCGATAGGGGCTTGTTAATATGCCCTTAAGACTCTTAGTCATGCATTTAGGGCTGGGGATTAGTTTGCTGATATTGTTACCCTAGAGCCTAACCTCTGTCTTGTCTTCATTAAGTTTAAGCTTACAGTTAACCATCCATTTTGGCTCCTTTTTGCAGACGGGGGGTAGAATGAGATGACTTGAGCTGGGGGTCAGGGGAAATAGAGATCACTAGCTAGGTATCATCATTGTAGGAGACCAATGTTAGACCGTGGGACCGTACAATATTAGCCAGTGGATGCAGATAAAGATTAATAAAAAGGGTGGAGCTCAGGGATGACCCCTAAGGCACCCCACAGCTCAAAGGGAGGGTGCCGAAGTAACATAGGTAATCGTGCACTTGGAAAAGGCACTTTTCCTTTCCATTTGTCACTGCAGAGCTTTTAAACTGCAGCCCAATGAGAGTACTTAGCAGTCCTGATATATGTATACTATGCTCCGATTGGGCTGCAGTTTAAAAGCAGTGCAGTGCTGGTAGAGCGCTGCTATCACCGCCCCGGAGGGGACTTCTTGAGAGGGTCTAACTCCCACCTCAGGCACCTCTATCCTGTGGTAATCGTCTACGTTGCTTGTTAGTTGTTGATACAGTGAGTTACAAGATGCATACAATATATACAGCGCATATCCCGGTGGGGCTGAATAGCAAGACTGGACAGCTTTGAGTAAAAGGAGACTGAAAAACCAAGCAGCGAGTTCCATTCCTAGTTGATATTATCAGTTGATGTAGTGCAAA
The DNA here is from genome assembly GCF_964204655.1 of Triturus cristatus. NCBI lineage: Eukaryota > Metazoa > Chordata > Amphibia > Caudata > Salamandridae > Triturus > Triturus cristatus. The sequence continues at coordinate 295,014,382 of NC_140586.1, read as the reverse complement.
AGAGGCGTACAGTCCAACATGACAGACAGAAAATCCAAAAGAGAATTAATTACCAACTAAATATTTGATGAACACTGTTGAAATATAGTGAGTCAATAAACTAAGCAATGAACTGAACAACAAAGAAATCCCCTTGGGTTAGTAAAAGAACTTGAGGAGGCACGCATAATGGAAATTAATACGTGGTGGGAAATGACAACATTACAGAAGTATATTGAGTGCAAGCGTGTCCCCAGGGGGCTCAGAATATTAATAATGCCCACACTGAGTGACTTTGAGGACGATCTCCTGAAAGAATGGCATATGGATACCACAGAGTGCACCTTTAAACTTATGAGAACTTTGATTAAATATGCTGAAAGGAAACTTGATACATTGGCAGAAAGGACTAAAGAAATTGAGAGTGTAATTAAAAAACATAAGGCACAGGGGGAAAGTTGCAAATGCTTTGGAATCTATGGAAAGAAAATTGGAGAAACATGAATCAGATGTACAAGCCAGGAAGGCTCGAAAGTTTAACAAACATAGTTCGGATTATGCAAATAGGAGGATATATACATTTGTCATAAAATGTGTTTTTGTGCGAAGAAGAAACTTTATAGACAAAACCTTACAAAAGGAGATGGAACCTCTAACTGAGGATAGCTCGGCAGATGATGGGATATCAACATCGGTATCAAAACTTGATTTATACCAGATATGTACAAGACAACGAGGGAGAGGAATGTTGTACAAAATTACCAAAAACACAACAAGATCAGAAGAAGTAAAAGAGGATGGAAAAAGAAAGAAGATAAAAGGGTCTATAATGGAAAAGAATCTGGTAATCAATCTATCTTTCAAAGCTTTGAGTAAACATCTGCGAGTATTAAACAAAAGTTTAACTTTTTATCCTGTTAACAAAATGGACTTAGCTAAAGCTAGAATTGACTTATATTTTCTAGAAAATTAAAGCTTAAGAAATATTTTGCACAGATAAAGAACTAACACCATAGTAAGTAAGAGGCAAGCATGTTCATTCGAACTGTAAAAGACATCCCTTGTATGAAAGCCCTATTGACTTTAGAAGCGGAATTTGGTGAGGTGAGCCTCAAGATATTGTGGGCGAGTCAACTGAAGTAGAGTTCTGCAATACAATAGGATTCCCTGCCAATGAATTAACAGATAGTGGCTGTAAGTTCAAATCAACCTTTTGTCTACAGTTACCTGCTGGTAATAACATTTATGTTTTCCAGGAATTCATGATAGAAGAACTCATTCAACTAGCCAAAAGTAGAGACAAAATCCTATCAAACATGACCAATGAGGATTGGTCAGCAATTAAAGATCCTCAAACAATGTAAAGGGTTCCACAAAGAAAACAGACGATGGAGCGGAAAAGGGTCTGAAGTGCAAAAAGAAAAACAACCCTCCTCCAATTACATGCTCTATATAGACAGTCAAATACAAATGTTAATAACACATGTTTTAATATATGAAAAATATAAACCACATTCCTGTCTTTATTTATACATTCAAAATCAATATTTTAAGACTCTAGTAACTTATCCATGATGCTTTAGCAAGAGAGAACCATCTCACCCTTACAAACTACAACTCATCATACCCACAGACGTCAAACATACCACTCATACCTAACACATCATCCAAAGACTCATTAACATTTTCTTGTGCCATGCATCCATGACATAGAACCAACAAGGATAGAAAGAAAATAAATTGTACCCAGATATAATGCCTGGTAGTGAGTTAATTGTTAGAAATGTAACAAATTAATGGCCTGAAAAACATTTAAAGGGCTCCATAGGGCATAACCTAGTACAATTCATAGTATGGTTATTCATGCACTTTATGACATGAAAGTACATGTGTTCCATTTTCATGACAGAGAGGCAATAGCACAGGGGTGGACATGTGTTTTGGTTTAAAGTGGCCAGCTGACCACACACCTTATTCAGGGCACTGTATAGAAGTTCCAATACAGTATAAAAACAGAAGGTGAAAAAGGGGACCACAGCCCACCGGTTCTCTGTTCTGACCGGGAAAATCCAATACTACTCCTTCACAGAACCAGATGTATGTACGATGGGCAGAATCAATATCATTAAATTGGTCAGGAGACTTCCAAGAGACTGCCAACACCACTTCCCTGAAGCTGAAACGTGGATACAATACTCCCTTGCAGCACTTGAAGATATACAGGAAGATCAAAATATAATTATTAAAGCCTCTGACAAGGGCGGGAATATAGTAATCTTGGACCACCAAAAATGCACTAAATTGAAAGAGGATCCTACCACTGCATATGCAAAAATCTATCATCAGAGGTTGATAGCTTGGATAGAGAGAAACCTTATAGATGATGATGATGAATACAAATATTTTAAGAGAGAACATCCTGTGGCATCAACTATCTATTTTTTGCAAACAATTAATAAAAAAACTCACCGGGCCATCAACATTGTTAGCTCTATTGGCTCATTGCTGGAGAATACATCTAGATTCATTGACATCTTATTTCCTTTCATTCATACACTACCATCATATCTGAGAGACTCAACAGATTTCTTAAATGACATTAATGGGATTCCAATGGAGGTCTAATTGTCTTATGGCAACTATAGATGTGGCCTCTTTATCCACATCAATCCAACATTCCCATGGAATTAATTAATGTGAAAGTGTTTTAAGATCTAGATCAATAAGTCTCATGGAGGACTCAGTGATGTTAATAGATATTTAAAATGTTGCCTAGGCCAGTTTTTTTTTTTTTTACAAGAACAAGGAATAGCTATGGGTACCTCATTTGCTCCAACATATGCAAATATGTTGATCGGTTGGTGGGAAACATAAGTGGTTTTGACAAACATAATCTAGAACAGAGTTCTTCAATCTGTGGGGCGCACCCCCCCAGGGGGGCGCGACACCATCTCAGGGGGGGCGCACACTCCTCTAAAATCTTACCTTTGTTCGTCTCACTGTCACGCCTCGCAAGTCTTCACCCATTTCAAATGGGGTTTCTTTTTCTTGTAGAACTCCAGTAACAGAGGGTTGGAGGGGGGAGGGAAGGTAAATTGAGGAGGTACTACGTGCCCGTGCTTTTGTTATGTTAAGAGCAGACGCATTAACCGTCCCAGGAGGGGGTTAATCATATACCTGAAATGCTTCAGCTGCAGTGGGAGGGAGGAAGTCTCTCTCCTCTGCTAAAACCGAAAGCAGAGGAACAGACAGTCCTGTTTGTTTGCGTTCAATTTCACAGCAGAAGAGACTCCTTGCCTCCAACTGCAGCTGAAGCATTTCACCTCTACGAATTAATGACAGTGCTTAATTTGTAAAATAATAAGTGCCCTGCTAAAGATTTCTCAAAAGAACGTGGTCAGTGCTATCAAAGGTCGAGGTGGTGAATACTGAGGCTGCGTTGTCTTGATTTCACCTCTCGCATTCACTGCCAAAACAGCCTGCCCCTTTACCTCACACTTTCACATTCATTTTCCTTCTTTTTCTCCCTGTCACTATCTTTCCGTTTCTCTTCCTCCTTTTCCCTTTTTGTATTTTCTCTCTTACTTGGGATCAAATTATGTTAAGAAAAAATAAGTGCTAGTACCTAAAATATGTGTTGGTGGGTGCTACCGGCAAACACTGGCTTGACATAAAGATTGCAATACTTTAAATGGGACAGAACTGGTAATTCGCTATAAAACCTTATATAGTCAAGTGCGAAGTGCCTGCCCTGTTCAGAAGCAAGCAATACTTTTAATTAACCGATTTTCAATATATCAGGCACTGTTCAGCAGAAGTACATTACTCTACGTGGGAACAGATACTTCAAAACATAAATACTTTTAGTGGCATAGCATTGACAGCAGCAATATATGCAACGAAGAGTATGTCACTTCCAAGCAGAACAGCAACTCTTCTTTCTTGTACTTTTGGGGGGCCGTACATAGGCACCTGGTGTATGTTTCTATCCTCATCTGTTTTTAACCCACACCAGTGCTTATTCATGTATAAATTAGTAGCGTAAATCAGGTGTCAAGTGTGAGGATCGCTGATGAGGGCGAGCATGAGAGAGAAAGGGAAAGAGCAACTAAGTGAGATAGAACAGAAAAGAGAGGAACGGAATACGAGGCAGAGTGTGATAGAGATCAAATGAAGGAGAGCTTGAGAGAGAGAGATGGCTCTGTTTTCCTATGCAGCGTGAAATGACAAAACGCGCTGTAGCAACCGCTATGTGAAAGCAAAATAACAACAATGCACTCTCTAATTTCATGCCCTGAAGGTACTAATTCAATAATTAACATTTGCATTGTTAGCATGCGGAGTTATGTAGAGTAATTATTTATTAATAATGTTATTAACCACCCAGAGGCACTTTAGGTTGTGCCACGCAACATACAGTGGCCCATAGTAACATCGCGACTATAGAACACAAGGTCTGGACTAGATGTCCAGAGTTGTGTGTCTTAGCTGTCAAGCACTTGGAGGTGTGAGGAATTACAAATACTCTGTTATGCAGGCATGAATCATGGCTCACGCTCTCATAGCCGCAACACTCACCGGGACTCGAGAGATGAGAACAACACTCTGGGCCGAGTCAGAGAGGTAATTATATCATGAATACCATATGTGATGTGCAGACGCGTGTAGACCCGGCCCTGATAAGTAAGTGCCGGTGCTAAGTACCGGAAAGCACCGGCACAAATTAAGCACTGATTAATGAATGGTGTACAGTATAACCAATGAGACGTTGAAACAAATAAAATATGCACAAAGAAAGACTGGAACAAATATAATAAACATTAATATGTACTTATTGTCTGTGTGACTAAAAAAGTGAACTATTAATAGGTGCCTATAGTCAGTGTAGCTAAAAAGGAAGAATCATCTGTGGCATCCACAAGAGCATGGGTAGGGGAGAAAAGGAAGGAGTCATTGAGTTAAGAATGTTATTAAAGTCGCACAATATAGAGCACATGGGGAGCTAAATACAGCATGGATGTGTTCTGGAAAAACGTTATGGGTTTTAAATACTCAGGGTGGGCTCAACTTGAGCTATATGGATAAAGCAAAATCATGAGTTGCTTGCAGGTTTGGGGGTTGTACGTCTTCAGAAAACTAAATAGCTGCTTCAAGTCCTGTCTGTGAAAGGTGACCAAAATTTTAAAGCAGGAGTTTCAAAGTTGATGCTGACCTTTCCAGACTTTAACTTCTCTGTAGGAATGTTTGCAAATTACACTGCAGCTAAAATTAATCTGTTCCTTGTTTTCGGTTTTAGCAGAGGAGATATCCTGCCTCCCACTGCAGCTGAAGCATTTCAGCTTTACGAATTTAACCCCATCCTGGGAGGGTTAGGTCTTCCCAGAATGGAGACAAAGTTTTTTTTTTTAAAGACACAAGCAGACCCGCAACGCCCACCGGGCTAAAAGGGCTTCAGGTTGTCAAAAGAAGAATTCTAGCCATGTGTTTAAACAGCTTGCAAATTGCTTGTCTTGACACTAAATACAGTTATAAATAAGAAGTATGTATTCATTAGTAATGTGACTTTTCTGTCATTGTTCCCTTTTATTATCAGTCATGGATCATTCAGGCAGCCCTAGAACAATTAAAAAAGTGCTTTCTATTTATATTTGCTGTTCGAAGTATGCACAGACAAGTGCTGACAATACAGCTTTAGGTGACTGCTTATATTTGTACGGCCTGGGACATCAAAATAATGAGCTGGCAACCCTAATCATAAAACTGGAAGTTTGTTGCAAGATCAGCACATTTACTTCCTCCACCCTCGATCCCTGGTTAATGCCATAATAGCAAAGGTTTAACATATCTGAAACCCTACGCTGCCGTCAATAACGCACCTGCAGTCACTCCTCTTACCCTGCTCTCAAACTGTCTCATACTATTTTACAGAACAAGGGAACCCAAAGGAATTAAGACAGGGACCTTGGGCAATTTCATGTTATAGAGAACAGTGGTCCCTATTCAGGAGGAATACAGTGTGATAGATAACCATACACTTAGAATAGAATGTATGTCTTTTGTCCAGCCCGACAAGAATTTATTTTCATAGTATTTTTCAAAAGTAGTATCAAATAAAACATTCAAGTGACAAGTGGGCACAGCCGTGACCAACAGAACACAAGACAGAACAATGAACACAGAATTGGCCAAAAGGCAAGCCAAAATGGGTCTGTACAGTTGTTCTCAGTATAGACAGACACAAATTAATCATTTAACACCATTGCACAATGTGTTATAGCTTGAGTCTAGTGCATAGGGTGTTTGGGTGTCGACGACGTTTCGATGCCACATTAAATATAGGGCATCATCTTCAGGACAAACAAATAATGCACTGCTGTCTTGATAATATATCACACCTTTTTTACAATTCTTTACATACAAAAAAGGAGCAAGGGGAGAAAAAGGGGGATAAAAAATGGAAAGGAAGAATTTTAACCACATTTGACACAATACTAGGCATGTTTTCAGCATAACGTTTGTGACTTAAGTGCTTGGAGTTGCGTGAACAATGTGGATTGAATTTCATGCAGAGGTGGTGACATTTCTCTAGTTTATGCTGAGTGAGGATTGAAATTTGTGTCGCAGTGACGACGTTAAAAAGGAGTTGGATGAATTGATGCTGATTTATGGTGCCTAGTACAGCTTCGTCATGAAAGGGTGAATTATTGCAGTGATTCAACAGAGAAGAGACAAGTGAGTGTGATAAAAACCAGTCTGCATATTAAAGGACGACGAACCGGCACAGTGCCTGATCATGAGCAAGGTGTTTCCAGTGATTCAGGAGGAACAAAAAAACGGCGCGGTGCGAAGGTGAATGAAATATTTTTTTGTTCCTCCTGAATCACTGGAAACACCTTGCTCATGATCAGGCACTGTGCCGGTTCGTCGTCCTTTAATATGCAGACTGGTTTTTATCACACTCACTTGTCTCTTCTCCGTTGAATCACTGCAATAATTCACCATTTCATGACGAAGCTGTACTAGGCACCATAAATCAGCATCAATTCATCCAACTCCTTTTTAACGTCGTCACTGCGACACAAATTTCAATCCTCACTCAGCATAAACTAGAGATATGTCACCACCTCTGCATGAAATTCAATCCACATTGTTCACACAACTCCAAGCACTTAAGTCACAAACGTTATGCTGAAAACATGCCTAGTATTGTGTCAAATGTGGTTAAAATTCTTCCTTTCCATTTTTTATCCCCCTTTTTCTCCCCTTGCTCCTTTTTTGTATGTAAAGAATTGTAAAAAAGGTGTGATATATTATCAAGACAGCAGTGAATTATTTGTTTGTCCTGAAGATGATGCCCTATATTTAATGTGGCATCGAAACGTCGTCGACACCCAAACACCCTATGCACTAGACTCAAGCTATAACACATTGTGCAATGGTGTTAAATGATTAATTTGTGTCTGTCTATACTGAGAACAACTGTACAGACCCATTTTGGCTTGCCTTTTGGCCAATTCTGTGTTCCTTGTTCTGTCTTGTGTTCTGTTGGTCACGGCTGTGCCCACTTGTCATTTGAATGTTTTATTTGATACTACTTTTGAAAAATACTATGAAAATAAATTCTTGTCCGGCTGGACAAAAGACATACATTCTATTCTAAGTGTATGGTTATCTATCACACTGTATTCCTCCTGAATAGGGACCACTGTTCTCTATAACCTCAAACTGTCTCATGGCTCACCCTGCACTCACATGGGTACTCCTACCACCCACACAGCGCAGAGGGTTAATGTGCCTGCTACAAAGAACATGTACCATGCAGATCAAAGAACTGAGTGTGAGTAAACAAGGAGTAGTGCTATAAAAAAAAAATGAAATGTTTGCCCGAAAGGTGCTATAGAGAGATGAGGTGTATTGTTGGTGAGTGGTAGTGAGGAAATTCATGGAGAAGGAGGAAATAGGGGAGGGGGTGCCAAAAAAGACTGTTGCACTGTGTGCGACCAGTGCTAGGACCTGCACTGGCTGGGAGTGTTAGCCCCCACCTGAGGTTCTGGTCTAGTTACGCCCCTGTACGCAAGTATGGGCATGTCACACCCCTGTAAGCAATTCAGCCTTTCAGAGGGCCCCTTGATAGAGACAGCTCTGTTTTTGCCCTGATGGCCTGGAATAATTCCTAAACAGATTCTTGTAAATACCGTTTTGTTTCATTTCTTTTTTATATGATTGATGTGAGAGAGTCTATTACTATTTGCAGAGAATTGTGTTTGTTTCATGCAACAACCATAGAAAAGTTTATTTTAGATCAAAAGGGGTCCTCACATATGAGAAATTGGAGGATATCACAGATATTATACGCTGTAAAATTATTGGGCTGCTGCTTTGTTACAACAGTGAAAACACACATCACTATCTCTGAATATTAGATGTAGACACTTTTAGAATTCCGACCATAGCGCCTGTGCACCATTAGTAGCCTGACTAAAGAGGGTATGGCAGAGCTGAAAGTGAATCATTTAAATTCAAAGCTGTTCTGAACAGGGGCCCCCAAAATGTTTTGGCACAGGTCACGCAAAATCCTTAACATGTACCTGCCACCACGAAGTCTGTCAGACAACATTGATCTGAAGTAAAATAGGTAACATCATTAATTTATTATTAGTTCTATTTTTTTTTTTTAAACATACGCCCGACGTGTACTATACCCCCACTGCTTCAGGCAAGCAACTTATCATGCCACTAAGGAATTCTCAAATAGGTGTTCATTCAGCGCCCTCTTTGTGGACTTTCACCTTTGTCTTCGGATCCATAACTAGTTGGTGGGCAATTATCCCATTATAATGCTGCCTAAAATGTTTGTTAATGATTTCTAGAGAAGAATGGTTTCTTGTGTATGAGCTCTGAGCTAGGGAGTGCTCGAAAAAATCTGTCAACACTGTCTCCCTTACAGTTACTTTTTTGGCTGAAAATGTCTGCAGATTCTTCAGCTTTGAGAGAAACTGCGATCAAAATTCTCTTGCCTTTCAGCTCATCCTATTTATGTGAGATTGGGTTCTCAGCACTTGCGATATTAAAGACAAAGTACCGTTCAAGACTGGATGTGGAGCACAACCTGAGGATAGCAGTAGCAAAAATCCATCCACAGATTGACCATCTCTGTGGCGAAAAACAGACACACCCGTCACATTTATGTTGGTGGTGTTATTATCAATCTATGCCATATGTAAAGCAAAGCATCCTAGTAAAAATAATTTGCGCACATTTTATCTTGGAAAATTATGTTTTGAGCTGTCTAATAAGCTTCTGTCATTTCACCACACCCACTCACAAACCTGCAGTTTACTAAACACTCTTATTGTGGAACATTATTTGCCGGATATGGCCCCGGATATGCGTGTGGCAGTTGATTATGTAGTGTACCAGATTCCAGAAATTTCTGTCAGGTGGTGGGGGGGCCCAACATCTAAAAAAATTCAGCTGGGGGGGCTCAACTTCCAAAAGTTTGAAGACCTCTGATCTAGAAGCATTATAGTGTGTTAAAACTCTGGGACCGCTGAATTGACGATCTCTACCATTTGGGAAGGAAATATTAGAGATCTAGAATGTTTTATGGTGCGAGGAGACCAGCCAGGGCTCTCACGAGCTATGCGAGGAATCCAACATGGCGGCGGTGTTGGTCCAACCAGGAAGTGAGGGATGCGCTCTAGACATCCAAATGCATCTCAGGTATAACGCAGAACAAGAGGGAGGAAGAAGGACGAGTCAGCAGCCGAAGGAGAAGAGGAGCGTGAGACCACCCGGAGCAGAGGAGAATGGGAACAGCGGAACCGGTGTTGAAGCTGGAGAAGAGCCCCCAGAGGTCGTGGACATCCCAAGAGAAGAGGGAGAGGACCCCAGACCCGAAAAATGCTCAGAGCACCGCTCTGGAGACCAGTACTCCCAGGAGGGACAAGGGGGCTGGGTCTCCCATAACCACGGCCCAGGAGGGTCATTGACTCAGGCAAGTGCCAACTACACATTTCTTTTCCTTAAAAGGTTGGTGGGCAGGGTTGTGGACCACAAACCCTTGAGCACTATCACTCCCTGCACCTAGGTACTTCACAGATAGGGCACTGGTGGAGGAGCACATTACCCCAAACCCACGTGAGTCAGGGAAACAGTAGCCTGAATCCTTTCTTTTGTTTTGTCTTTTGGATTTCTGAATCCCTCCTGAGGACCACAACCCCGATTTGGACAAAGGGCCAACACGGAGCATGAGAACCAAACGTCGAGATTTGAACCTAAGTGGGAACTGACCCTACACCCTGAAAGTGTACTTATGAATCCCGAAAAACCCTTGGGGCAAAAAAGATACGAAATAAAGCTATCTCCACTACCAAAAGGGCTGTGAACTCGTATCTGAGGGTGGGTTGGGGGTGCGTGAACGGCCCTCGCTAGTACAAGTGGTGTCAGAATTGGGATTCCTGCGTGTCTAGCCCTGATGAGCCAACCAGTCACGATGGACGCCATTATAACCCAACTCGCAGAGGGCCAGCGACACTTGCAATTGGTGTTCTAACAGACCAAACCAGCACAGAAGGAACCGAAGGCCTTGCATGCTGCTATAAAGGACCAAGCGTCCCTCCTGACTACAAACCAACAGGTACAGGACACGGCTGTCCTGCGCTTAACCAACGCCATTTCTAGATTGCCGTTCTGACACACAAAGCCCTGCATTTCAAAACTCCCTGGTACCGAACGCAAAAGCTTGAACTATCCTGTGGTGGTAGAGCTTCAAGAAGTGCCAACACTTTCCTCTTGAAACCACTCATCCTTAGCAAAAAGAGAACTTGTCACCGAGCCTTCTCTGGCGCTGCCCCAAAGATATGGAACTTTCTTCCACCGGAAGTACGCAGAATCTTCTCAACTACTGCATTCAAACTGATTTTGAAGCAGATGCCACAGAAATGATTGATAGATTTCAGCAGAGAGGTTATCCGTTAGCTGTACTGAAGGATGCAATGAGGACAGTCCGAATAAGGAATACAGAAAGTCTTCTTGTAATGACAAAAACAGGAGGATTTAAATAAAATAAAAAATGTTTTTTTTAAAACTGCGTGAGATACATCATGGATTAAAACCTGCTCATGGTGATATGAAAAAAATCCTCAAGGAGAACTAGAAAATACTAGGTTAGGACAAATACTTATGAAAGCTCATATCAGATCAACCACAAATAACATAGAAAGGGCGCCTCTTTGGGAGATTTGCTTACACTGAGTTTTATGCCACAAATGAAAATTAAAGAAAGTTGAGTGGTTTAATAGAAACCAAAATGGCTTCTGGAAGGGTTTGTGATGTAAAGCTTGTGAATATGGAGTAAACAAATTATACTATGATCTCCAAAATGCACTGAATAGAACAATTAAGGAACATCACCTGTGAGACGACATTTGTGGTATATGTATTAAACTGTGGTTGTGGTAAGAAATATGTGGTAGGCACCACCAACAAAGTAAAACTGAGAATGTTACACAACATCTGGGGGGGGGGGGGAGAATCAAAAATAAGGATTTCTCCTACGCTGTTGCAAAACATATTTGAGAAGTTCACACTGGAGATATAAAAGGACTGAGTTAGTATAGAATCCAACACATTGCTAAGAAGCCAAGAGTGTAAATCAAGAAATGATGTTGAGAAGAGCTGAATCAAAACTGATAATATTAATGGGTACGGAAATCCCAACGGGACTTAATGTGGACGCAGAGCTTCATGTTCATCTATAATGAAAAATTGAGTAATTCCTTGTATTCTACTCTTTTTCTTCATCTAGGTTATATCATTTGCACTTTGATCTGAGTATGTCAGCACTTCATATCTTTACTTGAACTCAAGGGCACTGTATTTGCACTTTGATTATATTCTTGGCACTTTAGAATGTCGAAAGTACTAATTTTACCCGCTGTGTTATTTGCATAAATTATATTGTGGATAATGAGAATAGGTATAATATATTGCACACATTGTGCTGCAGCACTTTATACATTTTCTGTAATGTATATCACCCTCTGATAAACAGAATTGGAAGATAAAATAATTTATATGTGTGCAATATTTTTAAACAATACTTTAATGCATCTCCTGTTAAAAAAAGTTTTTTGTGCAGCCATGCTGTTTTTATCCCATTATCATGAAATGTGTTGAATACATGAAGTATTGATGAATGTTTAAAATATGTATAAAAATATGTAATCATTTATATGTATATGAACATTAGTATGAAGCTAAACAACTTTTTACATGGATTGGAATGTAATTAACATTGTTTTAACATTTTTCAAGGTAAAATGTGAAAGAAAATAGCTGACATAATGGGACATTATGAATTGTGGTGGGCAGTCTAATGTTTTTTAACATCTCTCACATGGATTGGAGGGCTGTAATGCACTGTCACTGTAAGAGACGCTCTAGTTTGTTGAACTCAATGGCCCTATTGAAGGCTAGTGCTGAAACAGGTCACCAGTATTTGCGCGATGCACTGATTAAAATTGTACTTTAAAGGAACTGCTTCTGTGCCACCTATTATTTTTCACATTGTGTCAAGGAACTGAGGTGCTGGATTGGGGTACAGAACTGCCAGATTTTATATATATATATATATATATATATATATATATATATATATATACACACACACACACATATATATATATAGAGTGATCAAGGTCACTTGGTGACCGAAACGCGTAATGGCATAAAGGATGTGTGAGGAATGAACACGAGTTGCAAGATAAGAGGAGTTTGTGCTCTTTTTTGGACCGGGAGGAAAAATGGAGGAGCGAATTTGCAAATATATATATATATATCTCAAGCAGAACTTTTGGATTAAACGCGCTCTCAGGTCGCACAGAAACCAAACAACGCTCCAATTCAAGAAAAGTGAATTTATTGCATCATACATCCTCCATGACGTGTTTCGACCTCGGAAGGTCTTGATCACACAACGGAGTAACAAAACTGTGAGTCTTACATACATTTCCTGGTTAGAAATTAACATAGGACTAGACATTCGTGTATACGTTTTCGCCTCAACATTAACCGCCATCTAGGAACGGTAAGGTTGTATATACAAAATGCACAACATTGTTGTAATTGGCAAAAACACAAATGCCATGCCTCAAAAGATGTATGTTTCTAAAGCCCATCCAAATGCGAGCGATTTATGTGGGCAAGAGACGTCCCGATGCAGAGTCGTGTCATATCAAAATGATGACCTGTGACGTGTTTACGTTAACCTAGGTGTCGTCAAAATGGAAACCGGTATCAATCTCCATATGTCACGTGTATATGCAATATGTCGCAGACCTGTAGCGAGAATGCAGCCTAGAAGCCTAACAGTCTGGAACAACGGGGTGAAAAGACAATCTGGTGGTGCATGATGGTACATGAGGTTCAGTCATAATACCGGTCGTTATGTAACCTTTAATAGTAGGTTCATCAAATGTACCGATCATGTACTGTTCTATCCCTAGGATGAATGATGGAGCGGCCACTACTAGTTCCTTCACCAAAGTGGTGTGGCTGCCCCTTTGGAGAGTAGACAGGTACTGCCGTGTGCACATGGTATGAGAACGTCAAATCCCACATGTAATATGTTTAGCTCGTGTGAAATCACCTAGTGACGCTATGTCAAGATCATACAGCACCCCAGGATCAGATGCAAGACAGGCCAAAGGACTATGGGGCTTATTTACAAGCCCGTTGTGCCACCAGTGTGTCACTTTTTGGACCCTGCATGGCTTTCCCTGTACTTGTAAATATGGCCCCTTTACACGCAGCACTCTGTGTGAAAGGGGTGCTCCATGGGTGTTGCTGTGGTTGTTTTCCAGATTTACGAGAAATCGTAAACCTGGAAATGCATCTGAATGAGGCGCAACGAGGAGAAATGAATTCATGTCTCCTCGTTTTTTCCTCTTTCTATGCGTGCTTCGTTCTGCAGCACACATTGAACGAGGAAATCACCTCTGGTGATTATTTATGTACAGTAAGAAGTCCCCTCCTGCACATAAACAATCATTAAAAAAAAAATTCGCTTTGCAAGTTCAATGTGTGCTAATGCAGCACACAGTAGTTGAAAAACTCAATTTCAGATTGTTTATGTGCAGGAAGAGAACCCTTCCTGCACAAAAACAATCACCCCATGACACAAGAATGCTTGCACCATGGTGCAAGGGTGCCTGCCTCGGCGCATGGCAGCCCATTGTGCGCCAGCGCAGGGGAGAGCACAGAAATGAGACATATTATTGTAAATATGTCGCATCCCTGTGCCTTGAAAGTGCCACCGCGCGGCGCAGCCAAAGGTCTTGCAGTGCTGCACTTTCTTGTAAATAAGGCCCTATAATTCCCCCTTTGTCGTGGTTTCTTACAACGACGTCTTCACATGCCTGCATTTTTTTAAATAAAAAGTTTGATTTCGTATTTCAGAGAATTTCCTCATGTGATGCCGCTTGTTTGCCTGTCTGTATCGGTGCTTTACTTCATCTTGTGGGACACTGGCAAGAATGTGGATGGAGGCTTGAAGGATGTTTCCGCTTCACCCCAAATTTCCAAATTGCATGATACCACTACTTCTTGTGTGTGTGTGTATATCGGGCTCCAAGGATACCACACAAATTGGGAAGCACTCGGCAGCTACGAAGGTTCAACCTTTAAACCTTTAATGAAAGGTACGGGCGGTACACAACAAGCTGGAAACATTGTAGCAATAAGTTAGTCATGCCTTACGCATTTCGAATAACTTCTTCTTCAGATGCTTGGACGACAAAATGGCAAACAGGCACTCCCCTGCATCTTAAATGCTCGATACCACGCCCTGGATGGGCCGCCCAAATGGGACAGTGTCCTATTGCATTCTGGGAGTTGGAGTGCTGCACTTTAAAATCCATAGAGGGATGCGCTTTCTTGTTGCCAATGAAGACTCTGGATGAGGCCCGCTCGTGTCACCGTCCTCAATCCTAACGTAGATGCCCCACTGCAAGGTAGGTAAATACCAACCCTGGGGCCCCCAGTGATCAAGGGGTGGTGCATTCCCTACGGCTGAGGCCGCCACACATATATCAGGCTCCAAGGTTACCACACAAATTGGGAAGCACTCAGCACACACCCCGAGATGGAATGGAACAAGGAGGATGTGTCCGGTTTTATACATAACATGATGGTGGCAAAAGAGGTCAAGATATGGGCGGGGAAGGGAGAGCAGCCCTTTTGGGGTTCCTTTTACAAAGGCAGGTCATTTCATACAATTGGAAGGCCCCATCCACCAGCGGGCCGGCAGCCATTTGCTGGAAATTGAAGGTCAATGAATGCACATAGAGGTCCTCTTGTAAGTTTCAACACATATGCTCCACCTGTGGAGGGGCACCAAGCAGCGGGATGCAGACGCAAGAAGGAGCAGCTAGGGGACAAGAAAGAGAAGAAGCACTACCACGGGCACAGTGGGTGTGGGGGGACTAGAGGACTTGAGCAGTTACCAGAAGCAGCGTCCCCCATTATCTCGCACCAGCTCAGGAGGCTGGCTAACAAATACCATAACAAAGATTGTGCGAGTATGTTAGTGAAAGGGTTTTGAGGAAGGTTTTGTCCTACCATGTGAGGGCCCCCTGCCCTCGGGAAATGCCAAAAATGTTAAATCAGCGCAGCAGCACCCAGGCATAAGGAGGCAAAAAAAAGTCAAAGAAATCCCTAGCTAGGATTGAGGGCCCCCTGCCCTCCCCGGCACCAAAGGGATTAGTGATCTCCCCATTGGGGGTGGTTCCCAAGAAGGAAGGAGGTCAGTTCAGACTCATTCACCATCTTTCCTTCCATGAAGGGGAGTCGGTTACTGATGGCATTAGCCCAGAGTTATGTTCAGTGGGCTAGGCGACAGTGGACGATGCCATTGACTAGTCAGGGCAGCAGGCCATGCGGCACTCATGGCGAAAGCAGACATTGAGTCCGCATTCCGCCTGTTCCTGGTTCACCCGGTTAGCATTCACCTGTTGGGTTTCCAGTGGGAGCGGTTGACTTACTTAAACAAAGCAATGCCAATGGGTTGTTCAGTGTCCTGCGCATATTCTGAGCAGTTTAGCACCTTTTTAGAATGGGCTTTGCAATACCGGCACCCCACAGGGGGCAAGCTGCACTACCTCGACGACTTCTTGTTCGCAGGTCTCGCCAGGTCAGCAGAGTGTGGCGAGACCCTGGGGTTGTACGATGGTACAACGCAGGTAATTCGTTTTCATGCCTTTGCCACTCATTTTTTAGCGTGCATGTTTTTACCATGAATTAGCATTTACAACGCATGCCAATACCACACATTGTTTTTAGATTAAAAAACAATGTATTTGTGTGGGGGGGGGGGGGGGGGAGACCCCGCCACAACCTCTCCCGACTTATCTTAAATGCGTGGTATCGTAAATGCATATTCGTAGCAAAAATATGCATGCTAAACATGCGTGGTAAAGGCACAACGAGGTAAAAACCTTACTGTAAAGGTAAGGTTGTTTCCCCGACCCTGGCGGCATTCCAAGAGCTAGCTGGGGAGCTTGGAGTACCACTGGCAGCAGACAAAATAGTAGGACCCTCCACAAGGCTCACATTTTTAGGAATTGAGCTGGTCTCAATCGCAGGAATGTTCAGGCTCCCAGAGCCTGAAGTAAGGGAATGCAGGGAGGACATAATAAACTTGTGCGGTAGGGAGAAGGCAACCCTAAGCGAGTTACAGCAGCTTATTGAAAAGCTCAACTTTGCAGCCAGGATCATCCCAGCCGGCAGGGTCTTTGCCAGACGCCTAACTCAGTTAACTGCCGGACTTACGCACTGACACCACCATATCAGGTTGGAGGTGGGGGTCAAGGACGACCTCATGTGGGACACATTCCTTGCCGAGTTAAACAGCTTGTTAATTTGGAGAGAGGACGGGGTGACGTCCAGGCAGATCGCCCTGTTCACAGACTCTTCAGGTAGCATAGGCTTCGTGGCCATACTAGGTAACAAGTGGTGCGCAGGACAATGGCCAGACAGCTTGCATAAACAGGGAGTCACCAGCAACATCACATTCCTAGAGTTGTTTCCCATTGTAGTGGCCCGATGGTCTGGAGGCGAAAATTGAGGGACATAAAGCGGACGCCATGGTCCGATAACGAAGCAGTGGTGCAGGCGATTAACAGAGGCACAGCCAGGAGTCCTGACACATTGAGGCGAATAGTCACTTGGTTCAATTACCAGGGGAGTAACACAGGCCCCCGCAGCCCCCGTGGTGCAGGGGGGCCCCCACGCTCCAGGGGCCCCCTCACTCTAAGCGGAGGGAGACGGCTGCGCCTGCAAGCAAGCCTTTTCAGCCTCCCCAAGTCCCCATAAATTAAACTGTGAGCGCACACCACGGTGACGGCATCATTCTGTCTCGCTCCTCAGTTAGTGAAAACCGAGACTTCAAGAAACGGGTATTACCCTCTCTTTCGTTTATTTGCTCCCCTGTGAAATGGATCCAAAAAAGAATAAAATTTTTGCTGGAAAGGTTGCCTTTTTCTGACACAAGTACATCCTCGGGGTGGAGAGAAATAAAACATTCCAAATGTGAAAAATAAATAACTAATTAAAGCAAGACAGAGTGGTTGCAAGGTGTCCAGATTGATTTATTTACACCTAAACACATTAGCGCCACTTTACAGTGTTTGCCAGTGAAGTGATACTTTTGTTTACTCCTCTCTCTTTGAACAACATTGTTTTCCCTGTGTGGGAAAGCACACCTTGCCTGGAGGTACTGAAATACCTGCTTGATGGGTGAATTGGAAAACAAAATGTGTACAGCGACTGTGTGTTTACGAATGTGGTCTTTTTAAACCATACTGCCTATGTTTTGAAAGAATATAAGCAATGGGCACTGAAACGGGTCCCTTCCGGGCCCTGTAGTCATGGCCTTACCTTTTCACGCAAAAGCACTCACTGATTTCAGAATAATGAGTGTAAAAGGAAAAAGGTAACCATGTTGTTCCTGCTTACATTTCACATGCTTTACTTAATCTTGCATTCCCTATGAGTGTTTGCTGTTTCTAGGATGTTGTTAATTTTTTTTAGGCAGCATATTGCTCGTCTAGTGCGTAATTAGAATTGAGTCACATCCAGGTATTTATACCGGGTCAGTGCAGTGCAAGTTTCTCTAAGTGGGGCAGTATAGTGTTCAGTGGGGGAAGAGGATGTGGCGCTATGGTCAGAGCTGCTGAAGTGGAACTGGTGAACCAGGTTCCTCCTTAATGACCAGGCTCCCAGACCACTCTCCTGAGGGAGCACATTCCTGTGCTACACCTCAGAAGGCGCCGCAAGATCTTAAAAGCCCTGGTGTCTTAGCACCAGCAGGTGGACCCTAGCGGTGGCAAGTGCGGATTAACCTTGAAGGCCTGTCCACCACTATCCATGAAGTTCAACTCCAGTCTTGGGGACAGACCTACGAAGCAGCACACCATAGAGTGGCAGTGACTCTGTCACTGAGGTCACAGGACCCTTGAGCAAGGTGGCTCTAGGGCAGTACGACCCCACCGGGTGCTAACTTCAGGTGGGGGCGTCTTGTTTGTAATTATATTATGGTTTTAAAAGCACTTGCTGCCTCCTTCCTGGCCTCCAACATTTGTGGGCAACAATAAAAATGTCTTGATAACTCCAGTGAATAATGTTCTTAGTAGAGAGAGATGGTGTTTTGTCTAGTGGAAGGTTTGACTCATGAAAAGGAATGGCAGAGGTGTAATGTGCATGCTGCTAAGAACATGTGCCATGCATATCACAAAGTGCACATAATATGAATAGGTCAGTGAGTTACTGCTTTTGTCAGAGAGACCCTATTGTTACTTGCAGTTAATAAGTTAAAATCCTAACATAGAAAAGTGAGCTATTAACTGTCATGTAAGAGCTGCATGCAAACTCCAAGGTATAAGTTAGAGCGTTATGTTTTTTTACCCAGTCTTCGATTATCCTAATGTTGCAAAAAAAGGGTTCATTTGGGTAGAAATCAATTCTGATTATTAAAGAGAACCCCTAACCATGGTATTATGTTTTTAATTCTGAGTTTGTGTTTCTGCAGACCAATCACTATTAAACTATGCTGCCTACTAGTATGGTTGTCATGTGACTCCTACACCTTGTAATCCTTTGTCTTATGTAAAATTTCCTACACAGTGATTTACACACATATTAATGATTGTCTCTGTGTAATATGTGTGATGTAGAGTGCTCTGATACCCTACACTGGTATTAGTGGTGCTGTAAATTTTCTGATACTTTATTATTTTGAAAGTTTTACACCTGCTAACAGTTTCCTTATTGGTACTAGTGGAACATACAACTGCAGCAATGAGAAAGGTGACCAGTCAACCTTTACAAAAGGCATTCCACTTCACAGCAGCACAAGTCACATTTTTTAGTAACTTTTGATGTGTTTGAGCCATAAACAATTTATTAGTTAAAATCATCAGATTATGCAGCAGATGATGTATTATGTGGCAAATATGGCAAAGCCATAGTTATGTGGAAAACATTTGCAAACTAGGATATTTTGCCATTCATGTTTGAACTCTCTTTCTAGGCATCTTGAAGCTGGAAAACGCCTGCATCCATCCCAAACTGGGTTTCGCCCCTCTCAAGGGACTGAAACAGCCTTACTGGCAGTCACGGAAGACTCTAGAAGGATTCTTGATGCAGGTGGTTCTCTAGCCGTGATATTGTTAGATCTCAGCGCGGCATTTGATATGGTTAATCACTGTATACCAATGCATCGACTCAAAGATCTGGGTGTGACAGGAACAGCCCTGAATTGGCTGTGCTCTTTCCTCGAGGGTAGATCCATCCAGGTCTTCGAGGGCGAGGCCATTTCAAGCCCTAGGCCCCTTTATTGTGGAGTGCCTCAGGGGTCGTCCCTGAGTCCCACTCTCTTTATGGTTTACATGGTTCCTCTCACAGACATTGTTCTACCCTTTGGGGTGCATATAATTACATATGCCGACGACACTCAATTAGTGGTGGCATTTAAGTACAAAAGCAGTTCCCTGCTTGTCTTGGCCCATGCCTCGAGAAGGTGATGAGGTGGATGTGCCATTCCCATCTAAAACTGAACAGTGATAAGACTGAGCTTATGTTGCTCGGTAATCCCTCCTCCCTCGAGGTTTCCTCTATCTTGCCAGCATGTACGAGCCCTGTGCCTATCCCCAATTCCAAAATAAAGCGTTTGGGTTTCTGGCATGATTCTAAGCTTAGCTTTTAAACCCAAACAAGGAAAGTTGTTGCCTCCTACTTCGGTATTCTAAGACTTCTGCGTAAAGTGTTGCCTTTGCTACCCCCTCAAGCAAGAAAGCTCGTGGTCGAGGCCCTTGTCTTATCCCACCTGGACTATGGCAACGATCTTTATCTCGGTGTTCCCTGTGCGGTCTTTAAGAAACTTCAAATCATGCAAAATTGTGCCGCAAGGATTCTTGAGGGTACTCTAAGCCGCCAGTCAGCCAAAGCTGCACTTAGGTCTTTACATTGGCTTTATATTCAGGAAAGAGTCGACTTTAAAGCCCTCTGCACCACCCATAAGATGCTAGGGGGTGTGGGACCGGCTTTCATTTCTTCCTTTGTCCAGCCCTATCAAGCCAACAGGCGGTTACGTTCAAATGACCTCCACCTGGCGTCTGTTCCCAGAATCAAGAGGTCCAGAAGTGGCAGCCGGCTCTTCTCTTACGCCGCTAAACTCTGGAACTCCTTGCCGCTTCAGCTACGTAAAGAGCCAGACCACACCGTCTTCCGCAGGAGGCTGAAAACCCAGCTTTTCCCAAATTGATTGCCACAGCTTAGTGCGGTTTCTGCCCTAGCGCTGGGATGCCTTCGGGTAACCATGCACTTTATAAATGCTATTTCATGCATTTCATTTCAACTGCTCTTATGGAAAAAGGGAGGAGAAGTGCTGATGACAGAAACTCCATGGCTGGGAGACAAATGGCTTGCGATTCCACTTTTAAGGATATTTGGGACATTCTGTGATCCACAGTTCATCTACTTTTTCCCCCCACTTCGACCACTGCCTGGCACTAAAATGCATTAGAGACAACTGTGGGCTTTTACCACTGGGTCTCTTAGAGAATGACACCTCAGGTCCATACACGGGGGCTAAACACATCACGTTTCTGGGTTCTCCGCACAACATGTTTGCTATTTGACGCCAGACTTTTGCAGCATGTGTTGAGGAAATTAAACATCGCCTTGTGCTTGTATAAAACATAGCTGCCAAGTGGCATTGGCACCATGTCGTGTCCATTGGTAGCTTTTATCCAACAACACTTTGCATGCTGGAATGTTTAACCCCTTACTTAGATGGTCACAGCACAACTCCCAGAATGCAAGGCGCGGTTGGCTTAAAATCCAGGCCTGGCTGGCGGTGTAACACGTGACAAAAGAGCCATTTGGAGGAAATGGTGAATCTGTAATTTAGCAGGCGTGCCTATACTCTTAGTAAATTGTAAATACCGCCAGTGTTAACACGCTGAGGTCTGAGGCCTCTGTTATGAGCTAAGGCCCAGTCTGGTGGTTCAGGTCCGTCCTTGTGAGGGAAGCTGCTGGACTTGTTTTTACCATGCACTTTGAAAGTATTTTCACCTTGATGCAAGAAGAAAGTTGGATTGTTTTACAAAACATGCTTGATTTTTATATATTGCTGGACTGGTGATTTCTTTATTTTGCACTTTGAAAGTATTTGCCCTTTTTCTTTTGCTTTACTAACTACAGTTTGTATAGATTGTCATTAGGTACTTGCTGATATGGTTTGTTTTTACTCTACATGCAGTGTTATTTATGGTGTTTTGCATGCACTGGTCTGTAATACGTGTACCTTAAATCTTGTATTTAGCATTGTTTACACTACAGAAATGATAAATTAAAACAGACAAACATCTGCATCAATGTTCTGAAGCATCCAAACAGTTTTCTTCCACAGCCTTGTTTGCCTACCTGTTTTGCAGTGCTTACTAATAAAGACATTATGATTGAAATTGCTTCCTCAGTTCACATTATCATCATGCACAACCCTGGACAGTCGCTAGTGTGTGGCATGCAGATAATTCACCAGTCTATTTCTCTTGACTTTCGCAGGATACTGAGTTATAGCTTGTGTACTTCTCATGTATATTGTCAGTCGAGTTTTTATGGAATTGCAGGTATGGGTTGGTCTTTCAATGTTTCATGGTATCAGCAATTCTAGTTCAGACCCTTCTTAGTGGTTCTTTGTTCTTCAGCAATAGGCAGTTCCTGAGACAATAGGACCGCTCCTTGGCATTGTTCTGATTGCTGCCTGTTAAATAATCTGCTTTTGACAGTATTGTTACAAATGGCATAGCTTGTATGTTAAGAGTGTTTCCCACTTTCTCATTAGAACTTAGAGAAAGACAATATAGAGGCATTTCATTTAAATGTTGAAGGTTTCAAATCAAAATATGCTAGATTTCTGGGTGCTAGGGCAAAGTGGTGGATGGAGGGCCGCGCCGCCAGGGGAGGGGGGGACCCTCCATGTGCTTGTTAGGGGGGCCCCTCAAGTTTTGTTACGCCACTGTCAATTACAGTTGGAGGGGAACGTAGAGGTGAAGGCGTGCCATGTACCTGGGGTGGAGAACGCGGTGGCGGATGCTCTTGCCCGCCCACAGATTAGCAGTTTCAGGAAGCTGGCACCAAAAGACGGAGAGGGACATGACCCCCTTCCCAGAAGACTTGTGGTCTCTGGTGGGTCGGACTTGTCAATCCTAGTGAACCAGGCCCTTACCCCGACGCAGCCAAGCGCTACAAGAAATACGCAGAGACAGTGATGCGAATAAGGCATATCTAGACACTGGGCGATGCAGGCAAGACAAAGGGGACTGTGGAACAATTCATTCAGTGGGCATTTACAAACAGAAGGTCTAGGTCCTGGGCCCAGGCCAACCTGTCAGCCGTAGCACACATCTCCAAGTTAATCACAGGACAGGATCCCACTGCCTCCTACTACATCAAAGCAGCAACGAAGGGATGGAAGGGGTAAAAGCGGATAACCGGAGGCCCAAAAACTTCAACAGACTGGCTTTACCCATGGATGCACTGGGGTAAAAAGCAAAAGATACATATCAACTGAACCTGTTCAAAGCAGCCTTTTCAACCGCATGCTTTGGGGCATTTAGGGTTAGTGAGCTAGTGGCCCCAGCTAGGACAGGCCCTGCGGGGCACTGCCTACAAGCAGCAGACGTCAGGCCCGGAGTGGCAGAGGTAGAATTGCTGCTGAAAAGGTCGAAAACTGATCGGGCAGGCAACAGGGCAGTAGTAAAGGTGGAATGCATCGGGGACCCAAAATACTGAGCAGTATGCTGCCTGCTAACCTACATGACATCACGCCCGGCGGGGGGTGGTGGGGGGGGGGGGTGGGGGGGGGAAGGGGGCCTGTTCAAACAGAGATGGGAACCTCCTAAGTAAATTCCAGTTCTCTGTATTGATGCGACAGGCCCTGGGTAGAGCGGGCCTCCCTCTGGCCTCTTTTGGGTCTCATTCATTTAGGATTGGTGCGGCGACCACTGCAGCGCAGCACAGCACAGGATGACCAAGGCAGGGATCAAGGCCATCTGCAGGTGACGGTCCAAGGCTTACAGGATTTACTTGAGACCCCAGCTGCTGTAAGCAAGCCCGGAAGCATGGCGACATGGGGAGGGAGCACGCAGGGGGCATGACCACAGGAACACATGGTTGCCTACCACGCTCCTGACTGTGATTATTGCCCCTGCAGGTCGGTGGCATCCCCAGCTGCTATGGGTGGTGGGTCACTCTTATTTCCTGGATTAATTTGTGGTGGCAGGGGGGAGGTCACAGGCAGCTAGGCGGCCTGCCAACTCTTGCGTCAGATGGTGGGGTCGCCAGGGGATGAGATGGGACCAACTTCCAGCGGTGCGAAGTTACAGGCGAACTCTGACTGGCACCCATACGTGATGATAGTTCATCTGGGTGGGAACGACTTAGCACGGCAGGGGACGAAAGAGCTACTCCTCGCCATCCAGGCGGACCGAACAGAAGCGGGACGGTGCTTCGGGAGCGCCACCATCATATGGTCCAAACTCATTAGCAGGCTGGTGTGGCAAGGGGCAGAGTCGCATAAGGCGGTCGAGAACTCAAAAAAGAAACTGTATACCACTATAAGCAAATTATGCAAGGCCAATGATATGGAGAGCTGCCCGGAGCTCTATGGTCTGGGTGGGGTTCACCTGTCAGAGGAAGGGATGCGTGTATTCTGGAACAACCTGTGGGGTGCAATGGTTTTAGCTGGCTGCACTAAACAAAAAGACAGATAAAAAATGGACTGCACAGGGGGGGGGGGTCGCAGGAAGACGTGAACCTCCCTAGCGGCGGGGCAGATAAGAAGGGTACATTCGGTTAGTATGGAGGCACACAGACAGGACGGTGTGTAGAAGGAGGGACGCTCACTTGGGGATGCCTTACAGCTGGGTGAGTAGGTCTGATAAAAGGGGGTAGCAAACGGAGACTGCACTCACTGCCTAGACCCCGCCAGACAGCAGGGCACAAAAGAGACTAACAAGGTAGCGAGTTGGGGCCTAACTCTGTTTAGAGGTTACCCCCACACAGGCAAAAGGGCGTGGAAACCAACAGAACAATCTACGAACTGTCAGGGTGATTTATGACTATGATATGCAAATGAGCGATCACAAAGAAGCGATTTATGACCAACAAATGATTTATGGGTGATTCATGACAATCATGCAGAATGATTTATGACAATTTGGTGACTGCTTGTGACAATGAATTACGTTACACCAATGATTTATGACCCGTGATTTATGATGATTAACAATTGATTTATGATTGTGAGAAAGTGCCGTCTTTCTTGCATGGTATGCCCCCACTTTTTGCTGAATGTACTTTGAGTGCGCCCTGGACTCCTGCCAATCAGGTGCCCAGGGCCTATGTTCCTTCCCTAAAACCCAAATTGGCAAACCCTGACCCCATGTCAGCCCATGGTAAATGGTACCATAGGTACCCAGGGCCTTGTGACCAGGTAAGGCCTCTAAGGGCTGCAGCACTATTTGTGCCACCCTTAGAGGCCCTGTACCCTAACACACACACACACACACACACACACCCCCCCCCCCCCCCCCCCCCCCTTGCAGGCTGAGTGTGTGGGTACAAGACAAAACAATGAGTCGACAACCTACACTGCCCTGGCATACATCAGCCACCCCTCTAGCTGGGTGCCCTATGCCAGTGGTGTGGGCACAGGAGCATGAGCCCTGTGCCCCTACAGTACCCAGGTTCATTCCAGGGCACTGTAAGTGCAGTGCTGCCATTTAAGAGTATATGATGCTGGGAGCTCGTCAAACACGAACTCCACAGCACCATATTGGCAACACTGAAGACTGAGAAGTTTGGTATCAAACTTCTCAGCACATTAAACCCGCACTGCTGCCAGTGTGGGATTTAATGTACAAAGCACTACAGAGGACATCTTAGAGATGCCCCATGAAACCTAACCTACAATCCACATCTTGTCTGAGAGGCTGCCACACAGCAGACATGTTGCTGGACCCCTGGGTGGAGAGCCCCCCCGCTCTCCTGGGCCTGCAACAGTGCACATCCTGGGTGAGGTGCTAGGTCTCCTCCCCCAGGATGGGTAGGGGGAATCTTCAAAGGCATGCTGCCTTTGTGAGCTTCTCCAGACCACTTGCTGTAATCAGCAACTGGCCCCCACCGGTTCTGACCCCCACTCTGGCGGGAAGACTGACCGGAAACTCCAAGTAAGGACAGGGGATGTGCCAGCCCTGCCAACCCCACCCCTCAGGTGGGGGAGGCGAGGTGAAGCACATCTCCGGGCTCTCGCCATCTTGAAGATGGGGAGCCCTAACCAATCAGGACCAGGCCACTGCCCCCCTCCCACAGGAGTGTGGCAGGATAGGGGGTGTACCCACCCCAGGACAGGGACCCAGTGATCCCTGCCCTTTACCTACCTGTAACGCCCCTAAATCTAGTATTTAGGGGCACCCTAAACCTTCCTTCCCCAGATTCCAGATTCTAAACTAGCAAAGAAGACCTGACATGCAGCTGCTAAGAGCAAGACACAAACTGCTTTGGCCCCAGCCCTACCGGCCTGTCGACCCTCGAACCTGCTCCTGCTAAATCCCGGCACCTCCTGCGGCCAGCAACCTCACAAACCCCGGAGGACCTGGCTACCTTGCGACTCCGAGCACCTGGGACTCCCACGAGCAGTGGCTCTGCTCAAAGCAAGTTCTAACCCCTGGCATCAGCCCAGAACCGCAAACCCTGCACCCGCCAAGCCTGGCCCGTGCCGGAGTGGACAAAGACCCAGAGGACGTCCCCCCAGCGACTGTGACCCCGAATCCGGCACTCAAAGACCCACCTCGACGCTCCGGATGATGCCTGCAGCCTCAGACCCAGGCACCCTCCCCAACCGCCATCAGAGGGTAAGATTTCCCAACATCAAAAGGCACCCCTGCACCCGGCGCCCTACATCCCCCTGTGCCAGACTCCTGGGTACCTGCCTATCCTCCAACTACCCAACTTACCTCTCAAAGTGGTGGTGGCACCTGAAGAATCTTCGTCCCAGAGCTTGCAGCCTTTGTTAGTCCTTGAGCTTTCCCATTGAAATCCATTGAGCGCCCAAAGGCACAAAAGCACTCTGCACCCAGCCGCCCGAGTGGGCCTGGCAGTGCAGCTTCTACTCCTACTTACTTCCCCATTTGCCCTGAGCAAGTGACCAGGAGCCCAGCTCCCACAGCCGCGTGGCCTGCTAGTCAGCAGCCACCAACCAAGGCCCCCGTGCCTCACATAGGATAACATTGGGCATAACTCACTCTGCACCCGGCTGCCCCTGTGCCACTGAGGGTGTAACAACTGTACTCACCTAACCCTGGGAGACCTCAGAGTCTGTGCCCAGAACCTTAACTCTGCCAGTCAAGTACTTACCCAAAAGCCTATAACTCATTTTTCTTCCATAGGGTAACATTGACTGGCTTCTTCTGAAATTTCTTCCAAGTGTGGAGTTTCTAAACTTTAAAATATTCACCTAAAATCAACCGAGTAACGAAAACGGAAATACTCACCTGCTATTAGGAGAGATCCCAGTGCTCGATCTTGGCGCCCAGCACGGACCCTGAAAAGTACTTACAACCGTACTTACCACTAACTCAATTTATTCCCAAATCATTGGCTGTTTTTCTGTGAAATTTCTTCTAAGTGTCGATTTTTGCAAACTACAAATATTCTTTAAAAATCGTACCAACTGTGAAAACGCAATTACTTACCTGTTTTAGATTGATGCCCCAGCACTGAGCCTAGGAGCCCAGCACTGGATTACAAAAGTAACGAGAACATACTTTACCCGTAACTTGAATTTTCTCCCATAGGAAACCATTGACTGTTTTTCTATGAAATTTCTTCTAAGTGTCGATTTTGCAAACTTATAAAAAATTCCTTAAAAATCGCCTGTGTAACTTAAACGCAGTTTGTCAACTGCTTACAGGTGGTACCCTAGTGCTGGATCTAGGCTCCAACACTGACCTAGAAAAAGTAACCATAACGCCACTTACCTGCTAAGTGAATGTCCTTCCATAGGACAACATAGGTAATTTGATTAGCAAAAGTTTCTAAGTGTCAACTTTTAAAATAGCAAAATATTGCTTAAAAATCACAACAGTAACTAAACCGAATTTACTCACTTGTTTCCAAGAACTGTCCCAGGACTGAATCTAGGATCCAGTCCTGGAGTTAGAAAAGTAATCCTGAAAGTAATCGATTGCACATAACTTAAAATTCCCATTGAGCTCAATGTATTATTGTGTTTGAAATTGTGTTGCCTATTGTAACAAAACTAACTATTATCTGCAAAAGTCAATTGCCTATTGCAAAGTATTTAACTAAAGCATCTGATTCTGAGAAAGTATATTTTGATACCTATTGTTGGTTCTAAAATAAATCAACCATATTTTTTTATATAAACCATTGGCCTAGAGTTCAGTTCTTGAGTGTGTGAGACCATTTGCTGACTGAGTGTGTACAACAAATGCTTTACACTGTCCTCTGATACTGCCTTACTGCTCGACCAAGCTACCACTTTAGAGAGAAAGGTTATATCTAACTTTAACCTCTGCCAAACCTCTTGGGACTGTGGACTCTGTACTCTGTACCTATTTGGGAACAGTATATACAGAGCCACTTTCTCACAATGATAATCAATTGACAATGGTTTATGACGATTTATGACCCTGGCAAAGAGTATGCCCTGGGGAATGTACCAATGTGTAGGTATGTAATGGGTAATAAAATGCAGCCAACAACGACCAAAAAATTACAAGTGTTGGCTGTGTTTGCTAATACATATACGAGTGTGTGCCATCCTAGAATGGGCACAGTGCGGGCGTTATACCAGTGGCCGCCCCCGAAGGGAGCCTCAAGGGCCAGCACCATAACAGCAACCAGAGCCCTGCAAGGAGCCGGTTTGCACCACCTGGATGCGCCCTCAAGCACTTTTGGCACGACAAATTCGCACCTGAAAGGCACCAGGTCACCGGGCCAATAGGTGGGGGGAGGGGGGGGGGCAGGTGATGGTCCAAAAAAGGGGAAGGGAGGGATACAAGGCGCCGCTCACCATACTGCAGCTCACTACTGCATCGTGGAGCTGGGGAGCGGCGCCAAAGGTTTGAGACCCACCCACACCAATGCAACGTCGCAGTGCTAATACGAAGGGTACATTTGGTTGGTTATGGAGGCACTTAGACAGGGCAGTGTGTAGAAGGAGGGCCGCTCACTTGGGGATGCCTTACGACAGGGTGAGTAGGCCTGACAAAAGGGGGTAGCAAATAGATACGGTGCTCGCAGCCCAGACCCCGTCAGATGGCAGGGCACAAAAGAGAGTAGCAAGTTGGGGCCTAACTTCGGGAAGAGGCTACCCCCCCCACACGCAAAGGGGTGTGGAAACCAACAGAACAATCTACAAACAGTCAGGGTGATTTAAGACTGATATGTAAATGAGCTATGACAAGCAAGGGATTTATGACCAACAAATGACTTATAGCTGATGATTTATGACGATCATGCAGAATGATTTAGGACAACAAATCGGTGACTGCTTGCGACTATGATTTACGATACACCAATGATTTATGAACAACCCAAGGAAAGGTGAAATCTCAGATTGAAAAACGGACTAGCGTAACAGTTCAATGTACTGAAAAGAAAGGACTAAATCTATTCTAGTGCAGGGCCCAAAACTCCTACCTTCAGCAGCCGCTCAACAAGCACAGGATGAGCCACTGTATGGAAAGCTGCAGTTCTAACAGCAAAGCCGTCGACCGGCACAGAAGAGCTCTAATGTCCTTTGCTGCAGCCAGTAGACCTGTCCTGGTGCTCTGGAAAGGTCTAACCAGAGTGGACAGTGTCCAGTAACTGGTTCTCTGCCAAGTAAACCATCAGCAGAGAACGGATAGTTTCTTACCCGTTGGTGTAGTTTTGCAGCTTGAAGACTTTCTGGATTCACTATGCTGTGCATTATTCCATCTAGTAGTTGGGTACGGAATTGTAGTCTCTTTTTTTTCGTGGCCCAGGTGGGTGTCGACACCACCATTTGGTGTCCTTCGTGACATCGATGCGCTTCCTCCGGAAGCTCCCACCTTTGGTCGCCATCTTTGGATTCTTTTTTTTCCCCATTCTTCTTTTCCTTTTATCTTTTAAAGTCTTTCTCCAATTTTAATCCCTTTCCTCCTGTCTAATCTTTCTGGTGGAGGAGGGTGGATTAGCTAGTGAATCCAGAAAGTCTTCAAGCTGCAAAACTACACCGACAGGTAAGAAACTATGTTTTGCAGCGTGAATCTTTCTGGATTCACTATGCTCTGCATAGACTTTGTAGCGGTTTGTCCTTATTGTGGTGGCTGTGTGGGAGATGAGCTCTGGTCACTGAATATGTGTTGTAAGACTGTCCCACTTGCGCTTCCTTGTTCATTTGGATATCTACGCAGTAGTGCTTAGTGAACATGTGCACTGAAGACCATGTTGCAGCTTGGCAATGGTCTTGAATTGGTGTGTTAATAGAAACACAATTGTTGCTCCTTTCTTCCTTGTTGAGTGATCATTAGCTGCTCCTTGTAACAGTTGTCCTGCTTGTTTGTGGCAGAGTTGTATGGTTTGTGCAATGCACCGTGTAATGGTATTTTTGGTAACTGATCGTCCCAAAAAACTGCTGGCAAAGGAAACAAAGAACTGCTTTGTCTTTCTGCACATCTTTGTCCTTTCTATATAGTGCATTACAGCCCTCCTGGTGTCTAGTGTGTGTTGTGCCTTTTTCTGTGCTCGTGGCTGGTTTTTGGAAAAAATTAGGTATTTGAATTGTTTGATTGATGTGGAACCGTGACACCACCTTTGGCATGAAATGTGGGTCAGTTTTCATTACAATCCTATCAGTGTATTTGCAGGTAGGGTTCTTGAAGTGTTGGCGCTTGCAATTCACTTATTTTTCATAATGACATGATAGCCACTAAGAAGGCTGTCTTTAGCGTGAGCATGTGCAGTGTAGCCTTGTGAATACGCTCAAATGGTGCCTTTATCAATTGAGTTAGCACTACGTTGAGGTTCCATGCTGGTATTCTGTTTGGGGGTGCGATTCTCTTTGCCCCTTCTAGAAATCTCTTTACTACTTGGGAGGTGAAGAAACTTTTCCCAGTTTCTCCTCTTTTGTAAGCCACTATCGCCGCTAAGTGCACTCTTAGGGATGTGTAGCTTAGTTTATTTTGTAGTAGATGCGTTAAGTATTTTAGTAATGTTGATTCCTTTGTGATTCTCCTTTGTAGCTTCTCCCTAATGCACCATTCCGAGAATCTTTTCCACTTTGCTACGTACCACTTCCTTGTGATAGGTCTTCTTGCCTCCCTGAGCACTGCCATTGTGCTTGCTGGTAGTTTGAGGTGTGCAAATTCTAGGTCTTCAGGAGCCAAGCTGCTAGGCGGAGGCTCTCTGGCTCTGGGTGTAGCACCCTTCCCTTCAGCATTGTTAACAGGTCCCTTCTTTTTGGGAATCTGTGCGCTGGTGCTTGCGCCATTTCCACTATTTGTGAGAAACAGGACTGTCTGGCCCACTGAGGTGCTATTAGTATTAGCGTCATGTTGCTGATCCTGCATTTGTTGAGCACCATGTGTATCAGTGGTATCGGGGGAAAAGCGTATGCAAATGTCCTTGACCAACTTACCCATAGCGCATTCCCTTGTGACCAATGGTCTGGTTGTCTGGATGCGAAGTGTTGGCATTTTGGTGTGTTGCAAATAGGTCTATTTGTGGTGTATCCCACTTCCGGAATACTTTTGGTATTTCCTGTTGGTTGATCTCCCATCCGTGGGATGCTGATGTCTGCCTGCTGAGTCTGTCTGCTTCCACATTGTCCTTCCCTGGGAGATGTATTGCTAGTAGGTCTACTTTTAGTGGGATGGCCCATGTCCACATTTCCTGTCCTAGCCTTGATAGTGCTACTGATTGTGTTCCTCCTTGTTTGTTGATGTAGAACATGGTGGTTGTGTTGTCCGTTTGGATCAACACCTTGTTTCCGTACAGCTCCTTCTGAAAGGGTTTTAAGGCTAGGAACACAGTTTTTAGTTCTAGGTAGTTGATGTGCTGGACCGCATCCTGCTGCGTCCATAACTCCCTAGCCTTGAGTTTGTTCATGTGCGCGCCCCACCCCAGCTGGGAGGAGTCCATTGTGATGGTCTCTGTCAGAGTTGGTTGTGTGAATGGTTTCCCCTGTGATACGTTTTCCTTGTTCCACCACGCTATTTCCTGATGCACTGAACAATCACTAGATCTTCCAAACTCTGTTGCCTCTGACCATTGCTGCTGTATCCATTCCTGGAATGGTCTCATGTGGAGTCGAATATTCGGGACCAGGTGTATGCATGACGCCATCATTCCCATAAGCTTGCTCACTGTCCTCACTTTCCCCTTGAGGTACAGACGTGTTTCCTTCAGTATTGCCAAAGTGCTCTTTGTGCTGGGGAACACTTTGCCTTGTATGGTGTTGATCTCTGCCCCTAAGAATATCTTCACCTGTTCCGGGATCTATTGACTACTTTCCCCCAGTGGATTGAAAACCCCAGTTGGATTAGTGTTTGCATCACCTGCTGGATGTGTTGCTTGCACTGGCTGTAAGAGCTTGCTTTCACGAGACAGACGAGGTAGGGGTATACATGTAGCCCCGCCTTCTTAGGTGCGCTGCTACTGCTGCTAGGCATTTTGTAAACACCCTTGGAGCGGATTTGAGCCCAAACAAGAGCACTGTGAACTGGTAGGGAGTCTTGCCGATCACAAATCTTAGTAGGTGTTTGTGTCCTTTGTTGATGGGGATGTGCAAGTACGCGTCCTTTAAGTGTATAGTTGCCATGTAATACCCATCCTGTACCTGGGGTATTATTTCTTGCAGAGATGTCATTTTGAATCTTTGTGTCCTTGTGAACTTGTTTAAGAATCTTAGGTCCAGGATAGACCTTAGCGTTTCATCCACTTTTGGTACAAGGAAGTAGTTGGAATAAACTCCCTTGTTTCTTTCCTTGTATTTTACTATCTCTATTGCCTCCTTGTTGAGCAGTTCTTGTGCCTCTAGTAGCAAGAGTGAGAGCTCTTTTGCAAAGTGTGCCTTGCTGTTTGTCTTCTTGTTTAGAGGTTGTTTTAGTAGTTCTATACAGTAGCCGTATTGTATGAGGTTTAGTATCCATTTGTTGTCACTTTCTTCCATTTCTGGAGGAAGTTCCTTATTCTGCCTCCTACTGGTGTTATAGGTTTGGTGAACTGTTTGTTTTGTGAAATCTGTTTCTGGACTTTTCCTCTTTTGATGCCCCCCTATAGGTGTTCTCGGTGGGCGTTTGCCTTTCATTGAAGTCACTTGGAGGAGGGTAGTTACCCTCCTCTCCGTGCCGGTCCTCGTCCATTTGAGCGACCTTGAAAGGACTGGCCCCGTGGCTGGTACTGCCAGCTCTGCCGCTGCTGTCCCTGTTGCTGCTGGCCCTGGTTGTTTCACTGATAACCTTGTTGGAAGGTTTGGGGTGAGGTACTCTGTTGGTTGCCTCCCCTACCATTTGGCCTTCTTGAGGGTGTACCTCTTAACACCCCTCTGAACTGCAGTGTTCCCATGGACCTTGCAGTCTCGTTGTCTTTGAGTTGACTTAACTTCTCGTCAACTGGTGTTCCAAGAAGTTGTTCTCCGTTGAAAGGCATGTTTAGGATGTTCTGTACCTCAGGCTTGAAGCCCGAAATCCTAAGCCATGCGTGCCTTCTGTCACCCCAATCATCATCTGCCTGCTGGACGTCTCCGCTGCGTCCAAGGCAGACTTTAAACATGTGCTTGCCATGTTTTTCCCTTCTTCTACCAGGTGGGTTGCCCTTTGCTGGTACTGCTCTGGTAGGTGCTTCAGGAGTTGCTCTACTTCCTCCCAGTGTTGGTATGCTGGTCTGTTGATTAGGGCATTGGCGATGCGCCATTGAATTGCCGCACTCAGTTCTATTTTTCTTCCCGTGAGGTCCATTCTCCTACTCTCGTCAGGTGGTGGGCCGGCATTTGTTTGGACATTGACCCTTTTCCTCACTGTTGCAGTAATTATTGAATCAGCTGGCACTGATCCCTGAATGTATGCAGGGTCCTTTGAGGAGTGCTTGTATTTTTCTGTTCTCGGGGTCACAGATTTACATACAGCTGGCTCTCTGAAAGCCTCTCTGCCCTGGTCCAGCACACTGGGGAGCATGCGCAGGAATGGACTCCTCGTTTGTGTAGGTAAGAGTCTCTAGGAGAAAGCAAGCCTTGGGCTTCTCCTCCTCCAATTTTACCCCATATGTCTGTGCAGCCATCTTGACCACCATATTATAGATCCCTATATCGTCTGGTGGTGAAGGCCTCGAAGGGTACGTGTATTCCTTCTTCCGGCATCGAGGTCATGCCACTCTAAGTCTTGCGCCTCCGAGGACGTAGAGTCCTGGTAGGTTAGTGGTTCCTTCTCCCTCGAAGTAATACAGGGCCTCTTCCTGTTCTTAGACCGGTTAAGGCGTTTGGCGGTTCAGGGTCTTTAAAGCCCTTTTCGACCTTGGTCAGCTGCGGGATGTTGTACTGTCTCATCTTGTTGAAGTCCTTATTCCGCTGCAAGATGCTCGCCATTTCGGCCTCGAGCCTCCTTTTCTTCCTTTCCATCTCAGCAGCTTGATCGGCGTCGAGAGTGAGCGCTTCGAGGTAGTCGACGTTCAAGTAGTTGTTGACCCTTCTTTTCTCAGCGTGGAGTCCTTTTGGGGGGGCTTCCTTCGACGACCTTGATTTTTAGTGGGTCTTCACCATCTGGGAGTCCTTTTTGAAGGATCCGCTGGGCTGTTTGTCCCTGGGTGCAGTTGCTTTTGGCGAGTGTTGCGACTGCAATGTTCCCTTTGAGGACATTGTCACACTCTTTGGAGTGTCGTTTGGGGGTTGTTGATTTACCTCCTTTGACGTTTTCTTATGAACTTTGACAGTGCAGTCCTCTGGCCCTTCGGCGAGGTTTTCCTCCCCACAGGAGAGGACCAAGTCTGAGCGATGGAGGTGGTCCCTGCATGGTGTAGTTCGCCCTTCTCGGCCTCTTACTCCGAGGGTCTAGGGAGTGAACGCAGAGCACACGTTGCAGTCCATGCTGTTGTGTTTGAGCGGCAGGCAGAGGTTGCAGACTGGATGCTGGTCCTTCTGGGCGTATTTGTGGTGGCAACTGGTGCAAAACTTGAAAGGAGTCTTGCCCATTCATTCCCTCAGGGAGCCCCATGTGTGCGCATTCTCGTGTGAACATCGAATTCGGTCGAGAAAATCTCCTTCGTAGTCCCGGCTACCTGGCTTGTAGTCGGGTGTGAAGAAAACCTTCCATTTAGTCAATTTTTCCCAGTTTCCGTCGATTCCTTTTACCAAAAAAACTCGAACTCTATAACGAACCAGACCTAATGGCGTAAAAAAGAATCTAAAGATGGCGACCAAAGGTGGGAGCATCCGGAGGAAGCGCGTCGACGTCACGAAGGACACAAATGGTGCTGTTGATGCCCACCTGGACCACGAAAAAAACAAAACAATTCCAGACCCAACCACTAGATGGCGGAATAATGCACAGCAAAGTGAATCCAGAAAGATTCACGCTGCAAAATTAACTTTCATTTCGAGGAGCTTAGCTTGGAAAGGCAGTAAAGAAATAGGTTTACGGTTGGTGAGATTAGGATCAATATATGTTTTTGGGAGAGTAGAACAATATTACCATGTTTCAAGCAAACTCAGCAGTAGCCAGCCTTTTATATAATAGACCCATTTAGGGGGCCACAAAATTTATAGCGAGGTGCACAATCGCATGTAGCAGATGGTGCTCCAGACTTTACGGATTTCTTTAACAAATTAGGCTCCTGTTGTCATCGGGTGGAATTCCTTCAGGCAGGTGACATGAAGGGAAGTAGCAGCAGTCTCACCCGACAGAGTACAATTGAAGGTATCAGCTAACGAGGGCCACTTTTTTCCTTTATAGAAGAAAAATAGCCAGATTGTCACAGCAGGAGGGAGAAATAGTGTTGGCACAAGCTGCTGGAGATAGAAAGCCTTTAAGAATAGTAAAAACTTCCTCTGAAGGATTCCTCGCACACTCAGCATAGAACGCAGCACAGAGCAAATACTGTAATATGCATTTATTTATAGCTTTGCGATAGCTCCTTCGTTTCTGGGCTCCAGTCTTATCGGCACTGAGCCTTACACTGTATTTTATGGCTCCAACTTCTTCCATGTAACATAGCACCGATGGTTTAGTTCTACATGCTTTTTATAGTCTGGACTAGGACAGCTTTGCCCAGGGTGTGAGGCATCCAAGTAATAAAAGCTTGAGATCCATCCCATGAGGGTGGCCGGGGATAAGGATTAGTGGCCTCCAAGGCAGACTTCAGATTCTCCATCATCACTGTGTGTCATGGCCTAGCTGACCTGGAAGAGAATTTTTTAAAGGGGCCATTTGGCACTTGAGTTTGACATTAAATGGTACCTGGAAGTTGTCTGACCAGCTCACAGTAATAGACTGGATAAACGAACAGAATTCAGATGAGATGAAGACTGCTTGATGAATTAGATGACGGGCAACTTGTCTCAGTCTCAACACCTCTTACTTTCATGAGCTTGGGTGTCATTGTCTTCCTTTCTATCTAAATGATACCCAGGGCCACTGGAATTATGCGATTTTGCAGTCGCTGCTCTTTTCGCATAATTAAGGATTTGCCACAATCTATTACCTCCTCGTCTGTCTTCCCATCCCATTCCTATGCTTATGCAGTTCACCTGCTTCACAGAAACTTACTTAGCCGAGGTCAAAATTAGGGCTCCCGGTTTTAGGGTGCTTTTTTTTTACATTTCCGTCTGCATTTATCCATATTTATTTTTTGCTAATTTTATCTATATTTATTTGGGGTTTGTGGAAAAATTACGCTGAAATTAGTATAGTTCCACATATATTTAATTGAAAAATATGCTCTCATGGTTGAGTGCCTGCCAGGTTTCAATGCTGCGAGCACCTGCAAAAGGTAAATCAATGCACTTATATGAAAACCTGCAGATTTCAGTATCGACCTTGTTCATATCTACTGCTGTTAAAGCCGCTTTACTAAAATTCCTCTTTAACCCTCCTACCTATCAATCCACACAGCTATTGGCCTGGCAGTCATGACAGTATTTAAAATTACTCAAAAAGCCACAGTACAGACAAGGTAAATATTTTCTGTCAATATTTATCTATAAAAATAAGTAATAACAGAAAACGTAGCCTTAGTCAAAATACTTTGCGCTACCTACCCAGCATGCATGAAGGGGGAAGCTTGTCACTTGGACAGGCTGTTCTTTTCTTTCTGCACTGTAGACATGCTGCCTAGCGAGGTCAGGTAAGCTGATCATGGTTTTATTTGAATGTTGATATGTTTGACTGTGTGACTTGCTTTAGTAGTCTGTTTAGGGGACCTGGCCACTTTGCACAGCAGGAGCAAGTCTATTTCTGGGCTGCTACACTTCGCATCCTTTCACCTGCTCTCATCCCCCGCATCCTTTCACCTGCTCTCATCCTCCACAGGTGAGCGGTTCCATTTTCCTTACAGTGCCGGCGAGGGTTTGAGGCTCCTTTACTGCCAGGGCTCCCAATTAGATGGGCATTTTTTTGCTCAACAAAAGTGGCAGCACGCTTGTGGCAGTTTCTTTTCTGACTAAATGCTGGCCTTTTCATGTAAATTTAACTCACATCTCTGATAACAGTTTTGTTGCACCTTTAAGTTTTGTGCTGTTCTAGGTTATGCCCTTCGCCCGGCAAGGTTTACTTGGAGGAGTCATCTTTGGGCTAGTGGTTATAGTACCGTGCTCCCACTTTCGGGGTTATGGTGGAGTCTTCTATTTCCTGTGCTTTTTGCACGGTTTTCTGTGCAGCTGCTCCCGCCTGTGGCGTCCTGCCTCAGCAGGCGGAGCTGGCAGGCTCCATGCATTCTAGCACGGTGTTGTGGCTGTTTTCGGTATGTCTGGTCCATATTGATCTGCACTAGCAAGAAGAGCCTGGGGACTCCGCGTTTAGGGCATTGAGTACCTCGCCCATTGCACTCTGTTAGCAGGTAGGGCTTGGGGACTCCGCGTACTGTTCGCCCTGCTGTAGAGGGCATATTGGTTGTTTCCCTCTAGCAAAGCGGTCCTTATGGCGAGAGGGCTGAGTATGCTATGGCCTTTGTTCCCCCCACATGTTGTATGGGGGTTACATTAAGTTGGCTCCAGCCCACATCCAGCTTCTTTGGATGCCATCAGCATACAGGGAAATTAGAGTTGTTGAATTGTGGCTGGTGCTATAATGGTGCCACCGGATGTGGAACCAGGTCCTTCTGTGCAATTTTTATTGCTTACCTCAAAGGCCATGATTGAGGCTGTGGAGAAGGCAGCCTTTAAGGCCTGCGCAACCACCTCTTAACACCTTCAGTGCTCATGACTGAATAACCCACTAGACACCAGGGACCGGGAGCAACCTTTGCTTACCCCCCCCCCCCCTTTGGAAATGGGCATATTCAGTCTCCCCCCCTACCCCCCCCCCCCCCACCCCACTCCCAGACCAGGGATTTTTTTTTTATTTTTTTTTAAAGAGTTCAGGGTTGGGGGCTGCCCAGAATAGGCAGGCCAATGCCCCTGTCCGCCATAAGAAGCCAACCTTTCTGGCACCAGGAGGCAGATGGGACAATAGCCCCTTATCTGCCCCGCCAGGGGCCGGGGCAGGCAGAAAGCCCGTCAGGCACCAGGGATTCATTTTTCCTACAATGGTCTGGAGCAGCCCAGAATGGGCATGCCAATCCCCCCACTGCTGTAGCACACAAAAAAGTCTTTCTGCCCCCCCCCCCCCATAGGCAGATGGGGCAATAGCCCCCCAATCTGCCCCCAACCCCTGGGGAGGGCAGAAAGCCCACAAGCAACCAGGGATTTATTTTATACATAGGGGTGGTGGCTGCCCAGAATAGACATGCCAATGATCACCCCGCTCCCCCCCCCCCCCCATGGTGGCATATAGCAGGCCAATAGCCCTTGATCTGCCCCACCAAAGGCAGCAGAAAGCCCACTAGGAACTGACAGTTTGACCAATGTGCCTAGCTGTGGATTTTGGCCACTACCTCAACCAGCACCTAGGGAAATCTATTAAACCTGTACAGTTTTGAAAACTAGACACCCAGGGGAATCCAGGATGGGGAGGGGGGAGGAGAAACATGTGGCTCTTACTAGGTCTCTCGATAAAATGGTACCTCACGTGAGTGGTTGTGCCTAGTGCCCGCGACAGGTAGTGGCCCAAAACTACTGTGGAGACTTCAAGCAAAGTTATCAGAAAACAATACTTTGTTTTGCAAGGGAGACACCGGCGTTTTTTTGTTCCTGGGCTCAGTGGGCATCTAGAGAAACCTACCAAACCCAGACATTTCTGAAAACTAATTAGTTTTAGCTTACTGCCCACCTCATTCAACGCCGGAAATGGCAACGAAACAACCCTGAGGTTATTCTAGACGTCCAATATCAAAGGATTCTGAAGTGGTGTTAACTGTCCTACACCATGGTGTAACAATTATATTCTAGTACAGCTACCTGGAGACCATACAAAGACTTGCGATAGTCGTGTAATCAGAAAGAATACAAAACGAGAAACTGGTACTAGGCGCGCAGGGAATTGGTGCACACGCCATTTATTTGATTTTTTTGCAGTTTTACACAGCGCTAACTTGACCCAAAGGTATTTGAGCGCTTTACATGAGCACCAGATGCATTACACAAGGACGCATTAGTGTTTTTTTTTCTTTTTTGGTAGGCAAGGAAGATAAGTGATTTGCCAAGAATCACAGGATGTTAATCAGACGCAGACACTCGCCTGGTTCTCCAGCTCTTGAGTAGGCCGCTCTGGTCATTATCTCTGGACATCCTCCGCATGGTGCTGGCCCTTTTGTGGTAGATAGGCTTTCCAAATTTGTATTTCTCCAAAAATAACCAACCCCAGCTTCCTTTCAGGCAATTGTTATAACTATGGCCTGAAACACCAATATAAGATCATTTTAGTAAAGCAGTTTCTCACTAGCACTTCAAAAACACTGGGCATATTTGTGAGACATTGACGGCTTGGAAGAGCTGCAAATGCGTGGTTTTCAGTTTAACTACACCTTATGGTACAAAAAAAGCTGTCAGCATTGTGAGAAAAATATAGTGCGTCCCAGCTAATGAACGGCCGCAAAACAAAGAGCACGAAAGTGAAAGCTAATAGAACAAGCGACGGTCTGCTAGGAAAGTGAAAGCACGCCATGAGTTTTGTGCGTGACTGCAGTGGGGTAAAAACTCATTAAAGAAAGTAGGGCCTTCAAGCAAACGATCGAGTCCGGATGGGCCGTCCCAAAAGTAGACAGGGTGGTAACAAAGCCTCATTTTAAATCAAAGGCCACCGTTTAGCATAAATGACGCCAGCAAATTAAAATAGTGGGCGGGGCTTCAAGTCCCCTTCTGAAATCTCCTCTACCTCAATGTCTCGCACAGCGAGCATGCGCTGCAACGCTAGGTGAGACCTAAAAAGGATACCTCATTTGTGTGAGGCATCTAATGCAGAGCCAGCTTAAGAAATGCACAAAAATCTAGCGCTTAAAGCTTTCTGTGCTATCCCCTCAGTCTCTACGGTTTTGGCTCTTCCCAGTCGCAGGTCCTTAGCCCACCCATATAAGTGAGGTATCATTTTATTCGAGAACCGAGTGGAATGCTGGGTGGTAGGTATTTTATGCCAGCACAGTAATCCCAGCTAAAACATGAGGAAAATGTGTAGCTAAATTTGAGGGTTGCAGGGGAGTCTCGGTAAGAAAATGTTGGGGGATCCAGCAAGCCATAGCTTCACCGGACTCGCCCGGGTGTCTAGTTTTCATAAATGTCTGAGATAGTTAGGTTTCCGCCGAACCCCTGTGCTGGGCTTGGACTAGTCCAAGCCAAATGTCTGTAAAAGCATAATTTAAAAAAATGAAAAAAGTTAAGGGGGTGGGGAGGGAACAGGACAAGGACCTTGGACACTTACAGAAAAAGACGCTCCCTCCTCCTCTGTAGCCACTAAGTGGAGAGACCATACAAGTATCTGGGGAGGTGTCCAGTCCACTTACATCTGCCAAGACCACAGTACCACCTAATATTTTTAAGTCCTAGTCCATAGGAATGAGGCTCAGGTTCTGCCTGAGAGTATGGTTCCAGGGTGCACCAGTCTGAAGCCACCTCTCCAGCTTAGTGTTGGAGATGGCACCGCCAGAGTCTCCTTAGGGACTGGTTCTGGGGAAGGTAGAGGTGGTATAAACTGAGTAGGTTCAGACCAGGAATGTTTGGGAAAAATTATAGCCATGTTTCACTACACAGATCTCATGCTTGGTTCCAGTTTATCAGCACTATCTCAGACCAACTGAACCATCCCACTTCTCCCTCCATCAAGCTGCTTGGAGCCAAAAAGATTTCCAGTCGGACCTTGCCAGGACAAGATTTAACAGCTGGTCAGAGCCCACTTGAGGCCACTTTGCTTTTCCTGACTTCCACATTAGTTTTGCTCATCAGGTTGTTTACTTGCGTCTACATTACACTTTATTTGGCCAGTGCAGATGTTGTATTACTATGGTTGCCCACCTTTGGCTCCGTGACTTGTGGTTCCAAACAACGCCACTTACCAGTGCGCAGGGTTACCGCTTATGAACAAATTTCTAGATCCAGTTGGACGCCTAGAGATACTTCTAAGATAAGGACACTGCAGCTTGAAGTCTCAGAATTAAAAGCTCAGCCATTCATGGAGGCATAAAAATCATGACTATTTACCACATGTACAGGGCTGTGCCCTGCATGCAAACAAAATGACCTTTATCATGCGGGTCCACAAGGACCATGTTTCCAGACAGTACAGTCCCAGTGGGCAAACCAATGTTAAGAGCAACTTTTGCTGGACCCTAGTAGATCACCCAAGTTGACCAATCTGAAAATCAAAATGGCCAAATCGCTGTAGAGATTACCTTCTGAGAGGACCTGAATGTGAGGGAAGTGGCTTGTGAGCTCAATAAAAATCAGACCTACCATTTTAAACACTAAACACATTGTAATGAACAAAAACAAGAAAATCATGACAGTTTAAACAGAACACTTTAATGAATATAGATCACAATTAGTCAAGTTTGCCATTGTTAAATCCAGACAGGTTCATGTGGCAGACCGACCATGAGCAATTCAGTGAGTTACAATATTGTACAGCTCATGCAAGAGCACCTCTAGGTTAACTCTATCCAAAAGGATTCTGGTAAAACCCTCGAACTTGACAGGTAGATCAAGGTCCTGCAACAAAACGAGAGGGTTTGTTAATGTTACCTCTTTCAACCACAGTAAACTCTAGTAAAAAGACCTTGGATGAATCAGTTCTTGTAGTTTCATCGGGGGCTCAGTGAGAGAGTTCAAGGTACTATCATCATACATCCAGTTTTGAAAGTAAACACTACCAACTGAACCATTTCTCACCTGCTGAAGGGTCTGCACAGGCAAGCTTCAGACATCCTGTGTTCTAGTCTTTCAGGGGAGTTTACGTTGTCACCTAAACAAAATGCATACTTAGTCTTCCATTTTCCAGGCACAAAATTATATTACTTGTGACATTACACCCCGTAAAGGTTATTCAGGTGGATAGAGAAACCTTGAAATAAAGGTCCACAAAGGCTAGTGTGGAGTTGACCGATATGTACACCAAGCCACTGGCTACCCTAGTCAAACAACCTCAGACAAATGGAACGGTAGGAGTATAATCAGCATTACTCATATGGCAGAATCAGTTTCATCACTGGTTGCTTGTGAACTACCCATGACTTCTACAACATTCCCACAATGCAGTATCTTACTTTGAGAACATCTATTTGTGGAATGTAGTGCTGTAGATTCACATGCTCTGTATACTCCGGTCATCTAGTGTTGGGTCCAGAGTTGTGCAAGAACCTGAGTCATGACTCAAGTGACTCTTCTTGGCGATATTGTGCATGGGCATAGACTCCTTGTTATATTGTTTTCCCACAGGCAGGTGAGAAAGGAGTGCAAGTAAAGTGGTGGCCATGCTAAAAGTATGACGTAAATATATAATGCAACTACAATGGCCATTGGCATCCGGGGGAGAGAGGGCACATGTGAATTTATATCACTACATGTCACGAACAGATGCTTACAGGGTAAGTAACAATCTGCATGGAGGCATGTACCTGTAGATGCACACGCTCTGCATAGACTTGGAAATGGGTACATAGCACTGCCTGGCCTACGCTGGCTTGTGGGCGTGCTTCAAGCCAGAGTAGTGTCAGACCACTGAGCAGCCTTACAAGTTTCAGCTACAGGAATATTTCCAAGAAAAGCCCTAGTGGACCCATTTTTACGAGTGGAATGTGCTCTGGGAGTAAGGTTGTGTGGTCTTTTGGCCTTATAATAGCAAGTTTAAATACAATTGACTATCCATCTAGCTATGCCCAATTTGGATATTCAGTGACCTTTATGGAGGTGGAGAAAAGCTACAAAGTTGCTTTGTTTCCCTGAAATCAATCTATGTAGAAGATGTGCTTTTTATATCTAGGGAATGAAGCACTTTCTGCAATGCAATCCATGTGAAGGTGAGGAGGGGGGCAGACTGGGAGCTCAATGGATTGAGCTGAAATGGGTAGGAATATAGGATTGGTAGGAAGAACCAGCCTGTACCTATGCATTTGGAAGAATGGTTCTTCTAGGAAGGCCTGGAGCTCACTAACACATTTAAGCGAGGTAATGGCAACTAAGAATGCCACGTTCCATGAAGGTGGATCAAAGGGGGTACATGTGAAGAGGCACAAGAGGGAACCCATGAGTCTAATAAGAACTATGTTAAAGGTTACAACAGATTGCTGGAGGAACCGAGGCAGAATTCCTTCCATGAACACAATGACTGGAATTTTGAATAGTGAGAGATGCTGCCCATTTTGGAGATTGGCAGCCATTGCAGTGAGATGTAACCATTTGGAAGCGGAGGCTAAGATCTGCCTTTTGCAAATGAAGTAGGTAGCAGATAATGTCTTGCACTGTGGCTTTCATAGAACAATGTTAGAACTGGATGTAAGAAAGCGTCTCCACTTCACAGCACAACCAGCTCTAGTTGGGTTATAGGACTGCAAGAGCCAAATTGCTAGGTGGTGTGTTTTGGGGTCAGATTTGTGTTAGATTGAGCAGCTTTGGCCCGTTAGGAGGCTTCTCGGTGTAGACCTACTGAGAGATCTAGTAGTGTTGTGAACCAGGGCTGACACGCCTAAGTTGGAGCTACAAGGATCATGTTTAGAGGTTTGCCCGAGTTTCCGAACCAGAAATGGAAGGAGGGATCAGTGGAAAAGCATTGGCAAATATCCGCGACAAACTCATCCATAGCGAGTGGCCCTTGGATACTGGGAGTGGGTACCTGGAGGCAAAGTTTGGGCATTTTGCTTTTTCTGATGTGGCCAACAGGTCGATCTGAGGAAACCCTCACCTTTGAAAATAGGCAAGTAGGATTTGTGGGTAGTTTTCTGCCAACAGGTGAAAGTTGTGGTGGAGTCTGAGACAAGTGTGATAGTTGTGAAGACCAACCCCTCCCCTTACATTGCAGTCATTGTCCGTCCAGACTAGGACAGCCTTGTGGGACCGGTGAGACAGGAAGGCTTCAATGCTAAATATACTGCCTGAAGCTCAGGCAGTGGATGTTTATAGATTGGCATCCCAAAGACCGTACACTGTCAA
The DNA here is from genome assembly GCF_964204655.1 of Triturus cristatus. Classification (NCBI taxonomy): domain Eukaryota; kingdom Metazoa; phylum Chordata; class Amphibia; order Caudata; family Salamandridae; genus Triturus; species Triturus cristatus. The sequence goes on along the minus strand of NC_140586.1, from coordinate 294,970,074 downwards.
GTCTTGTAGATAAGCACCCCAACCCATGTTTGATATGCCTGTGGTGAGTGATGTCTGGAACAGGGTCCACAAAAGGCTGCCCATAGACTGCTGGTGTTCCACCATTGCAAAGAATGGTGAATTTGGTGGTCTATAAACACTAGATCTTTGGGGTGACCCTGTGATGGAGATCACTGGTAAGTTAGACATTGACGTAGAGGGTGCATGCAACTGTGTGGGGAACTAAGGCAATGCAAGAAGCCATCATTTCTAGCAGACAAGACAGTCCTTACTAAGAGTGTTTGGTTGGAACTGGGGTAGTTACCTAAAAGTTCTGAATTTAAGCAGGATTGGCTAATCTTAACAGTGTTTAGGACTGCTCTCAAGTAGGGTTGCACTTTGAGGTTCGAGGTAAGACCTAGGGATATTGATAGTAAACCCTAGGTGGTGTAGTAGATCCACTGACGGAGTGCGCTGCTGATTGCATTTGAGACCTGGCTTTGATAAGCAAATCTAGTATGGAAATATGCAGATATTTGCCTTTGCAAATGTGCTGTGACCACATCCAAGCATTTTGTGAAAACCTGAGGCGCAGTAGTCACCCCAAACGGAAGTGACTTCAATTGTAGCAAGCACTATCAATTAATCGGAGGCATCTGCAGTGATCAGGGTGTATTTGTATGTAAAAATAGGCATTCTTTAGGTCTAGTGTTGCCATAAAGTTTCCCTGTTGGAGAAGTGTACAACATACTGTAGTGACCATATGACATGTTCCGATAGGATGCAGTGGTTTAGAGGTCTGAGACTGAAGATTGATCTTGGCAACCAATCTTTTGGGGAATCGCAAAGCATTGAGAATATAAGCCTGAGCCTTGAAGAGGGACAGGTTCTATTGCTCCCTTGAAAAAGGCTTAGACCTAGTTTGAGGAGTGTTAAAGAGGTTACTGTGATAACGAGAGCAAGGTGGAATCTTTGCTGGTGTGGTAATGAGCCATGTTGGATAATGGCTAGTACCACCATGTCTGTGGTTTCAGAGTCCCAGACTGTAGCATGCCCCCAACAGGAATTCTAGGGTAGGTTTGGGTAGTCGCTTTGCAGTGGGTGTTGCTCTGCACGCGAAGGTACCCCTGCCCCCTCCCTTGGTTCCCTCCTCTAAAGGACACTCTAAAATGACCCTTACTGTAGGTGGAGGTGGACTGGGTTGGTTTGTAGGGAAGATGGGTCTGTGGAGGTGGATTCATATGCACCTCTGTAGCTTAAGCGACAAAGGGAGCCTCTGGAAGTGGCAGTTTGTAACGCTCATGGCCTTAGCAGTATTGGTGTCTTATTTTGTCACGGGTAGAATCTACCTGCAGTCTATAAAGGTACACAGAAAAGGCATATTTAGGACTGCCTGCTAGACTCATGGCTAAAATCCATAACATCCAAGCCATGCGCATCTTTAAATAAGCACGCTGGTATTAGTACCTCTAGCTGCTGTATCTGCTGCGTCTAGGGCAGTGTGGCTGGAATTGTTGGTGATAGACTGCCCTTCTGCGATAATCTGTTGGCCTCTGACAGTATTGCTCAGGTAGGTACTGCAAGAGTTTGTTCATTTAATCCCAATGGGTCCTTCATAGCCGGCTGGAAGGGCTTGTGAATTGGCAGTGCCAGTGATTGGCTGCTTGTGCCGCAACTCTTACCAGCCTCATCTATGCACTGGTTTTCCTTCTCAGTAGCCTGATGGACCTCTTACAAGCAGTAGTTGCAACCATTTAGTCCAGCAGAAGCAGTCTCTGAAGAAAGGGGGTCAAAATGAGCCACTTTGTATTTTTTGTCCACCCTTGGGGCAACGACTTGGTCTTCGAAGAGGTTCTTAGCATGTCTTATGACAGGAAGCATGGGCAAATACTGGGTGTCCTTGTGAGTGGAAGAGATGTCAAATGCTCTAGGGGTTCCTTATGGAGATCACTGAAAAGTTGCAGCCCTAGCAAGAACCTGTTTAATGGAAGTGGAATCTTCAGGAGGGACCAGCTGGATATAAAAGTGGATCATTGGAAGTAGTGTGATCGGGGTCACATCCCACGGGTTAGGCTCTCCCAATGGTCCCCCTAAACTAGTCTGAATGGTGACCCTGGAGGTGGAGCATCAAGGAGGTCATGTGTTGGACTGTGGTGGTAGCAACTGGTGGCTTTATCCTTTGTCTTTTTGGGAGGAACAGGAATGGTTAGTGTCTTCTCAAATGTGAATTTCCTCTTTGGTGGCAGAGGCAAGAATCAGACCAGTTCCTTCTTGAATTTTAATCTTGCTCTGACAAATTACCAATTTTTTCCAGAATTGGTTCAACAGGAAAGATGGAAGCCAGTGAAGGTCTTGAGTCTTTCAGCTCTGAAGGTTGCTACCGAAGTTTGATTTGGAACTGTGTTCCTTGTTCGACAACAAGGTGGATTGGGTTGATTCGATACTGAAGAATGTCCTCGGTCTGAAGGTCAATGCTGAAGGTTCAACCTTGGGATCAAATTCTGGGCAGGCATCTGGAACAGTTTTGCGGATCCAACTACGGCCCGAAAGTAGTGGTGGTCCAGTGAACTCTGATAAAGGGAACAGGGAATATTTTGTGGCAGACTTGGACAGAGGTCATAGCACTCACGCGTTGGTCGCATGGCAGATCGTGCATCTCCATATCCAGCTCTACAGCAGAACTTTTATCAATAGATAAAGCTTCAGTGGTTGGCTTTTCCTGGGCATATTCTTTGCTGAAAGCGTCAGGAGTGTCACCGCCCATTCCTTTGAGACATTTCCAACATACGATCCTAAAGGGTTCTTAGACCACAACTATTCTACACGAGTCGCAGTCTGCTTCTTTATGGTTGGGCAAAAAAGGTACAGGTTGCACACATGGCGTTGATCCTTGTACAGGTATTTTGCATGGCTAAGCAGGCAAAGTCTTAATGGTGTACATTAAATTAGTAAGGCATCTTCAATGGAGGGTGACACATGCGAAGGAGGGCCAGAACCGGGTAGCACCCCAAAAGGCGGTCGAGGTCCGAACAGACGAAACTAGAGTGCAGTGCAGAAGGGGAAAAGCACAATTGAAAACAATACTGTCAAAGACAGTGAAGAATCAGAACCAACAGTTAAAACAGCAGAGGCGAATACGGCTGGACCAGACGTTGGAGAGAACAAGGCGATGCCCATCCACAACATTGAGTCACTGTCTCGTGACACAAAAGACTTATTTGAAGAAAAACTTGCACAACTGACCCAACACTAGATGGCAGAAGAATGCAGGCATGTGCAACTACAGCCACACATGCCATCGAACAAAAAGCTACCATTTGAGGCTTTGCACAAGGGAAGTGTTGACATGAAGGGCTGTTTAACCATGTATCAGAAGTACAGACTAGGGATGCACAGCAGCAGTTCACAAAGCCAAAGAGTGAACCTGCTTATGCCAAGTAAAGCTTCAGGTTACCCCCAATAACCAAGGTAAACTTACCAGTAGGCAGTAATCCAGAGTAGACACTTGTAGCACCTGGGAATAAAAATAACAGTTCAGAGAGAACACTAGTGTTGTAGAAACCCTACAGCTAGACTGGCATCTGTATCAGGTTGATAAATGTATCCTCATATGGATCGGCGACCTGATTCTAATCATCATGTACAGATCACAAGTTAACACCAAGCACTATGCACAACAGAAGCCATGGGGTTTGGCCAACACTGCACCAAGCAATCCTTCTCAAAGTGCAGAACAGCCCCACAACGGTCAGAGGAAGCCTTGTAGGTGTCTAGTAGCGTTGAAAATGCCATACCATTTTGCCAAATAGTACCCGCCATGGCATTAATACTGCCCTATGAAGACATTTGTTTGAGACGCACTCTGAGATTTCAAAACAATTGTCGTTTAACACGTTTGGACGTAACAATCAAAATACTTTATAAGTAACTCCGGCCAACATGGAAAGGGGTCCACCCTAGCCCAAGGCTTGATAAATGAGTGGAAAAAAAAAATCTAGAACATAAGTGCTAGACACTACTATATATATATATATATATATATATATATATATATATATATATTTTTTTTTTTTTTTTTTAAAACAATCGACTTTGAATTCAAATGAAATGTGTCGAAAAACGTCAGTTCTTTAACCCAGTGGATTGTGGACGGTGAATTCTTTTCACAAATGTGATCAGTCTTTGCAGTGATCCAGTCTCACATTTCCAAACCCACTGTTTCACTGAGTATCACTAGGGTAGACCTGAACAAGGAGTCAAATGACGTACTTCCTGCGAGTACATGTATTATATTTTGATTGTAGTGACCCCCGACAAAGTGCTTTCTAGACTCAAAATGCATTAGGTTTGAACGGACATTAATGGCAACACTAACTTACATTGGACTATACGAATGTGAAGACATTTGTGAAAAGAATTAGCAAGCCACAATCAACTGGAATAGAGAAGAGATTTGTTTTTCGCCACCAGTTTCATTTGAATTATTCCATGTGGATTGTTAAATAATTTTGGTTCACAAGATTACATGGCAGCCCTAGGGCACAGTAGTGGTGTCTAGGGCATCTGTTCTTGGTTCACATTAGTACTGTCCTACCAGATACGTAGGAGGCTAAAAAAGCAAATTAAGACATTGAACTGGCAATAAGCAACAGCTTGAAAAGGTACAAGGTCATTAACAACCAAGCCCATGATCATGACTGGTCCATGCAGGCACCCGGCTTTCCATACACAAGTCAAAGAAAAAAAGAAAACATCCTAAGCGCACAATTACTAACCTGGCTCATCTGTTCTCCGGTCGCAAACGATGCAGTCTGAAAAGAAAAATGACCGCAGAAACTGATCAGAGGCAGATCGCATCAAGAGATGTTAAAGACTGCTGCGTCCTACTAACAATTGGTAATTCAGCTAATGCAATTCGCAGTAGCACCCAATGGAAAGCATGCTTCAGGACTACACCAATTGATACCTTTGAGACTGGCAGGCTACTGGGTTTAGTGGCACCAAGCTTAGTTAACGTGCGAGGTGAACAAGTGTCAAACCTGGGCTATTAGGATGCATCAGCTAGGAGCGAAAGACTGTTCTTCATAGAGAATCAGCTGAACTATGTACTCATCATGCACACCCTGGGCTGAGTGCTGCAGGGAGAAGGTCAGAGCTGAAATATTTCTGAACTCACCTTTTCCTGCAGAGTACACTTGATAAGGGATTCTCCCGGAAGGCAGATGGACTCTACAAGGGAAGGTTAAGAAAAAAGCCATCAGGTAAAAGCATTATTTTACAACTGAAGCCACTGCAAGATGTCAGCGTGCTCTCAGAGTATTAAGTGTGGTTAGCTCTCATCATACTCTTGGTCAAGAGTAGCAAATACCAGTCATCACAGCAGCACGCTCAAGCCGCCCATCCACCTTAGCATGTCTCCACAAACTAATGTGGTTTAAAGCGTTAGATGGTGAATAAAGCAGTGCAGTGAGTGTGAAAATTTAAAATCATCTACTGAAACAGATATAGTATTTTATTGGTTCCGTTTGAGGGATGAAAGTAAAACCAGTGCAAGAGCTGCTTTGAAAAAAATAACAGCTCACGTCCAGTTGGAAAACAGGTCTACATGTTTCAGCCTATGGATTGTATGGTAATCCGGCTTTCGTCAGGACCTAGGATGTTTTGCTACTGCTAATTAATAATGTGTGATAACAAATGTGTATAACAGTGAAAGGAAATTATACAACCTGCTTGGGTTGCGGAGTATATCTTTCAGCACTCTTTTCTGAATTTGTCAGGAGTGTGCATCCATTTCCCGTCGTTATACGGGGTCGCTCCTCTCCTCACCAGGCATCCGCTCTGGGAAATGAGGCCCCGCTCTGTCCGTCGGTACCTCAGGCTTTTGTTGAGCAGGAAGGGGAGGAAATTGATGCACACTCCTGACAAATTCACATTTTTATCACACATTATTAATTAGCAGTAGCAAAACATCCTACGTCCTGACGAAAGCCGGATTACCATACAATCCATAGGCTGAAACATGTAGACCTGTTTTCCAACTGGACGTGAGCTGTTATTTTTTCAAAGCAGCTCTTGCACTGGTTTTACTTTCATCACTCAAACAGAACCAATAAAATACTATATCTGTTTCAGTAGATGATTTTAATTTTTCACACTCACTGCACTGCTTTATTCACCACCATCTAACGCTTTAAACCACATCTTTTCCTGTATTACGGTAGATATTATATCTTATACCGTGAGTAAGATTCTGGTAGCCCGTGATAGCTGTTGCCTTGTTCCATCAGGAGAGCACAGCAAGGGCCACTGGATCCCAGATGTGGGTTGCTACCCTGGTGGCTGAGGGATTTATTCTCACCAGTAATGATACTCACTTGCCTTCTTATTTTTGATATACTTTTGACTATAGGTTCTTTGTTGTTATAACGTTTAGAATGAGGGGGTTAGGAACCTATTTGTCTTTAAACAATTTCCCCTAGACCCTTTTGGTATATCTGGCAGTTTCTAGATATATATAGTTATTGAATAGTGAGAAAGTAGTCTGGGGGCCAAGGAAATATTGAAGTGGTCAAAATCTACAAAGGCACACATTTACCACAGGAAATTGGCACTATGGGCCAGGTTAACAGTTTGCCGGCGGGCACTCCACAGATCCATGCCTTATTACAAGTGCATTAGGGCAGCATGGACTTGTAATATGGCAGACAGGATAACGTCTTAGGAGTAGGTCTGCCAGAGTTGAGCCCTATATGGCTTACTGAGGAAGTAAAGTTGGTCATGTGCCCACACATTATAGACTCATGTCTCTATAGACGTGATTGATGTGTGGAGCGGTCCAGGAGAAGCAGCAAGGGAATTTGTCCCTTATCTAGCATGTGTATTAATCGCCAGAAGATAATTCTGATGGGTATGAAACTGATGGGGCGTAGGTACTTCACCTTCAAAATGTGGATTATTATTACAATGTAGATTAGTTAAATTTGGTCCTTCCTGGGATGGTCTCCTAAGCTGCCAATACACTAGGTTCGTGGACCAATGAAGGTTTGAACCAAGCCAGATGTCCGACTTTGCGAGGAACTCTTGAATCCAACCCTAGGAACAAGCCTTTGCGAGGCTTGAGTTTGCCACCAACTATTTCACTTCATACGCCAAGGACTAAATATAAAAGCTTTAGCTTTCATGCTAAAGGTGAGAAAGAATCTAGTGACTATTCCAGAACGTGAAATAGAATACCTGGGATCAATACCAGCTTCACCTTGTCAGGTGATGCTAGGAAGTGGCTTTATTTCACACCTTGCCTCATTTCTTATGAGCACCAAAAAAATGCTGTACAAAAAAAAAATTGAATCAGTTGACTGGTAATGTGTTAATATTGAGAAAGTAGATGTCAATATGAAAAATACATTCATGTATAAAAACGAAATCACATCTTTAACAAATTAACCAGTTATGAACTCCACGTCAACCTAGACTCAGCTTGCTTAACTATGTATCTGAGACTCAGGATCACTGATTGACAGGTGGGGTTGCAGGTAGACGGTGCGTGCTTGGGGAGGAAATCTCACCAACCCTTATTTTGAAAGCGCAAACAAGCAAAAAAAATTCAGCGAAGCCGCAGAATTTTTGGCAATTCCGCGTAACGCGAGCGGAATGGAATTTACCGCCAAGGCAGAGTAGCCGGCATACGCCCACAGGAAATCCCAGATAGGTGCAGGGACACCACAATGGGAGAGAACTTTTTTCACTGTGTTCTAGCAACACCTGTATTGCAAACTAGGTCACACGACAGCTATCTTATTTTTACATGTCTAACAAAGCTATTCCTCAAGGGTAAGCGGTGCAGGACACCCGTGACTTTCCTTCCGTTACCATGCAACTAGCCGATTTAAAATTCAGAACGTTAGTGCTCTGGCCGGTTACCAGAAGCCCAGTGCTGATGTTCCAATGGGGCACTCATGCACAGGTCAAGCAGGCAAGCAAGGAGCCCCCACCCGAGGAACAGTAATACAGAGTTAAACCATTTAACCGACCGCTACATAGAAGGGTACCCTCAAGGCACTTTGCCAAGGAACCAGTTTTACGATTGCTCCCATGGGGACAGACAGACCTGTTACGTGTCCTGTGCATACAGGAAATAAAGCCTACTCTATTAGCAAAGGGTCAGAGGAATCCAAAGAGCATGGTGCAAGTGCCAGACAGGCTCATGTGGCCGACTTGTCACAAGCAGGTCATTGACCTACACCATTGTACAGTACATGCTAGAGCAACTGTAGGTGCATTTTATCTACAAGGGTGTTTCAGGTCACATTCATCACTTAAGCCATGAAATGCTCAATTTACTGGGTCGGGAGTAGAAATTTACCGTTCACGATCGCTGCGGTGTCAAATCTGCAAAGAACAAATAGGCACCCTTTAGGGTTTAAAAAGGGGGGCAAAAAAAAAAAAAAAAAAAAAAAAGTCAGGGGAATGGCTTTACAATGCCACATCAGAGAGCTAATACAGACTTCAACGTGCAAGTCAAGTCTGACGTCTCATCACGCAAGGCAAAGCAATCACCAAATTAAGCACAGATGCATCCACCCGCTGTACTACAAAGAAACTAGATTACTGTGGACGTCCCTAAATAAGATGCAGGCTGCACAACTTCTGGGTATCTCAACCCACTGAAGTATAGGAAAAATTCAGAACTTGGAGCGCAAAACTTGCTTTACAACAGAAGCCAAATCTCAGCTCGAGAGTTGCCCCGCGAGGCCTGGGTCAAATAAAGCCGCCCAGGAACGACAACGATAGGAAAGGCTAGAAGACTGTCTTGCAAGTGTTAAACTACAGGAGAGGGGAAGGGGTAGAGAAAAGAAAAAAAAAAAAAGACACTTACCTTCATCCTTCCTTTGAGGCTGAAAAGGAGGACACTGCCTGCATTAGTTTTCCTGCGCACATTCTATGCCAACTGCTTCTTTGGCCATAAACGATCGATACATCAGATAGGAGCGAAAGACAAGAGCTCTTATTCACCACGGTTCATCTGCTGAACTATGTGATCATCATTGTATCGAACTCGGCGCAGACCCATCGCGTGCTGCACTAACGCAGTCCACACTAGTACTACATGCATTTCAAAGATAAGCGGTCCTTCCATTGACCGCTTGGTGCGCTTCTCGCCCGACCAGTGGGGGGGCGGGGGGGGGGGGGGGGGGGGGGGGCATTCCTGGTGGCACCCTTTTACAAACGCTTTCGGCCGACAAGCACATGTGACTCGAGCAATTCATAAAACTTTCATGGAATTCTCCCCGTTGGCGACAAACATACCCCTTTATAGGATGGAGCAGTTGGATTATAATACAAGAGTGATATTGCATACCTTTACAAAAAGTTGCCAGATCAACCCCTTGAAGAAAATAAATTGACCAGTAGTATATTACTAAACACTTACCAGCTTCATCCAGGTACGTCCAGTTTCTCCAGCGTAGCACCCAGGCCAATTGGCAGGCCACTGGCATTTTAAACAACTAGTTCTCAGGCACCTCAGACCTGGAGCAGTTCCCATCAAGAGTGTTCCTGCAAAAATTAAGGTGGTATTTTAGGATGTACGTGATCCACGGGCACATTTCCACACCAGTCAGCCCTGTGCAATTTCAGCTACAAGTGCATCCCTCATCCTTTTTCAGAGAGATTCCCATTTGTTTAATAGTCATCATAAGCAGCACAGAGCCAGACTGGACTGTAGATTACAAGACTCAAAATGTAAGTTTTAAAGTTAACCAGGGAGTGTGAAAGTGCTTATCAAATCAGAGAAGTAACGAGAAAATCAAAACATTGAATGTGATAAGGAGAAACAGACACTGAAGCACCGCACTTGTTAAGTCACATTCCCGAGTTGCACCAGTAGTTTGTGTTAAGATCAACTTAAAAAGGCAGTGCACGATTGGCTAAAATGCAAACAGAACAGGCATTTGCAATGCAATCGGTCTTGCCTTTGGAACCTTGTATGTACTTAGCTATGGAGCACATTAGCCTGGGTGCTGAAACATCTGTTCTTTAACATGGAGGGAAAGTAAGCACCAAACTGCGTGACACGCCAGGTATCGAACACAGAAATATTGCCTTTCAGCAGGAAATGGTATAGTCCAAAGCTCTGTTTTTAATAAAAAAAATCAGGGCTTTTGGTGGTCATATCACTGAAAAAACAAGATTTGAGAAATATATTATTGCCCACAGGTGCTTCTGGGACACAATTTCTATGGACTGAAATCTAGATAATTCAAGGCCTTCTAGTTAACCTCCATGCGTGCCTTCCTTATAAACAGGGACACTGAATTACGCAGTGTAGGTCACCAAATGTGACCACCTTAGTTAAGGGCCTTCCACTGCACAGCAAATTGTGGGGCTGCGGCTTTAGTTACTTTCGGTCCCATTGAGCTAGAAACAAAGTTGTAAAATCTTCAGATTGTACATCAGATGATTGTAGCCCAAAACTATATTATCCCTACTTAGGAGGCACGCGCTGCCTGTGGGGTTTTAAGTCACCCAGATAAATCACGGTAGGGAACTCTGTCACCATATTTCTTGCCCCCCCCAAAAGAAAAAAATCTTTGGCTAAGCCATCCCACAATTTTAGGTCTTGCCCCACCCCACCAAACAGTGCAGCTGTGTGGTATACTGAAGAAATTTTGGGCACCTTCTGAAAGGTGGCCTGGGAATACATACGATCTATTGCTTGCTACTGGCTTTGTAACTTGCATCTTCTGGTTTTCCATTTGTTGGCTACATTTGCTTTAGGCTGTTCCCCCCCCCCCCCCCCATGCCAACGCCGTATTTAGATGGTTCCCAAAAACTCGTTACCTGTGATACAGGCCTGTTAATCTTGTTCTTATCACATCTGCTGGACATTCAAAGACCAATGTCGAGCGGTCTTCGTAGGAGCCTGGAGTTTCTCGGGTGGCTTCAAACTGAGCGTTAACAGAAGAGGAACGCAGCGTACTTGCTCCATGGAACAGGCTTGTGGGCCGCATTAATTAGCCTGCTGTACTAGTAATACTAAGTAGTAATACTTCTGCATGTGAATGAAATGAAGGTGGCCCAAAAGCCAACTGTGCAGGACACCCTAGTTACTTGCTTTCACGTATAGTACAAATTATACATCTACACCCCAGCACTGGCTTCGGTGCAGCTTATCTGAAACAAAAAAATAAGCCAGTCAACGCTGGCAGTGTCAAAGCTTTCTACGACATTGGCAACATAGCTAAAGGCATTGACAAAGTCAGTAAATGACACAGGTAAGTCATATTGGCTTTGTCAAAGCTTGTTTTTTACTGGTCCTCCACACATGTTTTGGTGGTCTTTAAGGTGTAAATGGTTATTTTGAGTGCTCTCACGCAGTCGGTGCTACAGGAAACTGCCATTCATGTTTATTGAAGGTGGAGCATTCTGGACAGTCAGTTCACCCACACACAAGCCTAGATGTGTGTGTGGTACCAGATACTATGGCCAAACCATCAGTGTTTGAGGTGAAAACATTAACAGCATTCCATCTGGAATTTGACAGAACCAGACGTACTAAGATAAGAGCGTAGCCATTCGCCTCAGGTATACAATTAATGACTATTTACTACATGTCTAGGACTGAGCCCTCAACGCATACAAAAATGTATATCACCACAGGTGAACATGGTCCATGGTTCCAGGTGGTAAGTCCCAGTAGGCAAACCAGTGCAATGAGCAACTCGTCCCTGGGTATCCAGAACTGAAACCTCAAACCCAGAAGATCACCCAAGTTAACAGCTTTGAAAAGCATCAAAATGGCCTAAAATCTCTGCAGAGATAACCCCTTGGGAGGACCCAAATGTGAGGGGAAAGCAGCTTGTGGGAGCTCAAAGCACACACCATTTCATACATTAAATACCTTGTATAGAACAAAAACATGGAAGTTAACAGAATACTTCAATGATATTATACGTCACAATTATTTTAGTCTGCCTTGGTTAATTAACTTTATCCGACAGGAATCAGTTAACACCCCCAAACCTTAACAGGTAGATCAAGGTCCTGTAACAGAGGGAGGGATAATTAATGCTGGCTCTCGGACCCCAGTTAAGTAAAAGGACCTCGGATTAATCCGTTCTGGTCCATTTCATGGAATGCTCAGTGATAGTAACGAACTATCACCATAAATCCAGTTTTGATAGGAACACTACCAACAAAACCTTAATCTCACCTGCTGAAGGGTCTGCACAGGCAAGCTTCAGAAATCAGATGATACACTCTTTCAAGAGAGTTGACGTTCCCACCTAAAAAAACAAGCATTGGCATAGCCAATAGGTCTCACTTTTGGTACCTTATAAGTATTTAGTTTTGCAGCACAATATCCTTGGTGCAACAACATCAGCTGTTGCATGGCTAAACCTTGTACCTTATAAGTGTTTAGCCATGCAACAGTTAATGTTGTTGAACCAAACATATTGTGCTGCATAACTAAATACTTATAAGGTCCCAAAAGCGAGACCTATTGGCTATGGCAATGCTTGTTCTTAGTTAGTTTTTAGCACAACTGAAATGGTGTCTCTTCGAAGAAATACAAGAATCGGAGACGGTAAGAATCAACGGAGTTTCCAACAAAAACGAACGGTCATCCAAGTTTCTCAGCGGACTACTCATCAACACTCTAACGTCCAGGGGTTCTCAAGAGCTCTATTGGACAAGGGACTTTGATACAAAGGAGGGGAAACAGTTGAGGAAGATACCCACTATATAAAATAAAGTCAATTACTAAGGATGGCGATAATATATACAGAAACGGAAATTACAAATAATCCCAGAATAGGATATCAGAGCACTTTATAATCACACACAGACACAATAAATCATACGTGTGTAAAACAATATACAGGAAATGTTATATAAGACAATGAGGGCTATGTAGTGTAGCAGTCACATACCGTTCATACTTGTAGGCATTATATGTTAAGAGTGAATGGTTGGGAGAAACCAAAGGTGAGGATATAAAGACAGTGATTGGGGTTGACTGTGCTGACAAAGCTTTAGTAATTCCCCAGAGGAGCCCTGCCTTGCAATCTTAGAATAACAGAGAAAAAACAATAAGGATCTAAACCCATGGCTTACAGCTTCCAAGCAGCTGCTTGATACCAATAAACAGATCACTGTGCTATATTAGCACTGCGACTTATGAACTGGAAGTAACAAAAGGATCTCGGTTTCAAACACAGTAGCCCACTTAACTTTCTACATAAAATACATAAAACCTGGGTTCTGCATGCTACTGGATGGGCTTTCCAGTAGGCACATTAACACTGCTACTTTGTGGGTTAAAACTGATTGAATAAAACACAGAATTTTTCCTGAACTGCATTAAAACACCAGAGTTATATTACCACTAGAATAAACCCATCAAAATTGCTTGGAACACAAAGATAGCAGGTGTTTTAACCCTGCAAGATATTTTATAATACAGCCTCTTTGTGACCATTTAGGTAACGTTTGCCCTGGTTGCCAATTTCCTTGCATCAGGTTTCTGTTTTAAATACATGTTAAGTTGACTATCAATTCTGCTTTTCGAGCTCCGTCCCTCGTGACTCCACCCGCTTTCTTCTGCCACACACAGACCCCTCATTTATAGATCACGGAAGTAAGCGTTTACAAATTGCAACACTGCCTCGGCTCCGACCTAGCCCGCTGGCGAAGCTTCTGCCAGGGACTGCATTGTTTGACAGCAGGCTAAACATAACATGCCTAGTAGTTTCCCTTTTCGCATTATAAGTCTGCCTCTTCCCAATCCCCGCCTGGGTTCTGCAATTATCGGAGAGCAGTTGACCAGTTGTCCTCACAGCTGCCCCCCTACAAAGCCCAGAAAACAACTAGTCTGGTCAAACACTAATTACAGCTGCCTAGTCTCGCCTCTTTGACTGTGCCTCTTTATGTTTTATGGGGAATGACGCCCCAAGTAAGTTGGGAGTGGTTAGGGTTTGCAGCCACTGCACCTCGGGCTTGTGATTGAACTTTACGAAGACCTGCCCGTGGTCCGTGTCGTAGCTCCGACCCTGGCTGACGCAGCCGCTACCTTCATAAGATGTGGCTTTGAGCACAGACGTCCCCAGCGCTTCTTTCAGCTACAGCTCCATGTCTGTGGGGCGCTCTAGATTAGTCTGCTGAGGTGGTGTGGGCTAGTTAATACCCGCACGTGTGTCTGACAAATTTGTAGCCATCTTGTAATGTTCTATGACAAGCCTTCTGCAAAGATGCAGTGTAGCAATTTTATTTTAGGGAATAGTCTCGTCATTGTATCATAATCGTATTGATCTAGCGCTTACTATCCCTGAAAATTTATTCATAAAAAGACAAATTATGGTAACGATGTTAAAACTTTCGCTTTCCCTTCAGAGTAGAATATGCTCTCAAAGAGAACCATTATTAAAATATCACGATACAATTAAACTATAAACTTGTGGTTGTTCTCTTGATGTGCCCTTTTACTGAAATCTGAATTTCTCTGATGCCCGTCGTGTGTTTGAATGATGCTGAATTTCCTTTCCATTCAGTGAAAACTTAACTAGGTCGCAATTGTAAGTTGTGTCCAATGAATAAAGAGCGTGCAAATATTTTGCTGGGCGGTCTTCGAAAGCACAAAAGCACGACGAAAACAGACGCCACGCTGCTGGTCTGGAAGCTATGGAATCAGCAAAATAATAATTCGGGTCCACTTTTGGGCCCCAGACGTCGCCATCTAGAACGTACTTTTGTCAACATACCAAGAGACTAGAAGAGTATAAAATTACTGTACACAAAGTTATAAACTAGCTAAACATGGCACTGTCATTTTGAAGTAAATATAATACATCTAAATATTAAAGTGTTACGCGATTTAAAAAATACGCTCCCATTTCCATAGCCTCAATTGATGTTTCTCTGTAAATGTAGCCATATTACAAGCATTCCAAGATGGCTACCTCACTTCCTTATGTCTGGGACGGGCCTTGTTGTGCCGTGTCTTTTTAAGAACTCCTACTGGCTAAAGCGAGGCACGCAGGTTGTCAGGGTAATGCGACTTACAGCTTGAACGGTCTCATTTCTTGCATGGCCAAGCAGAGCACTTGCTCTAGTGGTTGATACAGAGTTACGGGTACCGAGAAGGTCCAAACGTAGCAAGTGTACCCCGCAAGAGGTGAAGCCTGATCAGCGCTTTCTTTAGGTAAGTCCAGAAGAGGAAACACACCCTGGCGGATCCTAAACTGCTGTTAGGCAATACAGAGGATGGAGTCCACAATATATGGTAGAAACAAGCATCGCAGCACCGGCACTTTACTTTTAACATTAAAAGTAAAGTGCCGCGATTATATTTAAAGTAAAGAAATTGATGTTTTCTTCTATTGCTTTACTTTTACTACAATCGCGGCACCCGCACTTTACTTTTAATGTTCAAAGTAAAGCGCGGGTGCCGCGATTATAGCAAGAGGAAAGAAAGATGGTTTTTTTCCTCTTTACTTTTGCAAAAGTGAGTCATCACGGTGCTAATGACCCCTGAAAGACAGCTGGCGGCCAGCTGCGTGAACGCAAGCGCTAGGCCAGCCAGCGGCACTTTGAAAACTCATCTACTAAATGTCTCTCCGAGCAGCGCATGCACGCTGACTCAGCGAGACCTAAAAATGCACTTAGTCTCATTTCCCAGGCACAAAAGTATATTGTCACATTAATCTCCGTAAAGGTTATTCAGGTGGATAGAGAAACCTTGAAGTAAAGGTCCACATAGAGGCTAGTGGGGAGTGGACTGGTGTGTATATATATACACACAGCAAGCCACCAGCTACCCTAGAGTCAAGCAACCTCAGACAAATGGAACTGTAGGAGTATAATCAGCATTACTCGTATGGCAGAATCTGTTTCATCACTGGTTGTTTGTGAACTACCCATGGCCTCTTCAACATGGAGAGGGAAAAAAAGTAACCACCCGAGGCTTTGCATTAGGTGTTGAATAGATCAATCCTTCGCAGAGCGGCCACACAATATGCAGAGGAAGACTGCAGGCGTCTTGTAGCGTTGGAAATGCCATATCATTTTGCCAAATACTACCAGCCAACAAGCCACGGCATTAGTACTGCCCTACCAGCTACGTAGGAGGCAGAAAAAGCAAAGCATAAAGTCACTCACATAGCTATAATCAGGGCTGCAGGACTTCTGCAGCAGAAGAGGGCTAAATTATGCAGCACATTTACCTCATTTTGTAAATAACACATCTGGGCATTGGGAACCTCATTAGTACCAGTTTAATTCCGAAATATGCAACAGAAAGGTGATAAGTCAACATATGCAAAAGGTCTTAAACTGTGTGGCACTGTGCTGCTGCCTTTACCAACTTTTGAACCGTTTGCCTAGGAAACAATTTGTTAAAATACGCAGATTATGCAGCAGATGGACCATGTGGCAAACATAGAATTATGTGAAAAACGCCGCGCCTGCACAATCGCATACATACAGTGGCCCTGGCTATAAGAAACAGCTTGAACAGGTTTCATTAACAAGCCAACCCATGAAAATGGCCCCTGTTGGCACCCGGTTTTACATACACAAGTAAATTATGCAAGTACCCCCATCCTGAGCGCACAATTACTAACCAGGCTCATCTGTTCTCCAGTCGCAAACGATGCAGTCTGAAAAGAGACAGGACAGTAGGAAATGGTCAGAGGCAAATCGCATCAAGAGATGTTAAAAACGGATGCGTCCTACTAACAATTGTTGATTCAGTTAATGCAGTTAGCAGTAGCACCCAATGGAAAGCATGCGTCAGGATTACACCAATTGATAGCTTGGAGACTGGCAGGCTACTCGGTTTATTGGCACCAAGCTTTGTTAAGGTGTGAGGTGAACAAGTGTCAAACCTGGGCTATTGGGGGGCAGCACTTTCAGTTAAGGAGGCATCAGCTAGGAGCGAAAGACTGTTCTTCATAGAGAATCAGCTGAACTATGTACTCATCATGAACACCCTGGGCTGAGTGCTGCAGGGAGAATTTCAGATCTGAAATAT
Organism: Triturus cristatus; assembly: GCF_964204655.1. NCBI lineage: Eukaryota > Metazoa > Chordata > Amphibia > Caudata > Salamandridae > Triturus > Triturus cristatus. The sequence continues at coordinate 294,953,066 of NC_140586.1, read as the reverse complement.
TTCTGAACTCACCTTTTCCTGCAGAGTACACTCGATAAGGGATTCTCCCGGAAGGCAGATGGACTCTACAAGGGAAGGTTAAGGGAAAAAAAGAGCCATCAGGTAAAAGCATTATTTTAGAACTAAAACTCCGCAAGATGTCAGCGTGCTCTCAGAGTATTAAGTGTGGTTAGCTCTCATCATACTCTTGGTCAAGAGTAGCAAATACACAAGTCATCACAGCAGCACGCTCAAGCTCCCCAGCCACCTTAACATGGCTCTACAAACTACCCTTTAGTTGAAATAGGAGGTCTATCCCTCCCACCCTCATCCTAAAGGTTGGCGAAGCCATTTACACCACAACATTAAAATTGCCATACTGCCGAATGTCAAGCTTTTTATAGAAAAGTCGATATTTACCATTCTAGGTTTGTTCTGAAGCTTCAACCTAAAAAAAACAAGAAAGTGACATGTCAAGCAAAGTTCAACATCACAAGTTTGGTCTACTGCTCCACAACTAGTCCTAAAGCCTCAGTATTTGAGTTTTCAGAAATAATTTCTGTCCACTACTCTTATAATATTGACATCAAGGGCTTTGGATTAGAGGAGCAAAGGATATAAGAGTTATAAAAAAAAAATAAAAACACCCATGCAGGTGTTCCAAGCAAAGCTCGAGCCAAATACCTTGCTCGGCCTATGCCTGGGTACTGCCAGCCCCAAATGTATCCATAACCACGGTGCCAAACCAGATATGTTCTGGTTAACTCCTGGCAGTGTCACTGTTACGCACACCAGTAGTTTGACCTCCAATGGAGGATAGGCCCCTACAATGCAGTAGCAAAGTCGTGCTGTCAAACAGCATAGCCGCCCCCCCCCCCCCCGCAAATCTGTTAGGATGTCAGTTTGGTAGTCCTTACCCCAAAACAAATATAATACAAGAAAGAACTCCAAGTACTCCTAAATCCGGTAGAGCAGAGACTGGGGGGTGACAGTTTTACATTAAAATCTATGTACATTGACAGTGGGAGTTGAAGCACGATAGACACAAGACTAACACACCAGCGTGCAACCTGCTCAGAGACGTTGGTAATCTTCACACTTTGAGATGTCCCTAGCAACATATTTATCATCATCTGAAGACTTTGCTGTGGATCTACCACAGCAAACACTTTCAGAATTTGTATTGCTCCCACCCGGACTGCTCCACAGATAAAAGCATCTCGACCCAGGTTAAGAGTCAACTTTGGTACCAATGTCAAACCCACGATAATTCACTGGTGTTACACTATAAAAAAAACAGCCACTTACCTCAAAAGGTTAAAGTGCAGCAGTGAAGTCAGGCAGGAAGGAAACCTACAAGAAACAGGCAAGTACAACATGAGCAACTGCAATACTACAGACCAGTTTAGGATCTATGCCACCAAAAAGTAACCTCAGATAACAATGGAACGGTAAGGGGTAGAATCAGCAAAAGTCATATGGCAGAATCGATTACATCATGGGTTACACGTCAGTTTAAGAGGTGTGCCCGTTACAAAGCAAGCACATGCGACAAGAAATGTGTTTTTATACCTGCAGTAAAAGCCAGTTGAAGTCGCCACGTGTTGCTCCAACTGAAGTCTGTTTGTCTAGAAAAACAAATTTAACCAGTCAAGTCACATGCTGTACAACCATAAAACAAAGGACTGACAAAGCTAACATGTCCAGCTTCATGCTTACACAAAGAAAGCTAGCATGCATATTTCCAGACCCATTAGAAGTGCCAATGCTTGGGGAACACAGCGAACTAGGAACAAACTACATACACCGGTCACACCAAACATGTTCGTAAAGTCTGTCATACCAGTTAGATCACTGGTATGGCAGACTTCACCAGGGCTATAATAAACATACAACTTAAACACACAAGGCGTGGTCCAAAAGCAATCACCTGAGCACTGTGGCCCATTCACACCATGTGTGCGAGATCAATTACGTGATCAAGATAGGTGTAGTTTAGTCTTCACAATTTCCTACAACATTGTACCTCTATTAATAGGCACCATCTATCCCAGCTTGACAAATTAGGTGATCATTGGAAATACCTTTATTTCACCTTGCTGCTTTTTCTTATGAGTACCAACCATGTGTTATACAATCAAATCCTCTGATTTAGTAGACATCGTTACATGTATAACAAACTAGGTCAAACGACAACTATCCTATTTTTACAGGATTGTCTATAATATATGTAACATTAAGCTACTCCTCAAGGCTGTGTTGCAGGTCACCTTCTGTGCTTTTCTTTTACTTCAGTTACTATGCAACTAGACCGTTTAACATCTTTCTGAAAGTTTGTGCTCATTCAGGTTACCAGAAGCCCTGTGCTGATTTTCACGAAGGGGCCTGCAAGTAAAGGTAATGAGGGCAAGCACTACAATAGGTATTCCAGTGGTACACCCTCGAGGCTGTTTGCTAAGGCACCCATTGTACAATTGCTCACGAGGGGACAGACACCCAGTGATGCTACGCGTGCTACGATTGCAAAAACTAAAACCTCTCGGAATAGCAAAGTGTCACGGAATGAAAAAGCAAGTTGCAAGTGTCAGGCAGGCTCATGTGGCCGACTGGTCATAAGCAATTCAAGGACATACACCACTGTACATACGGTTTATGCAAGAGCACCTCTAGGTGTATCAGTCTGCATTTTATCAACATGAGTGTTCAGGTCAGACATTCATCAGCATCACCTAAACCAAGAAGTGCTCCATTTGCTCGGAATTTTAAGGAGTAGAAACTCACCGTTCATGATGGCTGCTGTGTCAAATATGCAAACAAGGATCCTTTGGATCAGGTGTCTCTAACCAGTCGACCACGAGCTACTAGTAGCTTCCAGACACCTTCAAATAAAGCACAGGGTCACATTTTTCTTTATAAAACAATAAAAAACAAGCATTTTCATTGCAATAGGTCTCGCATTTATGAGAGTTTGAGCTACTGACAGTACATTACAAAGCCTTTTATTCATATGTTGTTTTTTAAAACAAATAATGCCAACAGCTTAAACTCTCGCAAATGCGAGACCTATTGCATTGCAAATGCGTACTATAAAAAAAAATTGTTATGAGGAGCAGGCAGGAATAAGCTATTTGAGAAAATAGCTCGGAGGCTAATTAAAGCGAACAAAGCAACACCACGTGTAACGGGGTGTCACTATAGGAAGGTTACAAAATGAGACAAGGCGGTACTAAGGATGGACTACTAAGCCTTTTGACCAATGAACAGCCACAGTTCAGTGGACAATGACAAGCCAATGAAAAATCTGGGTGGAGAGTGGGCGGAGCTTCAAGTCCCCACCTCAATACAGCATGCCTTGGAGAGCAGCACATGCACTGCCCAGGCTCGACCTAAAAACACATGGTTATTTATATTCACGCATTAAAAATATACATTGCAGCGGGGCTCTGTAATCCAGCTCTTTCAACTGGTTAGTTGTTTTATTTTGAAAAGTTGTGAATGCCATTTAGCCAAAATCACCAGAATAATTAGCCTCTAAAGAATACTGCCTAGACTACACTTGAAAATGTGGGTGGGTGACAGTCAAATAACACTGTGGTACAAGGGTAACGACAAAGAGGTGCCTAAAAACTGCTACAAAATTAGAAAAAAGGCCTTACATCCAAGTTTTTTGACCCCAGACAAAAAAAAATTCATATAAATTAGTTTACCAAGTGAATATATGAGCATTTATAATGCAAAATCTAATGTCAAAGAACATATGTTTAATAATGCGCAGTCAATTATGAGCCACTTTCTGTAGACACTGAAATGTGGTCAAATGCACTAAAAAAAATTAACGCAACGGCAATAGCTCAAATTTTACTAATGCGAGACCTAGAAGGGGAGACTTTGGGTTGCGGTGCCTGGCACTGGTGGGTGCGGCATCCATAAGGAGGAGTTGTACCCTGGGGTCAGGAATATGGGAGGAGTAGGATGCGGCCCGCATAGGGAGAGGATTCAGGGAACTGCTGGAGTCCTTGGTTGGTGGTCTGGGTACAGTGGGCAATGGAAGAATTGATGAGGAGTAGCCTTCTGAAACTGAACTCAGACAAGACGGAGGTCCTCATCCTCGACCCCACCCCCTCTGCCTGGGACGACTCCTGGTGGCCAACCTCACTGGGTACAGTACCGACACCCACGGACCACGCACGCAACCTAGGATTCATCCTCGACTCCTCCCTCTCCATGTCGAAGCAGGTAAACGCCATCTCCTCCTCCTGCTACAACACCCGCCGCATGCTCCTCAGGATCTACAAGTGGATCCCGACTGAAACTCGAAACGGTGACCCAAGCCCTCGTCAGCAGCAGGCTGGACTACGGCAACGCACTCTACGCAGGGATCCTGGCCAAACAAATACGATGACTGCAACACATCAAAAACTCCTCCGCCCGAGTGATCCTCAACATCCCTCACCGCAGCCACATCACCCCCCACCTGAGACACCTACACTGGCTCCCCGTCAACAAGAGGATCACATTTAAGCCCCTCACCCACGCACAAAGCACTCCACAACACTGGACCATGCCTACCTGAACAGCAGACTCAGCTTCTACACCCCCACCCGCCAGCTCTGCTCTGCCAGCCCCGCCGTCCCCCGCATCCAACGAGCGACCTCCGGTGGCAGGTCCTTCTCCTTCCTCGCCGCCAAGACCTGGAACACCCTCCCTACCCACCTGCGGCAGACCCAAGACCTGCTCACCTTCAGAAAACTCCTCAAAACCTGGCTCTTCCAGCAGTAGCAGCACCCATCTCCCCTCAGCGCATTGAGACCCTCACGGGCAAGTAGTGCGCTCTACAAGTGATTGATTGGAAGGTGAGGGAGGGCTCAGAGTGACTTAGCCTGCACAGGACCATGGGGGGCAAATATGATGCTCCTGAGGTGTGGATCTTGGGTTTGGTACAGGGGGGGGAGAAGAGTTGCGGTTGGTGGCATGTCGGGCTCGAGAGGCAGATGGGGTGACAGGGTCTACGGGGGGGTGGGGGGGAAGAGCGCGTGCTTTCATTAGCAGCCTACAATACTCGGAGTACTAAAGGTTACAAACATATGTAAAACACGGGTGGAATACAGTTTAAGATATGGACATAGCTGCTAAGGTCTCGGATAGTTATGTGTAATAATTCACATTTTAGGCGAGGTTGTTGTGAGTGACGTTGAAGCCGCAGCGAGGGAAGCTGTCCTACGGGCAGGGGGGTCAGCCACGGAAGACGTGGGAGCCAATGGAGGGCCTCATCTCGGCTGTTTTGGTCGGGTAAGGTTAACACCATAAACCACGCCCAGAATAAATATGCAAAGGAATGCACACCGCCACAAAATACCCATACATGTACTCTTGAATTACGCCAGCTCTGCAAAGTGCCTAATAAACATAGTCCTCCCCAGCATACACATAATCAGTATACATGTACTCGTTAGCGCACCCAGTCGCAAAAACAGAATTCAATGTAAACATATTGCAGAACGCCTTCAGGATAAGTACACAACGTAAACCACAAAACAGGCATAAAGGAAGACGAGCGTACATTTCCAACAGCAGAAGTGCCACAAAATTCCCAAGGACAAAGACGTACACATATGAGACAAGTGTGCCTACAATATCCGCTACAGTAAAACCTATTAACATTGAGATATCAAAAATATATAGTCCAGCAAAAGTAGACCTACAGAAAGTTGTGGGCTGTCAAACCAACTACTCAAATAGCAAAGAAGGCGCTGCCACCGGCAGTGTGAAATAGCACACACGTGCTCCTATCACCCAGGCACTACAACTCACACATTCATTACAATTATATAACCGTAAATGCGGCAATAACTAAAAACGCAGAAAGTTCTTAAAACAGCTTTCAGGGTAGACAGTGTGGTAAACCTGGACATAAAATACACCTAATCACACATTTCCAATAATGTAATATAAAATTGGGCTGAATAAATACCTACTATAGTTAGAAACACAATCACTACAGATAGACGCTCGTGAAAAAAAGAAAAAGCCCGTGAGTGGTGCGCGTGCCACTGCAAACCATGGTCTATTGGTGTCTATTACGCGCACCAAGCGTGTAATTAGACACCAATAGGCCATGGGCAGAGCAACGCGCCCGCCTTTGGCCAATTGCGTGTAGTCTTTTATAAAAAGACGCACGCAAAGACCAATGGGGTAGCACAAAAGGAATTACACACGCACAAGCGTGTGAGATTCCTAGGTCAGTGCTATAACCCCGTTTTTCAGTCACTAAAGGTCTTGTGATCTGCGCGAGCACTGCTGTGCAGTGCAATGCAGGTCGCGAGACCTAAAAAAAAAAAGGGGGGGGGGCGGGAGAAGGCTGAGTCTACTTCACATCAGGCTGCCATTATAATTATCAATGCTCATTCAGATTTAGAGGGGATGCTGGGGCATAGGGGTGAACTAAAGCACTGAGTTTTGTAACACTGAAATAAAAGTCCTTGTCCACTCAATATTGGAGCTGGAGGAATTAAATTAGGTTTATAAATGCTTTTAAATAGGAGAGAAATAAAATTAAGTTACCTTAATGATTAACTCTTTAATTTTCTCCTATTTCAAAGTGTGGCATTTACAAGCAGCAGGGCTTTTGCTCCCAGTGGGCAGTAGACACTGCTACATTTAAAACTGAAAAAGCAATTTTTTCAAATAAGAAATTTTAAATGTAGAAAACTGTTTCTAAGAAACATTAAGTATCCATGCCTTTGCCCACTTTCAATTAAGCCAATTAGGGCGGAGGGCCTGATTACATGTTTGACAGTGCGAACCGACCTGCTCTTGTGCAGCCAAACCAGAATGTGGCCCGCCCACCCGATTACGATACAAATCGTTGTTTGGCAGGCAGCGTGGCAGTCCCACAGCAGGGCAGTAATGAGCCTTTAATGCTGCACTGAGACTGAAGAGTCCATGCCGTGCTGAACAGCATATTTTGAGCCCCTGACCACTGCAGTTACCCGATGGCTGCGGTGGTCAAATGGTAGTAAACTGCCAAACGTAAAATATGGCGGTTGGACCCCTAGTGCGGCGGTGGCTGGAGAGATACCACCGCTCTCCCATGAGTCTGGCAGTCCATCAACCACTAGACTTGTGATAAGGTCCTTAACGTTTTATGAAGCATGCTTTATTTTAAATTCCTCCCATTTAAACAAATGTATTCTTTCTGTTATACATATGGCACCATGTCTACAGGCTACTGGAAACGAGATGCTGGTTAATGGGAAAACTAAAGCGTGATGACCTTTACGGAATCCATTTAAATGTAACTCTTCAGTTTAATATGCTCAACAGCGCCATATTTATAATAGGCACTGGACCCCTAATCAAAGTATTTTGTTCAAACCATAATATCAGACTATGGACTTTAGGCTTGAAGTCACTTAAGCTTTGCGAGGGGGCATCTGGTAACAAGGCACAAGTTGGTTAGCCTTCAGTAGCTCATGAAGATTGACTGATCAGAAGTAGCTCTCACTACAGAAAAGCTTGGGGACCCCTGCAGTAGATATAATTTTTTTTTTTTAAACCACAATATGGGGTGATTTTACAATGTCGCATCTGTCAGCATTTCAAGAGAATTCCACATGGGTCAAATCCACCTAGGAACGACAGATAGGAAAGTCTATAAAAAGTCTTCAACTTCCCTGTAAAAAGAGTGACTTCTGATCAATTGAGAATACTTGAGAGCTACTGAAGGACAAGTAACTCCTACATGGTTACCAGACACAGCCATGCCCAGCTTCACTTACTTTAACCCCCTCCATGCTCTTGACGGAATGGTTCCGTCAGGAGCACAAGTTCAAGTAGGCTCATGACGGAACCATTCAGTCATGAGCACATGCTCAGAAAATCCCTCTGCTGCAGACAGCAGAGGGATTTCCCCTTTTTTTTGCCTGAAGAGCTTCCCCAACCTCACCAGACCTAGTTTTGAATTTTGTTGTAATTACGATTGCACGCATTGCTTGCCATGGTCATTGCAACGAAAACAAAACTGAAACGGAGTTTGTTTCTCAGTTTTGGTGCTTGTGAGGCCATCTCAGCCCCCCCGAGCACCAAAAAAGATGGGAGGGGTATCGTTGGAAAGGGGAATCGTTGGAAAGGGGAGAATCTCCCCTTTCCAATGGTATGCCTCCCTAGTGGATCCCTGCTTGGTGATCACGCCAGGACAACGATCCCCAAGCAGGGATCCACCTACTAGCACCAGGGAGGGGCCCCTTGGGCAAGGGCCTTTGCTCCCCCCATATTTGTTTGGGCGCAGTCTTTCTGCCCGCCCCCCCAGGGGGCAGTAGCCCCCAATCAGCCCCCACCCCAGGGGACGGAAAGCCCACTAGAAACCAGGGTTTTTTGTTTAATTGATGTTGGGGTGGGGGCTGCCCAAAAAGGGCATGGCAATGCCCCCACCCCTCCAGAGAAATGTCAGTCTTTCTGCCCCTGGGGGGGGGCAGGAGCCCCCAGGGGAGCAGGAAGCTCACTAGGCAACAGGGATATTTATTTATAATGTAGGGGTGGGGGCTGCCCATAATGCCCCCACCCCAGAAACAATTACCACAGTCTTTCAGACCCTCTCCGGAGGCATAAGGCATATTGGGGAATTAGTCCCATATCTGCACCCTGGGGGGGGGGGGGGGGGGCATAAAGCCCACTAGGCCTCAGGATTTCTGAACACTAGACACCCTGGGGACTCCAAGGAGGTATGGCTTGCGTGGATCCCCCAAAGTTTCCCTACACAGAATACCTTGCAAACCTCAAATTTAGCTGGAAACCCCCCCCCCCCCCCCCCCCCAAAAACAGCACTTATTTTATACATATTTGTGGGAAATCATGGTGGCAGCACAAATATCCTACCACACAGCGTTCTCCTTGGTGTCCCGAGTAAAATGATACCTCACTTGTGTGGGTGTCCAATGCAGAATTGGCTAAAAAAAAAAAAAGATTTAAAAAAAATGTAGCGCTTAGAATTCTCGGTGCTATTCCCTTATTCCCTATATTTTTGGCTTTTCCCTGTCACAGGCCCTTGCCCCACCCACACAAGTGAGGTATCATTTTACTCGGGAGACTGAGGGCAAACACTGGGGTAGGACATTTGTGCCAGCACGGTGATTCCACACAAAAATGTGTTTTTCAGCTAAATTTGAGGTTTGCAGGGGGATTCTGGGTGGAGAAATGTTGGGGGATCCACCCAAGCCATACCTTCCTAGGCTCCCCCAGGTATCTAGTTTTCAGAAATGTGTGAGTTTGGTAGGTTTGCCTAGAAGACCGCCAAGCCCGGGACCAAAAACTCATGTGTACATGGGTGTCTTTCATACCGATTTTTCCATGTATATATTTTCCCATATAAATTGCTATATACCCGGAACATAAAAAACCATTGCAAGACGCTGCTCAGTTATTGGCTCTGGGTTAGTCGGGTTCTTGGTGAACCTACAAGTCCTATATATCCCCACAACCAGAAAGGTCCAGCGGATGTAACCGCACATTGCTTTCAAACAGCTGTCATAATTAGAAGTTACAGGTGAAAACGTTGACACAAATGGCTGTTTTTTCCAACTAATTTTCAAATTTCCTAAATTCAACTGTTAATTTCTATAAAGAAACCTTGAAAGATCTACACAAATGACCCCTTGCTGAATACAGAATTTTGTTTACGTTTCTAAAATGTATAGCTTTCCAGGATCCATTACTGCTTTCATACCCATTTCTACCATTAACTGGAAGGAGGTTGAAAGTACACAAAAAAATAGCAAAATAGGCTACGTCTCGGTTTTCTGACAAAAGTCTGCTTGTCCCTGAAAGCTGGGAACATTGGGATTTCAGCACCACAACCCCTTTGTTGATACCATTTGCAGGGGGGGGGGCGACACTTTCATCTGTGCCCCCCCCCCCCCCGAAAAAACATTTTTAGCTGTATTTTGGCTAATTTCTGGGTCCCCTCCAGGGTAATCCACAAACCCTGGGGATCTTTAGAATCCAAGATGTTGGAAGAAAAGGACACAAATTTGGCGTGGATACTTTATGTGGACAAAAAGTTACAGGGGCCTAAGTGTGAACTACCCCAAATAGCCATAAAAAGGCTTAGCACGGTCAGGGCTAGCAGCAAAGGGGTTAAACTTAAGACCCATTGAGCCCGATACTATGGTTTGAACAAAATACTGTGCATAAGGGGTAATATGATAGTGCTGCCATGTGGCAGTGAGTGCATGGTCGGTATGAACATTTGTGTGAATGAATGGGATATATGGGTGACAGAGCCTCTGCGGTATGTACCCGTGGTACAGAACATACCTTTTGCCATATGCAGCACTATTGCATGTACAACACCAACATATTTTTTTAAATGGTACAAGTGTAAAGAACAGAAAAAAGTTCTGCAAAATTGGGCACAGAGAACATTTCAAATTTCTCACTTTCAAAAAAGGGTATTTTCCAATTATAAATATGGCAGCAGGTCTACCAGCTATTGGGAGGAAGATTCCTGGTGTGCATAAATGACACTTTGCAATGAGAAAATTCAACTGAAGTTAACTTTGTTTATCTGCATTACATAAAAATCAATTTTAATTTTCTACCATGTCATTGTCTTTACAAACAATAGACATTTTAATCCCAGAGGCCTGCAGACATGGCACTATATTTAAAACGGGGAAATGGTAGTTTGTGATGGGGGGTGGGGGGGGTGTTAAAGTGAAGAAAAAGGTTTTTAAAACATTAGGACATAACTGGCTTAATTTAAAGTAGAGAAAAATATTAAGACTTAATGATTCATTGAAATATTTTTCTTCACTTTGAATTTCTCCAGTTTAAAAGAAAATGACCGTTTGTTATAAATAAGTTTTTACCAGCTACTAGGCGCAAGATGCCCGTTAGTAAATGACACTTTGAAAAGTGTGAAAATTAAAATGGAGTTGAGTTAATTTAGGTAACTTCATTTTAGTTCTCATGAAAAGGGTTTTGTTCTCGTGCCCCACTATCGAGTTGAGGGACTTATTCAGGAGTTAAATACCTCTGTGATTCAGTTCGGAAACTGACCAACATGGGTCATAAATCCCAGCAGAGCACAGCTCATCAGGCTCTGCTAGTTGCACTCCCATAATGTAAATTAAACATATCCTGAACTTCGAAAAAGGGGAAAAATAGTTATTTTATTACAGCTCTTGGTTAAAACTCAAGACTAGGAGCTACCCTGAAGGTTTGTGAGCTACTGGTAGTTCACAATAGGCTGGCTGGAGACACCTGGTCCAGAACACAGCTGGCAACAAGTGATAAACTAGAGAAGAGAAACTTACCCTCAACCATTCGTCTCTCCTTTGAGGCTGAAAAGAAAAGGACACGATCTGCATTAGTTTTCCTACACACATTACATGCCAACTGCGGCTTTGGCCACAAACGATCGATACATCAGATAGGAGCGAAAGACAAGAGCTCTTATTCATTACGGTTCCTCTGCTGAACTATGTGATCATCACTGTATCAAACTCGGCGCAGACCTATCGCGTGCTGCACCAATGCAGTCCACACTAACAGTACTACATGCAGGTTACCCTGTTAGAAACACAAAGAAATCCTGCCCGAGGAGTCTTAACTAGTGCAAAGGCTAGCACGCGCGCCTGGAGCGATTTATGACGTTTCATGCAAAGCTCCTTCTGGTGATAAACGTGTACTTCTTTAGAGGTTAGAGTCTAACTTAAGGAAAAAGGATAAAGTAAAAGACATGCCTTTTATAGACAAATTAGCCATATCAACCCAGTGACGAAAACAAACTGGCCCGAGGAATACTTACTACTAAACACCTTCAACCAGCACACTTACCAGCTTCATCCCGACACGTCCCGTTTCTCCAGCGCCGCACCCAGGGCAATTGGCAGCCCACTGGCATTTTAACCAGCTCGTTTCTAGGCACCCCATGTCTGGAGCTGCTCCCATCAAATGTGGCCCTGCAAAAATTAAAGTGGTATTTTAGGGTGTACGTGATCCACGGGCACATTTCCACACCAGTCAGCCCTGTGAAATTTCAGCTACAAGTGTATCCCTCATACTTTTTCAGAGAGATTCCCATTTGTTTAATAGTCATCATAAGCAGCACAGAGCAAGACTGGACTGTCGATTACAAGACTCAAAATTAAAGTTTTAAATTTAAACAAGGAGTGTGAAAATGCTTATCAAGTCAGAGCCGTAACAAAAAAAATCAAGACAAAGAATATGTTACAACTTAAGGAGAACAGACATTGAAGCACCACACTTAAGTCAGATTCACGAGTTGCACCAGTACTTTGTGTTAAGCTCAACTTAACAAGGCAGTGCGCGATTGGCTAAAATGCAAAATATTCAGCTAACAAACAAGCCACACTTTAGAAATGGGCACATCACAAAGCACCCTTAAAATACAAGCTTATATATATATATATATATATATATATATATATATACACACACATACACACACACCCCCCTCGGTGATCCGCAACGGTTCCGTTACGCCTCACCTCCATGCGCGGCTAGCCGAAATACACAACCAGCAGGTGAGCTTAACTAGCCCAGGCACCTAAAACGCAAAGTGGATAGGTGTAGAGCCAGAGTATCGCGACAGTATACTAATGTACACTTCGTGGAGTAGATGCGCGGAAAAGAGTGCGGGAGGCGGGAGTCTCCTATATGCCGTGGTTGTGATGTAATTGCGCACTGCGTCCTCTGCCATAGGTCGACTCTCAAATGTCGTGCTCCAATCACCTTTCTGTTGCAGTCACTGCTATCCGATCCAAATAACTACTGGCAGGTGGGCTTATGCGAGGTAGTCAATGACAGCAACATCCTGACAGGTTTTTTAACAGGTTTATAAAAAGTGGTCGAAGTATATGAAGATAAGACCTGCGAAACTGAGTGCAGGGAGAGCGGGAACAAACGTTTAGTTGAGACCAAAATGTACGGCAATTTTGTTTGTTTCCACTTACAGGTAATTGCATGTAAACAACAGCACGGGTTCCCAGGTCCATGCCTGACGGACGGGCTGCTTTAGTCCAGGTTTTTCCCTTTAAATTCTGGGAATAAGCCTGCAAGTCCCAGAATTCAAAGGAAAAAAGCGTGGTGTGGAGTAACACATCACATGCTCCTGGGGAACTTGGCATGGTTCAGCAGTCACCTGAGGTCCCTCTCGTAGTGTCTTTGGGAGGTCGGTCGGAATGGAGCCATTCATGAATTGTATCTCCGAAGCGTTCAAAGCCCCATTGCCTCCTCCAGAAACAGGGGGCCCCACCCGAATCAGTGCAGCTACGCTACCGCTTGTGGCTCTCTTCCTCACTGCCTGCTCCTGGGAAGGGCGGGAGAGGTACTTACAGGCTGACTAGAACCGATTCCGGACCGGGTCCAACCCTCCTCAACGTCCTGGCGATCCGATGGAGGATGGTCCCTTTGGATTCCAACCAGTCCCAGGCTTCGTAGGTCGGGTTGGAACAGAAGTGCTTTATCACCATCCAAGACTCAAAGTCTAGCTGGAACAAGCATTTACAATGCAATGGTCTCGGCATTGTTAAAGTTAGAGCTATTGTAATTGCTCATGACATTATTTTTGTTTATGTTTTTGTTTTTAAAACATTAAAAGAAACGGCATTGTTATTTACAATGTCAATAGCTTAATCACTCTCAAATGCGAGACCTATTGCATTTGCACCCACACAGAGCCACACACAAAGCCACCCACCCACACAGAGCCACCCACATACACCCAAATACAGGAGCGAAGACTGAAGGTCCCTTCGTTCTAGGTGAAGGAGACATTAATTTTAGAGATTGGTTTCTCAATCCCACGAAGCAGGAAACTCCTTTTAGGGGAGATGCCTCAACTGGTAACCTGCTCAGTCCCTAATGCTCAACATCTACCTACTAGGTAACCTATGGTGGACACCTCAGCTGTAACAAACTACATAAACAGGCATATATTTTTCCTGTGTGTAGATTTAGGCATTTTGTGAATTCACAAATTTTACTCGACACCTCCATCAGTCGCTGGTTTCCAGGTGTTATGCCGTAAACTGTGAATCTGCAACTTTGCTGACGTAGGGGCTTTTCGGCATGTCCAGTTGTACCGAGTGGGAAACCCTCGTGGAGAAATACAACCATCCTTGTTCAATTTTAATTCTTATCACCCAGGATAAATATTTTTATATTTAAGGTAGGTTTGTAATCTGTATCCTTAAACTTGGGAGTTTGTGAGGGGTTCAACCCGTCCAGGGTATCCATGCAATGAAATGCCCACTTCCATCCCCCCAGAAGGATTTACTCATGCAGTGATATTACACACGTGTGAATGGACTACATATGCTAGGCCCCCTTTGTGAATTGCTCGAACTAGTCAAACGAGCCCTTGGTGCACGGAAGTTGAACTTGCACAGATGGCTTTGTGAATCGGCCCCCAGTGATGCTGCACTGGGAATGTCTATGGAGCCAGCGGTTAAACTGAACATCTGGCATGGAGCCGGCCCCCCTGAACCGACGTAGGGCTCCCCGGCTGAAACCCATCCTCTCTCACACCCGCTGCCCCGCCCTGTGCATAGACATGGACGGAGGAGGCCCTCACAGGCCACCGTAGATTATCACACAAACAGGTCAGTTCCCAGAAGGAGAAAGGCCTCATTCACACACCGAGTTTATTCCCCCGCTGAAACAACTGTAATTAATTAGAACCGAGAAAGCCAGGCCCGACAGCCAGAGAGGCTGGGATTGGGGGATAATTACATACATCAGAGAATTGTGAGGTGGGGGCAGAAGTCTGCCCCCAGGGGTCGCGAGGTTCTCACATGATGGTCAGTTTGACTTGCAGATGGCTATGTCCCCCGTGATTAAGTGGTGAACCCTTGATGTGACCTGCAGTTAACCGGAAGGGGCAATTTCTCCTAAAGAAGCCATCACAGAGTTCACCAATAAAAACTCTCTCGCATTTGCTTGTGGTTAAAAAGTCGTTTTATGTGAATGCCAGAGGCCGGCTGGTGTCCTGTATTTATGGATGTGATGTTGTAGTTTATTGGCCACAAACGAGTCCAGGGAGCTTTCCATGGAAGACTGCGTCAGTGAACCATAACATTTAAATATGAAAATATATTAAGCGAGCATATATAACTGCAGAGATTCCCCCCAGGTGGTGGGTCTTTGGGTGGCAGAGGAATGTCTCAAATCACTCACCCTCTGCCCCCTAACAGGGCTACTGCAATCGTGACACTCTGCGTCTGCAGTGTTTTCCGCATAGTTCTGGCTTTGCCACACTTGCCGCAGTTTCCATATTCTCCAGAGTAATTTGCAGTTTGTGAAAAAGAGATTGTTTCTAGCTGAAACGTATCAAAAGTTAGCAAAAACACTGCCGTACAATAGTGAGCCGTTTGCATCAGTTATGAAGTCAGCATCCAGGTGCTGTTTGCCGCATATATTTGTGAAGCAGATACTGAGGTGAAACCTTTGCACAGACAACGTTAACATAAGAGAAAATAGTGAAGCAATACTGCCACAAAATGTGCTGCGTTCTGCGCCACAATTTGCCCTTTCTTACAGCAGAAAATCTCCAATTTTGTTGCATAATTTGATCCTCTCTTGCCGCATAATTCTAATTCACTGCCACTAGGCAGCAGAGGAACAAAAAGCAGACCTAAGATACAAAAGTTATTAAGATAACACATAAATCAAAACAAAAAGACCGGAAAACTATGTTTTGTGATATTTACTTTATGAACGCTCTGAATGTATAAAGGAGTGACACTGAGTGGAACATGGCTTCTAAGTGCCGCTGTGAAAGGGCCACACACACGGCTGGCCGGGGGCCGAGGTCTGGGGTCCAAGCTCCGGCCGGCTCACGGGGCTGGATGCTGAGACGCCCACCCGTCAGATACTGGTCATGCCCGTGGCGCGAGGTCAAGGCGCCTGGCACTGCCCTGGTGAAGTCTGCCAGGCCAGCTCGCGCTGGTGCTGACACATGTGCCCACACTCTCAGCAGATGCCACCCTTTAATTGACAGCAAACGGGCTTCGCCTTCGCGAACTGCAAAATAATGTGAGAGGCTCCATTAATTGGACAATGACGGATCATAAAACCTCCCCTCTCAGATTTCATCCACTAATTAGCAGAGACAGCTCTGTGTCTGGCTGGTGACTCTCTCAGCAGGAAGTGTCTTCAGAACAAAGCGCGCGCGAGGCGCAGTGACATGAAGTCACCACCAGCTCGTAACGGGTAAAGCGAGCCTTTGGGAGGGAGGGGTGGGGGGGGCAAAGCAGACCACTGACCAAGGTATGTGTGTAAAAGGCCGCTTTATTGGAGACAGGTGCACATTACAATTTTACAACCTTGGCCGAAACGCCTTCCAAAACTAAACCTCACTAAATATAACAATACCTAACCCCGCCCCCCACCCCCTCCCCTAAATTCCTTCGAGCCCGCCCCCGCCCGTACAATACAACATTACAACAATATCAAACATTACATTCCTGTATAACCCCCCCCAACAATCTCTAAATACAAACCTTCCGTTAAACAAACTCCCCTGCCTGCCCCTTTACAGCTATCGGCCCCCAAACTGTGTAACCGAACTAAACTTACCAACCTATCCTTTCCCTGTCGATAACCCAACTCAACAACATAACTCCACCAACCTCCGGTAAAACTATCGAAAATTCAACATAACCCCCGCACTGCACCTGCTCCAAGCGACAAAATACAAGCGTATGCAAACCCCTGCACACCTGTCCCCAGCAAACCGCCCAAAAAATACAAACGGAAAAAAGGCAAAAACAAAAAACCCCGCAAAAGTGTTTTTTGTGGGAGGGAGGGGGGGACAAAAAACACACAGCACTAGCCTAGCTCCCAGCCACCAGGTCACCAAACCTAAAATGGTGGCCGGGAGCAGGCGCCCAAAGTATTTATACTTGGGCAGCATTTGGTAGAAAAAAGGAGCCCAAATTCAAAAACGGCCGCGCGGGGCCAGCCACGCCCCCCCCCACACGCCCCCTCCCAAACTGCCCGGGGGCGGGGACTCCCTTCGGTCGCCACCCCCCCCAAGCCCCCCTTGGGAGGGAGGGGTGGGGGGGGCAAAGCAGACCACTGACCAAGGTATGTGTGTAAAAGGCCGCTTTATTGGAGACAGGTGCACATTACAATTTTACAACCTTGGCCGAAACGCCTTCCAAAACGAAACCTCACTAAATATAACAATACCTAACCCCGCCCCCCACCCCCTCCCCTACATTCCTTCGAGCCCGCCCCCGCCCGTACAATACAACATTACAACAATATCAAACATTACATTCCTGTATAACCCCCCCCAACAATCTCTAAATACAAACCTTCCGTTAAACAAACTTCCCTGCCTGCCCCTTTACAGCTATCGGCCCCCAAACTGTGTACCGAACTAAACTTACCAACCTATCCTTTCCCTGTCGATAACCCAACTCAACAACATAACTCCACCAACCTCCGGTAAAACTATCGAAAATTCACCATAACCCCCGCCACCCAGAAAGAGGGGGGCGGTGCAACTACCCTCCCCTCTTTCTGCCCCCCACCAAAAAAGGGCTTTAAACACAACGAGCCTGATTCTGCACATTCAAGCAGCGAGACAAAACCTCCCGAAGCTCCAACAAATACAAATCCATGCCCAACCTCGACAAATGGACCCCATCTCCCCGAAAAAATTCAACCGCCTCGAAACGAATATCTTTGTGCGTCACCCTCCCAAAATCCAGGTCTCTGCAAAACCTGGAGATTTCCAAATTCACCTTCCTCCGAGACCTGTCAATCGCCCTGGGATTCTTTGCCCCTCTCCACACTCTCCGCGGGACCAATTCTGTCCAAATAACATGACAACCCGACCATCGCTCCTTCAACAAAGCCAAATCCCGTTTCATGGCACGCAATAACACCACCCCTTTTACACTGCACGGATCGTTCTCCCCCAAATGTATTAAAAGAATATCCGGGCATTGACCCCTCACCATGGCTTTGTTCAAACACGGAATCAGTTCCCTCCAAAGCATACCACCCTTCCCTTTCCAGGTCATTCGAAAAAGGCTGTCATTAAAACCCAAATTCCCCCCAAAATAACTCTTGCACGCTTGAACGTGTGCCCACTTGACGAAGGAATGCCCCACAATCCACACCGTCAATTCCTTTGCTTGTGGCCCAGCCACCGAACCTGAAAAGAAAAACAAGAATGAGACTCAAGCCATAGAGGTGGACGCAAGCGCCTCCGCTGCATTTGCACGCACATATTTGTTAAAGCAGTCCGAGGACCAGCGCCCTAAGCGCCTTATGTCGCCCTGAGACCAACCCCGATTATGCGCTTCAGTTGCCGCCCCAATTCTAAAAGAGTGCGTCCCAAACTGGGCCCCATCCAGCCCAATACGCTGCAGCCCCTTGCGCAGAACCATACGCAGCTGATAATCCGTGACGCGCGCCCCATTCATATGCCTGAAAACCAAATCGCCCCCATCTCCCCCGATAAGATCTTCCATTGCCTCGCCAAACGCAGCGGACACGTACAACTGGGGGCTCCTGCTTCTAACCACCCCCCCGTACCCTTCCCCCTCTGGTCGGTTTTCAAACTGGTCAACCAAATGTTCACACCTGTGTCCGAGAAGAAAACGTCCTGCCAACAAATACCCCTCTTCACCTTGGTCCCGAGGAGCTCAGAAACCCGAAAAGCCCCAAAAAACATGAACACCATAAGAGTGGCAAATAACGAAGCCTCAAAATCATCCCTGCAAACCGCAGGCAACACTGTCAACAAACGTGCTAACATCTGCCAGGAAATAGGTAAACGGGACATCACCGTTCCCCCCCGCTCTCTGGCCCAACCCTCTAGCATCCTGCGTCCTACTTCCCCAGCAGACGGGGAATAGCCCCAGAAAAGCTTACCCATAAAGGAAATTCCCGCCAACTTCCCAGCAATGGTGACTCTAGACAAACCCCTGTCGATGAGGTCAAGGATAAATTGAACTACATCCTCTGAACTGCGCCACCCTTCATCCCTCCTACGCGCACCTTAAGACAAAAATTCCTTCCACGCCAAAGCATACGCTGCACGAGTGGAAGCAGACAGGGAACCTACCACCAGTTGAAATACCCTACGTTGCCTACAGACCAGAGGTGCTCCGGCATCGGGGTCGGTGTCCTGTCCGCCTCCTTGGCCAGCCCATGGAATCTGTCCCACTGCGAACGAGACAAAGCATCCGCAATGTCATTGTCCACACCTGGCACATGCAAAGCCCTGAATGCAATATCATAGCGCAAACAGCCCAACACAAACACTCTCATCAGTTTCAAGATCTGCTCGTCCCTAGCCGACTGCCTGTTGACTATTTGCACCACCGCCATATTGTCCACACGGAACAAAACCTTCTTATGTTCCAGGTCCTTGCCCCAAATAGTCAGAGCCAGTGGAAAAAGCTCCAAAAAAGCAATGCTCCGCCCACCATTCCTCCATTCCTGCGGCCATTTCTCTGCACACCAACGCCCTTGCCAGTAAATGCCAAAACCATCACTACCCGCTGCATCTGAAAACAATTGCACGTCCCACTGCATATCCTCATCTCTGGCCAGGGGTACCCCATTAAAAGAGTGTAAGAAAAAGGACCACATACGCAGGTCTTCTTTCACGCCTGCTGACAAACGCACATGATGGTGAGGTAAATGCTGCCCTGACAAGGCCCGACCCAGACGCCTACAGAAAGTCCGCCCCGCCCTTACGACCCTGCAAGCAAAATTCAAATGGCCTAACAGCACCTGGATGTCCTTCACTGTCACTTTCGGACGGGCCAACATCGAGTCCAGCAATGCCAACATTTTGTATTTCTTATCCTCGGGCAAACGGGCCTGCATTGCAACTGAGTCAAGCTCAATACCCAAAAAGGAAATAACAGTATCCGGCCCCATTGTCTTTTCCGGAGCCAACGGCACCCCCAATTCCTCCATAATCCCCTGAAAAGACTCCAGAGCCTGCCGGCACTCCGAAGAGCCCGGAGAGCCCACAAAGAAGAAATCATCCAAATAATGGGTGACCAAGCCGTGACCAGTGCGATGCGTGAAAAACCATTGCAAAAAAGTGCTGAACAGTTCAAACAAAGCACATGACACCGAGCATCCCATTGGTAAGGCCTTGTCCACATACCATTTACCCTCAAACTGTATGCCCAACAACGGCCAATCGTCCGGATGAACCGGGAGCAGCCTGAAAGCCGACTTAATATCACACTTTGCCATACCTGCAGCTGCGCCCGCGGTCACGACAAGTGACATGGCGACGTCAACTGAGGAGTATGACACCGAAGCAGCGTCTTCATCGATAAAATCGTTGACGGACAACCCTTCAGGCCATGACAGATGTTGAATCAGTCGAAACTGGCCTTCCTCCTTTTTGGGCACCACACCAATAGGGGAAATGATCAAATTATGAACTGGCCACTCTCCAAACGGGCCTGCCATCCTCCCCTCCTGCACTTCCTTATCCAATTTTTCACGCACCACCATAGCGTGCTCTGAGGCGGATTTCAAATTATCTGCCCATCTTCTCTGCCGGGGACCGTGGTACCCCAAATGAAAACCCCACCTGAAACCATCAAGAAGTGTCTGCCGAGCCACCAAGTCCCCGTAGCCCTGCAATGCGTCTTCAAGTGGAGCCAACTTAATTGGCGTAGGAGCCCTTTGGCCCAGAACCCTGTGCGCCCCTACCTCCCCGCCCACCTTGTGACTGCTGCGCATTGCTAGACATCCCTGCGCCTGACTGCTGTCCTTGCTGTCCGCCCGCCGGCCTGACACCCCAGCAATTGACGAGAGGGTGGCGCTTGCCGCATTTGGAACACTCGTGACGGTATTTGCAATACTCCCGAGTACATAGGCCTTTGTTGAAATCCCAACATGCCCCGACCCCTGACTGTGACGCGGCTGAGCCTCCCACCCCACCCCGGGTGGGCTTGCCCTGAAAGGGCCGATAAACTAAAGGCAGACCACTAGCCGTAAAAATAGTCTTACCTCCCGGTGCAGCCCCCATGGTATGTTGCCACAAGTCATTATCTAGTTCACCCCACTTTGCCTCCGGATCCCAAGCCATACGGGCCCTAAACTCTTCATCGTATTGTGCCCAAGCGTAACCAGTACCTGTAATCTGGGCCTTCTGTATGACATCCATATACTTGAATATGGCCACACAGCGCTCAGGAAACTTTTCACAGTAGACACTGGCAAAGATTAGAAATGCCGCCGTCCAATTTTCAATCGTCAGCGGCACCTTAGGGCGCTTCGCCAATTCATACTCCTCTTCCTTAGAGCCCTCCTTAGACCTCACCTCCCTGTGTAACAGCTTTAAAATTTCCACATATTCGCCCTTCCAAATGCGCTCCTTGGTCGCTAACATCAAATGGGCGCCTAAAGGCTTAGTCACCCCCATATACGGTAGCTTCTTGATTTTTAATTCTTTGCTCTGTGGCTTGTCCTTCCCTTCACCTACCTCTGGATTTGACCCAGACTCCACCTTGTTCCCCAAAACCACTCCCTCTGACCCTCTGTACCAACCCTTGTATCTTTCACATATTTACCTTTATAAAGTCTCCCCTCCGACACCCCTCCTGCCCCATCCCCCCCAGACCCCACAGACACCATAATAGGTTTGGCCCGTGGGTTAGCACTCTCACCTGGCTCTAACGAGGGTTTGCGGACCGACTCCGACCGCCTCGCCGACCTCTCAGAAGACTCCCTTGGAGGATGCGCCCTCACTGACGGGCCGTGCTCTCCTTTGGCCGTCCCCACCACGGGCTGTGCCATGTGTGCCGCACCAGACACCTGTAACATACTGCAAGAAGCATTAGAGTGTCCCCCCTCCTCATAACCCCGTATCTCCCCTTCTTCGGGGCTGTCTTCCTCATAATCAAGCAAAAGTGGCTCATCCACCATCGAATTTTCTGCAGCAAATTCCACCACACGGGCCTTACCGGACCCAGAATTAGCCCAATCGGCCTCCACGGCCTTAAAACCAGCTTGCGGGGGAGCCGACTGTACACGCCGGTCCTCCCCCCTACGCTGAGCAACATAACCATCCATCTTATTTGAAAAATCCGTCCACCTTGACCGCCGTGACGTTGGGGCCAGCGAGGCCGCGCCGGACCTTCGTGAGCTGGCCGCGACGGGATCCCCCGCCGGTACGGAATGTGCCGCGCTAGGCCTCATCCTCCCTTCTCCTCGGCGATAATGGGCCGCACTTCGCCCTACCGAGTCTGCTGCGCTGCAACGCCTCCTGTCCTGAAATGATAAAGTTTGGACTGGTGTGCTGGGAGCCTGAAAAACAACCGGGCCACCCGCCCGATGACCACTCAATAAAACTTCCCTATCTTGCCTAGGTCCGGAAAAACCGACATGCTCCCCGGCACCCGACAACGTAGAAACCACGCCTTCCTCGTCCCCACTCCAATCTAGCATCGCCTGCACCACCGCCGACGCCGATCCCCCAACCCGCTCAACCCTTCCCGCCCGCAAACCGTCTAACCCAACGCCAGACGCGTCGCCAACACCGACGCCTGCCCGCGTCCCCGACTCCAAAACCAACCCGTGCCCCTGCCCTAGAAACGGGCCCGACGCTACCCCCCCCACACCGCTCCGCACTCCCTCAGACCACGAGGGGAAAATATCCAAACCGTCCCAGGCTAAATCCCCCCCAGCTGGCTCCAGATCCCCAAAACCCAAAACCTCCTCCCCGCTACTACCCCCCCTGCCCCCGCCCCGCTTTGACCTCCCACATAACTCGAAAAACGCGAATCCCCTGCTGCGAGGAAAAGGACACCCCAGAAACCCCAAGATCCCTGCGAGGAATCAAATCCTGCTGAGAAACCCACCCCCCCCCACCTGAGCCCACTCACCGTCGCCCAATGAACTCGTTCCTAAAGACCCCGGCCCCCTCCTCAAAGGGGAAGGGGGGGAAAACAATAAAGGACTTACCTCTCCTGACGCCCCCACAAACCCCCGCTCCCCCACCACCTCTGCCATACCAAAAGCCTCACAATCCTGCTCCTCATAAAAATGCCCCGCAAGCTCTCCAGACCCACCAGTACCCGACCGCTGATCCCTCACAACCCCCGCGCCGCCTGCCCTGCCGCCTGCCCCATCCCCTTCGTGATCTCGAGGAGAAAACACCGCACGCGCCAAGTGCTTAACCTCTTGACCTGCCGGGCCCCCTCCACACACATCAGCGCCTCCCTCCTCCACATGTGGCCGCGCCGGAGCCCCCGGCACCGAAGAAGCGCGCTGCTTATATACGCGCCCTCCCCCGCGCTTGCCTCTCACCGCGGGGGAAGAATAAGAGCGCACCGCCGCCGCCCTCACCCCCGAACTGGACTCCCCAGCACGCCATGCCTCACGGCCTGCCCCAGTCACGCCTCCCGCCACACCCTGCGCAACCTGCGCCCCTCTCCGAATAACTTCCGTCGGAGCCGCTTTCCTAAAGCGCTGACGGCCCCGCTCACTTACCGCCACAGTTTTCAACCGCTTCGGCGAAGTGCAGGCGGCCACTGCCGCCGCCACGCCTGCCGAGGCCTGGCGCATGGGCCGCGACGGCCCTGCCACCTCACCAACGACGAGGTCCATCCGGCCCGCCTCACTCAAAAGCCTGAGGGCTTCCAAAACGCGATAATCACCTTCCGCCATAGCAATAAGAACGAAATACTACCAAAACAGGCTAAACTACCCTGACAAAAAACACACAGCACTAGCCTAGCTCCCAGCCACCAGGTCACCAAACCTAAAATGGTGGCCGGGAGCAGGCGCCCAAAGTATTTATACTTGGGCAGCATTTGGTAGAAAAAAGGAGCCCAAATTCAAAAACGGCCGCGCGGGGCCAGCCACGCCCTCCCCACACGCCCCCTCCCAAACTGCCCGGGGGCGGGGACTCCCTTCGGTCGCCACCCCCCCCAAGCCCCCCTTGCACAAAAGCAATTAGGTGCACGTGCACAATCTGATACACAGATGGAAATGTGCAACTCTGTCTGCCAGGGCACCCGGCCACCAGTGCCTGTGGCGTAGCCTGAGAGGGAGGGGCGTGCAAATGGCAAAACATTTTTTTTTGCAAAGTTTAGTCAAATTTGGCAAAAATGACTTGAAACTGTGAAATGTATTCAAATTCACTTACCACTAAATCCTCAAAACGGTCGAAAGACTAAGGGTAAACTCAACACAAGGAAATGTCAACACCCCCCCAAACAAACCACACAGAGCCGCCTACAAACAAGAGGAGTTATGACCTCACTGAGTGGAGACTCCAACGGGCCTCCTCTAAACTCCTCGCACCCCCGCCACAAGACAGACGTCAGTTCCAGCTCGTGAAAATGAGTGGGCTTCCAAGGGAGTGCGGTTTGTTCTTTCTGCAGATGCCTCGGCCCTCCCGCTCTGCTGCCAGGAGCCTCCTGGCTCCGGGCCTGTGAGGTGAATTAAAGTACAATTTAAACCCTGTGTGCCGCACCATGTGTGTCCTGCGAAAATGTGATTTAACTAAGCAAGGGTCCTCTGGGGTCAGGCAGCGCAGTTCTCTTTGGACTACAGGGTACCGTCAGCCACAAAAATATGCAGCGATTTGATGAAAAGGCACCGTCTGAGTTGGGGGCGTCTGATGCTCTTTTGTAATGCGTACGTCACTGTGGTGTAATAATATGGTATAGCATGTTACGACCGTAGGATGCCATTTAATATTACGACAGTACGCATGTAAGCGATGTTAGGGGCGAGAGCGTTGCTTGGTCAGTAAGTTGGGGGGGGGCGGGATTGTGAGCTTCAGATTTTCCGACATTCACGCTGGCATAGATTGTTAAAATACCTTAAATACCTTCCTGGTGAAATTCGACAGTTATCTTAGCATACCAGACTACCCTCCACGCCCTCCACCCCCCTTAAACTAGCCCCTGGTTAGAGGATGCTGGGCTGGTGAGGCTCCAGCGCATGCCTTTCTTGCGCGGAGGAGACTGTACCTCTAGTGACTGTACCTCTGGAGTATTTCCGAGATAGGACAGGCTCAAAGAGAGTTAAGTGCTGAATAAATAGGGGTTAGCGGATACTATACATATTTAATGTGTCCATTAGACCAAGGCACAGCGCGCAGTGCACAGTGGCGTAACGAAACTTGAGGGGGCCCCCTGCAAAGAATATGGAGGGGGCCCCCCACGCTCCGGATTCAGTCAGGAGTTCTCAGGTCGGGGGCCTGCTGCGCATGCACCAGTGGCGGCTGGTGAATTCTAAAAGTGGTGGAACGAAAAGCTGAGAACCAAGTTGAAGAAGGAAGTGAGTACAGCAAGCACACCAAAGTGAAAGAGGTGTGTTCGGGGTTGGCTTTCCCAAGTGGGCCCTTTAACCACTCAAATTTCAGCTTTAAATAAATTCAGTCATTTGTCTCCAAAATATCAGCTTGTCAGTTTATGAAAGCAGACACGTTTTGCTATTAAATACCAGCTTTGCCTTCTTGAAAAATAATTTAAATTTACATAAATCAAGAAGTTATCTTTTTTGTGAAAAAGTTCAATTATTGTCATGAACCACTAACACACATGATAGATTCCGCCTTGTTTGTTTGTTTGAAAAGTTTTATATAGCGCTGGCTAGACCCGGAGGTATCAGAGCGCTTTACATGAAGTAGGACATTGTTTCAGAACATTGTTACATCACTTGTTGGAAGTTACAAAAGTTACATGAATTACAAAAGCATAGCATAACATTAGAAAAAAAAACGGTAAGGGGGAAAGTACTTCAGGTGACACAGGAGAGTCAGGCTGGAAAAGGGAAGGCAGACAAAGAATCACGGAGGGAGGAGGTGGGGGAGGGAAAAGAAACACAACGTGGAGAAGAGGAAAACAATGTCCGATGTCCGGCAGGGTAGGTGGCGGCCAAGGGGTGAACCAGAGCCAAACTCCTCTATAGCTGCATAGGACAGCTCCTCCGGGCATCACCCAAAGTTGCTCGGACACCGCGGTGCGTACAGACAGTTTTGGATTCTACCTTGAATATCTATGTGTCATAGTTGCATGTCATATGCGCCAATCTTATGCCAAGAATTACCGCCATTATGCCGAAGCAAGTATGAGGACTGTGCACCACGCAATCAGACAGGAATTACCACTATTATGCCAGCGCCCGCATTTTACCTGGTTTGGGCTCCATTATACCATGGGTGAGCACATTAGGCCGATATGTGCCACCATTATGGCAGGGCCAACATTATGTCATGTTATATTATTTATTAAGTACACAATCATGGAACATTGCTGGTGTTGAAATGGGGTAGCTCTGTAGAATCTCACTAGTGGCTGTGACAAGCTCCCCTCTTTACCTAGTGATAGTTTTTTCTACAAAAAGGCATGTCGCAGGCACAATGGAAAAGAGAGAGAAAGATATGAACGGCTTCCTTGTTTGTCTCTAACAGTCCACCCCCTCTCGTCACAGCCCTTCCCACAGTACACAAGGACACCCATATGTCCCCTGTACCATTTTACAGGTCAAATGCATATCAACCATCCTGGAATGGTTACTTATTTAGGGAAGTATGGGGAGAAATTTTAGAGAATAAAAATAGCTTGACCTTTATGCGTGATGCGGGGTATGAAATTGACTATGGGGCACTCGAGTACAGTTCTCTGCAGGACAGCTAAGGGTCACGACTTCAGAGCCCACTGTGTTTACTCCCTGCCCTGTGTTAATTCAAGTCTATGTTGTGCAACCTTATTTACGCCCTGTAGTATTTCATTGTCTCTCATTCACCACTGTCCACCTACTGTATTTACACCCTGTAGTATTTCATTGTCTCTCATACACCACTGTCCTCCTACTGTATTTACACCCAGTAGTATTTATTTGTCTCTCATACACCACTGTCCACCTACTGTACTTAAACCCAGTATTTCATTGTCTTATTCACCACAGTCCACCTACTGCATTTACACCCAGTATTTCATAGTCTCTTATTCACCGCTGTCCACCTACTGTATTTACACCCTGTATTTCATTGTCTCTCATACACCACTGTCCACCCACTGTATTTACACCCTTTAGTATCTCATTGTCTCTTATTCACCGCTGTCCACCTACTGTATTTTCACCCAGTATTTCATTGTCTCTTATTCACCACTGTCCACCTACTGTATTTACACCCTGTAATTCATTGTCTCTCATACATCGCTGTCCACCCACTGTATTTACACCCTGTAGTATTTCATTGGTTCTCATTCACCACTGTCCACCCACTGTATTTACACCCTGTAGTATTTCATTGTCTCTTATTCACCACTGACCACCTACTGTATTTACACCCTGTATTTCATTGTCTTATGCACCACTGTCCACCTACTGTATTTACACCCTGTATTTCATTGTCTCTCATACACCACTGTCCACCCACTGTATTTACACCCTGTAGTATTTCATTGTCTCTCATTCACCACTGTCCACCTACTGTATTTACACCCAGTATTTCATTGTCTCTTATTCACCACTGTCCACCTTCTGTATTTACACCCAGTATTTCATCGTCTTATGCACCACTGTCCACCTACTGTATTTACACCCTGTATTTCATTGTCTCTCATACACCACTGTCCACCCACTGTATTTACACCCTGTAGTATTTCATTGTCTCTCATTCACCACTGTCCACCTTCTGTATTTACACCCAGTATTTCATTGTCTCTTATTCACCACTGTCCACCTACTGTATTTACACCCTTTAGTATTTCATTGTCTCCCATACACCACTGTCCACCTACTGTATTTACACCCTGTAATTCATTGTCTCTCATACACCGCTGACCACCCACTGTATTTACACCCTGTAGTATTTCATTGGTTCTCATTCACCACTGTCCACCCACTGTATTTACACCCTGTAGTATTTCATTGTCTCTTATTCACCACTGTCCACCTTCTGTATTTACACCCAGTATTTCATTGTCTTATGCACCACTGTCCACCTACTGTATTTACACCCTGTATTTCATTGTCTCTCATACACCACTGTCCACCCACTGTATTTACACCCTGTAGTATTTCATTGTCTCTCATTCACCACTGTCCATCTACTGTATTTACACCCAGTATTTCATTGTCTCTTATTCACCACTGTCCACCTACTGTATTTACACCCTTTAGTATTTCATTGTCTCTTATTCACCACTGTCCACCTACTGTATTTACACCCTGTAGTATTTCATTGTCTCTCATTCACCCTTGTCCACCTTCTGTATTTACACCCAGTATTTCATTGTCTTATGCACCACTGTCCACCTACTGTATTTACACCCAGTATTTCATTGTCTCTTATTCACCGCTGTCCACCTACTGTATTTACACCCTGTAATTCATTCTCTCTCATACACCGCTGTCGCACCCACTGTATTTACACCCTGTATTTCATTGTCTCTCATACACCGCTGTCGCACCCACTGTATTTACACCCTGTATTTCATTGTCTCTCATACACCGCTGTCCACCTACTGTATTTACACCCTGTAGTATTTCATTGTCTCTTATTCACCACTGTCCACCTACTGTATTTACACCCTGTAGTAGTTCATTGTCTCATTCACCACTGTCCACCAACTGTATTTACACCCTGTAATTCATTGTCTCTCATACACCACTGTCCACCTACTGTATTTACACCCTGTAATTCATTGTCTCTCATACACTGCTGTCGCACCCACTGTATTTACACCCTGTATTTCATTGTCTCTCATACACCGCTGTCCACCCACTGTATTTACACCCTGCAATATTTCATTGTATCTCATACACCACTGTCCACTTACAGTATTTACACCCTTTCGCATTTCATTGTCTCTCATACACCACTGTCCACCTACTGTATTTACGCCCTATAGTATTTCATTGTCTCTTATTCACCACTGTCCACCTACAGTATTTACACCCTGTAATATTTCATTGTATCTCATACACCACTGTCCACTTACAGTATTTACACCCTTTCGCATTTCATTGTCTCTCATTCACCACTGTCCACCTACTGTATTTACACCCTTTATTATTTCATTGTCTCTCATACACCACTGTCAACCTACTGTATTTACACCCTGTAATTCATTGTCTCACATAGACCGCTGTCCACCCACTGTATTTACACCCTGTAGTATTTCATTGGTTCTCATTCACCACTGTCCACTCACTGTATTTACACCCTGTAGTATTTCATTGTCTCTTATTCACCACTGACCACCTACTGTATTTACACCCTGTATTTCATTGTCTTATGCACCACTGTCCACCTACTGTATTTACACCCTGTATTTCATTGTCTCTCATACACCACTGTCCACCCACTGTATTTACACCCTGTAGTATTTCATTGTCTCTCATTCACCACTGTCCACCTACTGTATTTACACCCAGTATTTCATTGTCTCTTATTCACCACTGTCCACCTTCTGTATTTACACCCAGTATTTCATCGTCTTATGCACCACTGTCCACCTACTGTATTTACACCCTGTATTTCATTGTCTCTCATACACCACTGTCCACCTACTGTATTTACACCCTGTATTTCATTGTCTCTCATTCACCACTGTCCACCTTCTGTATTTACACCCAGTATTTCATTGTCTCTTATTCACCACTGTCCACCTACTGTATTTACACCCTTTAGTATTTCATTGTCTCCCACACACCACTGTCCACCTACTGTATTTACACCCTGTAATTCATTGTCTCTCATACACCGCTGTCCACCCACTGTATTTACACCCTGTAGTATTTCATTGGTTCTCATTCACCACTGTCCACCCACTGTATTTACACCCTGTAGTATTTCATTGTCTCTTATTCACCACTGTCCACCTTCTGTATTTACACCCAGTATTTCATTGTCTTATGCACCACTGTCCACCTACTGTATTTACACCCTGTATTTCATTGTCTCTCATACACCACTGTCCACCCACTGTATTTACACCCTGTAGTATTTCATTGTCTCTCATTCACCACTGTCCACCTACTGTATTTACACCCAGTATTTCATTGTCTCTTATTCACCACTGTCCACCTACTGTATTTACACCCTTTAGTATTTTATTGTCTCTTATTCACCACTGTCCACCTACTGTATTTACACCCTGTATTATTTCATTGTCTCTCATTCACCCTTCTCCACCTTCTGTATTTACACCCAGTATTTCATTGTCTTATGCACCACTGTCCACCTACTGTATTTACACCCAGTATTTCATTGTCTCTTATTCACCGCTGTCCACCTACTGTATTTACACCCTGTAATTCATTGTCTCTCATACACCGCTGTCGCACCCACTGTATTTACACCCTGTATTTCATTGTCTCTCATACACCGCTGTCCACCTACTGTATTTACACCCTGTAGTATTTCATTGTCTCTTATTCACCACTGTCCACATACTGTATTTACACCCTGTAGTAGTTCATTCTCTCATTCACCACTGTCCACCTACTGTATTTACACCCTGTAATTCATTGTCTCTCATACACCACTGTCCACCTACTGTATTTACACCCTGTAATTCATTGTCTCTCATACACTGCTGTCGCACCCACTGTATTTACACCCTGTATTTCATTGTCTCTCATACACCGCTGTCCACCCACTGTATTTTCACCCTGTAATATTTCATTGTATCTCATACACCACTGTCCACTTACAGTATTTACACCCTTTCGCATTTCATTGTCTCTCATACACCACTGTCCACCTACTGTATTTACGCCCTGTAGTATTTCATTGTCTCTTATTCACCACTGTCCACCTACAGTATTTACACCCTGTATTTCATTGTCGCTCATACATTTCTATCCACCCACTGTATTTACACCCTGTAGTATTTCATTGTCTGTTATACACAACTGTCCACCTGCTGTATTTACACCCTTTCATGTTTCACTGTCTCTCATACACCACTGTACACCCACTGTATTTACACCCTGTAGTATTTCATTGTCTCTCATACACCACTGTCCACCCACTGCATTTACACCCTTTAGTATTTCATTGTCTCTTATACACCACTGTCCACCTGCAGTATTTACACCCTGTATTTCATTGTCTCTCATACACCACTGTCCACCCACTGTATTTACACCCTGAAGTATTTCATTGTCTCTCATACACCGCTGTCCACCCGCTGTATTTACACCCTTTCGTATTTCAATGATTCCTTCATGTCTTTCTTCTCTCAGCATCCATTAGCCATCTTGGAACAATAAATTCATAATAAACTACAGCAAATGAAACATACAATGGTACAGCCAATAGTCCTCCAACCAACGTCAGACCTATTGGCTTTGCCAACGCTTATTAGATATGACATCTTACATGGATTCTCCCCTTCCGACCCACAATGTCCTTCCATTCTTATGTGTGTCCTACTCTCTCCCATATGACTCTGATGATAGTTTGCTACACTCCAGTCCCATTCATTTCCCTGAATATATCTCTATTATTTTTAGCATTTCGTTGCTGTTCTGGGCTCATTCTATGCATCATTAGACTTTAAGTACCAATTCATAACCTGCTCTTTATTGGATTCTTCAATAAAAAATATTACCAATGTGAATAACAAGAAATAGAATTCATAGCAAAACAAACATAAAATAAAAAGTGCACAGCATGGGCAGAAACTGGATACCTAAAATGTATTTTAAAAAAAGAAAATGAAGGTTCTGTGCTGTGGAACCTGGGAATGACTTTCCCCAACTCTATAGTACTCTGGAGGCCCCTAAAATGTGAGTTTTTGAGTTAAGCTGGAGTCAGTGGCATAGCACAAGCCTCACGCGCCCTCATTTAAGGAGGTGAAAGTGCCCCCTGGCTCCTGGTTGGGTACTGAAAGACAGCTGTAGTCAGTGTGCCCCTCCCATTCCTAGGCCCGATGCTACTGCACATGCGGCACCATTGCTACGTACGCCCATGGCCAGAGTCTAAAAGTAAATAAAAGGGCTGATAATAAAGCGAGTCAATAATACTAGGCAGGTGCCGAGGGTGCCAGCACCAGACAGTGCCAAATTGACACCAAAAGCATCAAATATTACCAATTAATTCTAAGGAGGGAGCAAAAAACATAAAAATAGAATATTGCTGAAGGCTCCAGATAGTTTTGCACTTGGTCTCAAATGTCGCTCAAAAATGTGCAACAACCACAGACATGTTCTCCCTTCCTTTGCAGCTGGGAAGACCACTGACACAAATGAAATGTGGCATAACAGCCAGAGATGCTGGCTTTGGAACTGGGGGATCATGCTCGAGTCTCAGCGTTGGTTCAACATCCTGTGATTCTGGGCAAATCACTTAATAACCCCGTGCTTAAAAAATAAGTGTGGCCTTGTGTAACCCTCCAACAGTGCTCCTCATCTTTACGTGGCGCCTCTCTCATATGCACATCATTTGTTGTGTAGCGCTACTCATATCAGTGTAGTGTGTGTCAGTACTTTACACCACGCACACATTATACAGAGACAGTGAATCATACAAGTATGTAAATCAGTCTACAGGGAATGTCACATAAGCCAATGAGGATTACAAGGTGTAGGAATCACATGTCATCCATACTGGTGGGCAGTATATTTTAAGAGGGTTTGGTCTGGGGAAACACAAGCTCAGGATTTAAAGAGTATTCCATGGGGGTCAGCTTTACTGATAAAAATGTGTTCGAGGCATATGAGCTGCAGATTGTACACTTAGCATAGATCGCCATCTGGTGTTGGGCCCGGATGTTTGCAGTTTGTTTTTCTTCTTGGACAGTCTTTGGAAGTCACGAGTTTGGTGACTCCTCCTTCGGTCCGTACTGCGCATGGGCTTCGGCTCCATCCTCAGATTGTTTTTTTCCGCCATCGGGCTCGGATGTGATACTTCGTGCTCCGGCTTCGAACTTCTACGGTTCCAGCCTCGACGGAAAATCCT
Source organism: Triturus cristatus (assembly GCF_964204655.1). Taxonomy (NCBI): domain Eukaryota; kingdom Metazoa; phylum Chordata; class Amphibia; order Caudata; family Salamandridae; genus Triturus; species Triturus cristatus. Next base: position 294,920,137 of record NC_140586.1, on the reverse strand, counting down.
CGTTTCTTCGAGTTTCTTCATCATCATCTTCATCTCTCGAAGCGGCATTTTTCTCCATCCCGTACATCGGCACCGGCCTTCGGGCCCTCCTCGACTCCGGTCCCGGCCGATGGAAAGGACTCCGTTCAAAAAGTGCCCAAAATGTGGGTCTAAATTTCCCCACACCGACCTCCATCAGGTGTGTAATCTTTGCCTCTCTCCAGAACACGAGGCCAGAGACTGCCCCGCCTGTAAGTCTTTTCGATCGAAGAAGACCATCCGAGATCGAAGAGCTCGACGCACCATGGCGCACTCATCGTCTGCAGCTCCACCGGACATCTTCGGAGACGGCGCCGAAGCTTCGGGGCAAATACACACCGAGCAGGAGGAAGACGTCGTCAGCGCTTCCGAGGCCGACGACTCCGACGTGGAGGACATCACACCGGCGCAGCGGGCCGTGAGTACTGTGCCCCCTCCCACCCCCGCGCCCAAAACCAAAGAGACTCAGGTTACTCCCTCGCCTGCCGGCCTGGGCAAAACCAAGACCAAAGCTTCGATCACCCCACCTTCGGGCCCGGTGTCGAAGCCTCCAAAGTATCACGGCAGCTCGGGATCGAGCCAGCCGACGCCCGGTGCCGAAAAACAGCATCCGGCACCGAAGAAAGCAATATCCAGCTCGACTCCGAAGCCACCGGTGCCGAAGCCTGGACTCTCGGTGCCGACCAAACACAAACACAAATCTGTCGGCACCGACGCTCCGGCGCCGAAAACTCCTTCGACGCCGAAAAAACCGGAGGCCCCAAAAAAGCATGGCGCACACAAACCATCGAAGTCCTCGGTTCCGAAATCACCTGTGCCGACGGACGATTCGGCGCCATTGGCTTTGTTTACACCAGACCCTTTACAAAAGACTCTGTCCAAAGATCAAAAGACTGGGCTATTGACTTTAATTATCAAGAAAAGACGCCTTGATACTCCGGCTCCTCCTCCACCACCCAAACGGAAGGACTCTGCTACTTCTCCCCTCAGAGTGCCCTCCCCACTACCACCTCCCCCACCTCCTCCACCTCCTCCACCCCCTCCCCCTCCCAGGTCTCCGCCACCTTTACCTCACTACTCTCCGGCCCCGTCCCCAGATCCGGATGACGGGGACCCGGACAATTATCCGGCGGACGCCCCAATGGATCCCACTCCACCAGGGACCCCAGACCCGTGGGAGGATTACAATAACCCTGATGTACCCGATATTCCTCAGGACGACCTATACCCATCCAGGCCGTCTCCTCCAGAGGACTCCTTAGGGTTCCATCATTTAGTGCAGAGAGCAGCACACTACCATGGGGTGGACATGCACACTGAACCAGTGGAAGACGACTTCTTACTGGATACATTCGACATACAGGACAAATCCACCTCTATCTTACCCATGCTTAAGGGTGTCACCAAGCATGCCGCAGAGGTGTTCAAAGACCCTGTCAGGGCCAGGGTACTAAACCCTAGAATAGAGAAAAAGTATAAAGCGGCACCCACAGACCCTGCATACATTAAGGGCCCTGCTCCCTTAGATTCCCTAGTTGTCTCTACAGCTAGAAAGCGGGCTAACTCCCAGTCCTCAGGAGAAGCCCCACCGCCAGACAAGGAATCCAAACTCCTAGACGCGTCTGGCAAGCGCACCGCCTCTCAAGCTGCAAACATGTGGCGCATTGCAAACACACAAGCGCTACTTGCGCGCTATGACAGAGCACACTACGACGAACTTGAGGCTCTTATGCAGCACCTCCCCGAGAAACACAAGCGTAGGGCTCATGAGCTAATACAGGAGGGTAAACTCATTACAAACACCTCCATTAAATGTGCCCTCGATGCAGCCGACACTGCTTCTAGAGCCATAAATACCAGTGTCCTGCTTCGTCGCCATGCCTGGCTCAGGATCTCAGGGTTTAAGCCTGAAGTCCAGGCGTCCATACTCAATCACCCCTTTGACCAACAAACTCTCTTTGGGCCCAAGGTAGACGAAGCGTTGGAAAAGATGAAAAAGGACACAGACACAGCAAAGTCCATGGGGGCACTCCAAACACAAGCCTCTAAACGTTCCTTTCGACGCTCCTCCTTTCGTGGCACAGGCAGAGGCTTCTCCACCGATAGCACCTCTACCTCCTACAAATCCCCTCCTCAAAATACCTTTTCAAAGGGCAACCAAAGAGGTGGTTACAGAGGCAACAACAATAAGGGCAGGGGCAAAACTAACAACACCCGTTCTGCCACCCCGCCCACACAATGACTTCCCTCCGCTCCCCCCAGACCATTCCACTCCGGTCGGGGGCAGACTACAAAACTTTATCCACGCATGGGAGTCCATAACATCGGACAAATGGGTGACCCAAATCATTCGGTCAGGGTACTGTCTCGAGCTAACATCTACCCCGCCCAATATCCCACCAAGGCACCGTCCAATGTCTCAAGAACATTCCACACTGCTCAAACAGGAGGTACTCTCCCTCCTCCAAAAACACGCTATAGAGCAGGTCCCCATCAATCAGCAAAATCTAGGGGTTTACTCCCTATATTTCCTAATACCAAAGAAAGACGGTACCCTCAGGCCCATTCTGGACCTCCGGCCTCTAAATGCCTACATACATTCAGACCATTTCCATATGGTCACCCTACAACAAGTCCTCCCGCTCCTCTGTCAGGGAGACTTTCTCACAACCTTGGATCTGAAAGACGCATACTTTCACATTCCAATACACCCCTCTCACAGGAAATACCTCAGGTTCGTGGTGGACGGGCAACATTACCAATTCACGGTTCTCCCCTTCGGGGTCACCACCGCACCACGGGTGTTTACCAAATGCCTAGCGGTAGTAGCAGCACACCTCAGACGTCAACACATTCACGTCTTCCCTTACTTAGACGACTGGCTGATAAAAGCCGCGTCTTACCACCAATGCGTGCAGCATACAAACAGCACCATCCAACTGCTCCACCAGCTAGGCTTCACGGTGAACTACCAAAAGTCCCACCTCATACCATCTCACACAAAGCAATATCTCGGGGCCACTATAGACACCTCCAAAGGTATTGCCTATCCAAACACAGCCAGAATCACAAGCATTCAAGCCTTACGCAAAACATTCCTGCCCCAACACTCTCTTCCAGCAAGAGTGTTCATGAAGCTCATAGGAATGATGGCGTCTTGCATCTTTATAGTGCCCCATGCAAGACTACACATGCGTCCACTTCAAGAGTGCCTAGCACAACAGTGGAACCAGGCCCAGGGTCAGCTGACGGATCTGGTGTTGGTGGACGGCCGCACACATCACTCTCTGCAGTGGTGGAACACCACAAACCTTTGCAAAGGGCGGCCGTTCCTGGACCCGGTTCCTCAGGTGATTCTAACAGCGGACGCATCGCTCTCCGGCTGGGGAGCGCACCTCCTACACCTCACAATGCAAGGTCTATGGACGCCACAGCAAAAATTGCTCCACATCAACCATCTGGAGCTCTTGGCGATCTTTCTAGCCCTAAAATCTTTCCAAAAACAGATTTCGGGCAAAGCAGTCCTCATTCGCACAGACAACATGACTGCAATGTATTATATCCAAAAACAGGGGGGGACACACTCTCCCCAGCTCTCCCGCTTAGCCCAGAGCATATGGAGATGGGCAATTCCCCAAAACATCTTTCTCCTGGCACAACACGTTCCAGGCGTACAAAACACCATGGCAGATCTGCTCAGCAGACAAACGCAACAACTACACGAATGGGAACTGCATCCGCAAGTTCTTCAGCCATTCTTCCAACAGTGGGGGCATCCTCAGATAGACCTCTTCGCCACCCACGAAAACAAAAAATGCCCAAGCTTCGCCGCCAGATACCCACACCCATTGTCCAAGGGCAATGCGATATGGATGAACTGGTCAGGCAGATTTGCATACGCCTTTCCACCTCTCCCACTAATTCCATTAGTGGTCAGGAAGCTACAACAGCACTCCCTCACACTCATTCTGGTAGCTCCGACGTGGGCCAGACAGCCGTGGTACACCACGCTACTACAACTATCAGTGGTACCACATCAAAAACTGCACCTATCCCCATGCCTCCTAACCCAGAACCATGGAGAAATCAGGCACCCGGACCCAGCTCAGCTCAACCTGGCGATCTGGCTCCTGAAATCCTAGAATTCGGATACCTTAACCTTCCCCCTGATTGCATGAACATCATCATGGAAGCCAGACGTCCTACCACTAGAGCATGTTATGCCGCAAAGTGGAAAAGATTTGTTATTTACTGCCGTAACAATACAATCAACCCTTTAGATGCATCCATACAGCACATCATATGCTATCTGCTCCATCTTCACAGGTGTAACCTGGCATATTCATCCATACGCCTACACCTAGCAGCGATCGCTGCTTATCTACAAAACAGACAGCATTTATCTCTCTTCAGAGTGCCCGCTATTAAAGCCTTCATGGAAGGCCTTAAACGAGTAATTCCTCCCAGGGCACCACCTTCCCCTGTATGGAATCTAAATTTAGTTCTTACACGACTAATGGGTCCGCCCTTCGAACCAATGCATAAATGCGAGCTACAGTTTCTCACCTGGAAAACAGCTTTTCTCGTAGCTATCACTTCCCTTAGAAGGGTTGGTGAAATACAAGCGTTCACTATACAGGAACCCTTCATACAAATACATCACAGCAAGGTCATACTTCGCACAAATCCGAAGTTCCTGCCCAAGGTCATTTCCCCCTTCCATCTCAATCAATCGGTGGAATTACCTGTCTTCTTCTCGCAACCTCAATCTGTTGCAGAAAGAGCCTTACACACACTCGATGTAAAAAGGGCCTTGCTATACTACATACAAAGAACGCAACCCTTCAGGAAGACTAAACAATTGTTCGTCTCCTTCTCTCCACCACATAAAGGCAACCCCATTTCTAAATCAGGGATAGCTAGGTGGATTGTAAAATGCATACAGATTTGCTACCAAAAGGCTAAAAGAACATTATCTGTTCCGCCTAAAGCCCATTCTACAAGAAAGTTAGGGGCTTCTATGGCCTTTCTAGGGAATATACCCTTAGATGACATCTGCAAAGCAGCCACATGGTCTACACCGCACACCTTCACAAAACATTACTGTGTAGATGTGCATTCCAAGCAACAAGCTAGAGTGGGCCAGGCTGTACTAAAGACACTATTTCAAACCACTGCAACGGATACCGGTGGTCGCCGCTAGGGTTGGGTACTGCTATATAATCTATGCTAAGTGTACAATCTGCAGCTCATATGCCTCGAACGGAATATGCTACTTACCAGTATGCATCTGTTCTTGGCATGTAGAGCTGCAGAGTTGTACACGCCCACCCGCCTCCCCGGCTACCTGTATCCGTTCCAGTACATCTTATTTAGATACTACACACATGGGTTTCTCACTGTGATTACCAAGCTCCATCATTTCCCTGTTGGCGAAAAACAATCTGAGGATGGAGCCGAAGCCCATGCGCAGTACGGACCGAAGGAGGAGTCACCAAACTCGTGACTTCCAAAGACTGTCCAAGAAGAAAAACAAACTGCAAACATCCGGGCCCAACACCAGATGGCGATCTATGCTAAGTGTACAACTCTGCAGCTCTACATGCCAAGAACAGATGCATACTGGTAAGTAGCATATTCCATATCTGCCCACACTCATTTTAGCAACATTAGAATAATGAAAGACTGGATAAGTTCTAACTATATCACAAAAAAAGGAAGCGAAGTTCTAACTATACCATTCATGTTTGTCTGCAGCTGTTTGATGACAGGTCATTGGTCACTGTCCTATGTTAGGATTGTAACTACTGAACTGCAAGTAGCACAAGGATCTCTGTGACAAAGGCAGTAACCCACTGAGCTTCCACATAAAATACAGTTCATCTACAATTAAAAACTACTAACAGACAAATGATTTCTCTCCAGCAGGATCATTTAGCACCAGCGTTATCTGGGCATTTTGCATTGTCTTATTGTTGTCCTGCATCAGCCATGATAATGATAAAAACTGTTTAAATGAAGCACACACAAAGTATGTGTCCTGCTGGGACTGTGCATATTTTAAAAAGAAAAACAAATGGTAACACATTCTCTTACCTACACCATTAGTCAAACTTTGTGTCACAGCCTGATGTGATAAGCAGCTGCAGGGGTCCGGAAAGGTGATAGGAATAAACAAACTTATTTTTCCTGCGCTGCATAGAAAAAGAAATATCCATGTAATGTAACTGGTGCTCGTGTAAAGCGCTCCAATACCTTGGGGGCGAGCTTACGCTATATTGAACTATTTAAAAAAGTATTCTCTGTCATTTTCTACACATACATCCATTTTCAAACATTCTTGAGCCATTTTTTTTTCTCTCTTCTTTGGAGATCTGGGAACGTTTCCATGTTCACTATCAGCATCGGGGACACCGCAGGCCACAGAGGAAACACTCTGTGCCATCCAGGGAGACTGCGAAGCCAATTGCATTTCCAATGCTTGCTTACCTTCCAATGTGTCCCAGCAGAGTCCTGTCCCTGGAGCTGCAAACCTTCTCCGCCAACACTCTGTTGCCTCGTCCCTTCTCAGAGGCTGTGCCTTTTGGGGAATGCTCTCTCTGGGGCCCCCACCCCCATCCCTTTTCCAGCCGGGCTCTGACTGAAGAGAAACAATGTAACTTGTTACTTTGTTTCTCCTCAGTCCTGCCCTGGGTCAGCGCGAGGAGCTCTGAGCAGGCTGCAGACTGCACCTGCTTTCTACAGCAAGCCTTTCTCTCCCAGCTCTTTACCGAAGAGCTGAGGGGGCCCTCTTCACCTAACCGAAGACTGGGGGCCCCCCCGCACCGCGGGGGCTGCGGGGGTGTTTGTTACGCCCCTGGCAGTGCACACTCGGCGCTTTCTCCGACATGATGCGTGTTCTAATGGGGATTTCAACCAGACACAAACACCCAAAGAAACGTTTTGAGATAAAGTAAAGCTGCGACGTGCACGTGCTTTTGGATTCAGTTTCAGGACCGATACTAAACGGGATGAGACCAGGGACGATGAACTCCATCACTTGAGTTCCTATTTGGTGTAAATATATGATGGTGCTGCACGGTATGCCCTGTCAGGGCGGGCCCCCCTCCTCCTGCATCTCACAGTGCCTCTGTGGAGTCACGTGAGGTCGTTCAACTCACGAAAAAAGTGCTGGTGATTTCAGACTCCAGCGTTCAATGAAGAAATGACTGAAGGGCGATCAGAGGCGGAGGACTAGTCTGGCTATGGAACAGAGCAGCTTGAGTTCTAATCACGTTTGTTACCGGGCAACATTGTGTGATCCTCAGCAGATCACAGCATTTCATTGTGTCTCTGCGCATTTATCTGTCAAAGCTGGATGAACACAAGGGTAAATAAACATTGTAATACTGTATAAAACATTGTACAAACAAACATTTATCATTTCACAGCACTGTCGCCCCCCGAAATTCAGACAGACGTGGGGTCATTCATTACATGGGCCTGGCTGATTTGGACATGGAAAAATGTGAATATGGAGGAACAACACCTTTTGTTGGAAGCTACAGCAGACAACTATGGGTAAGGAAAGGAAAAGTGAGCACAGAGGGAAACAAGCACACCACTGCCTTTCTCCGAGGCGAAGCAGAAATGCCTCGGAGAAAGGCAGCGGCGCTTTCGGATTCGGGGGCGTGTTCTCCTCTTGCCATTGGCTGGAGGAGATAATTAGATTTGCGGGGTGCCGCTCGTAGGCTGTGGACATTGCTGAATCCTTGGTCAGAATCACCCTCGCTGCTGTGAATACCATCTGGGGCTGCGGACGTTACCTGATCTCACCGATTGTGCCCTCGCTGCCGTGTGGACTGCAGTGTGGGTGCAGGTGGCGCTCTACTTGCAAGGGAACTTTTATTTGTAAAACTAACTTACCCGGGACTGCGAGGACCAGGGTGCTTCGTGCTCCAGTCATCGCCCGCACCTGGCTCCTCTTCTCGGCCCCGCCCCCAACAAGCATACAACGCCTCGCGGCCCCCGCTACGCGGGAGCCGCTCGTAGGCTGTGGACATTGCTGAATCATTGGTCAGAATCACCCTCGCTGCTGTGAATACCATCTGGGGCTGCGGACGTTACCTGATCTCACCGATTGTGCCCTCGCTGCCGTGTGGACTGCAGTGTGGGTGCAGGTGGCGCTCTACTTGCAAGGGAACTTTTATTTGTAAAACTAACTTACCCGGGACTGCGAGGACCAGGCTGCTTCGTGCTCCAGTCATCGCCCGCACCTGGCTCCTCTTCTCGGCCCCGCCCCCAACAAGCATACAACGCCTCGCGGCCCCCGCTACGCGGGAGCCGCTCGTAGGCTCTGGACATTGCTGAATCCTTGGTCAGAATCACCCTCGCTGCTGTGAATACCATCTGGGGCTGCGGACGTTACCTGATCTCACCGATTGTGCCCTCGCTGCCGTGTGGACTGCAGTGTGGGTGCAGGTGGCGCTCTACTTGCAAGGGAACTTTTATTTGTAAAACTAACTTACCCGGGACTGCGAGGACCAGGCTGCTTCGTGCTCCAGTCATCGCCCGCACCTGGCTCCTCTTCTCGGCCCCGCCCCTCTTGTAACTTAAATACACACCTCTCCACGCGGTAGCGGGACGCGTGCGGGGCGTAACCCGGGGCGAAGACCGGGCAAAGAGCGGGCCGTTTGAGGCCGTTCGAGGACGAGTGAGGACGGGACGGGATACCCCCTTAACCCTTATTGTGTGGTAAGAGTTGTATGCCCACACTATCATAAACCTTTATAAGCCTCGGACCTTGTATCATCGAGATTTTGGACTTGTTTGTGCACTGTTTTCCCTTAGTAATTCTGTGTAGGTTAAAAATATGCCATCAGACATAGGAAAATCACGCTCCTTAACTGTTAACACATCTAATGGTCCTGTCTCTGGCACTATAGATCAATTTTTTAAACGTGTTACTACTGTTTTAGAGAAGGAAATTGCAGAAACAGAAAAACGTTTATCCCTTGATTTGTTAACAGGCAAACGCTCTTCATTGGGCACAATTGGAAAAGCACTCTCCCCGGGGGTGTTGAACAAGGGAGTAGGTCCCATCCCTGAAAGGGACGAAATAGTTTCAGATATAAACCTCCCAGGCATGGTTCCCCCTACCGATCACACAATAAGTTCATCCACATCAGGGTTATCAGATTCGCCAAATCTGGTAATATCCTCTCCATTGACAATAGGGTCTCCCGATATCAGACATATCTCAAGAAAGAGACAAGGTTCTCCCGTTATACCATCCCTGGCTAAGAATAAGAAGACCAAATTCATAGCACAAACCTTGACTCATACTGACTTTGTAGCAACGAATAACCCTTCTTCAAGCGTTAATAATATAGGGTTATCTACTGATACGGACCCCCTGGGTGAACTACTTACAAAAATAAGGTTATGGTCAAGTCCCTCTTACTCCCCCTCTTCGAGAAGACCAGACTAATAAGCCTACACCAGGACGATTTGGGCAAGCAAATGCAGGGGATTAATTTGACACTAACTGAACTGTTAAAAACTCAGACTAAAACCACCACTGTCGAGTTAGCCACCTCTTTCCCTACTTTGCCAGAACAACCATCAACTAGTGGCATTCCAAGGGAAACGCATATTGTATTGGGGGAAAAATCGGTGGGAAAGTTATCGAAAAAAACTGCAGACAATAGTAAGATTAATCCCCCACTAAAAGACAAAAAAATAGATAGGGAAACAAGGGTGGGCAGTAGTTTCATATATGTAATGAGAGAAAAAGCCGAAGACCTAAGAAATAAAAACGTAAATAACTCTGAGGGAAAAAATAGCACATCAACAAAATATACAATGGATAATGGAAATTGCGAACCGTTTCCCCATCGCCAGTATATTCAACCAACTAGAAGATTGGACTTAGCCCCGGAATCAGCCCCTTATACGATCATTATGACAGGGGTACCTGAACTTCCAGAGAGTTCCAGGGAGGACTATTATGCCCTAAAAAATAAAATCATCTACTGGTTGAATCAAAATCGGCCACTTCCCGCACATATAGATGGGGAAATTTTAATGGTGAGAAGAACGAGCTGGGTGGGAACAAGACCAAAAGAAAGGAAGGGGGATGTGATAATCATAAACTTCAGGGACCATAGAGCCGTTAGATGTATTGGCGACTGGTATGAAGCTAGAGGAGGGGATGCTATTTCTACACACTACGTCAACTATTTTTATTCACAAGAACAGATCCCCCATCTTAAATCCCACTCTGCAAAAGACTCTTACAAAGACTGGAGGGAAGCAGACCATCAAAACGCTCGTAAATAACTGCCTAACCCCCAGTTTGGGAGCTACCCGATTAATAACCAATATCCATTTCAGACCATAAATCCACTATATCAGAACAACTATGCCCAGCTACAACAGAGGTTTAATATACCTACTTATAATCGTTTTTCAGCTTTGGGTGGTTTGGAAAATATAGTTTGACTCAACTTAGAACAGGTCCGAACACAAAATCCCACTGTGGTAAATCGAACCATCTCTAACGATACCACTTCCCCAAGTGAAAGTGTAGAAATACAGGGAATGGAAAGTAGCAACCTCTCCCCAGGTCCAATTTTAACACCATTTAGAGGAGCTGATACTGCCACCCTTGGGAATTTCTGTAATAATCAATCTATGCAGATGGTGGACGAAGTGGAAAAATCCTCGGAGCACGCACCAGTAGTAGAGGCAGCTTGTATAAATAAATGTTTAGATTTTAGAAAGGATGACAATATAATACAAATCATGTCATGGAATATCGCAGGATTACGAACCAAAATAATGAACGGAAGTCTGTTGGATTTTATCCAAGATTACCATGTAATCTGTCTACAGGAGACATGGTCTACCAATGAACAGGATCTAATGGGCTATAAAACTTATTTCTCAGCGGCAGTGGCAGGTCCTCGTGGTAGGGCCAAGGGGGGCCTGACGGTATATATAAAAAACACCATATCTGGGCTAAAAGTAACACCACTTAACCTATACCCTAACTATCAGATATTGAAACTCTCATTCCCGAAGAACGGGACAATAATTCTAGTGAATACATATGATAATGTCCCGGAAAATGAGAGAGTAAATTTACTTGAGACTCTCCGTAACAAACTTTTTAATTTGATAAAAAAAATGCTAGGATCAGATGTCCCAAGCATCATTTGGGGTGGCAATTTTAATCACCACCCCTGTGAAGTAAAAAATAGTAATATCTGTGGTATGGCAGAAGAAACAGATAAGTATATGACTCACTTCTGCCACACTAAAATTGGTGACTTTTTAAATGAAACACTGTCAGAGCTAGGCCTAGTAATCCTGAATGAAACTAACATCGCATCTGGCCAGCTAAAACCCACATATCTGGGTAGGGGTTGGGAGTCAACGATTGACTATATATTGGTTTCAACAACACTCGAAAGTAAGGCCCAGAGCTTTAGATTGATACCCAACACTTTAAGTGATCACGCCGCATTAGCTTTTGAGCTGGTCATTGACCAGGGGCTTTATACATCGCACCCGATAATGGCCACACTTACCTAGAATAATATCCACCTCACAAAAACAAATGGCTATGCTATAGGGTGGGGAATGATAGACTCAGTGGCCTTGATGAACAAGGTGGTTCAAGTGACATATCCCGCTATTGTGAAGTGCCTCAACAATGATACTAGTGAAGAAGAACTATTACATAATTTTAGCTCAATTATGGAGAAGGTGAAGGACTCTTTGACCAGAAATATGAAAGGGAATAAGGCCAAAAAAAAAAAAAAAGGTGGTTTGACCATAAGTGTACCTTGGCCCACAAATCCTTAAAAAAAGCGCTGACGAAATCTGTAAGAGATCAGGAGGAAATATGCAGATTAAGGAGGTCCTATCGTCTAGCCTGCAAAATTAGAAAACAAGAACTGAAAAAAGCGCTCTGGGACCAACTATATGAGAGTTCCCGGAATCGGAATAGTAAGCAGTTCTGGAAGGTAGTGAAGTCCCCCTTTCTGATAGATACCAGCGACATGCCAAGAGTAGAAGTAGCGATTGAGGGCCCAATATGGGCAAACCACTTTTCAAAAGTTTTTGGCAAAGTAATAGGAGTAGAGTTACTAGAGGAAAATAATCAGAGTCCACAAGATAGTTTATTTCTGATTTCCCTAAAATTTGACTTAAATAAGGTCATAAATGCGGTGAAAAAGAGCAAAAGTGGAAAAGCCCCTGGTCCAGACGGTGTACCAGTCGATTTCTTTAAGTCTGAATTAGACTTATGGGCTCCAATTCTAACAAAAGTGTTCGATGCAACAATGAACTGTGGTTTAATTAAAACATGGACCCAATCAATTATGGTACCCATCTTTAAAAAAGGAAATAGGGAAGATGTGACCTGTTATAGGCCAATTTCATTACTGGACTCTCTCGGTAAAGCTCTGGGCAGAGTGGTTCTCCAGCGCCTACAGGATTGGGCAGATGACCGTAATATACTGATATCCAGTTTGGCTTTCGAGAGGGCTTCGGAACAATTGAACAGGCTTTGAACTTAGCCCTATTAATGGGTAAATATGTCTCAGCAAAACAAGGAAGGTTACACATGGTCTATGTCGACCTTTCCGCGGACTTTGACTGCGTCTCCCATTCGAAGCTGTGGTCAGTGCTCACTCATATGGGCATAGACCCAGCTCTTGTGTATCTCTTACGGGCACTGTATTCTAATGCTTCATCTAGGGTCCGTTTTGGAACGCAGGGTGAATTATCGGATTCCTTTAATGTGGAGATGGGCGTGAGGCAGGGGTGTGTCCTGGCCCCCTTTCTGTTTTCCCTCTACACGAATGGTCTTGAGGCAGAGATGCTGAAAGGGGCCCAGGACCTCCCACGAGTGAAAAATCACCCCATCCCTGCCCTTCTCTATGCGGATGACGCAGTAATACTGGCACGTACCCCGCGAGAGTTGGAGAAAGCTTTAGATAGATATTCAAAATTCATGGGTAGCTTGGACCTCAAAATAAATATAAAAAAAAACATATGCGATGGAGGCAGGAAAAGGAAAGAAAAGGGGAAGGTCTATCTATCTTGACAAAGAGAAAGTGGATTCGACCACACAATATCCATATCTTGGGGTCATGATAGATGACAAACTTAACTGGAAAGCGGCTATAGAAGCCCGCAAACACCAACTTTTGCGAGCAATTATTGCCCTTATAAAATTTTCCCAGAAGCTTGGAAAGAGGCCACCAGTAGAGCTCCTCCGCATTTATAAAGCAAAGTGTCATTCCATCGCACTTTATGGGGCGGGGTTGTGGGGACATAAAAACACCAATGCCCTCCAGATAGCAGAGAACACATTTTTGAGATTCCTACTGATGGCACCCAAGCGAGCATCCACCTTTGCCTGTCATGCAGAACTTGGTCTGCCCCATATCGAAGATTTGGCTAAAATCCAACCTCTTTTGTTGTGGCGCCCTATCTGGACGTCAACAAAAAACTCAATCACAAAAGAGATAGTGGCTGATTGCATGTCTCTGGAACACGCGGGGAAAATTGACTGGCTGCTTTATGTGAAAAACCTCCTTATAGATTTGGGGCTCAATAAATACTATGTTAACCCCGAACTAATTGCTGAAATTTCGAAGAAAGACCTAAAAATAAGGGCCCTCAGCCACATGGAAGAATTACGGTTGAGTAAGGAGATAAAAAAATATCTGCTCAACACTCCCTGATAGTCATGACCACACTGGAAATGGAACCATACTTGACCTATGTCGAGTCACAATTTGAGCGTTTTTTGTTGACACGATTTAGATTGAATGTTTTCCATAGGCTTGTAGCCTTCCCAAAAAATCATGACTGGAAAGAGGGTTTAATGGCATGCCCTTGTGATGAGTTGTCGGAACAATCAACAATGCATACGGTATTGTTCTGCAAATTCTACTTTACTCATCGCAAACTATGGCTAATCCCATTGTTGAGAACCCTTGGTCTTAGAAGGTGTCGTCCCGCCATGTTGCATCTACAACTCCTGAATAACATACTGACTATGAAATATGTTAGTACGTTTTTAAAGTGTATTTTTAAACATAGAGTAAATCTTGATTGAACTAATGTTCATTTTTATAAGGAATCTTTTAAAATGTGTGCATTGTGTATGATATGTTTTATCTGTACTTTAATGGTTATTTTTGTTTTTTTATAACTGAATAAAGATTTACTTACTTACTAATTAGATTTGTTGAAAAAAACACGCCCCCGAATCCGAAAAGGACAGGGCCTGATCGGAGTGACGGGGCTCTTCTCCAATGGCTGGCCAGCATCCAAGAGGCCAGCAAATGGAGGACAGGGGAGAAGAGGGGCGGGTTCAAGCCCCTCTTCTCCAAGTCATTAAATCTCAGATCGAGACTGCACAAGCGCAGCCTTCGAGCCGAGACCTAAAAATCAGCGTGCACTTAATTCCCCATTGACGAAGTTCAAGTTTCACCGTGTAGTAGGAAGCCCTACGTTTTTGTACGTCAGCCGCATAGTTTGGAAATATTGTAACTGTCTGGTTCTCTACCTGTTATGGGCCTTTGGTGCGAGCAATCTGTATGATGTTATGGCCCGGTCGGTACACGGTGTTCTGGTTCTGCTGAAAAGAAGTTGGATGTTTTGCCCCCTAGGAAGGTTTGCGTTAGCCATTGTTCCAGGTATAAATCCATTCTAAGACCCTCAATCTTCTTGGGGAGGCCCACACCAGAATGTTATTCTGATCCAGCGTGAGACTGGGAAATGGGAACAACATATACCGATATCCTCCCTGCGTCTCAGACCCGACGTCACACTAGCTCATTTACAAACATATTCATTGGTGGGGCCCATAACACCAACACTCATACGTCTCTCTCACGAGTCTGCACACAGGAGGGATGAGTAATTCAAGCGCTGGACATGTGGGGGGAAATACCTTATAACCTGTAGAGAGAGAAACGTTATTTTACAAAATATACATTAACATCCTTCACCTATAGATATCTAGTCCCAAACATCAAGGCTCTCCACCCACTTGGTCAATGGACCAATTTAGTTGGATTGGTTGATGGTGATTTAGAACCAGCTAAAACACATTTTGAGACTCAGAATCCTTATTTCCATAACGAAACCACAAACTAATTTCTTGTTAATGAACATTTGTTTATCTAAATTTTCATAATGATTAATATATGCATTTGTCTCGTCAAAGTTTAGAGTTTTTAGATCAATTCAAGTAAATCGCAGAACATCATATTTACCTAATCTGGCTATTCGAAGTCCTCTAATTCATTGGTTCTGCTTAACCAAATTTTGTCGTAAATTGTCCTGAAAAGCAGGCCAAAGCCCAAAGTCCTCTGCTCAGCACGCTACAGTCCCAATTTATCAAAGGACCAGAAATCGTGCAAGCATCTATCATAGCCCGTGGATTTAGAAAAAGTTTGCAGTCATCAAGCGGTCAGGCAGCATCTGGATCATCAGGAAAGGCGTCACGGACATAGCTTCGAACAAGGAAAAGATAAAGTAGCTGAGTATCTCTCCCTATTCTACTACACTTTTTATAATAAAATCAAGTTAAAGAAGATACAAATTTAAGCTTTAGAACAGTCGTGATTGGCTGGTTGAGATCGTCCGACTTTCATTCGCAGATTCTTAGTACAGTTCGAGGGGTGAGGTCACTGGTCAGCAAAGTGTCGGCTTGTTCCGGTTTACTGTAAGGTTGATTGTTCCCCTGTCTTAGCGAACGTCCCGTTTCGTATCCTTGACCGGGTACATGATGTGCAAAGGTCGCTTATGAGGTTTAGGAAATTTCTTCCACGTGCTCAGCTCACTCCGCGCCTCATGAGACAGTGGCCACTTCTGCGTGTGGTGACAGCGGCATATTGGATTTAGGCCCAGATGCCAACTTAAGCAAAACAAACACAAAAGAATAATTAATTCATCGAAATGGAGATTCTAATGTTAACCCCTTGCTAATCCCTCTATGTGCTTGTATTTATCTAGCATATAGTGACATTTAAAGCAATTATATTCACCTTTTTCGATCCTCCTCGAGGGTGCAACATCACATAGCAACATATATCATGAAGTATTCTATTACCACATATACTATTGTTAATAAGCGTACAGTTTTTAGTTATTTAGCCATGCAAATAGCAAATCCCATGTATAGTTTAAGTTTTAATAATGTTGATTAGTATACATGCAATACTCGTTTAATAATATTATAATTAATAGATTATATAATTAGTATTTTCCTGCAGGAATAGAGGAGGTATACAACATTTTGCACTAACTCCTCCATCAATCCCCCCTTTGGTGATTTTATCACCACAATACCTACAATTTTGTAAATTTATTATGAAAAGAAAATGAATTCAAAGAATTTTATTTCACATTTCTGTTTCCCCAATTTCTTCTCCTCTTGCTTTTCTATATATACTATCTTTCATTTCTTCTAATTCTACTTCTTCAAATTCTCTTTCTCGACTTTTATTTTCTCTCTTTCTCAAAGTTTCTCTTCTGAGATGTTTCTGTATTTTCTTTCTTTTGCAACATATACATCCTAGTCTTAAAACTAATACTAGAAAAATTACACAGGTTAATGGAAATAAGATTCTACCTATAAATATACTACCTAATTTTAATAGGAAATCTTTAAGAGAGGATAGTTTCTTTCCAATCTTTTCCCAAACACCTTCAACCTCCAGTGGTGCAATTTCCTCATGCAAATCAGTTATATTTGTAATGTATGACTTTAGATCTTGACTTTCGTCCGGAATATAAGTACAACAATGTTGAACTTTCAGCATTCCACAGACTCCACCCTCTTTTGCCAAAATTATATCAAGGGCAAGTCGATTTTGCATTACCATGGCACGCATGGCAACCATCTCTGTATTTACCAATAAAAATCCTCCAGCGGTGCTTGTTGACAAGCGATCCACTACTGTTGATAATTTTCTAATTTTATGTGCATTCAGAGATATTCCCACTGCTGGTATCAATGCTCCAAAAATGTCTCCCACAATTTCTGACCAAGATTCTCTCTTTCTACGTGTTAGTTGTCTACCTAACTCATGTACACCACCTCTTCCTCTTCCCACATGTAATATATTTGGGAAAACCAGGCCCACATAACATGTGCCAAACCAGTGATCTAGTAATAGATAATATGCTTTGTTCCGGCAGATAAAATATAATCCAGGAAAAACTGGATAATTTCCTCCTTTAAATCCCCATCCACCCATGATTCAATATGTATCATGGCAATCACTTGTACCTACAAAATAATTATCATATGCAGTTTGATTCCTTCTAATACACAACTTTCCTTTCTGAGGCCAATCTAAAGCCATTGTTGGACTAGCTTCTTCTTTCAAATGCTTTTCCTTTTCAACATCCCAGACTGTCCTTTCTGCTCTACCCTCAGATGCTTTCTTTTGCATTTTCAATCTCCTTTCTTCAACCATATCCAAGAACATTTACTCCTCCATCTTTAAACTACAAGTTAGATTATTTCTAAATATGGACTCTGTTAATTCTTTAGTTTCTAAGAAAAATTCACCTAATACCTTTGCAGGTTTTACTTTATTCAATTTGTTAATTACAAGTACTTGTGAAAATATGTTATCTACATCTGAAAAGTAATATTCTAATTTCCCTATTTTGTAAAACAAACTTGCTATTACACTACATGTTATTCCATACGTTACTAGGAGGTGATGATAGGTCACTCCCTCAGATACCGATGCAGATATTTGCATCCAGACGTAGCAGTCCCTCACGTCCATTGTCTTTACATGTTCATATAGTAATTTTGAAAATACATTGTTAGAGAAATCATTTATAGACCTGTCTTTTTTTTTTTTATTTTTTTTTTTTAATTTTTTATTCAATTCAGTGAGGCAAGAATGTTACATAGATTTCATAATATACAGAAAACAGCCTTAAATTAGGTGCATATACAAACATACAATCAAATACAACAAAGATAGTCCTTGACTTTACAGACGAACCCGCAGCTGATCATCAAAAAATACATTCCTATACCCAGTTTGCGATCGGCTCCCATATTGCTACCCCGAGCTTCTTTCTTGCCCTACCTTTTAATTTATACAGGGCCATTTCCAAATTATACAATGATATAAGCTTAGCCCTTCAGTTATCAAAAGAGGGGGGTTCTGAATCTAACCACTGAGATGTTATACATAGCCTCAACACCGCCATACATATGAACTTGAATCCTCTGTATGAAACCGTTTTACTCCCCGCATCCGTACCATGTTCTATTCCGAACAAAACCAAATGTGCAGTCAAGGTGATCGAGATACCCAAAGATCCTAAAATAAAACGTTCAATATCCAATAAGAGCGATGGACAGGAAAAGAACATATGTATTGAGTCTGCAGCATATACCCCACATCTGGCACAGCTCGTCCCCCTTCCAGCCTTCCACTTTGTAATCTTTGCTGGCGTATAATATAGATTAAACGCGGCCATATACGCTTGACTTCTTAAGCTGCCAGAGAGCAAAATGGCATTAGCAGTCCTCCAAGCCAGCTGAAGGTCAATATTGGTCAAAGTTAATTTCCCCTCCCACATTGTCTCAAATTTGTGGATATCATCAGGCTCCTTCAACATAAATTCTTCATATAATTGACCAATTTTAGATTTACGCTTTATCAGCTCCAAGATCCGAATCTGGGACACTTGACAATTCCCCCTCGCAATTTCGGCCTGAAGGAAGCTTCTGAGTTGCAGGTATTTAAAAAAATCCGCCCTACCAACCCCAAATTTCTCTTGTAACGATAGAAAAGTAAGAATATTGCCAATTTCAAAAAGATCCCCTATTACCCTTATACCTTGCTGTGACCACCTCCTCATAACCGAATCATGACATATAGTGGAAGGCAAACCATACGAGTCAAAAGGTGTGCACCATAAGATAGTAGGCATATCTAATTGTTTCCTGAGCCTCCTCCATACTGCATATGCTGCCTGTATAATCTTAAACCTAGTCTTTTTATAGTAGCTAGGCTCTAGCACTTTAACCAACAATCCTCGAGCCGAGTCACCAAGACACCATTCATAAATTGAAGGGGAAAAGGCAGCCTCCAGTACCTCAGTATTCCCACATAACAAAACCCCCATATATTGGAACAGTGAAACACAATAATAAGCATAGAAATTAGGAATAGCGAGACCTCCCCGCTCTACCGGCAAATATAGCCATTTCATCGCCCTTCTAGAGTGCCGATACCCCCAAAAGAACCGTGAGCACATACGCTCCATTCTCTTAAAAAAAATATTAGGAAACATAATTGGGATCGCCCGAAACAGATATAAAAACTTCGGGAAAATTGACATTTTTAATACATTCCCCCTTCCATATATAGATAGATGGAGCCTATTTAAGCGCTCCAAGGTGTTAGTTACTGATATAATCAGTGGATCAACGTTGATCCTTGGTATCTCTTGGATTTTAACAGAGATAAGCACCCCTAAATACATTGCCTCCTTGGATATATCCATCCCTGATGGTAGACCAGCCTCCGTATGTAACACCTGTGTCTTGTCCAGATTCAGTTTATAGCCTGATACTACACCGAAGTCTCTAGTAGCAACCACAATTCTTTCCATGGCTTTACCAATATCCGCAGACAACACCGCCAGATCATCCGCATAGGCCAAAACTTTCACTGAATACAGGTGTGCTTTAACCGGACAGATTTCAAGATCAGCCTCCAATCTGTTTATAAGAGGATCTATATATAGAGCAAACAGAAGTGGGGAACAGGGGCACCCCTGCCTCGTGCCCCTGCTAACCATAAACCTCTGAGACTCTTCTCCCCCTAATCGTACTATTGCATTCGGCATACAATACATAGACTGTATTGCTCTTATAAAGTTCCCAGGAAAAGACTTCCACCTCATCACTGCCCACAAAAACTCCCAGGAGACCCTGTCGAATGCCTTTTCGGCATCCAACAGGGCCACCCCAGCAGGAGCCCCCGTTGCCTGCGCCCAATCGAAAACCGAGATAAGCCGCCTAACGTGGTCCGTAGTACCTCTCCCGGCTATAAATCCGTGTTGCCGTAATGAGACTAAGGGAGTAATAACCGACCCCAATCTCTTTGCTAAACATTTAGAATATATTTTGTTGTCGGCATTTATAAGTGAGATTGGGCGATATGAAGAATGCTCACAAGGATCCTTTCCCTTCTTCTTAAAAATTATTATTACTGTTTCCGACCAGGAAGCTGGGGGAAACCCCCTAAATGCAGCCTCAACCACCAAAGTAAATAACCCAGCTAAGCTCTTCCTAAACTTGGTGTAAAACTCCAACGGAATTGAGTCAGACCCCATCGCCTTCCCTGAGGCTAATGAGAGCATAGCAATCTCAATCTCCTCCCAAGAAATCCCTTCTACCAATTCCTCTTTATCCCCCTGTTCTAACTCAAGAGGGCTCGTTTCCTCTAAATATTGCTGTATTCCCCTAACCGGTTCTGCTGTATATAATTTCTCATAGTACTTTTTAAACGAATCATGAATTAGGGAGGGAGTCTCAAATACATTCCCATCTCTATCCTTAATCTTTAATATCCTGGAATAGACCTCCTTTTGTCTAAGCCTTTTAGCCAAGACACTCCCAACCTTTTCCCCATATTCATAAAACTCCCTTCTATGAGCTTGGTATTTAGCAGCTGCCTCATCGGCATATCCTTGATATAAAATTGAGCGAAACGCTGCTACTTCCGCTTGGGCCTCGGTCACCCTCCCAGCTAATTTTATCTCAGCAGCTAGTTTATGCTCCAACAGCGAGAGGGCCGCCAAGTCGTTTAGACATTTCACACGGTCCTCCTTCCGCTTCCTTGCTGCAAACCTTATTGTCTCGCCTCTTATACCCGCTTTAAGAGCATCCCACAGAATCTCGGTCCTAGCAGATCCAATGTTCAACTGAATAAAATCAGGGATCCATTTTTCCATCCAGCTACAATAGTCATGATTCATCAATAACTTCCTATCAAAAGTCCATTTCCTTCCTTTGACACTTAGCCCACCGCATTCAAACTCCAATACAACTGGGCTATGATCTGAAATTATCTTTGGGGGAACGTTTATAGAGGCACTCAATAATATAACATCAGAGACCAAGAATAAATCGAGTCTTGCCATCATCTTGTGTGAGGCAGAAAAATACGTAAACCCATCTTGCCCTGTTTTTAGTTCCTCCCAAGCATCATATAAACCTTGATCTTGAACCAATGCCTGCAAGCTCTTAAAAGCTCTATGTTTCCTGCCCTTATAGACTTTGGCTGTCCTTATATTCAATTGTGAATACATATGTATATTTAGATCCCCACAAACCAACATAGGCTGAGGATAACTAGACAACTCTGTGTTAATTACCGGAAAAAAATCTGGGTCATCTTCATTTGGTGCATATATTGAACACAGTGTCATTACTTGCCGTGAAATTACTACCTCCATTAACACCCACCTCCCAAATTTATCCGCTTTATATTTTTTAACCTACAACAGTCCCCTTTTAGCCAAAATTGCAACCCCCTTTTGATTAACTGCCTGCGATGTACATGCCAACAATTCGAGCCCCAGAGAGCCGAGCCAGGCCCTATTAGACCATGCTATATGTGTTTCTTGTAAGAAGAGCAGATCCCATGAACTTTTATACACAATTCTAGCTAACACTCGTCTTTTCTTAACGTCATTTAGACCACAGATATTTAATGAGCAGCAAGTTAATTTCATCATTCAAACAAAAGAAAGAATTCTTACGAAAAAAAGACACACTGATATCGAATAGCTTGCTCTGCTTATATTTGATGCTATCAGCATTTTCCAAGGACAGTATGCTGTTTTTTACCTCGAGCCCCACTGAATTGATTACCACCCAACCCCTAACCCCCTTATCACCCCCCCCACCACCACCAGCAACTGCAACCACCCCACCCCACCCTGAACCTCCCTCAACAGGCATTGGGAGCTAGTCCCTGTTGATGGTAAGCCCGTGCTTGGCCCCACCTCTTTCACCCCCCCCCCGTACTCCAACAACCAAAAAAAAAAGTAATGAGGCAAACTATAGAAAGGCATTTAGCATAGTTAGACACATACCTATAACTGCATAGCTACGTCGCTTCATTTCTACATCCCTACATCACTACATCACTATAAGCATCGAAACCAGTAATCCTCAATTTGCCTAACTAATCACATTGACTGGAGATATTCATTTGCCTTAACTTCTGATGTAAAAAACTGACTATGACCACCCTTAATGACTTTTAGTTTAGCTGGATTCTGTAAAAACGCCTGGGCCCCCTTTGCTTGAAAACCAGATATAAGCTGTCTTAGCCTCCAGCGACGCTCCACCGTATCATGACAATAGTCTGGCTGGACAAAAAACTCACACCCCCCAGCATTTCTTCTCTTATTCGGACGGGCCAGATCATGTAACTCCTCCCTCGCCCTGAAATTATTCAAACATATTAGGAGAGCCCTAGGGAATTCTACCTGGCCCTTCTTCTGGACAAAAGGAAATCTGTGAGCCCTTTGAACCTCTTTTTGCCACTCCCAATGCCCCAGTTCCGGGAAAGCCTCTGTTAGTAACGCCACCATGAACTTTAGCGTGTCTGAACCCTCCTTTCCCTCTGGTATCCCAAGCACCCTCAAATTATTACGCCTAGACCTATTTTCAAGGTCAGAGATCTTCCAGCGTGTGTCCTCACGCTGCGCTTTAAGAAACTCTGTTAGTTCTTTCTGGGCTGATAATTCATCCTCGAGTGTAGAGATCCTTGCCTCTGCCTCGGTTATCCTTGTGGACACATCCACACATGTCTTTGCGACTCGTCTTACAGCGTTTTGCAACTTTTTACACGCACTCTGAGTACGTAGCAAGCCGGTCTGAGTCTCAGCCCTATGAGTCATAATTAAATCATAAATAGTCGCTAAGGTAATTTCTCCAGGGGTTGACTCCTCCATCCTTTGTTGACCTTGTGGGGGCGCGACTGGATTGCCGGGTAGACATAACAAAATAGAACTCGGGGAGCTCTGGTCATCCCACCTAAATGAAGCCTCAGATCCTCTCAAGACCCCTCCACTGTCAATCTCCTCACCGCTCCTCAGGGGCTCTGCCGGGTCTCCTCCGATCTCTTCTTCTCCCCCCAGACTAGCCCCTTCCAGCCACTCTTGGACCACGCTGTCCACTGAGGATCTATCGGACAAGGAGAAGAAATCCTCCGTAGTAGATCCTTTATCCGGTGCTTCCCCTAAGCCTGATGGAGGCTCAAGAACATATATCATGACATTTTCTATTACCACATATACTATTGTTAATATGCGTACAGTTTTTGTTATTTAGCCATGCAAATAGCAAATCCCATGTATAGTTTTAAGTTTTAATAATGTTGATTAGTATACATGCAATACTCGTTTAATAATATTATAATTAATAGATTATATAACTAGTATTTTCCTGCAGGAATAGAGGAGGTATACAACATTTTGCACTAACTGCTCCATCAATCCCCCCTTTGGTGATTTTATCACCACAATACCTAAAATGTTGTAAATTTATTATGAAAAGAAAACGAATTCAAAGAACTTTATTTCACATTTCTGTTTCCCCAATTTCTTCTCCTCTTGCTTTTCTATATATACTATCTTTCATTTCTTCTAATTCTACTTCTTCAAATTCTCTTTCTCGACTTTTATTTTCTCTCTTTCTCAAAGTTTCTCTTCTGAGATGTTTCTGTATTTTCTTTCTTTTGCAACATAAACATCCTAGTCTTAAAACTAATACTAGAAAAATTACACAGGTTAATGGAAATAAGATTCTACCTATAAATATACTACCTAATTGTAATAGGAAATCTTTAATAGAGGATAGTTTCTTTCCAATCTTTTCCCAAACACCTTCAACCTCCAGTGGTGCAATTTCCTCATGCAAATCAGTTATATTTTTAATGTATGACTTTAGATCTTGACTTTCGTCCGGAATATAAGTACAACAATGTTGAACTTTCAGCATTCCACAGACTCCACCCTCTTTTGCCAAAATTATATCAAGGGCAAGTCGATTTTGCATTACCATGGCACGCATGGCAACCATCTCTGTATTTACCAATAAAAATCCTCCAGCGGTGCTTGTTGACAAGCGATCCACTACTGTTGATAATTTTCTAATTTTATGTGCATTCAGAGATATTCCCTCTGCTGGTATCAATGCTCCAAAAATGTCTCCCACAATTTCTGACCAAGATTCTCTCTTTCTACGTGTTAGTTGTCTACCTAACTCATGTACACCATCTCTTCCTCTTCCCACATGTAATATATTTGGGAAAACCAGGCCCACATAACATGTGCCAAACCAGTGATCTAGTAATAGATAATATGCTTTGTTCCGGCAGATAAAATATAATCCAGGAAAAACTGGATAATTTCCTCCTTTAAATCCCCATCCACCCATGATTCAATATGTATCATGGCAATCACTTGTACCTACAAAATAATTATCATATGCAGTTTGATCCCTTCTAATACACAACTTTCCTTTCTGAGGCCAATCTAAAGCCATTGTTGGACTAGCTTCTTCTTTCAAATGTTTTTCCTTTTCAACATCCCAGACTGTCCTTTCTGCTCTACCCTCAGATGCTTTCTTTTGCATTTTCAATCTCCTTTCTCCAACCATATCCAAGAACATTTACTCCTCCATCTTTAAACTACAAGTTAGATTATTTCTAAATATGGACTCTAATGTTAATTCTTTAGTTTCTAAGAAAAATTCACCTAATACCTTTGCAGGTTTTACTTTATTCAATTTGTTAATTACAAGTACTTGTGAAAATATGTTATCTACATCTGAAAAGTAATATTCTAATTTCCCTATTTTGTAAAACAAACTTGCTATTACACTACATGTTATTCCATACGTTACTAGGAGGTGATGATAGGTCACTCCCTCAGATACCGATGCAGATAACTGCATGCAGACGTAGCAGTCCCTCACGTCCATTGTCTTTACATGTTCATATAGTAATTTTGAAAATACATTGTTAGAGAAATCATTTATAGACCTGTCTTTATGTAAATAATTTCTGTCTATATTAGTCGGATATACTTTCTGAAACTTTTCTACATTAGTTTTATTCCCACTATGTCCTTCTATTGTTTCTAGTGTAACTTTAAATGAGATCATTAAAGCACTCCATAGAAGCATTAGTAATCCTGTACAACAACAACACATTTTTAACCACCTTCTAAGAAATACACATTTAGTTTTTCTATTCTCTGTGTTTGCCATTTCGAAAAATTATCAGT
Source organism: Triturus cristatus (assembly GCF_964204655.1). Classification (NCBI taxonomy): domain Eukaryota; kingdom Metazoa; phylum Chordata; class Amphibia; order Caudata; family Salamandridae; genus Triturus; species Triturus cristatus. The sequence goes on along the minus strand of NC_140586.1, from coordinate 294,894,760 downwards.
GTCTTTTGACTTAGCCTCTTCTACTTCACAGCTAGTTTTGTCTAACCCAAGGCTCTAAGCACCTCTTTGGTTCTATCAGTTATGTCTTTTCCAGTAATTTATTGTCTTTCCATTGGTATCACTTTTGGTCTTTTCAGTTTGGCATTTGATCGTCTGTCACTTTTCTTTCACAATCTTGATACAGAACTTCCTGAACATCCGTTTCTTCTCCAATGTCGGACAAGATAACTAAGGATTTCCGATTCGTCTTCCTCAACCACTTTTGGTACAGTCACCTCTTGATTTTCTTGGCTATCCGCCTCTTCTTTTTATTTCAGGCAGCGCCACATATGACCATTCCGGCGACTTATACTTCTGGTTAGGTTTTCTTGTTCTCTTATTTTCTTCTGTTGTCGTTTTTCCCTCGTCTTTTAATTTTCCTTGACTAGATACTTCATTCACTTGTTTAGCTCTGGATGAATTTACTCGTGTCAGTCGGTATCTTAATCTCTTTATTTTGTTTGGCCAGATTTCATCTCTTGCTGATCTTTTCAATTTATTTCCCTTTTCGTTTTTCTCAGCTCTCCATGTTCTTTTTCTCAGGACTCGACCTTCTGGTGCTTCTTCATCACTGTCCTCTGAATCTGTTTCAACTTGACTTTTACTTTCAGCTGTTTTTCTTTCCACCACTTTTTATTTTCCTTACTTCTGTCCCTCCTCGTGTTTCTTGCACACAATCTTCCTGCTGACTAACCGTCCCTTCCTCTAACTGGATGTTCGAATTCCCTACAACTCCTCAGGGGTCTTCCGCAAAAATCTTTCCCTCACTTTCTGTATCTGTCACCTGACCATCTGCTTTTGTTACTTCAGGTGGAATTTCTCTCAACTTTCCATCAGGAATTTCTTTATCGAGAACTTCTTTAATTGTCTCTTCACTGTTGTTCTCTTTTCCTGTATGTACCTGTGCTTGTTCAGTATCTGAGTCTGAGCTGGTATCAGAAATCTGCAACTTCCTCCTCAAGGGAACGTTCTCTGGGGTAACGGTCAAATTTGGTTCTGACTCCCCCCTTTCAGAATTTTGTCCTGTTCTAGTGTCTTCAGTATCCGATTCAGAGCTAGTTTCTGATTCTTCAAAATACTCTCCTTCCTTGTTATCCACTGGGTTTGGAATTCACAAGGTATGACTAGCATGTATCCAGTTCTTTATTCCTGCACACTTTACAGCTGTTGTTGTTGTTAAAATCACTTGTCGTGGTTTTCCCCAACGTGGGACCAAACAGTTCCTTCTGCTGTGCACTTTAATTCTCACCCAGTCACCTGGGCTCAGATCATGAGCTGGCTTCTTTTCAAGGGTGGTGGCATCCAATCCAACCTGATGAAACACAGAATGTACGGCGTCAGCCAACCCCTTACAGTAATCCAACACCAAGTCATCAGAGATAGGCAATAACTTGTTGACTGGTATGAATACATGCCTCATTGCTCTCCCCATCACAATCTCATGGGGACTAAAACCTGTGTTCCTATCTGGAATTGATCTAATAGTCATGAGTACCAGAGGCAAGACATCAGGCCATTTCAGTTCTGTGGCTAAACACATCTTTTCTAATCTGTTTTTAATAGTGCCATTTACCTGTTCTACCACACCAGAAGCCTCTGGCCGATAGGCACAATGCAGTTTTTGTTGTACATTCAATGCTTCACAAATTAGCTTCATGATTTCATCATGGAAATGGTTTTCTCTATCTGACTCAATTGTGACTGGAAACCCAAATCTTGGGATGAACTCCCTCAAAAGCAGTTTTGCTACTGTTATTCCATCACTTCTTCTTGTGAGATATGCTTTTACCCATCTAGAAAACAGGCAGACCAAAACATACCTCAACCTGTTACAGGGAGGCATCTCAATGAAGTCGATTTGCATTCTGGTGAAAGGCCATACTTCTTGACCTATCGTTCCTAGACTTACCACTGTTTTTCTTCCAGGATTTAACTGTTGACATATAAGGCATCTTTGACAAAGGCTCTCAGCTACAGGTCTGAATTTTGCATTGTACCATGTCTGCTTAAATATTCTAAGCATTGCATCTCTCCCTACTTGTGCTTGTCCATGATATATCCAGGCCATGGCTGACACCATGCTATCAGGCATAACTGGTCTTCCATCCCGATAGACCCACACATGATCTGTTTCCCCTAGTGCACATCCTGCCTTGACCCATTGTCTCATTTCCTCATCTCCTGCTTCTTCCTGTAACTGCCTCACTTCTTCCCATGTATTCACAATGTTAGTAAACAACAAGGGACATGAATTAATTTCCTTCTCTTTTGCCCTGTTCACCGAATTCTGATTTCGCGCACAATATTGAGCCATATCGTTTGCATACTGATTCCCAGCTGCGATATAATCTCCGGTCTTTGAATGTGCAGCACACTTCACAACAGCCAATTGCTTAGGCAGCTGTATCATCTCAAGCAATTTCCCAACCACTTCAGCATTCTTTATAGGGGTTCCACTTGAAGTCAGAAATCCTCTCTGTGGCCAAATTTGGCCAAAATCATGCACAATACCGAAGCCATACTGACTATCAGTTATCACAGTCACTCTCACATTCTTTACCAACTTACATGCTCTAGTTAAAGCAAAAGTTCAGCAACTTGGGCTGACTTTACTCCCTTTAGGTAAGATGCATTACTGCTGCTACTGTGCACACTGCATAAGCTGCTCTCAAAATTCCTTTGTCTGTTCTCAAGCATGATCCATCCACAAACATCACATAATCACTTTCTGTCAAAGGTACATATTTTATATCAGGTCGTGGTTTTGTACAGAAATCAAGCACATCCAAGCAGTCATGATCCACATCATCTCTGACTTCCACATTCTCAGCATCCGGCAATAGCGTTGAATGATTCACATTCAGACATCTTACAAGGCTCACATTCGTTGCACCTAATATGACTTTTTCATATTTAGTCAGCCGACTATGTGTCATGAACTGAGTGCGGCTCCTTGTTAGAAGGATTGCCACATCATGAGGTACAAATACTCACACACGATATCCCATCACAATTCCTTTGCTCTGTTCCAGACTCCTACAAGTGGCAGCCACTGTTTTCAGACAACCAGGTAACGCTACAGCTATTGGGTAGAGTATAGCTGAAAAATATGCAATTGGTATTCTCAGTTTTCCATGTTTCTGTATTAATACAGAGAGTGCACATCCATTCCTTTCGCTGCAGTATAGTTCAAACTCCTTCTCATAATCAGGCATACCAAGTGCTGGTGCCTCACACAAGCTGTCTCTCAATTGTTTAAAGGCTGTTAACTCTTCTTTATTCAATTCAAAGGGATCTTTTACATCACTTCTCGTCAGGCGTACCAAAGGTTTTGCAATCAGGAAAAAGTTACTTATCCACTGACGACAATATCCTACCATTCCAAGAAACATTCTTACTTCTCTTTGCGTCATTGGTGCTCTCATTCCTTTTATTATCTTGATTCTCTCTGCAGTTATTTTCCTCAATCCTTTTTTAATTTTATGGCCTAAATATTGTACTTCTTTCTGGCAGAATTGCAATTTCGATGGGGATACTTTAAGGCCTCCATCTGCTAAATGATTTAACAATGCTATGGTATCCGCTACACAAGCTTCTCATGTTTTTGACGCCACAAGCAGGTCGTCGATATATTGCACTAGTACTGAGCTTCCGGACATCTCCAGATCTTCTAAGGACTTTTTCAATATCTGGTTAAATATTGAGGGGCTCTCTTCGCCAAACCGGAAAGCAAAAATCTGCTGACTGTCTTGATGCAATAGGATGGAAAAGAAAGCATGACACAGGTCAATTACTGTGTACCATTCTGCATCATGTGGAATCTGATATCAAATCACAGATGGATTTGGTACAATAGGACAACAAGACAACTATTTTGTTTATTGTTTCTCAAATCTTGCACTATTCTGAACGTTCCATTAGGCTTTTTCAGACCCATAATTGGTGAATTACATGGACTACTCATTATTTCTCTCAAAATACCTTGTTTAATCATTTTCTCTATTATAGGAGTAACTCCTTCAATTATTTCGGGTGTCAATTTGTACTGAGGAATATTTGGGTAACTTATTCCTTCCTTTACAGTCACTCTTACAGGATCTACATTTTTCATTAATCCTACATCTTCTCCTGTGAAATCCCAGACCTCTGTCTTTACTGTCTTTTCCAGTTCCTTTGGTAGTTCTTCAGGGTTAAATACAGCAAATGCCTCAGTAATCTCAGGTTCCATATTAGCCATAGTCATTTTATATAGTACATCTTCATCAGGGGTCTCAAAAGCTATACCATTGTGAGTGCAAAATATGGTGCAATTAATTTTGCACAATAAATCTCTTCCTAACAAATTTACAGGGCTTGAATCACACACGACAAAGCGGTGCATTTCAGAAAATGTCCCTATGTTAACTTTTACTGGTTCAGTGTGCTACGTTTTAATCTGTCTATTGGATACCCCAACTACTTGGATTGTTTCATCCGAGAGGAAGGTTTTTAACATCAGCTGACTTGACAGTTGAACGAGTAGCACCAGTATCTACTAAGAAAGTAATATTTTCATCATTTACCTTTCCATCGACAAAAGGGCCTGCCTGGCATACTTCTAGAGTTGCGCCAAGTACGCACTCTTCTTCCTCCCCTCGGCACCGTCAATAGCTTTCTTCTGACTCACTCTCATCGCGTTGTAGCCAATACTGAGAAACAGCACTAGCGCGCGGCAGCTTAGTTACCTGTTCTTCGTTGTAGAATCCTGTCTCATTACTGTATTTCTGAAGATCTACGCTCTGTGGAAAAGGCGGGTTTGGCGCCTGATTCTGTTGGGCAACAACCTGCTGCTGTCGCTGTGGTTGACAACTCACCTCTTTCTGCACCTGCAAATTCTTTTTTTTATTTTTTAAATGTGTTTAATAGTTTCAACCAAGACAATGTTAACAAGATCCACATTCCATCACCAGAGATCAACTCCAATTCAACCCCTTCAGCCCACTCAACCCCCACCCCCCCTTGAGGCAGAAGAAGCTAAGGACAATTACATTAACAAAATGGAAACAACTCACTATTATACAGAGGCAGAGCTATCAAAGGAGGGTACACTGAGAAACAGCCAATGGGGACCCCACGGACGGGCCCAATAAAAACCAAACTCTGCGGATGATGAAGGGATCAAAGTTACAGCAAATCAGCAAGTACATGAGGGCACACAGTGTTGATATAGAGGGCTTATATAGAGTGTCACTACAAGTCCGGCCTTGTCAACCTGCACCTGTGAATTCAATGATGCATTATCACCATTAGTACTCGGGGGAAATTTACACTCGGATTTCCAGTGTCCTATTCTTCCGCAATTATGACATGGCCACTTCTTTTTTGCTTCTTCTATATTAAATTGTCCCTTTCCTTTTCCAACATTAAATTTAGGTTTCATACCTGCACCATTTGCCTGTTCAATCAATTGAGCTTCCTGTCTTTCTTCCACCTTTACCTGTGCCCACATAGCCTTTTCTTTTAACTTACGCTATTTGGCTTCAATTTCATCACTAAAATATTTTGCATGTCTCAGTACTTCATCCGTTTTCTTATTTTGCCAGTCCACTGTATGCTGTTTAATCATTTGACCTATTTCTGGACGCAGCCCATATACAAATCGGTATACAAAGTGACAAATCTTTTTCACTCAAATTTTCATCACCACTGAACTGCTTAAAGGCGAGGATCAACCTCTCATAATAAGCGTGTACCGATTCCTTAGATTCCTGATGAGTCCTGTCAAATTTTACCCAATCGGTCTCCTTGGGAGGTACTTTGTTTTTTAGAAAGGTAATTACTTGTTCATATTTTTTCATCACCTCTGGATCAGGGGCACCTGTTTTTGGGTCGCTAGGGTATTCTTGTGTAGGCCAGTTTATCATGATCTTGCACTCTGTCCATAAATCTGCTGGTACTATTATGTCAAAAAGACTATTTAAATCAATCCATAAAACTTTTGATAACTTTACGAACCTATCCACTTGCCTATACCACTCGACTGGCTTTTCGCGTAGTCGAGGGAAATCATTGGTAAATGACAAAATATCTTGTCTAGTCCAAGGGACATGTACATATCCTCCTCCTGGAATTTCTCTCATTGGACATTCTGTTACCACCTTTTCTTTTTCTCTTACGGGGAAAGCTGCAAACATTTTGTCCGAGGCATTATCTCGCTTTCGGAACCACCTACTCTTCCATTTATCTACATCTCCCCATTTTCTTAACAAAATGATTATGTCTTTAATCTGAGTTGTTCTTTTTGCGGTATTCAAATTTTCAATATCTTATTAAAAAAAATCTACTCTGTATGGTTTTTGTAACGCTTTTACTTTTTCGAAGTCTATACCCATTTCATTTGCCACTTCTTGTAGTCTTTCATGTAGATTTCTTGCTCTCCAGGTTATACTTTTACATAAAAATAGTAATTCTTCATCCTGATAGGCTTTTAACTTCTCCGTGGGGATAGTCCCTACTATTAATTCTTCCAAAACAATCTTCAGCTTGGCCACTTCTATAGATTGGGATTCCTTATCTTTCTGCTGCAAACTCCTTAGCCATTCACTTAATTCATCTGAAGTAGGCCCTACACTATCTTTCTCAGTAGTTTGTTGTGCTAATCTCTTTGGTGATCCTGGGACTGATTCTGTCATCATTATTATTCTATCCACTAAACGTTGATTTACTGTCAAATTTGTAAGCGTACTTTGTTCTGGAATACAGGTTGTTTGTCTCCATGGGTTCTCGTCTGCAATTTTTTCTGGTCTCTCATTTTGTTTATTACTGTTATAAGGAATCGTCAGACAATGCTCACTATCCTTCTGTTTATCAAAAATAGGCATTACAGGTCCCATATTTACTGGAACAGTTACGGCTTCCAAATTTTTTGTCTATTCCCTGATTTTCTCAGTTAATTCTAAAGTGGTTTTCGCTAGTTCAGCTGAATTTTCATTGCCTATTTTACCATGTTGGGTTTTCTCTATTTCTCTAAAAGGATTGTTTCTTCCTGTTTCTTGTGATACTGATTCAAATTTTATATTTCGTGGAGTCTCTCTCATTGGGGCACTTGGTGTCAATAATGTGGAATCTGATTGATAAGGGGGTGGATTTTTTATAAAACATGTCATCAAGAACATCATCCTGCGATTCATGCACACCATACCCTCTTGACTCGATATTATTTCTCTTTTCCATACATTTTCTATTGCTAATTTCTTCATCTTCAACATCTCACAGGAAACAAACCCTCAGTCATATTTGCGCTTCGCCATCTCATTCTATCATCATGATTCTCCTGTCCATATGATCTACCAAACATATATTTGTACCTTCTGCCACTCCTCTGTCGTTCTCGGTCATGCATCTCATCTTCCCATTCTGTCAATGCCTCAAACTGTGTTGGTCTAGGTCTCGGTTCTAGATTCATCATTTTCTCTTAAATTTCTCAAAACCACTAAATTAAATGAACCATGTTCTGGAAATGCTAAAACTCCATCATCTTTTGTATACTTTGCCCAATTGTCCAACCAAATACAAGTATGGTATCCGTATTTCGTAACCATAAAGGATGCGGGTGATTTTGGCGGGGGAAGCAACTGTCCCTCTCTAGTCACAATTGGTTTGTCTTTTTTAAATAAACTCTTGATCTTTCCAAACCAGGACTTTTTCTCCTTTTCTGGAGAATCGTAAAACATAATTTTGTCTTCTGTGTATCGCTAGATTTTCCCTACGACTATTCTGTTGTTTTTAACCAATCGTAGCGCGACTCACACTAACGCACCAGTCCGGAGCGTCTATGTCACTTCAGTAATTCTCCAATCCCAGCACGACTCACACTAACGCACCAATCAGGAGCGTCTACGTCACCCTGTATTTCTCCACTCTCAGCGCGGCATACACTAACGCACCAATCAGGAGCGTCTACGTTTCTTACTGACTGGCCAATCCCAGCGCGTTCTTTCTGACGTCAGCTTTTCTCGCTACTCATGCTTCTGCTGACCCCTCCTTTACAAAATTTATCGGCAAACTTTTTTGCGTTCTTTCTGACGTACAAATCTGTTAGTAACGACATAAAAGTGCCACCATTATCTGTTTCGCTAACGAAAGAATAGTTAATGACATTTCTTACGAGAATTCCATCTTTCCCGAGAGCAGCGCTTACCTCTGCCCTACTACGGAATCGTTACTTCTGTTGATAAAGTAGCACATCCCTCTACCTTACCCGTCTAGCAAGCATTAGCTAACCGTTTCTCAAGAATTAAGACACCTAGTTGGAGACGCTCTGCTCCTGAGAAATAAAACCAGAGTTTCACAATTAACCTGAATGCTATTTCATTCACGCACTTTCACATGGAAAATGTAGTTCATTCACACAGAATTCTGTCTTTCCCGAGAGCAGCGAACAGTCTGCCCTACTACAGAATTATGACACTCGTTAATAAAGTAGCACTTCCCTCTACTTTATCCTTCTAGCAAGCTTAGGGAACACCTATTACCTTTCCAGTGATAAGCATAATCAGAGTGCCTTTTGGACTCCTGGTACTTAAGACCAAAATTTCACAGGAGACCTTCGCTACCATACATTTCTCTCATACAGAAAATGTCCCTAATGGCAACACACGACGATGTTACCGAATCGAACCCAGACAATGCGTCGTGCAACTTCAATAGTCACACGTTTTCCCCGTGTACCTACAGGGCAACAACAATTCAGTCTTTCCTGAGAGCAGCGGTTACCTCTGCTCTACTACAGAACCGTTACAAACTTCCGACTTCCTACATCCCAGAAGCCGTCAAACAACACAGAACTCGACGCGACTCAACATAGAGTGTTAATACATAAACCAATACTTTCCCACAATCAATAATCAATAAGCAATTTACAAGCAATTATCACCAAACCAAAACAATAAAACCATCATACTGCTACCAGAAAAACTGATCCAGCGCGAGACTGGGAAATGGGGAACATATACCGATATCCTCCCTGCGTCTCAGACCCGACGTCACACTAGCTCATTTACACACACATTCATTGGTGGGGCCCATAACACCAACACTCATACGTCTTTCTCATGAGTCTGCACACAGGAGGGATGACTATTTCAAGCGCTGGACATGTGGGGGAAATACCTTATAATCTATAGAGAGAGAAAAGTTATTTTACAAAATATACATTAACATCCTTCACCTATAGATCCCTAGTCCCAAACATCAAGGCACTCTACCCACTTGGTCAATGGACCAATTTAGTTGGATTGGTTGATGGTGATTTAGAACCAGCTAAAACACATTTTAAGACTCAGAATCCTTATTTCCCTTAATGAAACCACAAACTCATATTTCTTATTAATCAATATTTGTTTATCTAACTTTTCATAATGAATAATATTTGCATTTGTCTCGTCAAAGTTTAGAGTTTTTAGATCAATTCAAGTAAATCGCAGAACATCATATTTACCTAATCTGGCTATTCGAAGTCCTCTAATTCATTGGCTCTGCATAACCAAATTTTGTCATAAATGGTCTTGAAAAGCAGGCCAAAGCTCAAAGTCCTCTGCTCAGCACGCTACAGTCCCAATTTATCAAAGGACCAGAAATCGTGCAAGCATCTATCATAGCCCGTGGATTTAGAAAAAGTTTGCAGTCATCAAGCGGTCAGGCAGCATCTAGATCATCAGGAAAGGCGTCACGAACATAGCTTTGAACAAGGAAAAGATGAAGTAGTTGAGTATCCCTCCCTATTCTACTACGCTTTTTATAATAAAATCAAGTTAAAGAAGATACAAATTTAAGCTTTAGAACAGTCGTGATTGGCTGGTTGAGATCGTCCGACTTTCATTCCCAGATTCTTAGTACAGTTCGAGGGGTGAGGTCATTGGTCAGCAAAGTGTCGGCTTGTTCCGGTTTTCTGTAAGGTTGATAGTTCCCCTGTTTTAGTGAACGTCCCGTTTCGTATCCTTGACCGGGTACATGATGTGCAAAGGTCGCTTATGAGGTTTAGGAGATTTCTTGCACATGCGCAGCTACGTCTGCACCTCATGAGACAGTGGCCACTTCTGCGTGTGGTGACAGCGGTCATATTGGATTTAGGCCCAGATGCCAACTTAAGCAAAACAAACACAAAAGAATAATTAATTCATAGAAATGGAGATTCTAATGTTAACCCCTTGCTAATCCCTCTATGTGCTTGTATTTATCTAGCATATAGCGACATTTAAAGCAATTATATTAACCTTTTTCGATCTTCCTCGAGGGTACAACATCACATAGCAACATATATCATGACATTTTCTATTACCACATATACTATTGTTAATATGCGTACAGTTTTTGTTATTTAGCCATGCAAATAGCAAATCCCATGTATAGTTTTAAGTTTTAATAATGTTGATTAGTATACATGCAATACTCGTTTAATAATAAAGGGGCATATGCATCAACATTAGCATTTGCGATTCCTTATTAGCGAAAAATAAGGAATCGCTAATAAGGAATAGCAAAAGGCTATGCATGTAGGAATCGCTATTCAAATAGCGATTCCTTAACATTCCTTATTACCGAATCGGTAATACCGAATCGGTAATAAGGAATACCTACCCATTCATTCCTATGGGCTTGGAGGCCCATAGGAATGAATGTAAAGCCATTCTGTATTAGCGATTCGGTATTACCGAATCGCTAATAGCTGGAGCACTTTCAAGGGTGCCAGGGTGTCAAAAGGACACCCTGTTGCACCCCTGAAAATGATATGTGCACATATGTTGCACACACACATGCTCTAAGGGCATGTGTGTGCGCAACATGACACTTTGAAAAATGCACAAAAGTGCATTTTTCATAGTTTTTGCAAATTACCATGCAGTTCATCTTCATGGTAATTTGCTCCCCTTATTAGCGAAATCGCTAATTTTTTAACTTTGATGCATTGCATTTAAGGAATCTCACTTTGGGATTCCTTAAATGCAAGAGCTATTTAAGGAATCGGTATTTAAGGAATCCCTATTTAAAGAATCGCTATTTAAGGATTCCTTAAATACCGATTTCTGCTTTTGGGTTGATGCATTGGGATTGGGTATTTTTTACTTAATACCGGGAGCTAATAAGGAATCGGTATTTTACCGACTGGATTTTGGCTTGATGCATAAGGGTGATAATAATTAATAGATTATATAACTAGTATTTTCCTGCAGGAATAGAGGAGGTATACAACATTTTGCACTAACTGCTCCATCAATCCCCCCTTTGGTGATTTTATCACCACAATACCTAAAATGTTGTAAATTTATTATGAAAAGAAAACGAATTCAAAGAACTTTATTTCACATTTCTGTTTCCCCAATTTCTTCTCCTCTTGCTTTTCTATATATACTATCTTTCATTTCTTCTAATTCTACTTCTTCAAATTCTCTTTCTCGACTTTTATTTTCTCTCTTTCTCAAAGTTTCTCTTCTGAGATGTTTCTGTATTTTCTTTCTTTTGCAACATAAACATCCTAGTCTTAAAACTAATACTAGAAAAATTACACAGGTTAATGGAAATAAGATTCTACCTATAAATATACTACCTAATTGTAATAGGAAATCTTTAATAGAGGATAGTTTCTTTCCAATCTTTTCCCAAACACCTTCAACCTCCAGTGGTGCAATTTCCTCATGCAAATCAGTTATATTTTTAATGTATGACTTTAGATCTTGACTTTCGTCCGGAATATAAGTACAACAATGTTGAACTTTCAGCATTCCACAGACTCCACCCTCTTTTGCCAAAATTATATCAAGGGCAAGTCGATTTTGCATTACCATGGCACGCATGGCAACCATCTCTGTATTTACCAATAAAAATCCTCCAGCGGTGCTTGTTGACAAGCGATCCACTACTGTTGATAATTTTCTAATTTTATGTGCATTCAGAGATATTCCCTCTGCTGGTATCAATGCTCCAAAAATGTCTCCCACAATTTCTGACCAAGATTCTCTCTTTCTACGTGTTAGTTGTCTACCTAACTCATGTACACCATCTCTTCCTCTTCCCACATGTAATATATTTGGGAAAACCAGGCCCACATAACATGTGCCAAACCAGTGATCTAGTAATAGATAATATGCTTTGTTCCGGCAGATAAAATATAATCCAGGAAAAACTGGATAATTTCCTCCTTTAAATCCCCATCCACCCATGATTCAATATGTATCATGGCAATCACTTGTACCTACAAAATAATTATCATATGCAGTTTGATCCCTTCTAATACACAACTTTCCTTTCTGAGGCCAATCTAAAGCCATTGTTGGACTAGCTTCTTCTTTCAAATGTTTTTCCTTTTCAACATCCCAGACTGTCCTTTCTGCTCTACCCTCAGATGCTTTCTTTTGCATTTTCAATCTCCTTTCTCCAACCATATCCAAGAACATTTACTCCTCCATCTTTAAACTACAAGTTAGATTATTTCTAAATATGGACTCTAATGTTAATTCTTTAGTTTCTAAGAAAAATTCACCTAATACCTTTGCAGGTTTTACTTTATTCAATTTGTTAATTACAAGTACTTGTGAAAATATGTTATCTACATCTGAAAAGTAATATTCTAATTTCCCTATTTTGTAAAACAAACTTGCTATTACACTACATGTTATTCCATACGTTACTAGGAGGTGATGATAGGTCACTCCCTCAGATACCGATGCAGATAACTGCATGCAGACGTAGCAGTCCCTCACGTCCATTGTCTTTACATGTTCATATAGTAATTTTGAAAATACATTGTTAGAGAAATCATTTATAGACCTGTCTTTATGTAAATAATTTCTGTCTATATTAGTCGGATATACTTTCTGAAACTTTTCTACATTAGTTTTATTCCCACTATGTCCTTCTATTGTTTCTAGTGTAACTTTAAATGAGATCATTAAAGCACTCCATAGAAGCATTAGTAATCCTGTACAACAACAACACATTTTTAACCACCTTCTAAGAAATACACATTTAGTTTTTCTATTCTCTGTGTTTGCCATTTCGAAAAATTATCAGTGTCTTTTGACTTAGCCTCTTCTACTTCACAACTAGTTTTGTCTAACCCAAGGCTCTAAGCACCTACTTGGTTCTATCAGTGATGTATTTTCCAGTAATTTATTGTCTTTCCATTGGTATCACTTTTGGTCTTTTCAGTTTGGCATTTGATCGTCTGTCACTTTTCTTTCACAATCTTGATACAGAACTTCCTGAACATCCGTTTCTTCTCCAATGTCGGACAAGATAACTCTCAGGATTTCCGATTCTTCGTCTTCCTCAACCACTTCTGGTACAGTCACCTCTTGATTTTCTTGGCTATCCGCCTCTTCTTTTATTTCAGGCAGCGCCACATATGATCATTCCGGCGACTTATACTTCTGGTGAGGTTTTCTTGTTCTCTTATTTTCTTCTGTTGTCGTTTTTTGCCTCGTCTTTTAATTTTTCTTGACTAGATACTTCATTCACTTGTTTAGCTCTGGATGAATTTACTCGTGTCAGTCGGTATCTTAATCTCTTTATTTTGTTTGGCCAGATTTCATTTCTTGCTGATCTTTTCAATTTATTTCCCTTTTCGTTTTTCTCAGCTCTCCATGCTCTTTTTCTCAGGACTCGACCTTCTGGTGCTTCTTCATCACTGTCCTCTGATTCTGTTTCAACTTGACTTTTACTTTCAGCTGTTTTTCTTTCCACCACTTTTTATTTTCCCTACTTCTGTCCCTCCTCGTGTTTCTTGCACACAATCTTCCTGCTGACTAACCGTCCCTTCCTCTAACTGGATGTTCGAATTCCCTACAACTCCTCGGGGGTCTTCCGCAAAAATCTTTCCCTCACTTTCTGTATCTGTCACCTGACCATCTGCTTTTGTTACTTCAGGTGGAATTTCTCTCAACTTTCCATCAGGAATTTCTTTATCGAGAACTTCTTTAATTGTCTGTTCACTGTTGTTCTCTTTTCCTGTACGTACCTGTGATTGTTTAGTATCTGAGTCTGAGCTGGTATCAGAAATCTGTAACTTCCTCCTCAAGGGAACGTTCTCTGGGGCAACGGTCAAATTTGGTTCTGACTCCCCCCTTTCAGAATTTTGTCCTGTTCTAGTGTCTTCAGTATCCGATTCAGAGCTAGTTTCTGATTCTTCAAAATACTCTCCTTCCTTGTTATCCACTGGGTTTGGAATTCACAAGGTATGACTAACATGTATCCAGTTCTTTATTCCTGCACACTTTACAGCTGTTGTTGTAGTTAAAATCACTTGTCGTGGTTTTCCCCAACGTGGGACCAAACAGTTCCTTCTTCTGTGCACTTTAATTCTCACCCAGTCACCTGGGCTCAGATCATGAGCTGGCTTCTTTTCAAGGGTGGTGGCATCCAATCCAACCTGATGAAACACAGAATGTACGGCGTCAGCCAACCCCTTACAGTAATCCAACACCAAGTCATCAGAGATAGGCAATAACTCGTTGACTTGTATGAAAACATGCCTCATTGCTCTCCCCATCACAATCTCATGGGGACTCAAACCTGTGTTCCTATCTGGAATTGATCTAATAGTCATGAGTACCAGAGGCAAGACATCAGGCCATTTCAGTTCTGTGGCTAAACACATCTTTTCTAATCTGTTTTTAATAGTGCCATTTACCTGTTCTACCACACCAGAAGCCTCTGGCCGATAGGCACAATGCAGTTTTTGTTGCACATTCAATGCTTCACAAATTAGCTTCATGGTTTCATCATGGAAATGTTTTTCTCTATCTGCCTCAATTGTGACTGGAAACCCAAATGTTGGGATGAACTCCCTCAAAAACAGTTTTGCTACTGTTATTCCATCACTTCTTCTTGTGAGATATGCTTTTACCCATCTAGAAAACAGGCAGACCAAAACATACCTCAACCTGTTACAGGGAGGCATCTCAATGAAGTCGATTTGCATTCTGGTGAAAGGCCATACTTCTTGACCTATCGTTCCTAGACTTACCACTGTTTTTCTTCCAGGATTTAACTGTTGACATATAAGGCATCTTTGACAAAGGCTCTCAGCTACAGGTCTGAATTTTGCATTGTACCATGTCTGCTTAAATATTCTAAGCATTGCATCTCTCCCTACTTGTGCTTGTCCATGATACATCCGGGCCATGGCTGACACCATGCTATCAGGCATAACTGGTCTTCCATCCCGATAGACCCACACATGATCTGTTTCCCCTAGTGCACATCCTGCCTTGACCCATTGTCTCATTTCCTCATCTCCTGCTTCTTCCTGTAACTGCCTCACTTCTTCCCATTTATTCACAATGTTAGTAAACAACAAGGGACATGAATTAATTTCCTTCTCTTTTGCCCTGTTCACCGAATTCTGATTTCGCGCACAATATTGAGCCATATCGTTTGCATACTGATTCCCAGCTGCGATATAATATCCGGTCTTTGAATGTGCAGCACACTTCACAACAGCCAATTGCTTAGGCAGCTGTATCACCTCAAGCAATTTCCCAACCACTTCAGCATTCTTTATAGGGGTTCCACTTGAAGTCAGAAATCCTCGCTGTGGCCAAATTTGGCCAAAGTCATGCACAACACCGAAGCCATACTGACTATCAGTTATCACAGTCACTCTCACATTCTTTTCCAACTCGCATGCTCTAGTTAAAGCAAAAGGTTCAGCAACTTGGGCTGACTTTACTCCCTTTAGGTAAGATGCATTACTGCTGCTACTGTGCATACTGCATAAGCTGAGCTCAAAATTCCTTTGTCTGTTCTCAAGCATGATCCATCCACAAGCATCACATAATCACTTTCTGTCAAAGGTACATATTTTATATCAGGTCGTGGTTTTGTACAGAAATAAAGCACATCCAAGCAGTCATGATCCACATCATCTCTGACTTCCACATTCTCAGCATCCGGCAATAACGTTGAATGATTCACATTCAGACATCTTACAAGGCTCACATTCGTTGCACCTAATATGACTTTTTCATATTTAGTCAGCCGACTATGTGTCATGAACTGAGTGTGGCTCCTTGTTAGAAGGATTGCCACATCATGAGGTACAAATACTCGCAGTGGATATCCCATCACAATTCATTTGCTCTGTTCCAGACTCCTACAAGTGGCAGCCACTGCTTTCAGACAACCAGGTAACGCTACAGCTATTGTGTAGAGTATAGCTGAAAAATATGCAATTGGTCTTCTCAGTTTTCCATGTTTCTGTATTAATACAGAGAGTGCACATCCATTCCTTTCGCTGCAGTATAGTTCAAACTCCTTCTCATAATCAGGCATACCAAGTGCTGGTGCCTCACACAAACTGTCTCTCAATTGTTTAAAGGCTGTTAACTCTTCTTTATTCAATTCAAAGGGATCTTTTACATCACTTCTCGTCAGGCGTACCAAAGGTTTTGCAATCAGGGAAAAGTTACTTATCCACTGACGACAATATCCTACCATTCCAAGAAACATTCTTACTTCTCTTTGCGTCATTGGTGCTCTCATTCCTTTTATTATCTTGATTCTCTCTGCAGTTATTTTCCTCAATCCTTTTTTAATTTTATGGCCTAAATACTGTACTTCTTTCTGGCAGAATTGCAATTTCGATGGGGATACTTTAAGGCCTCCATCTGCTAAATGATTTAACAATGCTATGGTATCCACTACACAAGCTTCTCGTGTTTTTGACGCCACAAGCAGGTCGTCGATATATTGCACTAGTACTGAGCTTTCGGACATCTCCAGATCTTCTAAGGACTTTTTCAATATCTGGTTAAATATTGAGGGGCTCTCTTCGCCAAACCGGAACGCAAAAATCTGCTGACTGTCTTGATGCAATGGGATGGAAAAGAAAGCATGACACAGGTCAATTACTGTGTACCATTCTGCATCATGTGGAATCTGATACAAAATCACAGATGGATTTGGTACAATAGGACAACAAGACAACTATTTTGTTTATTTTTCTCAAATCTTGCACTATTCTGAACGTTCCATTAGGCTTTTTCAGACCCATAATTGGTGAATTACATGGACTACTCATTATGTCTCTCAAAATACCTTGTTTAATCATTTTCTCTATTATAGGAGAAACTCCTTCAATTATTTCGGGTGTCAATTTGTACTGAGGAATATTTGGGTAACTTATTCCTTCCTTTACAGTCACTCTTACAGGATCTACATTTTTCATTAATCCTACATCTTCTCCTGTGAAATCCCAGACCTCTGTCTTTACTGTCTTTTTCAGTTCCTTTGGTAGTTCTTCAGGGTTAAATACAGCAAATGCCTCAGTAATCGCAGGTTCCATATTAGCCATAGTCATTTTATATAGTACATCTTTATCAGGGGTCTCAAAAGCTATACCATCGTGAGTGTAAAATATGGTGCAATTCATTTTGCACAATAAATCTCTTCCTAACAAATTTACAGGGCTTGAATCACACACGACAAAGCGGTGCATTTCAGAAAATGTCCCTATGTTAACTTTTACTGGTTCAGTGAGATACGTTTTAATCTGTCTGTTGGATACCCCAACTACTTGGATTGTTTCATCCGAGAGGAAGGTTTTTAACATCAGCTGACTTCACATTAAAAGAGGAGCACCAGTATCTACTAGGAAAGTAATATTTTCATCATTTACCTTTCCATCGACAAAAGGGCCTGTCTGGTCTACTTCTAGAGTTGCGCCAAGTACGCACTCTTCTTCCTCCCCTCGGCACCGTCAATAGCTTTCTTCTGACTCACTCTCATCGCGTTGTAGCCAATACTGAGAAACAGCACTAGCGCGCGGCAGCTTAGTTACCTGTTCTTCGTTGTAGAATCCTGTCTCATTACTGTATTTCTGAGGATTTACGCTCTGTGGAAAAGGTGGTTTTGGCGCCGGATTCTGTTGGGCAACAACCTGCTGCTGTCGCTGTGGTTGACAACTCACCTCTTTCTGCACCTGCGAATTCTTTTTTTTATTTTTTAAATGTGTTTATTAGTTTCAACCAAGAGGATGTTAACAGGATCCACATTCCATCACCAGAGATCAACTCCAATCCAACCCCTCCAGCCCACCCAACCCCCCCCCCCCCACCCTGAGGCAGAAGAAGCTAAGGACAACTACATTAACAAAATAGAAACAACCCACTATTATACAGAGGCAGAGTTATCAAAGGAGGGTACACTGAGAAACAGCCAATGGGGACCCCACGGACGGGCCCAATAAAAACCAAACTCCGCGGATGATGAGGGGATCAAAGTTACAGCAAATCAGCAAGTACATTAGGGCACACAGTGTTGATATAGAGGGCTTATATAGAGTGTCACTACAAGTCCGGCCTTGTCAACCTGCACCTGCGAATTCAATGATGCATTATCACAATTAGTACACGGGGGAAATTTACACTCTGATTTCCAGTGTCTGATTCTTCCGCAATTATGACATGGCCACTTCTTCTATATTAAATTGTCCCTTTCCTTTTCCAACATTAAATTTAGGTTTCATACCTGCACCATTTGCCTGTTCAATCAATTGAGCTTCCTGTCTTTCTGCCACCTTTACCTGTGCCCACATAGCCTTTTCTTTTAACTTACGCTGTTTGGCTTCAATTTCATCACTAAAATATTTTGCATGTCTCAGTACTTCATCCGTTTTCTTATTTTGCCAGTCCACTGTATGCTGTTTAATCATTTGACTTATTTCTGGACGCAGCCCATATACAAATCGGTATACAAAGTGACAAATCTTTTTCACTCAAATTTTCATCACCACTGAACTGCTTAAAGGCGAGGATCAACCTCTCATAATAAGCGTGTACCGATTCCTTAGATTCCTGATGAGTCCTGTCAATTTTTACCCAATCGGTCTCCTTGGGAGGTACTTTGTTTTTTAGAAAGGTAATTACTTGTTCATATTTTTCATCACCTCTGGATCAGGGGCACCTGTTTTTGGGTCTCTAGGGTATTCTTGTGTAGGCCAGTTTATCATGATTTTGCACTCTGTCCATAAATCTGCTGGTACTATTATATCAAAAAGACTATTTAAATCAATCCATAAAACTTTTGATAACTTTACGAACCTATCCACTTCCCTATACCACTCGACTGGCTTTTCGCGTAGTCGAGGGAAATCATTGGTAAATGACAAAATATCTTGTCTAGTCCAAGGGACATGTACATATCCTCCTCCTGGAATTTCTCTCATGGGACATTCTGTTACCACCTTTTCTTTTTGTCTTACGGGGAAAGCTGCAAACGTTTTGTCCGAGGCATCATCTCGTTTTCGGAACCACCTACTCTTATTTATTTTATTTATTTATTTTATTTTATGGGTTTGTATCGCGCTGGACTCGACTCCCGAAGGAGTATCTCCGCGCTATAAGACGACCATATTGCAGCAGAAGAGGAGGATCAAGCGGTATATCTTAGTAGTTCTGAAATAGAAAGGTTTTTAATTGTCTCCTGAAGGGAAAGTGATCGTCACATAGCCTCAAAGATATGGGGAGGCTATTCCATAGGGTAGGACCAGCAACTGATAGGGCTCTATCTCCCTGTCTTGCTTTTTTTGCCCTTGGTACACATAACAGAGCCTGCTCACTGGATCTCAGAGAGCGCATGGGTACGTATGGGCAGAATTTGTTAGATAGATATACAGGGCCTCTCCCATGTAGGCATTTATGTATAACACAGCAGATTTTAAACTTCACCCTCTGTTTGATGGATAACCAATGCAGCTTATTGAGTAAAGGTTTAGAGGGAGTACGGGGGGGCTGGTTTAGGACAAGGCGGGCAGCGGTGTTCTGAACCACCTGTAGTCTAGAGGTGACTCCTTCATTTGCTGCCAGCAACAGTCCATTACAATAATCCAGCCTACTTAGTACCAAAGCCTGGACCAAAGTTTTTCTAGTTAGGTCTGGCAGCAAAGGGAAGACTCTCCGTAGCAAACTGATAATGTGGAAACAAGAGCCCACCACTTGATTGCCGTGGTGTTTTAGGGAAAGCTCCTGGTCCAATCGGACCCCTAGATTTTTCACAACCTGTCTAGGTTGAGGGACTGGGCCAAGGTCTTGAGGCCACCAGTCAGGAGTCCACAGGAGTTTGGCCTCCCCGAACAGCATCACCTCCGTCTTTGCCACGTTGCATTGAAGGAAGTTAGATGCCATCCAGTGAGCCACTGCTTTCATCCCCTGGGCAAAATCACTCCTAACTTTGGCAGTAAGGGTTTTAAAAGGAAAGAGGAGTTGAGTGTCACCCGCGTATGACACTGGGGTGAATCCGTAAGATCTCATGATGTCTGCTAGGGGTGCCACATAGATGTTAAAAAGAGTAGGGCTCAGACAGGAGCCCTGTGGCACCCCCTTAGAGATCTCCCTCTCCTCAGATCGATATAAACCCAAAGTGACCCTTTGAGTGCGGTCTGTTAGGAAACTCCTCAGCCAGGCTAAGGCCTTATCTTCCAAGCCGATGTTAGCTAGCCTGGTGGTCATGATGTTATGTGACACTGTGTCAAACGCCGCGGACAGATCCAACAGGACCAGGATAACAGAATATCCTTTATCCTGGAACATGTGTAGATCGTCCGCGACAGACAGCAAGGTGGTCTCAGTGCTGTGTCTGGGTCTAAAGCCTGACTGGGAGGAGTCTAACCTGTCTGTCATTTCGATATAGTTTGACAGGTGTCGGTTTACAAATTTCTCTATTATTTTACCCAGAAAGGGGAGAAGCGAGATAGGTCTTAGATTAGACAATTCCGTCCAGGGGATTGCAGTGTTTTTCCTCAATGGTCTTACCAAAGCCCTTTTCCAATCTAAAGGAACCTTCCCTGTACTCAGAGAAATATTAATCAGATTCTGAATTTGGGGTCCCAGAACGTCTGCAAGCATGGGCATAATTCGTGCAGGGATGGAGTCTAAGGGACTGCCACTCTTAATTTGAGCAATCAATGAGATTACCTCTTCTAAGGAGATAGGAGGGAAACTTGTAAGGCACTGAGTAGATTGTGCCTGTCGTGTAATCTCGTGAGAGATATTGTTTCCTCCTACAGTGCTCATATTTGAAGCCATAATCCTATCGTAGATCCCATCTATTTTCTTCATGAAAAATAGAGAGATCTCATCGCAGAGATCCTGGGATGTGACCTCTGCGGTCTCACAGGCCACTGGCTTGGTAAAAGACTGCAAAATATTATACAATATCCTGGAGTCTTTCCCCGCTGCTGTTAATTGCGCTGCAATATGATTTTTCCGGGCCGTTCTAATGGCCTTGTGATATGTCTGGAGAGAGGTTCTATATTGTTCTTTGTCCTGAAGTTTTTGCGACTGTCTCCATATTTTTTCCATTTATCTACATCTCCCCATTTTCTTAACAAAATGATTATGTCTTTAACAAAATGATTATGTCTTTAATCTGCGGTATTCAAATTTTCAATATCTTTTTCAGAAAAATCTACTCTGTATGGTTTTTGTATCGCTTTTACTTTTTCGAAGTCTATAGCCATTTCATTTGCCACTTCTAGTCTTTCATGTAGATTTCTTGCTCTCCAGGTTATACTTTTACATAAAAATAGTAATTCTTCATCCTGATAGGCTTTTAACTTCTCCGTGGGGATAATCCCTACTATTAATTCTTCCAAAACAATCTTCATCGTGGCCACATCTATAGATTGGGATTCCTTATCTTTCTGCAGCAAACTCCGTAGCCATTCACTTAATTCATCTGAAGTAGGCCCTACACTATCTTTCTCAGTAGTTTGTTGTGCTAATCTCTTTGGTGATCCTGGGACTGATTCTGTCGTCATTATTATTCTATCCACTAAACGTTGATTTACTGTCAAATTTGTAAGCGTACTTTTGTTCTGGAATACTGGTTGTTTGTCTCCATGGGTTCTCGTCTGCAATTTTTTCTGGTCTCTCATTTTGTTTATTACTGTTATAAGGAATCGTCAGACAATGCTCACTATACTTCTGTTTATCAAAATAGGCATTACAGGTCCTATAGTTACTGGAACAATTACTGCTTCCAAATTTTTTGTCTATTCCCTGATTTTCTCAGTTAATTCTAAAGTGGTTTTCGCTAGTTCAGCTGAATTTTCATTGCCTATTTTACCATGTTGGGTTTTCTTTATTTCTCTAAAACGATCGTTTCTTCCTGTTTCTTGTGATACTGATTCAAATTTTATATTTCGTGGAGTCTCTCTCATTGGGGCACTTGGTGTCAATAATGTGGAATCTGATTGATAAGGGGGTGGATTTTTATAAAACATGTCATCAAGAACATCATCCTCCGATTCATGCACACCATACCCTCTTGACTCGATATTATTTCTCTTTTCCATACATTTTCTATTGCTAATTTCTTCAACATCTCACAGGAAACAAACCCTCAGTCATATTTTCGCTTCGCCATCTCATTCTATCATCATGATTCTCCTGTCCATATGATCTACCAAACATATATTTGTACCTTCCGCCACTCCTCTGTCGTTCTCGGTCATGCATCTCATCTTCCCATTCTGTCAATGCCTCAAACTGTGTTGGTCTAGGTTTCGGTTCTAGATTCATCATTCTCTCTTAAATTTCTCAAAACCACTAAATGAAATGAACCATGTTCTGGAAATGCTAAAACTCCATCATCTTTTGTATACTTTGCCCAATTGTCCAACCAAATACAAGTATGGTATCCGTATTTCGCAACCATAAAGGATGCGGGCGATTTTAGCGGGGGAAGCAACTGTCCCTATCTAGTCACAATTGGTTTGTCTTTTTTAAATAAACTCTTGATCTTTCCAAACCAGGACTTTTTCTCCTTTTCTGGAGAACCGTAATACATCATTTTGTCTTCTGTGTATCGCTAGATTTTCCCTACGACTATTCTGTTGTTTTTAACCAATCGTAGCGCGACTCACACTAACGCACCAATCCGGAGCGTCTTTGTCACTTCAGTAATACTCCAATCCCAGCGCGACTCACACTAACGCACCAATCAGGAGCGTCTACGTCACCCTGTATTTCTCCACTCTCAGCGCGGCATACACTAACGCACCAGTCAGGAGCGTCTACGTTTCTTACTGACTGGCCAATCCCAGCGCGTTCTTTCTGACGTCAGCTTTTCTCGCTACTCCTGCTTCTGCTGACCTCTCCTTTACAAAATTTATCGGCAAACTTTTTTATCTGTTTCGCTAACGAAAGAATAGTTAATGACCTTTCTTACGAGAATTCCGTCTTTCCCGAGAGCAGCGCTTACCTCTGCCCTACTACGCAATCGTTACTTCTGTTGATAAAGTAGCACATCCCTCTACCTTACCCTTCTAGCAAGCATTAGCTAACCGTTCTCCAGAATTAAGACACCTAGTTGGAGACGCTCTGCTCCGGAGCAATAAAACCAGAGTTTCACAATTAACCTGAATGCTATTTCATTCACGCACTTTCACACGGAAAATGTAGTTCATTCACACAGAATTCTGTTTTTCCCGAGAGCAGTCTGCCCTACTACAGAATTATAAAAGTGAAAAATAAGAATACCTCCGACACCATCAATGTGGCATATTTATGTTAACCAGTTGGATTTTTTTTATTTATCCCTGGACAGTAATTAAATACAAAGCAAGACTATTTGAACTCTGTCATCAAGACTTTTGGTTACTGTGCATCACCTGCTTGGACATTAGAAAAATGTTTCAAACAGAGTCCCCGTACCTTTATTCAAAGAAAAACGTAGGACTGTTTTCATGTATTTTCATTCACTGAGCCTTATAAGAATAAATGTATAAGCATTGTTTATTCGCTTTTTCATATTGTGTCTAGCTGTAAGTTTGTACAGATGTAAATATTGTCTAATTGTCCTTGTATTGTACCGATTGTTACAGTTGTATGTTAAAATGTTTGAAACATTTTTCTAATGTCGAAGCAGGTGATGCACAGTAACCAAAAGTCTTGATGAAAGAGTTCAAATAGTCTTGCTTTGTATTTAATTACTGTCCAGGGGATAAATAAGAAATCCAACTGGTTAACATAAATATGCCACATTGATGGTGTCAGAGGTATTCTTATTTTTCACTTTAGTATTAGATTCCAACCTCTGTACTCCTTAATGGAATCATTCCCCTGTTTGTTTATCGCTAC
This sequence comes from Triturus cristatus, assembly GCF_964204655.1. Classification (NCBI taxonomy): domain Eukaryota; kingdom Metazoa; phylum Chordata; class Amphibia; order Caudata; family Salamandridae; genus Triturus; species Triturus cristatus. Next base: position 294,870,605 of record NC_140586.1, on the reverse strand, counting down.
TACAGAATTATGACACTCGTTAATAAATTAGCACTTCCCTCTACTTTATCCTTCTAGCAAGCTTAGGGAACACCCATTACCTTTCCAGTGATGAGCGTAATCAGAGTGCCTTTTGGACTCCTGGTACCTAAGACCAAAATTTCACAGGTGACCTTCGCTACCAGACATTTCTCTCATACAGAAAATGTCCCTAATGGCAACACACGACGATGTTACCAAATCGAACCTAAGACAATGCGTCGTGCAACTTCAATCATCCCACGTTTTCCCCGTGTACCTACAGGGCATCAACAATTCCGTCTTTCCCGAGAGCAGCGCTTACCTCTGCTCTACTATAGAACCGTTACAAACTTCCGACTTCCTACATCCCAGAAGCCGTCAAACAACACAGAACTCGACGCGACTCAACATAGAGTGTTAATACATAAACCAATACTTTTCCACAATCAATAAGCAATTTACAAGCAATTATCACCAAACCAAAACAATAAAACCATCATACTGCTACCAGAAAAATTGATCCAGCGCGAGACTGGGAAATGGGGAACATATACCGATATCCTCCCTGCGTCTCAGACCCGACGTCACACTAGCTCATTTACACACACATTCATTGGTGGGGCCCATAACACCAACACTCATACGTCTTTCTCACGAGTCTGCACACAGGAGGGATGAGTATTTCAAGAGCTGGACATGTGGGGGGGGAAATACCTTATAATCTATAGAGAGAGAAAAGTTATTTTACAAAATATACATTAACATCCTTCACCTATAGATCCCTAGTCCCAAACATCAAGGCACTCCACCCACTTGGTCAATGGACCAATTTAGTTGGATTGGTTGATGGTGATTTAGAACCAGCTAAATAACATTTTAAGACTCAGAATCCTTATTTCCCTTAATGAAACCACAAACTCATATTTCTTGTTACAGTATTTGTTTATCTACCTTTTCATAATGATTGATATTTGCATTTGTCTCGTCAAAGTTTAGAGTTTTTAGATCAATTCAAGTAAATCGCAGAACATCATATTTACCTAATCTGGCTATTCGAAGTCCTCTAATTCATTGGCTCTGCATAACCAAATTTTGTCATAAATTGTCCTGAAAAGCAGGCCAAAGCTCAAAGTCCTCTGCTCAGCACGCTACAGTCCCAATTTATCAAAGGACCAGAAATCGTGCAAGCATCTATAATAGCCCGTAGATTTAGAAAAAGTTTGCAGTCATCAAGCGGTCAGGCAGCATCTGGATCATCATTGACAATCGCGGCGAGCTAGGCTGCGTGTTAGTGTGCTGTTGTGGATGCTGTCTCTCAATCGTGTCTTTTGCTGCTGTTTTTTTAATGAGCACGCTGAAAAGCATTTTAATAATTACATTGCACTGACCTGTATTTTCACCACCTCGTGACCCCGTTCCGCCCCGGCTTGTGCCGTTTGTGCGGAGGGTCAGCTCGAGGAGCGTCACTTCCTGCTCGTGACACCACTTCCGCCCTGCACGAAACCTTCGCAGGTTAGCGGTCTAGTGCTCCCTCGCCCCCTAGTATTTAATGGCAGTATGGAGGAAGCGCAGCGGACGAGCGCAGCGGGAGCGCCGACTTCGCGCCGAAGTCGCGCACAAGTCAAGCCCGTCTGCGCCCGTCCGCGGCCGACCAGGCCCAGGGCCCTGCCATAATGCCCAATTCTACTCATATTCCTCCTCTGATCTCCTGAGATTCAAATCCTCAGGACCCATTCCCGCCCGCGCTGCAAGAGTGGCCCAGGCATGTGACATTCTTGTTCCCTCTGGCTGTCCGGCACTTGATTCTCCCCTCAACCCCTCACCCCCAACACAGCAGACCACCACCTCTTTACTGATTTACTACCTTAACACCCGGTCGCTCATCGCAACCAGCTCGAGATCTTCCAGTTACTGCATCAGAGCTCTATTGATATCCTTCTTTTAGCAGAAACCTGGATCTCAGAAATTTCGGCTCCTGATATTCTTGCAGCAATCCCTACGGGATACTACATCATACACGCCAACCGGCCTGCAGGGAAGACCGGTGGTGGAGTGGCGGCGATTATCCGCTCGGTTCACATCTTTTCCGAGATTACGGTAACCCCGATCCCCAAAACTGACTACTTAGTTCTAAAATTTACCTCCCCTAAGTCGTCTTTCATTTGCATTCTTGTTTATAGACCTCCCGACCATATGCCCCTCTTTCCTAAACTTTTCAGCGACTCTATCGCCCAATTAGCAATTAGCCATGCTAATATTATGGTAATTGGCGATTTTAACTATTGGCCTTCGGATATCCATGAAAGCCAACTATCGCTGGAATTCACAGACCTTTTAAAAGGCATGAATCTCTCCCAACACATTCACACTCCCACCCACCAGAAAGGCCACATTCTCGACCAGGTCTGGACGTCCGACCTCGACATCTCACCTCCTTCAGTTTTTCCTTGTTCTTGGTCTGACCATTACTTCATATCCTTTTTCCTTCACTTGCACACTTTGTGTCCCCCCCCGTATTAAGAATCTTATGGCTCGAAACTGGAAAAGAGCGAATTTGTCCGAATTTCACGTCTCACTAGCCTCTACCGCACCCACCTCTCCGACCACACTTAAGGTTCAGGCTGACAATCTCGATAATTGGTTACGCCAGGCTAGTGACAAAGTAGCCCCTTTTAAGAAGATCAAAGCTAAGCGCCCTCATGACGCTCAACGCTGGTTCACGGACCAACTTAAAGTGGACAAACTCGCCCTGCGGCAAACTGAACGCAGCTGGCGTCGCCACTACGACCCTCAGCTCAAACTAGTTTACACTGAGGCTCTGAAATCTTACAAACTATCGATCCTGGCAGCCAAAACGGCATATTTTTCTAAACTAATCTTGGACTCTAATAACAATTCGAAAACCATCTTTTCTATCGTAAATGAGCTATCCCTGCCGGAAAGGGTTACCCCCCAGCCCCTGCCGACTCAATCCCTCTGTAATTCACTCAACTCTTATTTCATAGAGAAAATTACTACAATAAAAAACAACATCCCGACCCCGGCATCTCCTATTCCCCCTCCCCTTCCCCCCAAAAACACCAGCTCCTTGTTCAAGTTTCCCCCTATCTCTCCACAAGAATTCGTCTCGCTCCTTCTAAAAGTCAGATCGGGTTCCCCTAATGACTGCTGCCCCCCGCAGATCCAGAGAGAAGCCTTCCTCACATGTCCAGGCCCCCACCTTGCTCTTCTTAACAACTCTCTTGCCACGGGGGAGGTCCCTCTCTCCTTTAAGCAAGCAGCCATCGTTCCTATCTTAAAAAAACCCAACACTGATCCCTTAACACTCAGTAACTACAGACCTATTTCCCTTCTCCCTTACTTGGGAAAAATTTTGGAGACCTATGTCACCCGCTGCCTGAGTTCATTCATAGAGGAATCTTCCTTTTTGGACTCTCAGCAGGCGGGTTTCAGACCCCTCCACTCCACCGAGGCGGTCATAGTAGCAGTCATGGACACCCTTAGGAAGGGCGCCGACAATAACACCTCTCAGGCCCTCGTCCTTCTGGATCTCTCGGCGGCTTTCGACTGGCTCAGATCCTTCCTTCACCAGCGATCACAGTCCGTCCATCTCTCCTCTTTTTCCGCACCTTACACTTCCCTCCCTTGCGGCGTCCCACAGGGCTCTGCATTATCCCCTCTTCTTTTTAATTTGTACCTCCTAGCCTCTCTCCGCAACTCCCCAGTCACAATTTTTAACTATGCTGACGACCTTCAGTTAATCTTTTCTATAGATTCTTCCCCTTCCTCCCGTCTTAATTTCCAGTCTACTATGATGTCCATCGCGGAATGGATGTATCACAGTCACCTGAAGTTGAACCCTACCAAGACTGAGCTTGTCTTGGTAGGTGGCCCCAATCATCCATGGAACTCCTCATTCTGGCCTTCATCTTTGGGGACCGCACCTGCTCCTGTGCGCTCAGTCAAAAGCCTGGGGGTGATCATCGCTGATGACCTTTCGATGAAGCCACAAATCAACTCGGTCACCTCAGCCTGTTTTTTCCATCTCAGGCGGATTCGTAAGATCAGTAGGTTTCTCACTAAAGAAGCCCTGACCTTAGTTGTTATGGCACTCATCACCTCCAGGCTCGACTACGCCAACATGCTGTACGCAGGCATCCCTGCCTGTCACCTTCACCGATTACAGCTGGTGCAGAATCAAGCTGCCCGCCTGATTTTCCACCAGCCTAAATATCGGCATGTCACTCCCCTCCTTCACAGTCTGCATTGGCTTCCTATTTCCAAACGCTGCATTTTCAAATTGGCATGTTCTACCTTCAAGGCCCTTTCAGACGCAGCCCCGGCCTTTATTTCCTCAAGCCTGTCCCGTTACATCCCTCCTAGAACTCTCCGATCTTCATCTCTCAATCTCCTTGAGACCCCTAAGTATAAAAGGAAAAAACACGGTGGCCTATCCTTTTCTGTCTTGGCTCCCTTCACCTGGAACTCTCTGCCATCTGCACTTCGTATCTGCCCTAAGTACGACTGTTTCCGCAGACTTCTAAAGACCCTGCTTTTCCAATCTGCATATGACTAACTCTCTCATCCTGGCTCACTGTCACTTGTCATTTAGCGCCAAGAAACCGATGGTGAAAGTGCGCGGTACAAATATTTTAACATAACATCAGGAAAGGCGTCACGAACATAGCTTTGAACAAGGAAAAGATGAAGTAGTTGAGTATCCCTCCCTATTCTACTACGCTTTTTATAATAAAATCAAGTTAAAGAAGATACAAATTTAAGCTTTAGAACAGTCGTGATTGGCTGGTTGAGATCGTCCGACTTTCATTCCCAGATTTTTAGTACAGTTCGAGGGGTGAGGTCATTGGTCAGCAAAGTGTCAGCTTGTTCCGGTTTACTGTAAGGTTGATTGTTCCCCTGTCTTAGCAAACGTCCCGTTTCGTATCCTTGACCGGGTACATGATGTGCAAAGGTCGCTTATGAGGTTTAGGAGATTTCTTGCACCTGCGCAGCTCACTCCGCGCCTCATGAGACAGTGGCCACTTCTGCGTGTGATGACAGCGGCCATATTGGATTTAGGCCCAGATGCCAACTTAAGCAAAACCAACACAAAAGAATAATTAATTCATAGAAATGGAGATTCTAATGTTAACCCCTTGCTAATCCCTCTATGTGCTTGTATTTATCTAGCATATAGCGACATTTAAAGCAATAATATTCACCTTTTTAGATCCTCCTCGAGGGTGCAACATATATCATGCAGTATTCTATTACCACATATACTATTGTTAATATGCGTACAGTTTTTAGTTATAAGAGTTATTTAGCCATGCAAATATCAAATCCCATGTATAGTTTACGTTTTAATAATGTTGATTAGTATACATGCAATACTCGTTTAATAATATAATTAATTATATAATTAGTATTTTCATGCAGGAATAGAGGAGGTATACAAAATTTTGCACTACCTGCTCCATCATTATTCAGGCGTGATCTTCCCTCTTTGTTCTCAGATTTGTTTCAGGAGGTCCACCTCTTGTTGCAGGGCTGCTAGTTTAGTCTGTGTGTCTGATACAGCAGGCTGCATCATGCGTGGACATTCTGGCTTTGTTTGTTGTGCTGCTCACGCATATGGCCCATGTCAATAATTAAAGTGTCTAATTTTGGTTCTTGCTGCCCTGCACCCACAAAACTGCAGCTCTGCAAATTTAGCATTAGTGTTCTGTAGCACATGGTCAGTATGGAGGTCCATACCTGTCGGGGCTGTCCCCACTTCGGACGTGGAGGAGGTTCGTTGGGTTTCACCAGCTTTAGAGCTTTTAGGGAGCACCATCATGATGTCAAGAGGACTGAGATTGTTGCACTGGAGAGTACACACAGTGTCCCCCCTTCTCCTTCGTGACAGCACTACCCAAAGTCAGGGCCCCTGTATCTGTCCCCATAAGGCCTCTCTCCCTGCGGGTGCCTCCCCCGGAACAATGCACCCACACCTACCAAGCAGCAGCCCAGTGTTTCCCAGTCACCACCTTCAGGCTGGGCCAGACACAGTACAAAAGTTCTTTCTCCAAGGAGGTATCCAGGAGAAACCGCAGCAAGAGAAGAGCAGGAGGGATAGAAAGAGTGGATCTCCTCTTTGTGGCCCACAGGCCTTCTGCGCTAGTCCAATAGTTTGGGACGTCACCCCCTCGATCAAATGGGGGTCACTGTTAATGAATGAGGCCCTTCAATGTGCCAATGAGGGGTTGACCCCGTTGTAGCGGCTTCTCTGGGGTTCCGAGCCAGTCCATGAGAGCCTCCAGCAGCAGGCACGAGTCAGCACCAGGGCAGTAGGAACTCTGGGCCTCTGGGAGCCAGGACCCGTTCTGAAAGGGTGTCCCATTATGTTCAGGTCTTTGTAGCCACCATTTAGTGGCCACGGGAGAAGGATAAGGGGGGAGGAGGGGTCACTTCACAGCAACTGGCCGCAACCCCTCGCCGAAAACATTTAGGCCACAAGTGTTGATAAAGACCCCTGCAAGTCCAAACGGAGTCCTCGGTACCAGTGCACACGTAACAATTAACTCTTCCCCCACGTGGTGAGGGCGAGGGGATCAGAGGAAGTAAAGTGTGCAATCGATTACCATAACAAAGGGTGGGTGGAGGAGTGGCCGACTCAGCACTGCAGGTCGCAGCACCATCCCGAAGGTCGAATCCTACTAGCGATGGCCCTCCCACTCCAGGGTGCATCTCCTTGCATACAGACCAGCGCAGCATGTATGTAGCAAACTCTGCTTCTGTGCTGCGATCCCTGGCGAGCCTTCGTTCCTGGCGGTGTCCATGGCAGGGTGGTGGGGTCCCAAATACTTTTTGGGCCACGATAATTCGGACGCTGGACACAGCTCTCAATTATGTGACTGCTCCAGGCGCCATCTTGGCCACGCCCCCAAGCTTAAAACGTTCATAGACAGTAGGTCCTGCTTCGATTGTCAGCAGGTTGGGCACTACAGAGGGGACTCAGCTTGTCCCAAGAAAAAGGTAGGCTCTGGTGTTGTCAGTGTAGGCTTTGAGGATTGCTCCATAGATGAGGATATTCTCATTGCTTTTAACTGGGAAGTGAGCCCAGAAGGTGGGTTGGTGGTTCCAGAGGGAAGTAAACATTTTCTTCACCTCCAGTTGAATGAATTCCTAATCACTGCCCTGAAGGATACTTGTGCCAGTAACACCATTGTTGCATGACAGGTTGGTGTCCCCAGACCATTATTCACCAGGAGAGGCTAGACGAGTAAGAGCTGTACAGGGTGAGATTACGGTTTGGCCTGTGGCTTTAGTGACCTTAGAGATAGCTAGGTCCCTCCTTTGGCAGAGAGTGGTAGTCAGTCCAGACTTCCCCCTTGAGTGTCTCCTTGGAAATGACCTAGCAGAGGTGAGTCGGAGCTCGAAGGAGGTACTGGCCCAAGGCCATACCTCCCTCAAGGATTTTGGAGGTGCTGAACTTGCAGTCAGTCAAAGCAAGTCCCAGAAGAAAGGCAAGAGAAAGAAGTGTAGAACAAATGGTAAACTTTTAGAAAAAGTTACAGTGGGCCAAGAATATTCTACTCCAGTAAGGAAGAACTCCAAAGTTGGCCCTGTAATGCCTTACCTGCCCCACTAGTAGTCCTGACTAGCCATGCAGGTAAGGCCTTACCTGCCCCACAGAAAGTCCTGACTACTCAGGCAACCGTTAAGCAGGAGGTTGTAACACCTCAGCTAACAGACGAGAGACTGGAAGAAGGGTGTTTGCTACAAGATGTAGTAACCCCCCAGGTGTGAGTCCACAGACCTCGATCCTAGGATCTCTCTCTCCCCAGCAGCTCCGCTGAGCCCTGCGTCGCCTCTGAAGCCTACCCCTCCGTTGCAGGGTTTTAGTCTACCCAGATTGATTGCGCATTGTGTGCTTAATTTAATCTAATGGTGCCTGCTGCTGTGTGTTTTGTTTATATTCCTCGTTGTCCTAGCTGTGTGCTTTTGTCCCCCTTCTGTTTTTTTCCCGCTGCCCGTGACTTCTCACCCTACCACCCCGCTCCCACCTCCCAGCTGCACGTCCCTCCCCCCATAATGGTGCGGTCGCACCGCTGACGACCCAGTCTGTGCCCATCCGCGATCTGACCAGCGCCAGGACCCCTGGTCCTCCCAGACCCCACCGCTATGACTCAACCACCCTCCACGCACTCAACCCCGGAATACACGCCGACTGCGCAAGATCTTCGCCGAACACCACCCACGGGCAGTTCTCGTGCAGACCCTGCCGCAGATCGTTCACCATCGACAAAGCTCCCACAACCGCCGAAGGCACACCCAATGTATGCACCACCGAAACCCTGACTTGCATCCTTCTCAATGTGCGCTCCCTGCACCGACACGCCGTAGACATCTGGGACCTGATCGACACCCTCTCTCCCGACTTCGCATTCTTCACGGAAACCTGGACCAACGCCACCTCCGGCCCTGACATCGCCACGGCCATCCCCGACGGCTACAAGATCCAGAGAAAGGACTGGCTGCACCGCCCAGGAGGAGGACTCGCCATCGCACACAAGACCCCCCTCTGACTCTCCACATCCAGCATGAGTGACCCCCTCCTCCAACACAGAACACCTCCACTTCCAGATCCAGACTAGCCCTAGGACCACGCTACCCGGTACCCTCATCTACAGACCGCCAGGACTGTGTACTCACCACGCAACTACCATAGCCGAGCTCGCCGCACCCCACGCCATCACCTCCGAGGACTACATTCTACTCAGGGACCTGAATTTCCACCTCGACAAGGGCAACAACTCTGACTCCACCACTCTCCTCGACAACCTCGACAACCTAGGACTGAAGCAGCTTATCAACACGCCCACCCACAGAGCGGGTCACACTCTTGACCCCATCTTCGCAGGAGGAACTAACATCCGCTTCAGCCACACCACCCAGCCCCTCTGGACTGACCACCACTGCGTCCACTTCACCTTCAACTCCACCAACGCACCCAAACCCGCCCCGCGCCACGCACGCCACGACAGAACTGGAGCAAGGTCACAGAGGAGCACCTCAGCACCACCCTCCGTCAAACCCCCCTCCCCCCCATCACCACGAACGACACCAACACCGCAGCCAGGGAATTTCACCGCTGGGTCTCCTGCTGCGCTGACAAGCTCGCACCCCTCCACCCCGCCAAACAACACCCTCTGAAAGCCGCCTGGTTGACCACAGAACTTCAAGAAGCCAGATGCTCCTGCAGACGCCTAGAGAAATCCTGGGGAAACCTGAAAACCACGGAACAACCACAAGAGCGCCCTGAAGGAATATCACCAGCGCATAAGAGACACCAAACAGACCTTCATAAGAGACAAAGTCCAGACCAACACCAAGGAACTGTTCAACGTCATACAGCAGTTCGCCAAACCCACCTGCAAAGTCTCACCTTCCCAGGAACTCTGCGACAAGCTCAGCTCCTACTTCCATCCAAAGATCAAGGCCCTCTACCACAACTTCAGCGACCCAATGATGAACACCACCCCCCTACCCACCGCCGCCGATAAGCCCACCATCACGTCATGGGATCCCTCTACCATCGAACTTATCACCGCGACCATGAAGAGAACCCATTCAGGAGCCCCCAACGGACCCCTTCCCACCACACACATTCCACAGGGCCACCACCACCCCACCCGAACTAGGATGCACCATCAACGCCTCCCTCAGATTAGGTATCTGCCCAGATGACTGGAAACGGGCGGAGGTCAAACCCCTTCTCAAGAAGCCAATGGCCAACCCATCGGACCGCAAAAAACTACCGGTCCATCTCTCTCCTCTCCTTTACGGCCAAAGTCACCAAGAGACTCGTGAACACCCAGCTAACCACCTTCATAGAAAAGAACTCCATCCTGGACGCCTCCCAGTCTGGATTTCGCAGCAACCACAGCAGCACCAAGACCGCCCTCCTCGCCGCCACCGATGACATCCGCATGCTACTGGATCAGGGCCACACCGTGGCCCTGATCCCTCTTGACCTCTCCGCAGCCTTCGACACGGTCTCACATTGCACGCTCCCAGCCAGACTTCACGACGCGAGAATACAAGGAGCCGCCCTCAACTGGATCCAATCCTTCCTCTCCGGCAGAACCCAGAGGATCCAACTCCCTTCCTTCCTCTCCAAACCCACGGAAATCAGCTGCGGAGTACCCCAGGGATCATCACTCAGCCCCACGCTCTTCAACATCTACATGGCCCCCCTCGCCGCCATCGTCCGACAGCATGGGCTCAGCATCGTATCCTACGCAGACGACACTCAGCTCATCCTCTCGCTCACGAAGAATCCCAAAGACACCAGACTCTGCTTCCAGGAAGGAATGAACCTCCGCCTGGGACAAAACCTGGTGACCCACCGCCCTCAGGAGTCCGCTGCCCTCAGGAGCCCACCCACCCCTACAGACCACGCTCGGAACCTCAGCATCATCCTGGACTCCTCCCTCTCCATGAACCGCCAGATCAACGCCGTCGCCTCCACTAGCTTCAACTGCCATCGCATCCTCCGTAAGACCTTCAAATGGATCCCCCCCGACTGCAGAAGGACCGTCACTGACGCACTCATAACCAGCAGACTGGACTACAGAAACGCCCTCTACGCCGGAATCAACAAAACTCTTCTACACAAACTCCAAACCATCCAGAACACCACCGCCAGACTCATCCTCGGGACACCCCACCACGAGCACATGACCCACCATCTACGAGGCCTCCACTGGCTCCCCGTCGAAAAGAGGATCACCTTCAAACTCCACACCCACGCCTACAAATGCCTCAACAACGTCGGACCCAAATACCTCAACAAGAGATTATCGTTCAACGTACCCAAGAGGAACCCCCGCTCCGCCGACCTCGCCCTGGCAGAGGTTCCTCGCAACCGCAGAAACAGAACCGGCGGGAGAGCTTTCTCCTACATCGCAGCGAAAACCTGTAACAAGCTCCCTGTGAACATCAGACACTCCCCGACCCTGCACACGTTCAGGAGAGACCTCAAGACCTGGCTCTTCGAATGACCCGGAGCCGCTCCGCTCCGCTCCCCCCCCCCTTCCCCCCCCCCGCACTTTGAGACCCTCACGGGCGAGTAGCGTGCTATATAAACCTCTGATTGATTGATTGACTTAGAAAAAGCGGAAGGACCGCTTGAACCCAAAGACACCTACAGCATTGCACATCCACCTGCCATTGGAGAGCTAAAGGTGTGATTCTGAGTATTGACAGCTATCAGTAGCCTCTGCTGGATGTTATCCTTTATAGCTGCACTGTCTTCAGCATGGTGGCCTGACCCCCATGTCAAGTAACAAGTTTGGCCCCCTGGCCCTGCTGGACACAGTGTGGTTACTCCAGTTATGGATAACCTCTTCAGGTAAGCTGGGTGTTACCCTGGCTAAGATACTGTTAGTAGAGGTAGATACCTCTGACCTCAAGGAAAAAGGTGAGGAAGAAAATGACAAACCTGCATTGTCAGTTCAGTTTAAAATGGGTCCTGTTAATGTTGAGATGGGTCAATTGTCCATAGGGTGTAACCTCTACAGGACGACTTGGGGCAGAGTAGGCCCTGCAGCAATACAGCCCGTTTCATTTATTCTCTTCCTTGCCTGGAAGACTTGGAAAACACCCCCAGGGTTGGGCTGAGTCTGCTGAGCTGTGTGTGCCATACTCATGTGCACTGCATATAGAATATGTGGGCCACCGCTACAGCAGGCTTTAGAGCAATAAGGCTGGGTGCATTATATTATGTGAGGACACATCTGTATGAGCAGGTGTGCCCCTGTGATATCTAGTTTGATTACTAGATATTACAAGTGATCAGGAAGCCATCTTAAGGACATGTAGTGGTCATTATGAGTTACCCAGCTACAGAATGGCTTCACTAAAACAAATGGTTTTGGTATCAAACACCTTGTCTTAATAAATCTGTACTGATGCCAGCACTAGATTTATTATTACAAGCACCCAGGACACCTTAGAGGTGCCGCCTGAAAACCTACTAGGCTTCTAGTGTGCTGGTATCTTCCAGCCTGCCACCACAGACGAGTTTCCTATCCCGTGCTATGGAGAGCCTGTGCTCTGAGGATAAAAACAATGCCTGCTCTGGCAGAAGGTGGTTACAACTCTTCCAGTAGGCTGGCTAGTGTTTTCCAATATCAAGGCCAGAGGCTTCAAAGCCTCTGCGCCTTTGACATGCGACCCCGGCTTCCCACAGACCAGGGGAACGCCACTGCCTGCCATCGGGTCAATTTGGCACCAGAGCAGGTGGGAAATTAGATAGTCAGTGGGCGTTTTGCACTTTGAAGCTAGGCATACCCCTAAGGTGGGCCATCTGAAGTGGATGTCCTACAAAGGGTTTCACCATTTTGAAATTGGTGAAACTAGGAATTTTATGTCAGGATTATGCCCACTCTCCACAGGAAGTGGTCATATCGGTGGTATAGTCACCCCAGGGGTAAATAGCCCATGCGCTACTACTCTAAACTCCCATAAACACCCCTAAATTCAATATTAAGGGGTCCCCCTGAAAACAGGAATTAGGATTTGTCTACTGGTAACCTAAGGAAGGACGAAGAAGAGTCGAAGTCATGAGAACAGAGGTGCTGCACGGACATTAGCATAAAACCCTGCCTAGCTGTTTGCACCGTGTCAATCACAAAGACCGACTTGTCCAAAAACCTAACAGCCTCCCCCAAACCCTTGGAGGACTGTTCTCTCCTTCAACAACCAAGCAGCATCTCTCTTAGGGTGGAGGAACAATCCCCCTGCAGGCACTGACTGCATCGACATGATACTTTGTTTTGTTGGCTATCGAGTCCACCGAGTGAGAAACTAGCCAAGGAAAAGGTTGTCTTGAGTCCAGGAAGTTAGCCCCATTGCTCAGTGGCTGCTTCTCCGCTAAGGCGGAGGAGCGTCGCCACACTGGTCTGTGAGCAGTCGTTAAAGAAAACTAAAATGATAATAACTAGTGTTATTATAATTTCAGTTTTCCTTTCCTGAGGCGGGCGGGGCTGCCAGGGCAGGGGAGGAGTGGTTCAACCACTCCAAGGTGCGTAATGACGCTTTGACCATCATGTGCACTTTGCATGTTCTGCACTCAGGCTGCATTACAGCCTGGGTGCAGCACATGACCCAGGCTCTCCTTCCCTGTCTAAGCGCCGATCCACAGTGCTCGGACAGATCACAGCACTGCATTGCGCGCTGTGCCTGGCTAGGGGAGTCAGGAGCCTGGGTGCTTCCAGCTTCCAGGAGCGATAGTGGGTGGCAGTGAGTGGACAGAGGCGGTGGCTGGCCTGAAAGCAAGTGGCTTTTTTTAGCTGTTGCTCTCACCTAGGTTCAAGCCGCTGACCACTCCCAGAGCTTCTCAGCACCAATACCCTGGGTAACCAGAGCCTTTGCAACTACCAAGGCTTGTTGCTTGTCAAATCTGGACACCACTGATGCCAATGGATTGCAGGATCCATGAGGTCTTCGAGAGTGGACCTGCTGTACTGTTTTCTCTCCCGCTCCAGGTCACCAAATCCAAGTGAGAGCCTCTAACTCCAGCAACCCGCCGAACAAAATACCTCTGCACTCGAGTCCCCCCCCCCCCCAGGGTGTTAGGAGGCCAAGGTCCGAAGTGCCACCAGCAGTTCGGTTTTACCTGCCCTAGTGTGTCGGGTGCAGTGGTGCTGAACTGGTTGGTAGCATGGCATGCTACACCTTTGGGAAAGAGGGGCCCCACTAGAAATAGGCTGCCAAGGGGGACTTGAGGACAAGTCTAGGAGCTCCCAGGGTTCTCAGTGTGTGAGGGACCTGGGAGCAAGGGGGAGCAGTCTGTGTTCGTTGACCTGGGCCTGGCAGCACAGGTGCAGAGGGTTTTGGCCGACAGGCCCACGAGTGTCGTAAGCTGTCACAGTTCTCAGTCTGGACCAGAAAAGTGGGACAAAATAGGACAGCTGAGCCACTCTTGCTTCTGGGCTCTGCAGAGCAGACGTCCCTCATTGGCTGGTCAGTTTTTAGATTGTTGCGGTCTGGATTGGACTCAAAACAAGTGTTGGTCGCAGCATGGGATCTGATACCCCGGGAATTGGTGCAGGGAGGCTCTTTGGGGTCCTGGCATCTCCAAACTTAGTAAGGAGACTGATCTGACCTCTAAGTACAGAGATAAACTGCTGGGCATCTACTGAATCGGTGGACCTGGTGTCCGCAGCTTCTTTGTATAAGAAGTCATGGTCTGTGCCTGCAGGATGCAGGTGAGTGGCTCCTCCACTCCAAGTGAGAAGCTGGCTGGTTTTAGAAGTACTGGCAACCCTCTGAGGCTTTTGGAGGGTGCACAGCTGCAGGACGAGTCAGGTCTTAGCATTTGCTCACTCAGGAGCAGCAGGCAGGGGTTAGCACCTAAAGTCCACAGCAGTCTTCATTTTTCATGTTGATCAGCTAGAGTGTCCTCTTCTGTAGTCAGGTGAATCTAAAGTTCTGGTGTCAGGGGGCCACCTAAATACTCAATTTAAGAGTGTTTGGGGAGTGTCGAGTAGTAGCAATGGGCTTCTTACCCTTGTTGTCAGTACGCCCCCTATATGACCGCTTCCTGTGGGAAGTGGGCATAACCTTGTTCCAGTGTTCCTAATTCTGCCATCACCAAGATGGCAGAATTTTTCTTGAGTGAGGCAAAGCAGGCAGCTCACATTAGCAGTGTGTCTGACCGGACTGTTCTCCACACTTCCTCGCATAACTAATTTCACACCTGTTCTGGTGCCAAATGGGCCTCAAGGCAAGGTATGGCATCTCCCAGGTCTGGGGAAGCCAGGGTTGCCTATCAAAGATGGCAGCGGCTTTGAAGCCTCTGGCCTGAATATGCTGATTTACTAGCCATCCTGGTGGAGGAGGCGTTGTTCCTGACCTCTGAAAGCGGGCCTTCAACTCTTAGGGGGTCAGAAGGGCGTCTGTGGTGGCAGGCTTGTCTGTGCCAGTCAGACAGCTCCCTTGAGAGCTATTGGGGCTCAGGGGGTACCTCCAAGGTGCCCTCTGGGTGCTTATATTAACAAATCCATCATTGAATTCAGTGTGGGTTTATTAATACAAGGTGTTTGATACCAAACACCTTTGTTTCAGTGAAGCCATCATGTAGCTGGGGAACTCGTTATCACCAGTGTCCAGTACACATACTTAAGATGGCTCCCTGTCGTCTTGCAATGTCTAGGAATTGACATACATCACAGGAGCATATTTGCTCATGCAGATATGTCCACACATGTAATATAATGCACCCTGCCTTAGGGCTCCAAGGCCTTCGGTAGGGGAGACTTACATATACTGCATGCAGTGTCTGGAGGCATGGCACATGTTTTCACTTTTGTCTGCACCATTTTATGCAGCCTGCAATGGTAGTCTGTGTGAGTGTGGTGAGAGCCCTTAGGGGGACACAATACATGCTACAATCCTTAGGGACCCTCTTTAGTACCCATGCCCTGGGTACCAGTGGTACCATTTACTAGGAACTTACAGGGGTGCCAAAGGTCTTGCCAATTGGGGAACAATTGCACAGTTTTAGGGAAAGATCTGGCACTGGGGACCTGGATAGCAGGAACCCAGTGCACTTCAGTCAAAATTGTATCGGATACCAGGCAAAAAGTGGTGGTGACAATGTCAAAAAGTGGCACTTTCCTACAGGGCTCACTTGAACTGACTGTGTCCTTGTGCCCCAGAGACCCTCAAGAGTGGAGCCCCCTTTGGGTTCTGCAGGACAAGTCCCCACTTGCAGCCTTTTTTTTGCAGGTACTTTTCCCATAGACTTTAATGTGTAGCGTTCAAGGCTACCAACGCAACCAGCACCTTTGTACCCGGACACACCAGTCCAGGTTAAAAAAACAAAAACTGCTGGTGGTTTCTTGGACCTTGGCCCCTACGAACCGCAAGTCATAGAAGGCATCCTCCAAAAATACATCTGCAAGTATATCTATGCACTGTATGTTTCTTGACTGGTTCAGGCATAATCGATATTCAGCACCTACTGTGGGATCAAGAGAAAAGAAAACAGGAAAAACCTAATTACCTTATTGGAGCGGCTAGCAGGTCCATGTATACAGTGCTTAATTTGTAAGAAGAAAATACGGGCCGGGGCCCTGGTCAGGAGGCCACCGGTCAAGAGGCCACCACAGTTTGAACCACACATTGCCATTGTACTTACACAACTACTAACCATCTCACTGAAATGTGACAATTCAGACTGTTCGATGCTGCCAAAGCTTTAAGAATGGCTTGGGTTGCGGGTATTAGTTGTTTTTAATGTACATTGAATTAACAAAACTGCTTTTTTTCTGCTCATCTTTAATGAACACAAACAGGGCCACCATGTGGTAGCAGTCATAAGTGCAGGTTCAGGCAATTAAGTGCCGGTGCCACTGGAAACCGACTAAAATTAGGCACTGAATGTATATATTAAATAATGTAGGGCTCAAGGATGACCCCTGAGGAACAACCCAGGGAAAGGTGAAATCTCAGATTGAAAATGGACTAGCGAAACACAGTTCGATGTACTGAAAAGAAAGGACTTAATCCATTCTAGGGGAGGCCGCCCCCGAAGGGGGCCTCGAGGTCCAGTGCCATAACAGATGCCAGAGCCCTCCAAGGAGCAGGTTTGCACCGCCTGGTAGTGCCCTGAAGCAGAGGGGGGATCTTTTCGCACGGCAAACTCCCACCTGAAAGGCACCACGTCACTGGGGCAATGGGGGGCCCGCTGATGGTCCAAATCCCCCCAATCAGGGGCGGAAGGGGGGGGGGGGGGAGATAAGGCATCGCTCCCCATACTGAAGCTCACTACTGCATCGTAGAGCTGGGGAGCAGCGCCAAAGGTTTGAGAGGTAGTACGAAATCTGTGGCGGCAAGGAAGGAGCGTTGCTGAGGCCCTTCCAATCTTAGGAAGGAGAGAGGTTCCCCTTACCAGATCGTCACCTGCTGCGGTCGCCCCTCCCTGAGCCGGTTACAGTTTCAAGTCCGCTGGCGCAAGAACTTCCCCGAGCTTCACAAGGGATGACATCAGAGCAGAGTGCCACAACGAGGACCTGCCAGTTGGGTGCACCAGGAATCAGCAAGGCTTGCTAGGCCCCGTTCTTGCATCATCCCAGCGTCATCCCTGCAGCAGCAGTCGTGTTCACCACTGGGTCGCGGGACAACTACTGCAGAGTCAGAGCAGCGGTGTCTGCGGAGCCACAGTCATAGCGCAATAACTACACTCCACGCTGTTACTTGAAGCGTAAAAGGCCATTTTATTAGGACAAGGTTGCAACCATATAAACTTTATTAAACAGTACATAACTGCAATAAATATACTTTCCCATCCCATACCGACTCATTCTCCATTCATCCTTCTCCAAACCATCTCACCAGTTTGACTCTTCCCCAATCACTCGGTGACCTCCTTCCTCTCCCCATTCTCACCTTAACTTGCCCTCCAAGCATCCTCTGTTGAATCTCCTTCATTGCTTCCGCGCCCCGCTATCAGTCACCCGTGTACCGTTCTCCCCCCCCCCCGAGGGATGGATCCGCCCGTATGTGACTCACCACCCCTCCAAAGTACCGCCAACCAGGGAACCCCCATTTGGGTCCAATCTTTGTCCAGGAAAAATTGCTACCACTGCGGTGAACGGCCATTCACCGCCTGTACCCGCATCTTGTTTAACAAGCACCTGGTCAGACCAATCCCTGTCCATGGACAAAGTGGGCCCCCCCCATCGCAGTGAACGACCATCCACCGCCTGAACCCGCATCTCGTGTAACAAGCAACCTGGTCAGAACAATCCTTGTACCAAGTGGGGGCTCCCCCATCGCGGTGAACGACCATCCACCACCAAACTGCTGCCCGTGTAATAAAGAACAACCGGGCCAATCCATGACCATAACACTTGTCTCCTGTGAAACAGACCGTCTGAGTCCCTTCGAGAAATTCCCCTCACCAGTGAGCCTTAACCTGCCCATCCCTTTCGATAGCATCCCGTTCCCCACATCCGCAAGGCACCCTCATGCACATCCCAAAAGTAGCCCACCTTCCATGTCAGTGAACCATATCCCCTTCCATGTCCCAATAGTGCAAAGCCAAACCAGCCATATCCCAGAATACTCCCCTTCGAGAAAATCTCCTCACCAGTGTGCCTTAACCTGCCCATCCCTTTCAATAGCATCCCGTTCCCCACATCTGCAAGGCACCCTCATGCACATCCCAAAAGTAGCCCACCTTCCATGTCAGTGCACCATATCCCCTTCCATGTCCCAATAGTGCAAAGCCAAACCAGCCATATCCCAGAATACTCCGTTCCCCCAAAGGTATCCCCCATCCACACGTTCCCTGTGACACCCTGGCAGCCGTACCGGTCACACTCCCCCACGGTCATTCACTTTACCCCATCGTCTCACACCCCGACGACTATGTACCCGCCCGGTGACTACTGTACGCCTGCAAGTACGCCTCCTGCGCCGTCCAGTGGCTAGGCGAATGGCCACCCAACCATGCGACCGCACTGGTGTCCGATCTACTCCCATTGCCTGAAGCGGAAAAAGAAGGATTAGTCCTGCAAACATGTCCACGCTCCATCAGTCCTTATATGCTACCCCATTCGCTATGACCCTACAACACTGCACCTGTCCACTGCATCCCAACTAACGCAAACACCCCCAACTTCACCCTTGACCCAGGCCCCACTGCCTGCCCCACAGGTACCTGTTGCGTAGACCCACGTAGCCGTGACGCATCACCAACCTCCCCTGCCAGATCCCAGGCCCCCTTTCAATCAGTCTCCTGGTCCCCCGGCCCAGTCCTAGTCTCCCCCGACTCCCACCACCAACTGCCCCACGACAAGCCGGGAAACAGAACGAGATCACCTACTCCCTTCCCCTCAAACCGAAACTGCAAATGCAAAAGACAACCTATGCCTAATCTCCTCCGGTAACGTTCCCCAGGCTGCGAAACTCACTCCCCATGGACCTCAGATGCCACCACTCCGTCGCCCGCATCCGCAAGGACCCAAAATCTCGCACCTCACCACTACACTACCGACCCAGGCAACCAACCGAGGCGTCCCCCACCCAATGGACTCCCTGCACAATTCGGCCCACAGGATGACGGTAATCGGACAGTCAACCCCCGTGCATACTGGTCCACTGCACTGCATACCTAGGACTGAAATCCGCCCATATAACGTCCTGCATCCTCACGTCTTGGGCGGGGAACTACGTGTTACCGTTCCGGAGTCCAACGATTAAGTCTCCCATACCCTCGGGACTCACTAGTGCTCCATAGAATCCCGGAGGAAAACCAACCACTGCGGCGCCCCAAAAACCCTCACCCCGGATCATATAACGCAATGCCCGACAGCGTCCCCCGCCCCATTCTGGCCGAGGCAGACATACATGACCCCCACCCTATTATATGCTGCACGCCCCGCATGTGTGTAACACGACCGTCAAGAGCCCCAAACCTGCCCAGCCCCACGAGGCACGTCCCCCACCCCCTTGCCGCTGCACCTGACCACGTGCACCCATGAGGGCTGATCCCCCCCCCGGACCACCAACCCCGCCGATGCCTGAAACCCCCACAGTCCGCCATCCCTCGTCAGAAGCCACCTGTTGCAAAGCGCTTGCCTCTTTCGCCCGACGCGATCCCGGCGCCCCCCCCTAACCCATGCCTGAGAACCCCGTTTTTACCGCAGCATCGGCTGCCGACATGAAAATACGCTCGACAGAAGCCCATGGCCACCCTGAACCGTGCATGGACCCCCTGTCCACACCAAACCCACTGTCTCTTTACTAAGACCTACACCTATCAATGCAGAAACTGATACAATCGACACCAGGAATTGCACACTCAACCTGGCGAATAGGAGTCGAAAACCCTAAACCAGTCGGCCCCAGTGACACCCCTACACTCTCCTTGCGATCCCCAGAAGGGGCCCCGCGTACCCCCTATGAAGGGGTGTGCCTCTCAGGTCCCCAACCCCGAGTTACCCAATCCGCACGGAACCCGCAGATGACACACTGAGACCTTCGCTCTGCACAGACGCTAGCCAACAAATAAACGCCCCTTCCGGTGTAGATGAGTCAGGGCGAATCTTAGCCCCCTTCTTCCCCGTGCTCTGTCATGCCAAACAACCCCCAGCCCGCCTGCAGCACAGCTGCCATCATAGCGAAACCACAGGGCAACCGCCCGATGACGTACTATTGTCTCTATGCGTAATTGAAGAAAAGGAGACATTGAAAGCCCAGGAATCGAACACTGAACCTTGAGAGCAAGAGTCAGACCTTACCCAGTAGTCCCCAGTGACTCCCCCATAAGATGGGAGCCCAGTACAGATCAGCATCCTCTTCCATAAACAAGCACCCCCGGCCCCCTCCAAGACCCCCTTTCAGCCTGGCCGGCCCCAATCTGTGATCCCTTGGGTTGTCCCTCATTGTGTGTGGTATCACCCTGTCCATCCGGAACCAACCCCTTTTTAGAATCTTATACATGGAGACATCAGGGATTGAAGACTTAACCTTGATTGTCAGAGACCTCAACCAGTAGGCCACAGTGACTCCACGAAAATGCCAAGCTCTCCAGTACTCCAGCCGGATGCCGCCGCTACCGTGCCCAGCACTCACAATCCCCACACACCCCAGCCGACCAGCTGAAGTCCCCTCCCACTGCATTTCATTACCTGAGAATCCGTCCAGGACCTCCACCGCCCATCTGGCGCTGCTGCGCCCCGTCGCTTCCCGTCCACAGGGCCGTCCCAGGCCATACTTCCCTCCTGCAAAACTAAAACAGGCTGATTACCGCAACCCCCCCCCCCACCCCTGTAAAAACCCCAAACAGACACAACAACTCCTTTCGTCCCCGGTCAACACCCCCTTCCCGTCACCAGGACACACTCCCAACACTTCCATTCGCACCACACCAACTGACCCCATCCCCCCCCCCGAAAAACCCCTCAGCCACAGCCATCATCACATGACCTCCATTCTCCAAGCTCCCATCCCTTCATGCCACGACATATTTCCAATCCTGAGCCTCCCACCAAACAATAATTCCACAGAGTGTAACATTACATGGCAGAGTGTAACATCGCATGGCAGAGCGTAACATCGCAGAGTGCGCCGCGCGATACCTCGTTGGCGAGGCAGGCCGCCGCGGACCCCCCCACTGCTTCAGGCCAGCGCCCCCAGGGCCGTTGTGCGCCCCACTGGCGATGCCTCCTTACTGCTGGCATCAATCGGTCCAGGTCCCCCCCCCCAGGCTGCTCCAACCTGGAGGGTCCCCAGCACCACCGGGCCTCCTGCCGGGCTGGCAGTCCCTCACCCCTACCATGGGAAAAAACCAGGAACCCCGACAAACCTTTCCTCCAACCAGAGCCTGCCGCAAGCCCTGTCCCCCCCGTGCCGCAGGAACACCCCCGCCCGCTGGACAGGGGGCCCCCCCAGCCACGGAAAAGAACCCTGCCACCCAGCCCTGCCTCGCCAACAGGCAGAGTAACCCGCATGGCGTCAACTGCAGGGGCACACCATGCTACCAGGGCCCGCAGGCCCCACCCCCTGCGCACCAAATCCCACGGACCTCTCGAGGAAAAGCATACAACGCCTACCGCTGCCCGCACCCCTCCCCTCCCCCCTCCCCCTCCCCCTCCCCCTCCCCCTCCCCCCCCCCCCCTCGCGCAACGCCGCTCCCCTGCCGGCCACATGGCAGCAGGGCCCAGGCCGGCCTACAACACCCGCCACAGCTTAGAGCCTAGAAAACCATGTCCCGCAACCAGGCCAGCCGGGGGGGAGGTTGCGGCCGCCTCCCCCATGAAATTGCCACCACCGCTAGCTGCCACGATGTCTCCTGCTCCAGAGTGGGCTGTGTAACGACGGGACGATACCACAGCATGTGACAACCGCGGCCAACCCTCCCCACTTTACCCCAGGCGCCATTGCAGCCGGTGGCGGGCAGAAACGCGCATGGTTTCCCCGGAGTCCGGCACACTGCCCGGGCAACTCCGCCCCCCCTCCCCTACCAAACAGGCACCGAGGAAATCCCGCGCCGGGCCCAACCACCGATACCGGCCGACTGGCGACAACCGCCGCGACACACAAAACGGCTCGCAAAGGGGGAAACGGCTCGCAAAGGGGGACCAACGACTCGCCATGGCACCCCCCCCAGACTCCAAACACAAATGCCTCAAAGCGCCCGTACGCCCAACGGACGGTCCCAGACCCCCGGGTCCCGAGGACAAGAACGGCCACAGTGCCCGGCCCAGCCCGACCCCCAAGCGTCGCAGTGAGCCCCAGTGAAACCCCTAGAAGCCGGCCCCCGAAGTGCGCCGAGCGAACCCCCCCCCCAACAGCCCCCACCAACCTGCACAAACTTTTTATTCTAGCCCTCCCAGTGGTGCTAAGGTGTCAGGAAGAGGCCGGATCCTCCTTTCCTGACACCGTATATGCGTACCTAACTCCTGCCCCTTCCCAAACTCTAAATCCCTCCCCCACCTTGTCCTTCCGGCCTTGCGCGAATAGCCCCAGGGGAAGACTGGTCTGCGACCTTCACTTCCCCCGGGGGCCGTCAGCGGGGAGCACGCCTGCTGCGACGACGCGGCTCTGATCTGCGAGGGGCGTGCCCCCTCCATCGGAAGTGAGGTAGGAGTCCTCCAGGGAGGCAGCCTTGCTACGAGTGCCCACAAGGATTATCAGATGCAGTGTCTTGCTAATTATTTCTGCCTCGCTGTAAAGTTGGCCTGATTTAAAGCTTCAGGCCCTGTATTATTTTGCTCCGGCCACGAGAAAGTGTTACGATAAAACTTGAAACGAGTCCCTTTGGAATCACATCAAAAGCAGGGACTTTTCAATTATTTCGGCCAGATATTCCCCACGCTGTTGAAAATTGAAGGGGTTTCAGGGGCAAATCCATTAGGCTCCCTGGACACTGAGGACATGGGTGCAACTTTTGGGGGAGTGCTGACTGGTGCATATTAAAGTGGCAGCACCCCGCCACCCAGCTTTAAGGAGTACAGTGTTAAGGACAAGAGCTCCAAGCAGGATGGCAAACTGCAACTGAGGGACCAGCCAGCAGAGCTGGGCGATCTGTTGCGGCAGATCAGACCAGCGTCAGAGGCACATGTTACTAGCTGGCTGCAGGCGCACTTGGAGGAGGGAGCCGGGAAGCAACCAGCGGAAGGTAAATGGCAGACCACCACCCGGGAAGAGGCAGAGGACACCAGCGAAAAACACCAAGGAAGCCGGCAGCCAAGAGAGGGTCTAGGAGGGACGACCTGCCGCATGTAGCCATCACGGCAGCTGCGGGACCAAGCGGGAACACAAATACTATGGTTGGTGAGCATATTGGCACAATCGTGCAAGAATGCTTGAAATCCTTTGCACCTCGACTACTAAAGGGCTGGGGCCCACAGGGGCTGGGGACGGCAGGCACCCCACCTCAGGGGGGGGGGGGTATCAGGGCTACCATGGCACCTAGTAGACCCAGACAGCTCACAGCAGTAACACCTTGGGGTTGCCAGCCGGGCCAAGTGATCCCAGCACCCAGGCACAGAAGACGGGGGGGGGGGGGGGGAATGGTGTCCCCCATAGAGGCATGTGGTAGTGTAAACCAAGGTAGAGCTGGGCAACACTCGGATGCATACACTAGGCCATCGCCAGGCCCTGTTCACCAACCACAAAGGCCACCGGATTAGCGAGCCTCATACCATGAGCAGTTAAGGAGAGGATATGGAGAAAAGTGTTTATAGATATTTTCTCATTGCTAGAAATACAGTTGGATAGGCTGGATCTAACAATGTGCGATAAAAAGGATGAGGAAAGGAGAGGAAAGAAAGGAACTTTGATAATTGGCTGGATGCCTTCAGAATCATGGCCTGCCTTATTGTTGAGAAATTCCCTCCGAAGGCAGCAGACCTCTGGCTCTACGAGGCCAATATATAGGAGGCATACAGGCTGTTCCCGGGATGCATGGTTAGAATATGATAAAGTCTTTATATTAAAAAATGCAGACACACCCCGAGATGGAATGGAACAATGTGGATGTGTCCGGTTTTATACATAAAATTATGGTGGCAAAAGAGGTCAAGACATGGGCGGGGAAAAACGAGCAGCCCTTTCGGGGTTTCTTGTACATAGGCAGGTCATTTCACAAGCCCAAAACATATAACAATTGGGAAGGCCCCACCCACCATTAGGCCGGCTGCCATTTGCTGGAAATTCAAGGCAAATGAGTGCACGTGGGGGGCCTCTTGTAAGTTTCAAAACATATGCTCCACATGTCCACATGGGGGGGGCACCCAGCAAAGGGATGCAGATTCAATAAGAAGCAGCGAGGGGACAAGAAAGAGAATAAGCACAGGCGGTGCGGGGTGACTAGAGGACTTGAGTAGTTACCCCGCTTCCCCCATTAACACACACCAGCTGAGACAGCTGGCTAACAAATACCATAACAAAGATTGAGCAAGGACGTTAGTGAAATGTTTATCATACCATGTGAGGACCCTCTACCCTCGGGCAACACCAACAATTTAAAATCAGCACTGCAACACCCAGACAGAGTGAGGCAAAAAATAGACAAAGAAATCCCTAGGTAGGATTGAAGGCCCCCTGCCCTCCCCGGCACCAAAGGGATTAGTGATCTCTCCATTGGGGGTGGTTACAAGAAGGAAGCAGGTCAGTTCAGAGTCATTCACCACCTTTCCTTCCTGAAGGGGAGTCAGTTAACAATGGCATTAGCCTAGAGGTATGTTCAGTGGGCTATGCAACAGTGGCTGATGCCATTGACCTAGTCAGGGCTGTGGGTCATGGCTCCCTCATGGCGAAAGCTGACATTGAGTCCGCATTCCGCCTCCTTCCGGTTCACCCGGTTAGCTTTCACCTGTTGGGTTTCCAGTGTGAGGGGGCGACTTACTTTGACAAAGCAATGCAATGGGTTGTTCAGTGTCCTGCGCATATTTTGAGCAGTTTAGCACCTTTTTAGAATGGGCTTTGCATGACCGCCACCCCGCAGAGGGCAAGCTGCACTACCTCGACGACTTCTTGTTTGTAGGTCCTGCCAGGTCAGCGGAGTGTGGCAAGACCCTGGCAGCATTCCAAGAGCTAGCGGGGAGCTGGGATTACCACTCGCAGCAGAAAAAACAGTAGGACCCTCCACACGGCTCACATTTTTAGGATTGAGCTGGACTCGGTTGCAGGAACGTCCAGGCTCCCAGAGGATAAAGTAAGGGAATTCAGGGACAACATAAGAAAATTGTGCGGTTGGGAGAAGGCAACCCTCCGCGAGTTACAGCCGCTTATTGGAAAGCTCAACTTTTCAGCCTGGATCATCCCGGCCGATAGGGTCTTTGCCAGATGCCCAACTCAGTTAACTGCCCGGGCTTACACACCGACACCACCATGTCAGGTTGGGGGCGGGGGTCAAGCACGACCTCATCATGTGTGACACATTCTTTACGGACTTCAACGGCCTGTTAATTTGGAGAGGGGGCTGGGTGACATCCAGGCAGATTGCCCTGTTGACAGACGCTTCCGGTAGCATAGGTTTCGGGGCCATTCTAGGTAACAAGTTGTGCGCAAGACAATGGCCAGACAAGCTGGCATAAATAAGGCATCACCAGCAACATCAGATTCGTAGTTGTTCTCCATTGTAGTGGCCCCGGCGGTCTGGAGGCGAAAATTGACGGATATGAAGCGGACGCTATGGTCCGATAACAAATGAGTGGTGCAGGCGATCAACAGAGGCACAGCCAGGTGTCCTGACACATTGAGGCTAGTATGTCACTTGGTTTAATTGCAGTTAGAGGGGAACATAGAGCTGAAGGCGTGCCATGTACCTGGGGTGGAGAACGCAGTGGCGGATGCTCTTTCCCGAACACAGATGTGCTGATTCAGGGAGATGCAAAAAGAACTATTGATGGACAGAATGCAGAACAATGTCATACATGGAAGAGAATTTTTGAAAGGGGTCATTTGGCTCTTGAGTTTGACATTAAATGGTACCAGGAAGTGGTCTGACCAGCTCACAGTAATAGACTGGCTAATCGAACAGAATTCAGATGGGATTAAGACTGCTTGATGAATTAGATGAAGGGCAACTTGTCTCACTCTCAAAACCTCTTACTTTCATGAGCTTGAGTGTGTCATTGTCTTCTATCTAAATGATACCAAGGTCCACTGGAATTATGTGATTCTGCAGTCGCTGCTCTTTTCACATAATTAAGGATTAGCCACAATCTGTTACCCCTGGTCTGTCTTCCCATCCCATTCCTAAACTTATGCAGTTGACCTGCTTCACAGAAACTATTACTTAGCTGAGGTCAAAATTAGGGCTCCCGGTTTTATGGTATTTATGATTTGACTTTTCAGTTTATGTATCTAGATCTGTTTTGCTAATTTTATCTATATTTATCTATATTTATTTTGGGGTTTTTGGAAAAATGAAGCTGAAATTAGTATAGTTCCACTTTTATTTAATCGAAAAATATGCACTCATGGTTGAGTGCCTGCCAAGTTTCAATGCTGTGAGCACCTGCAAAAGGTAAATAATGCACTTATACGAAAATATGCTGATTCCAGTATCAACCTTGTTCATATCTGCTGTTAAAGCCTCTTTACTAAAATTCCTTTCTTTGTTAACCCTCCTACCTATCAAACCACACAGCTATTTGCCTGGCAGTCATGACAGTATTTATAAATTACTCAAAAAGCCACCCAATTCACGTTTTTAATCCACATTTAAAAATAAGTACAAAGACAAAGTAAATGTTTGTCAATATTTATCTATATTATAAATAAATAAAAATCAACAAAAAAAAACCAGTAAAAACAGAACAGGGAGCCTTAGTCAAAACTCTACCCAATATGGCACTACCTACCCAGCATGCATGAAGGGGGAAGCTTGTCACTAGGATAACCTGTTCTTTTCTTTCTGGGCTGTAGACATGCTGCCTAATGAGGTCAGGTAAGCTGATCGTGGTTTTATTTGAATGTTGATATGTTTGTCTACCTTGTGACTTGCTTTAGTAGTCTGTTTAGGGGACCCGGCCACCTTGCACAACAGGAGTAGGTCTGTATTTCTGGGCTGCTACACTTAGCACCCTTTCAGCCACTCTCATCCCCTGCAGGTAAGCGGTTCCACTTTCCTTGTAATGCTGGCGAGGGTTTGATGCGCCTTATTGCCAGGGCTCCCGATTAGTTGGGCATTTTTTTTGCTCAACATTAGTGGCAGCACGCTTGTGGCAGTTCCGACTTAATGCTGGCCTTTTCATATAAATTTAATTCACATCTCCGATAACTTTTTTTGGCACTTTTGTTTTTTTGTGCTGTTCTAGGTTATGCCCTTCGCCCTGCAGGGTTTACTTGGAATCATCTGTGGGCTAGTGGTTATGGCCCCAGGCTCCCACTTTCTGGTTTGGAGTCTTATATTTCCTGTGCTTTTTGCACGGTTTTCTGTGCAGCTGCTCCCGCCTGTGGCGCCCTGCTTCAGCAGGCAGGGCTGGCAGGCTCCATGTATTCTAGCACGATGTTGTGGCTGTTTTTGGTGTCTCCGGTCCATATTGCTCTGCACTAGCAAGCAGGGCCTGAGGACTCCATGTTTAACGCATTGAGTACCTCGCCCATTGCGCTTGGTGCAAGCGGGTAGGGTTTGTGAGGTGGGGGGGGGGGGGGGGAGGAACCCGCATACTGTTAGCCCTGCTGTAGAGGGCATATTGGTAGTTTCCTTCTCGCAAAGCGGTCCTTATGGCGAGGGGCTGGGTATGCTGTGGCCTTTGTTCCCCCACATGTTGTATGGGGGGGAACATTAAGTTGGTTCCACCCCACAGCCAGCCTCTCTGGATGCCATCGGCATACAGGAAATCAGAGTTGTTGGATTGTGGCTGGTGCTACAATGGTGAACCAGAGATGGAACCAGGTCCTTCTGAGCAATTTTCATTCCTTACAGGCCATGATTGAGGCTGTGGAGAAGGCAGCCTTTAAGGCCTGCACAACCACCTCTTAACACCTTCGGTGCTCATGACTGAATGGTTCAGTCATGAGCACCGGCGCTTTTGTGCTCATGAGGGAACCCTTCAGTTACTTGCACAAAATCCCTCATCAGAGGGATTCTTTTTTGCCTCGGGAGGGGGTGAGGTGGGGGAAGCTTTCCCATCCTCCAGGGGCATTTTTGATTCTAATGTAATGGCGATCACATGCTGACGTCATTACATTGAAAATGAAAGTTTCACTGTTTCGGAATTCATGGGACCATCTCAGCCCACTGAGCACCGAAACACATGGGAGAGGTATCATTGGAAGGGAAAAATCTCTTGTTTCCAATGGATCCCTGTTTGGGGATCACTGCAGGAGAGCAATCCCAAGCAGGGATGCACCACTAGACACCAGGGACGGGGAGCAACCTTGGCTCCCCCCCCATTTGGAAATGGGCATATTCAACCCTTCCGCTCCCAGACACCAAGGATTTTTTTTTTTTAATAGTTCCGGGGTGGGGGCTGCCCAGAATGGGCAGGGCCAATGCCCCCACCCCACCATAAAAAGCCAACCTGTCTGCCCACCAGGAGGCATATGGGACAATAGCCCCTTATCTGACCCTCCAGGGGCCAGGGCAGGCAGAAAGCCCATCATGCACCAGGGATTTATTTTTCCTTCAATGGTCTGGGGGCTGCCCAGAATGGGCATGCCAATCCAATCCCCCCCCCCCCCCCCCCCCCCAACACACAAAATTCAGTCTTTCTGCCGCCCCCCCCCCCACATAGGCATTTGGGGCAATAGCCCCTGATCTACCCCCACTCCCTGGGGAGGGCAGAAAGCCCACTAGGCACCAGGGATTTATTTTATACATAGGGGTGGTGGCTGCCCAGAATAGGCATGCCAATGACTGCCCGCCCCCCCCCCCAAGCCAGTCTTTCTGCCACCCATGGGGGCATTTATCAGGCCAATAGCCCCCGATCTGCTACACCCAGGGCAGCAGAAAGCCCACTAGGAACTGACCGTTTTTTCGCAATCTCCCTAGCTGTGGAATTTGGACCCTAGCTGAGCCAGCACCTACGGAAGCCTAGCATACCTGTAGTTTTCAAACTAGACACCCAGTGGAATCCAGGATGGGGTGACTTGTGTGGCTCTTAACAGGTCACTCGATAAAATGGTACCTCACTAGTGTCGTTGTGCCTCGTGCCCGCGACAAGTATTGGCCCAAAAATGACTGGAGACTTAAAGCAAAATTATCAATCAAAAAACAATACTTGGTTTTGGCAAGGGAGTCACCTGCGTTTTTGGTCCTAGGCTCAGTGGGCATCTAGGTAAACCTACCAAACCCAGACATTTCTGAAAACTAGATACCCTGAGGAGTCCAGGGAGGTGTGGCTTGCATGGATTTCCCCCCCCCCCAAACGTTTGCCTGCCTCAGCAGTGAGGATCCCTGGAGAGCATCTTCTGAGAAGAGAAGGTATTTGGGTCACAGTAATGTTTGTCACATGTGGCTATCAAACACGTGAACCCTGCAGACGTGGAGAGGGGAGTGTAGGCATCACCGCTGAAAAACATTTTATAAATCACCGCCTATGCAATGCCTGGGCCACTCCTAAACTCCCGCCCTCCCCTTCAGATTCAGAAATTAGAACAAATAAAAGGCACGTGTAAAATCCAGGGGCCTGCCCAGGGTCCACAGGATGCGCAGACCAGCTGAGTAGTTCCTCATTCTAGTAAAGCAAGCACAAGACACTGGAGCAGAAACCAGTCCTGCACAAAGCAAACTCCACAGTGCGGGCCCCACCCACATATCAGTGCCCTCCAGCTAGGGGTGGAGAGGCAGAGTAATGCACGCACAAATACATGCCCTCTAGCTAGGGGTGGAGTGGCGAGGTGATGTAAGGCCGAGCCAAAAAGCAAGGGGGAAGTATCTGAAACATCTGCAGATGATCGCTCCACCGGGGCAGGTGAATGGAGGGCCAGGGAGAGGCAGAGTCAGATGCAAGGGGGCAGGTAATAAAGAGTGTAAGAAAGGAGAGAAGAGGGGGCGAGAGAAGAGGGGGCGAGAGACTCAGACGCGAGAGAGCCAGAAATACAGTGTTAGAAAGTAGAGAAGAGGGAACAAGAGAGGGAAACGTGCGAGTGGCAGAGAGGATTAAAAGGGGAAAAGGACTGCTGCATGGAGGGAATATAAAGTGAATGTTAAGGGGAGAGAACCTCAGGAAATATCTATGACGGGGAAAAGATCTGAGGTGAGAGTAATGACGTTAGAGAAGGGGGGGGGTGAACGGGGAGGTGAGGAAGAGCTGATGTAAAGGAGGAGAAAGGACTGAAAGAGGAGTCCTGGTGTGTGATGGAGGAAGGCGAATAAAAGGCAGAAGGGTAAGGAGGAAGCAGAGGGTGAAAGGGAAACAGGGTGAGAAAATAGGAAGCAGGAAGGAAGTTTTCAAACATTGAAAGCTCTAAAGTCTCAGATCTAACTACGTGGCCGAAGTTCAAAGTACAAGGGTTACCGTTTCTAGGGAAGGGTAAATACAATTCACACACAGCAAGATTAACCACCACAAAAGAAAGTGGCTTGTGGGTACTGTCACTGCTGCAAGGTGCTGGATAACACTACACTGGTGGCGCCGAGGTCGGACCTCATCAAAACAGAGTACATAAGGAACTTGGTCACACACCAGCCCAGGGTGAAAACCACATTCTACCCGCCCTTCAAGCATCTGACAAATCTGAATGATTGAATTAACGCATCAACAATACTGGTCTTTGTGCAGAAAGCACCCTGAAAGGGGGGGAGGGGGGGGAGATTTTACACCACTTTATCTATGTATTGAAAATATTGGAGGAGGTGAGGGGGCAAAATAAAGTAGGGTCACAAAAAGAAAACCAAACGAAGCGCGGACAGCCGTAAACAAAACAAAAAAACAGGCACACAAATTAAAACCAGAAGGCCCCTGCGCGCAGCTGCTGGCTCCAGAGAGCAAAACACTGCAGCCCTTCTCTGCAGGGCGCCTGTCCCTTTAATAGAACAGTGCCAGCCCTTCTCAGCAGGGCCCCTGTTCTTTTAATCCAATACTACAATCACTTCTCAGCAGGGCTCCTGTTCTTTTAATGAGGCAGTACCACATTTCTCTGCAGAACACCTTTTCTTTTATTGGAGCAGTACTAGAACTTTTCGGCAGGATCCTTTTTTGTGGGGCAGTACTGGCACTTCTCATCAGGGTGCACTTTCATTTAGTGGGACAGTACCAGGGCTCCTCAGTATGGTCTATTTTTAATAGTACAGCAGTTACTTTAATGGGCAGAAGGGCTCCTGTATGTGTTTTTATCTCAGAGTAAAGGCACCTCGACAGGGCCTCACCCCTTCAGTCCAGTGCATACAAGCACCGCATCAGCCGGCAGATTTCAGGACCCTGATGAGCAATGCTGAGCTCTGACAGCTAGTGATGGGAGGACAAGCCTGCACCCGGACGGCGAGGCACTGACTGCAGCCACCTTAGATCTTGGAAAGAGGTCTCACAGGTTAGAGACCCTGGAAAGTGAGTGCGTGTGGGGGAGAGGGGGGGGGGGGGGGGGGGGGAGAGAGAACTTGAGTCATCGCCAGCCAGTGAGGCCGTCAGTCTCCAGAGGCCTTTCCCAGAAGCAGAGGGCCGTAAAACACATGCAGGAATGGGCCAGCAAAGGAACTAGAGTGTAGAAGCAGAAGCAAAAGAAGGATTAGAGAGAGTTAAGAAGGTACACAGAGTTGAGTGAGGAAAAGAATAGTATGTGATGTAATTTGTATAGCGCTGCCCACCATTGTTATAGCATTTCAGCACTTTAACCGTTTGGACACTCTTAAGGATCTGGAAGTCCATCACTTGAGCTGCAAGAACCATTGTGTGATAGTGTGTGAGGTTTTGTTGGCGTTTGGTTACACCTAGCTCCGGGATGTAGTTGAAGGAGAACAGTGTACAGAATAGGGGCGTTGGGGCAGAATGAAGAGGCAGGGCAAAATGGTAGGGGTGAAAGTGAAGAGAGGGCAAAGAAGGGAGAATGGATTGAGATGCAGATAGACAACAGAATAAGGAGGGTGAAAAGAAGGAGAAGTAATCTGAATAGGTAGCGGGGAAGAATAAGAGAAAGTGATAGGTTGGGTGGAGGAGATTCAATAGAAAACCCAGGAGAACAAAGAGGGCAGAGTTAGGGAAGAAGGCAACAATGAAACAGAAGAGGAGAGGAAGCGTAACCGAATGGGAGAAGAAATCTGAATAGAGAGCTAAGGCAGAAATCGAATTGGGGTCAGAAAGAAATGGCAGCAATTAAAGAGAGACAGAATACATGGAGAGTGGTGGAAACAGAATGGAGACCTGGGGAGACATCAGGCCTCGAGGCCAAAGAAGACAAAAGGAGAGATGGCAGAAATACGAACTGGGGCAGAATGGAGAGCAAAGGCAGAATGAGGAGAAGAAAGGCTGGGTGGAGGGGTCAGATTGGAAAGAATGGGGGGGGGGGGGGAAGAGGCAGGCAGAAGAGAAGGGAGAGAGACAGGAGCAAGAGGGGAGAGACTGCAACAACAACGTAGAAAATAGGGACAGCTGGCAGCATACGAGTTGAGGTTAGAATGGAGGAAGGGGATAATGCAGTGGAAAGGGAGAGACTGCGGGGCAAAGACAGAGAGGGGAGAGAAAAGACAGAGGAGAGGGAAGAGCGAGAAAGGGAGAAATTGGCCAGAGAAGACAAAGACAGACGGATTAGGTGGCAGAATATGAGCTAGGGTCAGAGTAGAGTCAAATGGCCGGATGAGAGGGAGAGAATTCAAGTTGGATGGAAGGAACAGAATGGGTAAAGGACAGCAAGGAAGTAAAGCAGTGATTTAAATGGGCAGGTACTGTCCGGTACTCAGGACCCGCACTTCTTTAATTTGAAAGAAGTGCAGGTACTGCATTTCTCAGCACTGCTGCAATACATTTGACGGGAAAGTACCAGCCCTTCTCTGGAGCAAACAGGTATATTAAATCACAGGTATTTTAAAATCGAGAGTACCTGCACGTCTGTATTTCCATTTTAAGCACTGGAGTAAAGGAAGGCTGGAATGAAGTGGCAGGCAGATAAATAAGGGAGCGGCCGCACATGCTGTGGTGAAGACCTACACTGCGAGATTCTGAAGCATCACAAAATAGCAAGAGCATGATCATCTCTGAAAAGGCGCAGGGGAAGGACATGAGCGGTGGTGCCAAGAGCAACAGAGCAGGCAACTGCACGCCGAGCTGTGACCCGCAGCAACCCGGGCAGGGAGTGACTATTAGCAATAGACTGCTGTAAAGAGAAAGCAAATTTGTGTCCGCGCTTGGCGGGGGAGCGCATTCCAGGCGGGGGAGCGGACCCTTTGAAGTACGATGCCAAACTGATTGCATGGCGTCCCGATGCAAGTGATTGTGCGCGTGCTCGCCATGCAATCCACTTTTGGGAGCCCCTTACTAGAGTCTCGCATAGCGATTGCTACGCAATAGCTACGCGAGACCTAAAAACAGGCCCTGTACATCCGTATCGGCACGTTTGTCATTCCAATTTTGAAACGTGACTGGCTAACGGGCGATCAGTACAACGCATGCATTCTTCTTGAGTTCTGAAACTCAAAGGCACCCACAGTGCCAAAAGCCTTATTTATCTTCTATGGCTTTGCCCTTCTGAAAAACAGAAATCGATAACTCAGTATCCGAGGCGCTACTGGGAGAAAAACGAATGTCTCAAGATGGCAACTCGTTTGAAATCTCTTGCAGCCTCACGCAGTATTCCATGTCACCCCACCCCCCTCTCGGTCACTCACCTGACCAGATAGTCTTGATTGCCACTAAGGACATGTCAAGGACCTCTGACACTTACAGAACAAACATTGGCTCACCTTTTAAGTCTTATACCATGCAGCATATTATGCTGGGCGCTGTGCCGTCAGGGATTAAAGAGTTGGCATTAGCAAACTAGCATATTTTATAATGTAACGTCTAATTGTCTTTAAACTTTTAAAGACAAAAAAAATTGCCATTTAACGGTCTGCTGGACAAACGCCACAAAAGCACCAACAAAAAAAAGGGAAGCTCGCACACACTAGTCTCCTTTTGAAGTTAGAGAATGACTAGCTGCAAGACTGGCTGGCCTAAGGTACTAGGAAACAGAATCGCCACACCTCAATTAACTGTCATCGAATGACAGCCTCAAGAAGACTCAAGTGATACATGCTGCATCGCCGAAATGCCTCGCTCACAGACTGCACAATTTGCACACAAGTCTGGAAAATCTTGTGTTCAAATACACATTGGCAAAGCCAATAGGTGTCGCCTAGCGACAGCTATTGGCTTTGACAATGTCTATTTGCCATGTTTGTAGGCACACGCGGAGAAAAAAAAAAATCTCCTTGCCGAGCACCTTTTGTTTTAGCCACGCATCTGGTATTTAAAGTCCAGTCCAAGTTTTCGAAGGTGCCCCACCAACGGGTTTATTTGATTCAATTGTAAATTCAGTTCTCACAATAATAGTACTAAAGCAGAGAGCTTGTTCGTCTGTAATCATCCGTGTGTTGAAGTTTGGGCTTTTTTGTAAATGTAAAACAGAAATGGCCACTCAGTGACGCAACAGGAATGGAAAATCTGGATATATATATATACACACACACGTCTTATACAGTGGAACACACACACACACGTCTTATACAGTGGAACATGGCCTATAGCAGGAGCAGACGTTGCGAGGAATCAGCCCTTTGAGGCTCAGGGCTTGAAAGGAGGATCTGAACGAAGGTGCACAGGTTCTTTTGGCAGATATGATCAGGGTACTTCTCTGTGGAGTGAAGACTGGTAAAGCTATACGCACCTCCATGTACGAACCTGCACAGGATTATGGAAGCAATGCTGTGGCCAGGATTTTAGGCAGCAGGACATTAAAATCGTGATATTCTGAAAGTAAACCCGCTCTTCTCCCTCTAAGTTTTCTTTGGTGAAAAGACAGGGTGCAGTGTCGGCTGTCAGAGGACATGCGGTCCAGGGACTCACATGCAGACGTATGCAACCCGAGGACCAGGATCCGCACCCTGGCTCCTCCACTGCCTGAAAACGTGTGATCCTGGGCAGATCATGTAATCTCCCTGTGCGGCAATGCAATTGTTAATGTGTGCAATGCAACTGAATGGGGTGAATTCCCCTGTAGATTTGAACAAGCTTACCTGGTCTCTAGTCTCCCCATGAAAGAAGCACAGCGCTCCGATGCCTCAGTTTTACAACGTAGAAGTATTCAAAGATGCAACCCACACCAGACCATCACAGATCACTCCATGCGGAAATATGGAAGATGAGTAGCATAGCTCTTGGGGTTAAGCACCATCGGCTGTTCGGATCCGTGTATAATTTAACAAGCTGCGGCTCTGAATTAGGAGTTCAAAGTATGTAATCCTATGAAATGGGCAGAATGAGCACTAATTATATTGCCTTAATAATAAGGAATATGCTACTTACCAGTATGCATCTGTTTTTGGCATGTAGAGCTGCATATCTACACACTTGTGCATAGATCGCCATCTGGTGTTGGGCCCGGATGTTTGCAGTTTGTTTTTCCTCTTGGAAAGTCTTCGGAAGTCACAAGGTCAGCGACTCCTCCTTTGGATCGTATTGCGCATGGGCTTCGGCTCCATCCTCAGATTGTTTTTCGCCAGCAGGTAAAGATGGAGCGTAGTAATAACAGTGAAGATGCCCATGTGTGCGTTATCTAAATAAGATAAACTGGAACAGATAATGGTAGCCAGGGAGGCGGGTGGGCGTGTGTAGATCTGCAGCTCTACATGCCAAGAACAGATACATACTGGTAAGTAGCATATTCCGTTCGAGGCCTATGAGCTGCAGATTACACACTTGTGCATAGATTATATAGCAGTAACCACCGTTAGCGCCGACCACCCGTATCTGTTGCAGTGGTGTGAAATAATGTTTTGAGTACAGCCTGGCCCACACTAGCTTGTTGCTTAGTTTGTACATCTACACAATAGTGTTTGGTGAAAGTGTGCGCTGTTGACCATGTAGCTGCTTTGCAGATATCATCTAATGGGATGTTTCCTAGAAAAGCCATTGAAGCCCCTATTTTACGTGTAGAATGGGCTTTAGAGGGAACGGATAGCGTTCACTTTGCTTTATGGTAGCACATTTGAATGCATTTGACAATCCACCTAGCTATCCCCGACTTGGAGATGGGGTTGCCCTTGGTCTGGCAAGAAAGAGACAAAGTTGTTTGGTCTTACAGAAAGGTTGTGTTCTCTCGATGTAGTAGAGTAAGGCTCGTTTGACATCTAGTGTGTGAAGAGCTCTTTCTGCAACAGTTTGTGGTTGCGAGAAGAATACTGGTAGTTCTACAGATTGGTTTAGGTGAAAAGGAGAAATGACTTTGGGGAGGAATTTTGGGTTGGTACAGAGAACCACCTTATTATGGTGCATTTCTAGAAAAGGTTCTTGAATAGTAAGTGCTTGTATCTCACTGACCCTTCTGAAGGAAGTGATGGCTACAAGAAAAGCGGTTTTCCATGTTAAGAATTGAAGTTCACATTTGTGTAGTGGTTCAAAAGGAGGTCCCATTAGTCTGGTGAGAACGATATTTAGATTCCACACAGGTGAGGGTGGCACTCTGGGGGGGAATTATTCTTTTAAGGCCTTCCATGAAGGCTTTAATGGCAGGTACTCTAAAGAGTGGGAGATGTTGCCTGTTCTGTAGGTAAGCTGCTATGGCTGCGAAGTGTAGTCGAATGGACGTATAGGCTAGATTGCACCTTTGTAGGTGGAGTAAGTAGCCTATGATGTGTTGAATGGACACATCTGGAGGATCGATGGTGTTATGACAATAGACAACAAAACATTTCCACTTGGCGGCGTAGCACGCTCTAGTGGTAGGGCGCCTAGCTTCTTTGATGATGTTCACACAGTCGGGGGGGGGGAGAAGATTTAGGTACCCGAATTCTAGGATTTCAGGACCCAGATCACAAGGTTGAGCTGAGCTGGGTCCGGGTGTGTGATCTCTCCATGGTTTTGGGTTGAGAGGTGTAATTTTTGATGCGGTACTACCGATAGTTCAAGCAGTGTGGTGTACCATGGTTGTCTAGCCCAAGTTGGCGCTACTAATATTAGTATGAGGGAGTGCTGTTGTAGTTTGCGCACCACTAGTGGAATGAGTGGGAGAGGTGGAAAAGCGTACGCAAATCTGCCTGACCAGTTCATCCATATCGCGTTGCCTTTGGACAATGGGTGTGGGTATCTGGCAGCGAAGCTTGGGCATTTTGTGTTTTCATGGGTGACAAAGGTCTATCTGTGGATGCCCCCACATTTGAAAGTATGGGTGAAGAACTTGCGGGTGAAGTTCCCACTCGTGGAGTTGTTTGGGTCTGCTGAGTAGATCTGCCATAGTGTTTTGTACTCCTGAGACATGTTGGGCTAGGAGAAAGATTTTCTGGGGTATGGCCCATCTTCATATGCTCTGTGCTAATTGAGAGAGCTGTGGAGTGCGTGTGCCGCCTTGTTTTTGAATATAATACATGGCTGTCATGTTGTCTGTGCGGATTAGGACTGCCTTGCCTGAAATCTGTGTTTGAAAGGATTTTAGGGCTAGGAAGATTGCTAGCAACTCCAGATGGTTGATACAGAGTAGCTTCTGTTGAGGTGTTAATTTGCCTTGCATGGTGAGATGTAATAGATGAGCTCCCCAGCCGGAGAGTGATGCGCCTGTTAGTACTATCTGGGGAACCAGGTCCAAGAACGGTCGACCTTTGGAAAGGTTTGTGGTGGTCCACCACTGCAGAGAGCAATGAGTACAACCGTCTACCAACACCAGATCTGTTAATTGACCCTGGGCCTGGTTCCATTGGTGCGCTAAGCACTCTTGGAGAGGACGCATCTGGAGTCTTGCGTGAGGTACTATGAAGATGCAAGAGGCCATCATCCCTATTAGTTGCATGAACACCCAAGCTGGAAGGGAGCGTTGTGCTATGAATTTTGCACGTAAAGCCTGAATGCTTGCAATCCTGGCAGGATTGGGGTAGACGAGCGCTTTTGAGGTGTCTATAGTGGCACCTAGGTATTGTTTATGGGATGGTTGTAGATGGGACTTTGTGGTTTACCGTGAAACCCAGCTGGTGAAGTAGCTGGATCGTGGTGTGTTGTACACACAGATTGTATGAACTGGCTTTTATTAACCAGTCATCTAGGTATGGGACGACATGAATGTGTTGTCTTCGTAGATGTGCTGCCACCACTGCTAGGCACTTGGTGAATACTCGTGGTGCGGTTGTGACTCCGAACGGGAGCACTTCGATTTGTAGTGGACGGCCAACACTACCAATTCAGAGGTACTTACTGTGAGCGTTGTGCACTGGAATGTGGAAATAGGTGTCTTTTAGGTCCAAAGTGGGGAGGAAGTAGGTTTGGGAAAGTAGCGGAAGTACCTGCTGAAGCGTCCCCATATGAAAGTGGTCTGAGTGTATGTATTTGTTTAGGGGCCAAAGGTCTAGAATGGGCCGTAGAGTCTTGTCCCTTTTTGCTATGAGAAAATATAGGGAGTAGACCCCCATATTTTGTCGGTTAGTAAGAACGCGTTTTATTGCCTTTTTGTCGAGGAGGGAGATTACCTCCTGCTTGAGTAGCAGCAGATGTTCTGGTGACATTGGGCGTTGCCTGGGTGGAATATTTTGGGGGGTAGATATTAGTTCTAGGCAGTAGCCTGACCGAATTATTTGTGTTACCCATTTGTCTAAGGTGATGGTAGGCCAGACTGGAAGGAAATGTTGGAGTCTGCCCCCGGAGTGTGATGGACTGGGGGGGGGGGGGTGGGTGTAGTCATTGGGTAGGCGCGGTGACAGAGCAGGCGGTGTTTGTTTTGCCTCTGCCTTTGTTATTGTTGCCCCTGTAGCAGCCTCTTGGGTAACCCCTTGTAAAGGTGGACTGAGTAGGGGATTTGTATGAAGTGGAAGCGGTGTCTGAGGAGTAGCCTCTGGATGTGCTCCGAAAGGAAGAGCGGCAAAAGGAGCATCTGGGAGGGAGAGATTGTAAGGCTCCCATGGATTTTGCCGTGTCAGTGTCTTTTTTTCATTTTCTCTAGGGCGTCATCCACTTTGGGGCCAAACAAATGTTCCTGGTCAAAGGGATGGAGGCTTGTACCTCCGGTTTAAAACCGGATATCCTTAGCCAGGCATGGAGACGGAGGAGGACACTAGTATGGATAGCCCTAGAGGCTGTGTCTGCTGCATCTACGGCACAACGTATGGAGGTATTGGTAATTGTTTTACCCTCCTGAATTAGCTCATTGGCCCTAGCTTTGTATTTATCAGGGCGATGGTTCATTATGGCTTCTAGCTCGTCATAATGGGCCCTGTCATACCTCGCTAGTAGCGCTTGTGTATTGGAGATACGCCATATATTGGCCACTTGAGATGCAGAACGCTTGCCTGATGCGTCCAAGAGTTTAGACTGTCAGGTGGTGGTGCATCACCCGACGCCTGGGATTTGGCCCTTTTCCGTGCTGTGGATACTACCAAGGAATCTAGTGGCGCTGGCCCTCTGATGTAGGAGGGATCTGTTGGGGCAGCTTTATATTTCTTCTCAATGCGCGGGTTAATGACCCTGACTGGGTCCTTAAAGACATCCGGCACATGTTTTATTACACCCTTAAGCATAGGTAATATGGAGATGGTCCTATGTGTGGTGTCAAATGTATCTAGGAGGAAATCCTCCACCACTGGGTCGGTATGTAAATCTACCCCTTGGTAGTGTGCCGCCCTTTGCAGTAAATGGGTGAACCCTAAGGAGTCTTCTGGTGGAGAAGGTCTGGAAGGGTAAAGATAGTCTTGTGGGACGTTAGGGATTTTATAATCATCCTATGGGTCTGGGGATCCCGTGGGAGTGGGGTCCCATGTAGGTATATCTTGGGGCACATCCCCCATGTCATCGTATGGATCCCCTTGATCATCATCATCATCCAGGGGTGGAGGTGGTGGGGAAGGTAGTCTGAAATGGGAGGTAGCAGAGTTTTTCTAACTCTTTTTGATAGAGAGCATCAAATGTCCAGTTTTGAGCTCCTTAATGTATTTTGTAAGGGATCCGGTGCGAATAGTTCTGGAGAGATTGGTTGGTCCGTCGGCGCCAAAGGCGTCGGGGCCGCTGGTTTCTTAGGCTTGTCGGTGCTGGTTTGTTTGGAACCATGCTTGGAAAGCTCCGATAGTTTAGTAGGCGCCGAGATGGATTTCGGCTTAGAAGTGCCAGTGGTCTTTTGTCAGTACCGAAGATGGGAGTCGGTGCAGAGGAACTGGGTCTCAACCCAGAGTGTTTCGGTGTGGGGCTCGGTGTCGAGATGGAGGCCGGTTTCTTTTTCGGTGCCGAAGAGTGTTTATCGGCTCCGACGGTGGGCTGGCTCGAGCCGCCTGAAGGCTTATTTGGCTTCTTTACCGGTCCCGAAGGTGCATTGTGGGAAGCAGTGTCTTTGGTCTTGCTTAGGCCCGAAGGCAAAGGCATGACCAAAGCCTTTTTCGGTGCGTGTGTGTGTGTGTGTGTGTGGAGGGGGGGGGGGGGGGGGGGGTAGAGTAGTACTCACAAACCTCTGTGCCGGGGTGATGTCCTCCACATATGAATCGTCTGCTTTAATGCGCTGACGAGTCCCTAGTCCGGTGGTTCCCAAACTGTGCACCGTAATGACAAGCCAGGGGCGCCGCGAGCACAATGTTGAAAAATGAAGAGACGTCCCGACCCAGCTGAAAAATGAAGCGAGCTGAAGGCAAAGCATGGTCTGTTCCTGGAGGCGTACTGTCACGATACGTGCGTGCGTACGTATACGCGTCGTACGTGCATTCTCAGGCGTTGGAGGTAGTCTCCATTACTGGCATACGCATGCCATACGTACGCAGCTCTGGCTTAGAGAGGAGTAACTGCTGCCGTCTTCTGCCGCCCGCCGCTTTCTACCGCCGGCCGTCTTCTGCCGTTCCCACATAAGGTAAGACTAGAGTGAAGTTGATACAGTGAGAGTGAGTGAGACAATAATTAAGTCGTTACCGTTACCGGCCACTTTCCACGGCGACCGAATGGCTTTCCAAACAGCAATGAACTGTGCCGACCGACGCTTGGGGTTCAAGGCCATTGAAGGGGAACGTGTAAAAAGAAATGAACCAAGCATTGCAAAGCCAACAAGTCTCTCCTCTGAGACATATTGGCTTTGTCCACGGTTTTTAGCCATGATTGACAGCATCCCCGATAGTGTGCAGCATGAGTAAATAAGAAAAAAAAAGTCTACGAGTCTGTGTTGTTCTGGAGCGTCGATGCCTTCCCCCAAGAGGTCGTCCGGGATCACCAAAGTGTGCCATGGCTCTTCTGGCTCTTCGGTCCCGAATAGTTTTCTTGGACCGGAAGGATTTACACGCCGGACAGTCTTGAGCCTCGTGTTCAGGGGAGAGGCAGAGGTTGGACACCTCGTGGAGATCGGTGTGGGGGAATTTGGACCCACAGAGGGTACTTTGTAAATGGAGTCCTTTCCATTAGCCAGGACCGGAGGTTGGGTAGGCCCGAAGGCCACCGTCAACGACTGGAACCAAAGGTCTTGCCGATGAGCGGTGAGTCGAGTGGGGAGATCGCAATCGAAACAATACCGCAAATTGGGGTGAGGATTGCACGTTGTTCGTC
The DNA here is from genome assembly GCF_964204655.1 of Triturus cristatus. Classification (NCBI taxonomy): domain Eukaryota; kingdom Metazoa; phylum Chordata; class Amphibia; order Caudata; family Salamandridae; genus Triturus; species Triturus cristatus. The sequence goes on along the minus strand of NC_140586.1, from coordinate 294,828,966 downwards.
AAACGTGAAGCTGTTCGGAACCGGAGCGCAAAGATTACATCCGAGCCCGATGGCGGAAAAAAAAACAATCTGAGGATGGAGCCAAAGCCCATGCGCAATACAATCCAAAGGAGGAGTCACCAACCTCGTGACTTCCAAAGACTTTCCAAGAGGAAAAACAAACTGCAAACATTCGGGCCCAACACCAGATGGCGATCTATGCACAAGTGTGTAATCTGCAGCTCATATGCCTCGAACATCTGCCTTTACATAGCTTTGATTCTGAAAGGCTTAGGCGCTATATGAAGGAATGCACGAGAGCCAGTGAGATGTTTTTAGAGAACACACGTGCCAGTGATATCTGGCATCCCCGGGCCTCGCATTCACTGCCACCTTCACTTGCCTGAATAAGCTCTTTGCCACCCTAGGAGCCCAACACTAGGACGAACCACCGGCTCTCAACTAAAAGCGGCAGCGGCGTAGCTACCAATGGTGCAGTGGCACCAGGAAATTGCGTGTGAAGGCCCCACTGTTCTCCATTTATAACGGTCTTCAACTACCAACCAGGGGTAACATTTCCATCCTTTAATTAGGGCTCTTGCTGCGCCAGTCCTGGAAAGCTGCAAGTACAGATAATTGTGAACTGAAAACATGTCCGCTGGAGCATATAGAATCCAGCGCTTCAATTAAGTCCAGACATTTTAACTGGACACTCACCAATGTACACTGCGATAAGATCGCAAGGGACGTCCCACACAGCCACTGAGGTGCCTAGAAGCAGATCAAGGAGCAGACGGAGAATGAAAGACTGAAAGGGAAGAGGCCGGTATAGACCGCCATTGCAGGATCAGTCAATGATGCTGTGTGGGCCCATGGGCACATCTGTGTAGTAGTTTAAGATACACATTAAAATACATGATTTGCTTCTCATTGGGGCACAAGTATAACAAGCATTGGCATAGCCAATAGGTCTCGCCTTTGGGACCATATAAGTATTTAGCCATGCAACAGTTGCATAACTGAATACTTATAAGTTCCCAAAAGCGAGACCTATTGGGTATGCCAAGCGGCCGTGCAAGTGAAAGTAATCGTGATAAAGCGCAGCCCGCGCACTGTAGCTCTAGGCTGGCCTGGTAGCACTTTTTGGAGCCCTCAATTAATTCTCCCCAAACCAGCGCATGCGCTGGGTCAGGCGAGACCTAAAAACAGCAAAGGGGTCGGGGTGGCGATTGCAACAACCAATGAGGAAAGCCCGCGAGTGGTGTGCACGCGCTTGGGAGAGCGAGCAGCCCATCTGTTTAATTACCGCGCCCGGGCACGATAATTGAAAACAGATTGCATCCCATGCGTGTACCTGCAAGCTTTAGGGCATGGGCTATTACATTGCCTGGGAAAGGCAGGACATGCGCACGCCTTTACCCAATTGCATGCGGTCTTTTCTAGGTCTTGCCTGACCCAGCGCATGCGCTGGTCTTGCAAGATATTTTGTGAGGGCTCTAAAAAGCAGGCCAGCCTAGAGCTACAGTTCATGTGCGTCGCACTTTACTGCAATTACTTTCACAGCCACTCGGCCGCTTTGAAGTTTGATCGCAATCATTTGAGGCCCCACGGCAGCGTTGATGTTCGTGAGGCTTTACTAGATTGCAGCAGTTAAACAAGGATTGGCATAGCAAATAGGTCTCGCTTTTGGGACCTTACAAGTGTTTAGTTATGCAACTGTTGCATGTCTTAACACAAGGTCTCAGAGGCGAGACCTATTGGCTATGCCTTTATTATTGCGCTGGGAGTAGTAATTTTCATATTTGCAAATTACTCACCTCAATAGCTTTAATAAAATCTGATTTCTTCTGCATTAGAAATTGGAAAAACCTCATTTGTACGAGTTTTTCCTCCCATTTATGCTGCAAATTGTAAAGGGGTGACGAAGTTATTAAAGGTGAAAAATGTTTTTCTATGAATTGTCGTTTCTAAGCACCTCAGTGAAGACGTTCGTCCTCACAGCCACGGCAGGTAGCTCGAGCCCAAGGGCTGCGGCTGCCTTGCGCAGCACCACGGAGAAAGCAGCACCATCCTTCGAAGCCACAGTCGGAGGAGAGATGAATCCAGTGTCTGGCGAGGTATCCAGACCACTGGCCTCCCACAGTTCATCTGCCCAGTCCTGGGACAGTTGGGCCTGATGGGCCATAGGATCCTCAGATCCCTCCCAGTAGTCCCCATCATCCGACTCCTGGTGTAGAGGAGAAAGTAACGGAGCCGGGCGGTAGACAAAATGTGTATCTAGCGGCGCCAATCTCGGCGTCCATCAACGCCGGGCCCGGAGCGGGACTGAACTGGGGCACGACGTCGATCGGGGTCAACGTCGGAGGGTGGAACCGGAGTCGACGCCGGTGGAGGCGTGACGAGGTCGACCGGCGTCTACGGGGACTCGAGAACAGGTCCCTCGGGCGCTTGCTGCGTCGAGGCCGGAGCAGTCAACGGCGCCGGAGCCGTCAGTTGGCAAGGCAGCCCAGTCGGGTCCGCGGGGCCCGAAGGCGCACCAGCGGCGGAGCCAGGTTCCTCATGGCCGAGAGGTAGGCACTGACTTCCGCCGGCGTCACATTAGTCCCAGGGACCGGAGGGTATGGGGCGCCTGCGGCTCCCATGGAGCCGCGGGGGTGGAACCACCCTGACCTTTGACCAAGTCGCGCGGCCGGCGAGGGGAGTCCGAAGAGCAATGTCGCCTCTTGGATTGCTTCGACTTACCCGAAGACTTTGATCCCGACGACCGATGGAGACGTCGGCTGCGGCTGCGGCTCCGCGACCGATCCTTGGACCTCCTCCTGGACCGGGATCGAGAGGCGCGCGGAGCCGAGTGGCGAATCTCGAGGAGCTTACGGGACCGCTCCCGTCTAGCCTTCGAGGTCAGGGCCTTACAGTCAGAGCACGACTCCGCGTCGTGGTCGAGGGCCAAACAGTACAGGCACCGGCGGTGATGGTCCGTAACCGACATCAATCGGCTACAGTCCGTACAGGCTTTAAACCCAGGCATCCTACCGGCACCGGTGTCGATAGACAGGATCAAAAAGTTAATCAAAAATTGATCTCTCCCGGATCTGCGCTTACTGGCGCGGAAAAAAGAACTGACGTCAGCGCGCGAGGGCGGTGTCCAAGTACTCCGACGACGTCATCCCGGCGCACGACGACGGACGCGGAGCCGCAGACGACGCCTAGCGACACGCAAGGGGTATTGCTGATGAAAAATCTTCCGGATCCAGTCTGACGCCTGGGGATATTCTAAGGTGAGGAATCTAACTAACGTGTTTCTTTCAGATACTGCCTTTTGTAATCTATCAAATGCCACCAACTCTGCCTTGCCCATCTATTGCTCCTTCTGTTAACCCCTGATAAGTCGATAGTACCTATTACGCTCTAGAGGGGCTGTGGAGCAAAAGTGTTTCAATAATCCAATAAAACAGAACATCTGCAATAGATATTTATAATTCTCGTCATGGCATCCTTCAGAGCTAGTTTTATTTGCAGTCCTCATCCTAGCACATGCCAATGCTGTAACATGGATCCCGCTGTTCGTCTTTTGTGATAGGATCACATTTAGGGGAATTTATACAAATGAACTAAGCTAGCTGTAGTGATCGTCCAATCAGCAGTCTAGTGTTCCAGCATGTTGTAAGACACACTGAACACCCAGCACAGGTGTCACCAGTCAGGTGACCCTGGCAAAAAAAAAAAGGGGCAGAGCGCACGTGCTCTGGGCGTTGGAACTTCGTGTCTGAGTCTCATTTTACTAGCACGAGGCCCAAATACACTTGCGTCAAGTTCCTCCACTATGCAGCTAATTAAAATCAATGCTACATTAGTCGGGACTAGCTGCATCTTTCCACAAAGAGGCATGCATAAAAATGGTACAGCTGAAGAGGTTGCTGGAGAAAACTCTGCAAGCCTCATTGGCAATGTAATGGTTTTCATCCACTGCTTTGTTTACCTTCCTCCGGCAAAGTTCTCATTAAAACATTGCTTCATAAACCATTTTATGGTTTTTATAGCAAGCTGGAAAAACTGTATCAGGCTGAAGACGAGGTTAATGTCTCCTTCCTAACCCACACACTCACTGGTTAAGCACGGATGTTCGCTGGCTGATATCCAAACGAAAAAATTTGAATCTATTTAAAATGTATTTAGCTAGAAGTTCAATAACCCAGTAACAATACTCTTACAGAATGTGATGGTATCGGACAGCTGAATCAAAATTGCTAAGCTAAATCTGCTATTTGACAATGACCCTGACCCCCCCCCCCACTATACATTTTTAACACCTCCAGCTAAAAAAAAAAAAAAAAACAAGTATTGCAATGCATTCGGTCTCACCTTTGAGACCTTATGTATTTAGCTATGCAGCACATTAGCCTTGGTGCTGAAACATCTACAACTAAGACCCAGAATTAAAAGTGGCTACCGTGCACATATGGTAGAATTCCTTATTTTAAACAAAGCCATATATTGGCTCCCAATCGCCTTGAATAAATGGTTGAGCAGTTATTTAAAGAAGAGCTTTAAAAGAATTCATTATAGCAATGGAACATATTTTTGAAACTACCAAATTTACAATAATTCCAGCAGGACAAAAAAAGATACACAATTAAATTTCTGGATTATGCTGTATACTTGGGTGTGAACGAATCACATTTCGGAATTTTTTATTAGTATTTCGAATTATTAAAAAACTGCATATTGGATATAAATTGAAACATTAAACCTGTTAGGCACACATGCACATTTTTAAGTAGGTTTGGACAAACGTGGCCCCCCCCCCACCCGCAAGCATTTAACACTGCTGTCCGTAGATCATAGAGCCACATGGCACCTATTGGCATGCTGGAGTATTGCTGAAAATTCTGGCTATAAACTGCACTGCGTGATATTTCTAAGGTGAGCAACCTGTAGTTAGAAGTATCCGTTAAAAAAGCTCAACACTGCCTAAAGTCTTCAGACTTTAACTACAGGCAACACGGGATCAAACTAGTGCCCTCGCCTTAATCCTCATCACTTGCTCTCAATACATTATTGTGCAATGAGGTCTACTATATTCTACTAAGAAACGACCTGCGATTTGGCAATTTTCATTTAAATAGTAACTCTTAAAAGCAGTATTGAACAGGAACCAATACCCTGTCATCTAGTCTTACTTCTAATCTAGATCCTCCTACCGTTTTTTGGGGAGAGGGATGAATACAAAAAGTGTGGGGTGGTGCGTCTCAAACATGGACATGGTCCTTTCCAAGACATTTAGATAAGATTGGGGCTTAAAGCATGTGAACTTTAATCTTCTGCTTCACAGTGTGGCATTTGCCAGTATGTGGTGCCCGAGTTATTGGTTACATCCAGACATATCACACAATCAATATGCGCTTAAAACAAGCAGAGCTATTAGACAGGCCATTGCATTAGCAGGTTCATATAAATGAGTAATGTGTTTCTGGGAATAATTTGAAATGAAAATGTTTCAACCCATAAAATATATATTTAGCATTGCTAAGGTCTGTGGCAGACAGGTAGGGCCCGATTCACAGAAGTAACGTAAGACAAAATTCTAAACTTACTACCATTTTCGTATTCACAGAAGGCACTTACTCATCTTGGTATTCACAGAAGGCACTTACTCATTTCGGTAGTCATGAAGTTAGGACTCCTAACTTTGAGACTCCTAAATGCCTTCCGTGAATACCAAGTCTTAAAATTAGGATTTCTCAGTTTAGGAGTCCTAAAGTTAGGACTCCTAACTTAACTACTAAACTGAGAAAAATCCTAATTTTAAGGCTTACGGTACTCGCAGAAGGCATTTAGGAGTCTCAAAGTTAGGAGTCCTAACTTCATGACTACCGAAATGAGTAAGTGCCTTCTGTGAATACCAAGAGGAGTAAATGCCTTCTGTGAATACCAAAATGGTAGTAAGTTTAGGATTTTGACAAGTTAGTTCTGTGAATCGGGCCCGTAGTGTTTTTCACTCCTGTTCTCCCAAATAACTCACTTTCCTTTGTAATCTCACATTCTGTTAAAACCTTGTCCTTTTGCGACCAACAGCTTTTATAAATTCCCTATCTGCATCATATGTCATCTCCTTCCACGAGTACTTCCTTCAGTTACAACCTCCTCACCATGCACTCCCTCATATACACATACTCTAATAACCTATACACAGCGTTTTTTCCTTTGGGGCGGTCAATATTTTGACAGCTGCGCACCTCTGCAATACGTGCACATAAAATGGTTGTCACATTTGCCTAACCGTGACCATTGCTTTGAATGTTCTGCAGAGGAGCCATGGGTTGGGTGAAGGTATAGTAGGACTTTAATGAACCACTAACCGGCACCGTGAGAGAATCGCACTGCCTTCAACCTCAACTGCCCCTCCATGAATATGTATTCACAATCAACTCGCGCACTGTGCAAGTGTCCTATGTTAAAAAAAAACCTGCAAAAAGCAAAACGTAGGAAATGCTGGCTGAAATGGAACATCTGAAAGTTACAGGGGATAAATGGCTTACATCCCTAGAAGTACAGACACGAGAAAAATCGATCAATATTTGTGCCTGTAAAATTAAGGATATGGAAATGGGGCCAGGTAAAGACGTTTTAAAGTCAGCTTTAATTACTGCCGGGTCTGTGATCTGGCAAGAACGGTTCCGTTTATACGCCCTGCTCCTACCTCACCTCTGGAGACTTAGCATTTAAAGGTCTGCAAGAGTAGACATTATAGTACACGCGATGTTATACACTGACAACTACAGCCCTGTAAGTAACAATTGGGATAGCCAATAAGTCTCGCTTTTGAGACCTTCCAAGTATTTAGTTATGCAGCACAATATCCTTAGTGCAACAACATCAACTGTTATATGGCTAAACAATTAGAAGGTCCCAAAGGCAAGACCTATTGGCTAGGCCAATGCTTGTTTTTTTAAAGACAGCATGCAAAGGCCAATGAAAATACTACTGAAAAATCCACCCAAGCTTGTGAAAAGTGGAGTTCAGCTGCAAGAGGCCATATCCTTAGAGCGCTAAGGCTCGACCTAAAAAGAGGCTCCCTCCTCCGTAGCCAATAAGTGGAGACCATGCAAGTGTCTGGAGGTGTCCAGTCCACTTGCATCTGCCAAGACGACAGACCGGCTTAGTGTTGGGAGATGGCACCACCAGTCTCCTTTGGGACTGGTGCTGAGGAAGGTAGAGTTGGTACAAACTGTGTTGGTTCAGATCAGGACTGTTAACTTGCATCTACACTTCTGTATATTTGACCAGTGCAGATGCTGTATTACTATGTTGCCCATGTTTGGCTCCGTGACTTGTGGTGCCAAACAACGCCACCTACCAGTGTGCAGGGTTATGGCTTATGAAAAATTCTGGATCCAGTTGGACGCCTAGAGATATACTTCAAAGATAAGGACACTGCACCTCAAGTCTCAGAATTAAAAGGTTAGCCATTCATGGAGGCATAAAAAACATGACTTTGCCACATGTACAGGACTGTGCCCTCCATGCAAGCAAAATTACCTTGGTCATGCGGGTCCACAAGGACCATGTTTCTAGACTGTATGGTCCCAGTGAGCAAACCAATGTTATGAGCAACTTTTGCTGGACCCTAGGTATCCAAGACTGACACTTCAAACCCAGTAGATCACCCATGTAGACCAATTCGAAAATCAAAATGGCCAAATCTCAGTTGAGATTACCTTCCGAGGGGCCCTTAATGTGAGGGAAGTGGCTTGTGGGAGCTCAATAAAAATCAGACATACCATTTGATACACCAAACATTGTATTGAATAAAAAAAAAAAAAGACAGTTTTAACAAAATACTTTAATGATTATACCAATTAGTCATGTCTGCCATTGTTAAAGCCTGACATGTTCATGTGGCAGACAGACCATTAGCAATTCAGCAAGTTACAATATTGTACAGCTCATGCAAGAGCGCCTCTAGGTTAACTCCATCCAAAAGGAATCTGGTAAAGCCCGCAAACTTGACAGGTAGCTCAAGGTCCTGCAACAAAACGAGAGGGTGTGTTAATGTTTGCTCTTCCAACCACAGTAAACTCTAGTAAAAAGACCTTGGATGAATCAGTTCTTGTAGTTTCATCGGGTGCTCAGTGAGAGAGTTCAAGGTACTATCATCATACATCCAGTTTTGAAAGTAAACACTACCAACTGAACCATTTCCTCACCTGCTGATGGGTCTGCACAGGCAAGCTTCAGAAATCCTGTTCTAGTCTTTCAGGGGTTTGTTTTCACCTAAAAAAAACAAATGCACTTAAAATCTTCCATTTTCAAGGCACAAAATTACATTAATTGTGACATTACACCTGTAAGGAATATGCTACTTACCAGTATGCATCTGTTCTTGGCATGTAGAGCTGCAGAGTTGTACACTTAGCATAGGTCGCCATCTGGTGTTGGGCCCGGATGTTTGCAGTTTGTTTTTCTTCTTGGACCGTGCTTGGAAGTCACGAGTTTGGTGACTCCTCCTTCGGTCCGTACTGCGCATGGGCTTCGGCTCCATCCTCAGATTGTTTTTCGCCAACAGGGAAATGATGGAGCGTAGTAATAACAGTGAGAAACCCATGTGTGTTGTATCTAAATAAGATGGACTGGAACGGATACAGGTAGCCGGGGAGGCGGGTGGGCGTGTACAACTCTGCAGCTCTACATGCCAAGAACAGATGCATACTGGTAAGTAGCATATTCCGTTCGAGGCATATGAGCTGCAGATTGTACACTTAGCATAGATTATATAGCAGTACCCAACCTTAGCGGCGACCACCGGTATCCGTTGCAGCTGTTTGAAAGAGTGTTTTTAGTACAGCCTGGCCCACCCTAGCTTGCTGCTGGGAATGCACATCTACACAGTAGTGTTTTGTGAATGTGTGCGGTGTAGACCATGTGGCTGCCTTGCATATGTCATCTAAGGGTATATTCCCTAGAAAAGCCATAGAAGCCCCTAACTTTCTTGTAGAGTGGGCTTTAGGGGGAACAGATAATGTTCTCTTTGCCTTCTGATAGCAAATTTGTATGCATTTTACAATCCACCTAGCTATCCCTGATTTTGAGATGGGGTTGCCTTTATGTGGTGGAGAAAAGGAAACGAACAACTGTTTGGTTTTCCTGAAGGGTTGCGTTCTTTGTATGTAATATAGCAACGCTCTTTTCACATCTAGTGTGTGTAAGGCCCTTTCCGCAACAGATTGGGGTTGCGAAAAGAAGACAGGTAATTCCACTGATTGATTGAGGTGGAAGGGGGTAATGACTTTGGGCAGGAACTTCGGATTAGTTCGAAGTATGACCTTGCTGTGATGCATTTGTATGTAAGGTTCCTGTATGGTGAACGCTTGTATTTCACCAACCCTTCTAAGGGAAGTGATAGCTACAAGGAAAGCTGTTTTCCAGGTGAGAAATTGTAGCTCACATTTGTGCATTGGTTCGAAGGGCGGACCCATTAGTCGTGTAAGGACCAAATTTAGATTCCATACAGGGGAGGGTGGTGCCCTGGGAGGAATTACTCGTTTAAGGCCTTCCATGAAGGCTTTAATAGCGGGCACTCTGAAGAGTGACAAATGCTGTCTGTTTTGTAGATAGGCAGCGATCGCTGCTAGGTGTAGGCGTATGGATGAATACGCCAGGTTACACCTGTGAAGATGAAGCAGATAGCATATGATGTGTTGTATGGATGCATCTAGAGGGTTGATTGTATTGTTACGGCAGTACATTACAAATCTTTTCCACTTTGCGGCATAGCATGCTCTAGTGGTAGGACGTCTGGCTTCCATGATGATGTTCATGCAATCAGGGGGAAGGTTAAGGTACCCGAATTCTAAGATTTCAGGAGCCAGATCGCCAGGTTGAGCTGAGCTGGGTCCGGGTGCCTGATTTCTCCATGGTTCTGGGTTAGGAGGCATGGGGAAAGGTGCAGTTTTTGATGTGGTACCACTGATAGTTGTAGTAGCGTGGTGTACCACGGCTGTCTGGCCCACGTCGGAGCTACCAGAATGAGTGTGAGGAAGTGCTGTTGTAGTTTCCTGACCACTAATGGAATTAGTGGGAGAGGTGGAAAGGCGTATGCAAATCTGCCTGACCAGTTCATCCATATCGCATTGCCCTTGGACAATGGGTGTGGGTATCTGGCGGCGAAGCTTGGGCATTTTTTGTTTTCGTGGGTGGCGAAGAGGTCTATTTGAGGATGCCCCCACTGTTGGAAGAATGGGTGAAGAACTTGTGGATGCAGTTCCCATTCGTGTAGTTGTTGAGTCTGTCTGCTGAGCAGATCTGCTATGGTGTTTTGTACGCCTGGAACATGTTGTGCCAGGAGAAAAATGTTTTGGGGAATTGCCCATCTCCATATGCTCTGGGCTAAGCGGGAGAGCTGGGGAGAGTGTGTCCCCCCCTGTTTCTGTATATAATACATCGCAGTCATGTTGTCTGTGCGAATGAGGACTGCTTTGCCTGAAATCTGCTTTTGGAAAGATTTTAGGGCTAGAAAGATCGCCAAAAGCTCCAGATGGTTGATGTGGAGCGTTTTTTGCTGTGGCGTCCATAGACCTTGCATTGTGAGGTGTAAGAGGTGCGCTCCCCAGCCGGAGAGCGATGCGTCCGCTGTTAGAGTCACTTGGGGAACCGGGTCCAGGAACGGCCGTCCCTTGGAAAGGTTTGTGGTGTTCCACCACTGCAGAGAGTGATGTGTGCGGCCGTCCACCAACACCAGATCCGTCAGCTGACCCTGGGCCTGGTTCCACTGTTGTGCTAGGCACTCCTGAAGTGGACGCATGTGGAGTCTTGCATGGGGCACTATGAAGATGCAGGACGCCATCATCCCTATGAGCTTCATAAACACTCTTGCTGGTAGAGAGTGTTGAGGAAGGAATATTTTGCGTAAGGCTAGAATGCTTGTGATTCTGGCTGAGTTTGGATAGGCAATACCTTTTGAGGTGTCTATGGTGGCCCCGAGATATTGCTTTGTGTGAGATGGTATGAGGTGGGACTTTTGGTAGTTCACCGTGAAGCCTAGCTGATGAAGCAGTTGGATGGTGCTGTTTGTATGTTGCACGCATTGGTGGTAGGACGCGGCTTTTATGAGCCAGTCGTCTAAGTAAGGGAAGACGTGAACATGTTGACGTCTGAGGTGTGCTGCTACTACTGCTAGGCATTTGGTAAACACCCGTGGTGCAGTGGTGACCCCGAAGGGGAGAACCTTGAATTGGTAATGTTGCCCGTCCACCACGAACCTGAGGTATTTTCTGTGAGAGGGGTGTATTGGAATGTGAAAGTACGCGTCTTTCAGATCCAGTGTTGTGAGAAAGTCTCCCTGGCAGAGGAGTGGGAGGACTTGTTGTAAGGTGACCATGTGAAAGTGGTCTGAATGTATGTAGGCATTTAGAGGCCGGAGATCCAGAATGGGTCTGAGGGTCTCGTCTTTCTTTGGGATTAAGAAATATAGGGAGTAGACCCCTAGATTTCGTTGATTGTCGGGTACCTGCTCTATGGCGTGTTTCTGGAGGAGCGAGAGTACCTCTTGTTTGAGCAGTGTGGAATGCTCTTGGGACATTGGGCGGTGCCTTGGTGGGATATTGGGTGGGGTAGATGTTAGCTCGAGGCAGTACCCTGACCGAATGATTTGGGTCACCCATTTGTCCGATGTTATGGACTCCCATACGTGGATAAAATCTTGTAGTCTGCCCCCGACCGGAGTGGAATGGTCTGGGGGGAGCGAAGGGGAGTCATTGTGCGGGTGGGGTGGCAGAACGGGTATTGTTGGTTTTGCCTCTGCCCTTATTGTTGTTGCCTCTGTAGCCACCTCTTTGGTTGCCCTTTGAAAAGGTATTTTGAGGAGGGGATTTGTAGGAGGTAGAGGCATTATCGGTGGAGGAGCCTCTACCTGTGGCACGAAAGGACGAGCGTCGAAAGGAACGCTTAGAGGTTTGGGTCTGGAGCGCTCCCATAGACTTCGCTGTGTCTGTATCTTTCTTCATTTTTTCGAGCGCTTCGTCTACCTTTGGGCCAAAGAGTGTTTGCTGGTCAAAGGTGTGATTAAGTATTGATGTCTGGACCTCAGGCTTGAACCCTGATATCCTGAGCCAGGCATGGCGGCGAAGCAGGACACTGGTGTTTATGGCTCTAGAAGCAGTGTCTGCTGCATCGAGGGCACACTTAATGGAGGTGTTTGTGATTAGTTTGCCCTCCTGTATCAGGTCATGAGCTTGGCGTTTGTATTTCTCTGGAAGGTGCTGCATAAGAGCCTCTAATTCATCATAGTGTGCTCTATCATATCGCGCAAGCAGTGCTTGTGTATTTGCAATGCGCCACATGTTTGCAGCCTGGTAGGCGGTGCGTTTACCAGACGCGTCCAGAAGTTTAGATTCCTTGTCTGGTGGTGGGGCATCTCCTGAGGATTGGGAGTTAGCCCGCTTTCTAGCTGTGGAGACAACTAGGGAATCTAGAGGAGCAGGGCCCTTGATGTATGCAGGGTCTGTGGGTGCCGCCTTGTACTTCTTCTCTATTCTAGGGTTTAGTACTCTGGCTCTGACAGGGTCTTTGAATACCTCTGTAGCGTGCTTGGTGACACCCTTAAGCATGGGTAAAATAGCAGTGGAACGATCTTGTAAATCAAATGTATCCAGTAGGAAGTCTTCTTCCACTGGTTCCGTGTGCATGTCCACCCCATGGTAGTGTGCTGCTCTCTGCACTAAATGGTGAAACCCTAAAGAGTCCTCTGGAGGAGACGGCCTTGATGGGTATAGGTCGTCTTGAGGTACATTGGGTACATCAGGGTTATTATAATCCTCCCATGGATCTGGGGTCCCTGGTGGAGTGGGATCCATTGGGGCGTCCCCTGGGTCATTGTCCGGGTCCCCGTCATCCGGATCTGGGGATGGGGCCGGATCGTAGTGAGGTAAAGGTGGAGGGGGTGGTGGTGGGAGGGGGGGTGGCAGTGGGGAGGGTACTCTAAGGGGAGAAGTAGCTGAGTCCCTCTTTTTGGGTGGAGGAGGAGGAGCCGGAGCCTCAAGGCGACGCTTCTTAGTAATCACAGTCAAAAGGCCAGTCTTTGGATCTCTGGACAAAGTCTTTTGTAAAGGGTCTGGTGTAAACAGAGCCAATGGCGCCGAGTCGTCTGTCGGCACCGGCGATTTCGGAACCGGAGGTTTCGATGTTCTGTGTACGCCTTGCTTTTTGGAGGTCTCCGTGTGTTTCGGCGTCGAATGCTGTTTCGGCGCCGGAGCGTCGGTGCCGACCGATTTCTGTTTGTGTTTGGTCGGCGCCGAGTGTCCAGGCTTCGGCACCGGTGGTTTCGGAGTCGAGCTGGATTTTGCAGGCTTCGGTGCAGAGTGGTGTTTATCGGCACCGGGCGTCGGCTGGCTCGATCCCGAGCTGCCGTGAGACTTTGAGTGCTTCGACACCGGGCCCGAAGGTGGGGTGATCGAGGCTTTGGTTTTGGTTTTGCCCAGGCCGGCAGGCGAGGGAGTAACCGGAGTCTCTTTGGTTTTTGGTGCGGGGCTGGGAGGGGGCATTGTACTCACGGCCCGCTGTCCTGGTGTTACGTCCTCCAGGTCGGAGTCGTCGGCCTCGGAAGCGCTGACGATGTCTTCTCCCAGTTCGGTGTGTGTCTGCCCCGAAGCTTCGGCGTCGTCTCCGAAGATGTCCGGTGGAACTGTCGAGGATGAGTGCGCCATGGTGCGTCGAGCCCTTCGATCTCGGATCGTTTTCTTCGATCGAAAAGACTTGCAGGCGGGGCAGTCTCGAGCCTCGTGTTCCGGAGAGAGGCAAAGGTTACACACCTGATGGAGGTCGGTGTGGGGAAATTTAGACCCACATTCTGGGCACTTTTTAAACGGAGTCCTTTCCATCGGCCGGGACCGGAGTCGCGGAGGGCCCGAAGGCCGGTGTCGATGTACGGGATGGAAAAAGTGCCGCTTCGAGAGATGAAGATGATGAAGGAACTCGAAGAATCGAGGATTTTCCGTCGAGGCTGGAACCGTAGAAGTTCGAAGCCGGAGCACGAAGTATCACATCCGAGCCCGATGGCGGAAAAAAACAATCTGAGGATGGAGCCGAAGCCCATGCGCAGTACGGACCGAAGGAGGAGTCACCAAACTCGTGACTTCCAAGCACGGTCCAAGAAGAAAAACAAACTGCAAACATCCGGGCCCAACACCAGATGGCGACCTATGCTAAGTGTACAATCTGCAGCTCATATGCCTCGAACATGTTATTCAGGAGGATAGAGAAACCTTGAACTAAAAGGTAAAGGCTAGTGGAGTTGACCAGTATGTACACCAAGCCACTGGATACTCTAATCAAACAACCTCAGACAAATGGAACGGTAGGAGTATAATCAGTATTACTCATATGGCAGAATCGGTTTCATCACTGGTTGCTTGTGAACTACCCAGGACTTCTACAACATTTCCACAATGCAGTATCTTACTTAGTGAACATCTATTTGTGGAATTTAGTGCTGTAGATTCACATGCTCTGTATACTCCGGTCTTCTAGTGTTGGGTCCAGAGTTGTGCAAGAACGAGTCATAACTCAGTGACTTCTTGGTGATATTGTGCATGGGCATAGACTTCGTTATATTGTTTTCCCACAGGCAGATGAGAAAGGAGTGCAAGTAAGTAAAGTGGTGGCCACGCTAAAAGTAGGTCCAGATATATAATGTAACTACAATGGGTATAGGCATCTGGGGGAGCGAGGGCACATGTGAATCTACATCACTACATGTCAAACAGGTGATTGCAGCATAAGTAACAATCTGCATGGTGGCATGTGCCTGTAGATTCACATGCTTTGCATAGACTTGGAAATGGGTACATAGCACTGCCTGGCCTACACTGGCTTGTGGGAGTGCTTCCCAAGCCAGTGTTGTGTCAGACTATTGAGCTGCCATACAAGTTTCAGCTATAGGAATATTTCCAAGAAAGGCCATAGTGGACCCCTTTTTACGAGTGGAATGTGCTTTGGGAGTAAGGTTATGTATGGTCTTTTGGCCTTAAAATAGTAAGTTTAGATACAATTGACTATCCATCTAGCTATGCCAGATTTGGATATTTAGTTACCTTTATGGAGGTAGAAAAAGCGACAAAGTCGCTTTGTTCCCCTGAAATCAAAGTCTATGTAATGTGCTTTTTATATCTAGGGTATGAAGAGCTCTTGCTGCAATGCGGTGAGGGGAAGGGGCCGCCGACTGGTAGCTCAATGGATGGAGCTGAAATTGGCGACTATAGGAAGAACACACCTGTACCTATGCATTTGGAAGAATGGTTCTTCAAGGAAGGCCTGGAGCTCATTAAATGCATCCAAGTGAGGTAATGGCAACTAAGAATGCCACTTTCCATGAAAGTGGATCGAAGGGCGTACATGTGAAGAGGCTCAAGAGGGGACCGCAAGTCTAAGAAGTAGGTTAAAGGTTCCAACAGATTGCTGGAGGAACCAGAGGTAGAATTCCTTCTATGAACACAGACTGGAATTATGAATAGTGAGAGATGCTGCCCATTTTGGAGATAGGCAGCCATTGCAGTGAGATGTAGCCATATGGAAGTGGAGGCTAAATCTGCCTTTTGCAAATGAAGTAGGTAGCAGATAGTGTCTTGCACTGTGGCTTTCATAGATCAATTTGTTAGAACTGGATGTAAAAGTGTTTCCACTTCACAACACAACCGGCTCTAGTTGGGTTCTATGACCGCAAAAGCCAAATTGCTAAGCTGTGTTTTGGTGCCCGATTGAGAAGCTTTGGCCCATTGGGAGGCTTCGGTGTGTGGACCTACTGAGAGATCTAGTAGTGTTGTGAACCAATGCGGATATGCCCAAGTTGGAGCTATAAGGATCATGGAGAGGTTGGCCGGAGTTTCCGAACCAGAAATTGAGGAGGGAGCAGTGGAAAAGCATTGGCAAATATCCCTGACAAACTCCTACATAGCGAGTGGGGGTTGGTACCTGGTGGCAAAGTTTGAGCATTTTGCTTTCTTATGTGGCTAACAGGTAGATCGGAGGAAACCCCCACCTTTGAAAATAAGCAAGTAGGATTTGTGGGTAGTTTTCTGCCAACAGGTGAAAGTTGTTGTGGAGTATGAGACAAGTGCGATAGTTGTGAAGACCAACCCCTCCCCTTACATTGCAGTCAGTCCGTCCAGACTAGGACAGCCTTGCGGGACCGGTGAGACAGGAAAGGCTTCAATGCTAAATAAACTGCCTGAAGCTCAGGTAGGACGTGGAGCGATTGATGTCTGGCATCCCAAAGACCTTAATGTCAAATCTTGGAGATCGGCACCCAAACCCATGTTTGATACGCCTGTGATGTGAGGAACAGGGTCCACAAAAGGCTGCCCATAGACTGCTGGTGTTCTACCATTGCAGAGAATGTTGCACTTGGTGGTCTAACACTAGATCTTCAGGGTGACCCAGTGATTGAAATCACTGGTAACCTAGACATTAACTGTAAATGGTGCATGCAACTGTGTGGGGAACTATGGCAAGAAGCCATCATTTCTAGCTGACACAACAGTCCTTACTAGGAGTGTTTTGTTGGGTTGGAACTGGGGTAGTTACCTAAAAGTTCTGAATTCAAGCAGGATTCGCTAATCTTCAGTGTTTAGGACTGCGCAAGTAAGGTTGAACTTTGAGGTTCAAGGTGAGACTTGAGGATTATGGATAGTAAACCCTAGCTGTGTAGTAGATCCACTCGACGGACAGCGCCGCGGATGGCATTATTTGAGACTTGGCTTAGATGAGCAAATCGTCCAGTATGGTAATATGCTGATATTTGCCTTTGTAAATGTGCTGCGACCACAGCCAAGCATTTTGTGAAGACCCGAGGCACAGTAGTCACCCCAAATGGAAGAGACTTTACTTGTAGCAGGCAAGCACTATCAATTAATCTGAGGTATCAGCAGTGATTAGAGTGAATTTGTACGCAAGAATAGGCATTCTTTAGGTCTAGTGTTGACAGAAAGTTTCCCTGTTGGAGAAGTGTATAACATCCTGTAGTGACCATATGAAGTGTTCAATAGGATGCAGTGGTTTAGAGGTCTGAGACTGAAGATTGATCTTGGCAACTAGTCTTTTTGGGAAACGCAATGAATTGAGAATACAAGTGAGTCTTGAAGAGGGACAGGTTCTATTGCCCACTTAAAGGTTTAGACCTAGTTTGAGTGTTCAAGATGTTCATGTGATGTTGGATAAAGGGACACCACCTATTCTGTGGTGGTGTCCCAGACTAGGTAGAAGAACTGTAGCATGCCCCCCAAACAGGAATTGTAGGGTGGGTTTGGGTAGTCCCTGCTTTGCAGTGAAATTGCTCTGAATGCAAAGGTATCCCTGCCCTCTTTGGTTCCCTCCTCTAAAGGAGGCTCTAAAATGACCCTTACTGTAGGTGGACTGGGTTGGTTTGTTGGGAAAGAGGATGTGTCTGTGGAGGTGGATTCATATGCACCTCTGTAGCCCAAGTGACAAAGGTAGTGGCAGTTTGTAATGCTTTCATGGCCTTGGCTGTGTTGGTGTTATTTTGTCAGGGGTAGCATCTACCTGCGGTCTATAGAGGTACTCAAATGGCATATTTAAGACTGCCGGCTGGACCAATGGCTTAAATACATAACATCTAAGCCAGGAGCCTTTTTAAATAAGCACTGTGGTATTAGTACCTCTAGCTGCTGCATCTGCTGCGTCTAGGGCAGTGTGGATGGAATCAATAGTCTGCCTTTCTGCGACAATGTTGGCCTCTGACAGTATTGCTCAGGTAGGTACTAAAAGTTCTCATTTAATCAGTGGGTCCTTCATAGCAGGCTGGAAGGGCTTGTGAATTGCCAGTGGTAGGCTGCTTGTGCTGCGACCCTCTTACCAGCCTCATCTATATGCTGGCTTGCCTTCTCAGGAGGTGAGGAGGCCCCAGTAGCCTGTTTGACCTCTTACAAGCAGAAGTTGCAACAATTAAGTCCAGCAGAAGCAGTCTATAGATAAAGAGGGGTCAAAATGAGCCGCTTTGTATTTTTTGTCCACCCTTGGGGTGATGACCCACTTTTCAAAGAGGTTCTTAGCATGTCTTATGCCAGGAGGCATGGGCAAATACTGGGTGTCCTTGTGAGTGGAAGAGATGTCAAATATAAAATCCTGCTCTAGGGGTTCTTTACGCAGCTCATTGAAAAGTTGCAGCCCTAGAAAGTACCTGATGAATGGAAGAGGCATCTTTGGGAGGGACAAGCTGGATATAAATGCAGATCAGTGGTAGTGTGATCAGGGTCACATCCCATGGGTTAGGATCTCCCAATGATCCCCCTAAACTAATCTGAATGTGGTGACTCTGGAGGTGAAGCATCAAGGCCATGTGTTTGACTGGGGTGGAGAATGGCATGTAGGACTGGTGGCTTCATCCTGTCTTTTTGGGAGGAACAGGAATGTCTAGCGTCTCAAATGTAAATTTCCTCTTTGGTGGCAGAGGCAATAATCAGACTAGTTCACTTCTTGAATTTTAATCTTGCTCCGATGAATTACCAATTTTTTTCTAGAACAGGTTCGACAGGAGAGATTGAAGCCAATGAAGGTCTGGAGTCTTTCGGCTCTGAAGGATGCTACTGAAGTTTGATTTGGAACAGTGTTACTTGCTAGACACCAAGGTGGATTGGGTTGGTTTGATCGTGAATAATGTCCTTGGTCAATACGGAATGTTTAACCTTGGGGTACAATTTGTTGCCAGACCCATGGGTGGGGCATCCGGAACAGTTTTTTGGATCCAACCACGGCCCAAAAGTAGCGGTAGTGGTGGTCCAGTGACCTCAGATAGAGGTAACGGGGAATATTGTGGCAGACTTGGACAGGGGGATGCGTGTCAGTACTTAAGCGTTGGCCGGATGGGAGTTACTGCATCTCCATACCCAGCTCTACTGCAGAGCTTTCATCATTATAGAAAGCTTTAGTGGTTGGCTTTCCCTGGGAATAGTCTTTGCTGAAAGAGTCAGGAGTGTGATCCACCCCCCCCCCCCCCCCCCCGGTGGACCAGACAGCGGAGAGAATCAAACAAGGCAATGCCCATGCGCATCACTGAGTTACTCTTGTGCCTCAAAAGACTGATTTGAAGACAAAGTTGCACAAGTCAAGACCCAATAGATGGAAGAATGCAGGAGTGTGCCTGTACACTCAGCCACATATGCCATCGAGCAAAAACTCCCATTTGAGGGTTTGCATAAAGGAAGTGTTGAAATGGAGGAATGTTTAACCATGTATCAGTAGTACAGACTAGGGATGCACAGCAGCAGTTCACAAAGCGGAAGAGTAAACCTGCATATGCCAAGTAAAGCTTCAGGTTACCCCCAACAACCAAAGTAAACTTACCAGTAGGCGGCAATCCAAAGAGTAGACACTTGTAGCACCTGGGAATAAAGATACAACAGTTCAGCGAGGGAACACTAGTTTTGTAGAATCACTACAGCTAGACTGGCATCTGTATCAGGTTGATAAATGTATCCTCATATGGATCGGCGACCTGATTCTAATCATCATGTACAGATCGCAAGTTAACACTAAGCACAACAGAAGCCATTGGGTTTGGCCATCACTGCACTAATCGATCCCTCGAGTGCAGAACAGCCACTGGTCACGGGGAAGCCTTGTAGTAGCGTTAAAAATGCCATACCATTTTGCCAAATGGTACCAGCCAACAAGCCATGGCATTAATACTGCCCTATGAAAAAAAATGGTTTGCATTGCACTTATTCGATTAAGACAAATGGCCATTTAACACTTTTTGTACGCAACAATCAAAATATCCTAAAACGAACTGTACAATGTGGAAAGGGGTCAACCCATGGCTTGAAAATTAAGGGAAAAAAAACTAGAACACACATGTCACTGCACTACTGGTCCCTAGGGCTGCCTTGTAAATTATGTGATGATTTGTTTCCAACAGTCAACTTGGAATTCAAATGAAACTTGAACGGATCAGTTCTTTAATTGTCGGAGTTCTTTTCACAAACGTTATCTGCACATTAGCGCAGTCCAACATTTCATCAGTACACACTGTACTTTTCACCATAGGATCTGTCTCTGCAGTGATCGAGTCTCACATTTCAAATCCCCGCCGTCTGAGCAACGAGTCAAAATGACGGAATTCCTGCGAGTTATTATATTTCGATTGTAGTGACCCCTGACGAAGGGCTTTCTAGACCTGAAATGCATTGGGTTTGAACAGACCATTAAGAACACTAACTTATGTTGGACTACACCAATGTAAAGATGACATTTGTGAAACAGATTCGTTTTCCGCCACAAGTTTAATTATTCCATGTGGATTGTTAAATAATTTGGGGTCATAAGATTACAAGGCAGCCCTAGGGCACAATAGTGCAGTGTGTAGGGCACCTCTTCTAGGTTATCACATTAGTACTGGCCTACCAGAAACGTAGGAGGCAACAAAAAAAAAAAAAAAAGCAAATCAAGCCATTGAACTGGTGATAAACAGCTGGAAAAGGTACAATGTCATTAACAACCAAGCCCATGATCATGACTGTTCCATGCAGGCACCCGGCTTTCCATACACAAGTCAAAGAAAAAGAAAACATCCTGAGCGCACAATTACTAACCTGGCCCATCTGTTCTCCAGTCGCAAACGATGCAGTCTGAAAAGAAACAGGACAGCAGAAACTGGTCAGACGCAGATCGCATCAAGAGATGTTAGACTGCTGTGTCCTACTAATGACACTTGCAAACTCCGTAATGCAATTCGCAGTAGCACCCAATGGAAAGCATGCTTCAGGGCTACACCAATGGATACCTTGGAGACTGGCAGGCTACTGGGTTTAGTGGCACCAAGCGTAGTTAACGTGCGAGGTGAACAAGTGTCAAACCTGGGCTATTAGGGGGCAGCACTTTTAGTTAAGGATGCATCAGCTAGGAGCGAAAGACTGTTCTTCATAGAGAATCAGCTGAACTATGTGCTCATCATGCACACCCTGGGCTGAGTGCTGCAGGGAGAAGGTCAGAGCCGAAATATTTCCGAACTCAACTTTTCCTGCAGAGTTCACTTGATAAGGGGTTCTCCCGGAAGGCAGATGGACTCTACAGTCGGGGTGGGGGGGGGAGTAACGACGAAGCCATTAGGTAAAAGCATTTTATAAGTGAAGCCACTGCAGGAGGTCAACGTGCTCCGAGTATTAAGTGTGGTTAGCCCTCATCATACTCTTGGAAAATAGTAGCAAATACAAGTCACAGCAGCACGCTCCAAACGCCAATCCATTTTCACAGGTCACTACAAACTAATTTTTTGTTGAAATAGGAGGCCCGTCACTCCCACCCACATCCTAAGGGCTGCCCAAGCCATTTAAACTACGTTAAAATTGCCATACTGACCAATCGCAAACAAGCTCAATAAAACGTAGTTAATATTTACCATTCTACGTTCGTTCTGCAGCTCCATTCTAAAAAAAAAAAAAAAAAAGTGACGCGTCAAGCAGGGTTCAGAATCACAAGTATTGTCCACTGCTCCACAACTAGTCCTAAAGCCTCAGTATTTGAGTTTTCAGAAATCCTTTCTGTCCACTACTCTTATAATATTGACATCAAGGGCTTTGGATTAGAGGAGCAAAGGATACAAGGTCAAACATCACATGCAGGTGTTTGAAGCAGAGCTCGAGCAAAATGCCTTGCTCCACCAATGCCTGGGAATAGCCCCAAAATAGATGCAAAACCAGGTATGTTTGGTTAACTCCTGGCAATCACGGTTACATGTGCCAGTAGTTTAACCAATGGAACATAGGCCCCCTACAATGTAGTAGCCAAGTGCTTACAGTTTGTAAAACTGCATAACCACCCGCCCCCAAAAAAACAACTCTTGTAATTTGGCGGTCCTTACCCCACATGGTCAAAACATACTATTCAGGGAGGGGGGGGGGGGGGGGGGGGGGGGGGAAGAAGACAAGCGTACCTGGCAGTTTCAAGCGAAATGAACTTTAACTCATGCATCCGGTAGATCAGCGACTGGGGGAAACAAATAGGTTCATTAAAATCCATGTACATACAGTGGGGGTTGATGCAAGCTCGATAAACACAAGACTAACCCACACACCAGCCTGCTCAGAGACGTTGGTAATCTTCACTCTTTATCAGATGTCCCTACCAACATATTTATCATCCTCTGCAGACTGCCACAGCCAACACTTCGGAATTTGTAAAACTCCCACCCAGACCGCTTCACAGATCAAAGCACCACAACCCAGGTTAAGAGTCCACTTTGGTACCAAGGTCAAACCCACGATAATTCACTGGTGTTAAAATGCCACTTACCTCAAAGGCCAAAGTGCAGCAGTGAAATCAGGATGGAAGGGCCTCCTACAAGAAACACAAGTACAACATGAGCAACTGCAATAATACGGACCAGTTTAGGATCGATGCCACAATAAGTAACCTCAGATAACAATGGAACGGTAAGGGGTAGAATCAGCAAAAGTCATATGGCAGAATCGATATCATTGGTTACACATCCGTTTATGAAGAGTGCCCATTACAAAGCAAGCACAAGAGATTTGCTTTTATATCTGCAGCTAGCATGCACAAAACGTTTAGAATTTCTAATGGGTCTGGAAATGTTTAAAGTGTGTGTGGGAGGGGGAGTGGGGCATCGCAAACTAAATACTAGTAGGCATAGAGAAACTAAAGCTCCCAATTATGTGCAGCAGAGGACACCCGGTGCAGTGTACTCATTAAAATGTGGACTAGTGATAAAGTAATCTGGGGCCAAGGCAATATTGAAGTGGTTAAAATCTACAAATGCACATTAGTAAAAGGAAACGAGCATTTGCAATGCAATCTGTCTCGCATTTACACTACTTTGAGCTATTGGCATTGTAAATGACAATGCCTTTTATATGTTTTTTTAAACCATAACATTAATAAAAGGCATGGTCTTTTAAAATGCCAATTGCTCAAACTCGCGTAAATGCGAGACCCATTGCAGATGCTGGTTTCTTTCTCTGTATTTAACTTACTTGTTCTACAAAAAGGTGTAGCCAACATAGGGTGGAAGGGAACAGCAGAGATTAACACTAGGGGAAGCAACCTATTAAAATAGCAAATTACTTCAAAAGTTATTTTGACGGCAGACTGATAAGCCGTTTACGTTCCATGTTCTTAATCATGAGTTTACAATAATAATTTCCCAAATGACAGCCCAGGAAGATAAAATGATTTGCCCAGGATCACACAATATAATATGAAGGTTGGGGTTAAAGCCCCACCTTTACCAGGTTCCACCGCTAACAATTTACTCACTAGAGGCTGTCAGAGATTCATCGGATAATAGCCATGTGAGTAGGAGACAGGCAGTTTGCAGGAACCTTAACGTGCTTGTATTCTCGCAGAAAGGTACACAGGCAATGCTCTCAGTACAGGGTGAATGCTGCCTGTCTAGCGCCGAACCTCTCAGTGTACCCAGTCAGGTCAGAGCGGTGGAGAGGGGTAGAACCCGTGCCTGTGGTGGTACATTGAACACCTCCGGTTTCAACGCTCGGAAAACAGGCTGGGTGGACAGCCCACATGGGTGTGAATTTAGCCCCCCCCAAGGCTACATATCCACAGGAAATGCCAGAACCCCACACCCATCTTGTTATAGGCACTCCCGAGCATTCTCCGGCCTTACCTCGGTGCACCAGAGCGCCTCTCCCCCTGTGGTCCGTGGGCTCGTGACGAGCGAGGGAGCCGCAGGTCAAGGTTTCTCATCAGCTCTGTCCCGGATAGGAGTGCCAGGGCTGCGTCGATAAGGGTACCGTAACACCACCCAAGGGTACCGTAACACCACCCGGTCACAGCCTCGCGTCTCTGCTCCCGTGTCCTGGCCACGGGTCCTGGTGGGAAGGCGACCACCTTACAAGCTGTGCGATGCCCACCCCTTTTAGTCAACGGTTTATCCGGGATACCTGCAGCTCCCGATACAGGTGCCCGCAGCTCCAAGCCTCTGGTGCCAGATGAGCTGCAGCCGCTCCTGGCGGAGTCGCACAGGATGCGCGATCCTCCCTGGACTTACTTCCTCTGCGGCCCAAGACAGGCTCAAGCAACAGGCTGTTCACACCAACCCAGACAGTGTCTGCGTTACACTGACCTGACCACTGGTAGAGACGGGCTTTCAACCAGGGTCAGACATCGGCAGAGGTTTAACGCAAAATGGTGCACCTCCATCCTGACATATGCAGCGAGGGGCCCCTAAGACACCCATAACAGACACTTCCAGGCCTATGGCTGAACTATGGGCCCCGTGGAGGTTGGGGCACCACTGAGCCGCAAAGGCTGGAGAGGCCTGCATTACACCCCCAGACTTTGACACGGCTGTCCGGCTGAACGTGCCCCTCCCAGCCCTTTGATAGGCAGACTCACGGGGCCATAATAGGAGCGCAGGTTGCTCATTGTGTGACTGCACCTGCTGCACTGCCGACAGCAACCTCCCGAAAAGGTGTAACAGCACAGACTAGTAACCCTGAAGTTCAACACATCGTTCATCGCAAGGGTCACAGACACACCTTCCCCTTTGCTGTGAGTGAAAGAAACTAGGGTGCTTCTTTAACAAGCTGTAGGACCCCACAGCACTGGAGGGAGGGGGAAGGAGGCACAGCAGAGGGTGGGGTGGGAGGAAACCGAAGACACGTGTAACGGCCTGGCAAGCAGATGCCGTGCTGAACTCCCTGAACCTTCCCTTGACACGCCCCATCAGATAAGAGAAAAGCAATAAAACTGAAAGAAGCCGTAGACTGTGTCCCAAGGGCATGCACAGAAAAGCCACAGGGCGGTAACCAAAAACACTGAAGAATCAGAAGCCAGGGTTTTAAATAATTAACAATGCCCAATACAAAAATAAGGCAGACAGGATAACGTTTTAAGAGTAGCTGTTGGCCAAACTTGAGCACATGTAGCTTACAGATAGTGAATTAAGTGTGTCATGTGCCCACACATTATGGGGCTCACGTCTCCATAGACGGGATCTGTGTGGAGCCATCCAGGAGAAGCAGCATAGACACTTGTCCCTTATCTAGCTTATTTATAACCAATAGGCAGAAGAGGATGGATGTGTATGAACCTGCTGGGGGACGTAGGTACTCCTTCAAATTGTATGATCTTATTTAGATGTCTGCCTCTGCGAGGATCTCTCGAAACCACCCCTCAAAGCAAACCTCGGCTTCAGTTTGCTGCCAGATATTTTACTTCATACGCCTAGAACTAAATACAAAGCCAGAGGGTGAAATAGAATACCTGGGATCAATACCAGCTTCAACGTGTTAGGTGATCCTAAGAAATTGCTTTATTTCACACCTCATTTTGCTTTATTACACACCTCATGTTTCTTATAAGAGCACAACATTTTTTAATTATTAGACTTGGTTACATGTGCTAATATTGAGAAAGTAGGTCAATATGAATATTGATAAACTCGTGTATAAAAAAGAAATCACATGGTTAATGAATTAGTCCCTTAACACCACATCAACCCAGACTCAGAAATAAGCAGGCAGAGTCCCAGGACAGATCATGGCTTGACATGTCACAGGTGGGGTGGCACATAGCCAGCAGAGACAAACAGCTGCATAGCACACACGACCGCTATCCTATTTTTAAGTTGGTCTACAATATCTTTAACATAAAGCTGTTCAAGGATAAGAGGTGCAGGACACTTGTACTTTTCCTTTTGCCATGTAACTAGCCCATTTAGATTCATGACGCAAGTGCTCAGGCAGGTTACCAGCGGCCCAGTGCTGTTCCCACAGGTCACGCATGCACAGGTCAAGCAAGGCGGCCCCTGAGGAATACAATGAGCAATTCAGAGTTAGACCCTCTAACCAACTGCTACATAGAAGGGTGCCCTCAAGGCTGTTTGCCAAGGAACCAGTTGTAAGATCTCATGAGGGGACAGACCTGCTATGTATGTTCATGCAGGAAATAAAGCCAATTGTAATAGTAAAGTGTCGCAGGAATAGAGCGCGCAAGTGCCAGACGGGCTCAAGGGGCCGACTTATCATAAGCAGGTCAGACCTACACCATTGTACAGTCCATGCAAGAGCACCTCTAGGTGTATCAGTCTGCATTTTATCCATAAGGGTGTTTCAGGTCAGACATTTATCACTTAAGCCACGAAATTCTCAATTTACTTTGTCAGGAGTAGAAACTTACCTTTCAGGATTGCCGCGGTGTCAAATCTGTAAAGAACAATTAGGTACCGTTAAGGATTTTAAAAGGAGTGCAAAAAACAAAAACACAATCAAGGGGATGGCTTTACAATGCCACATCAGATAGAGCTAATACAGACTTCCATGTGCAAGTCAAGTCTGATCATCTCATCACGCAAGGCAAGGCAATCACCAAATTGAACATGGAACAGATAAACCTACTGTACTACAAAGAAAGTATGAAATACTGTGGACGTCCGTACATGAGATTCTGGCTGCACAACTTCGGTGAGTTAGATAACCAGAATATGAAAAACCCAAAACTTGGAGCGCAAGAGAATGGACGAGAAAAAAAACTTGCTTTACAACATAAGCCAACAAAATCGGGGGGGGGGGGGTCAAATAAAGCCGCCTACGGGAGGGGATGGGTAGAGAAAAAAAAACAAAAAAAAAAAAAGTACCTTTATAATTGATCCTCCTGACTTCGAGGCTGAAAAGAAAAGGACACGATCTGCATTAGTTTTCCTGCACACATTACATGCCAACTGCGGCTTTGGCCATAAACGTTCGATACATCAGATAGGAGCGAAAGACAAGAGCTCTTATTCACCACGGTTCGTTCATCTGCTGAACTATGTGATCATCATTGTATCAATCTCAGTGCAGACCCATTGTGATGCACTAATGCAGTACACATGAACATACATGCATTTCAAATATAAACAGTCCTTATATTGCGCAATTACACTCCACGCTGGAATATTTGAATTATATAAGTGACACTGCATGCCTATAGACAAAAGTTGCCAAATCAACCCCTTGAAGAAGGTATATTGACACTAAGAATATTACTAAACACTTCACACCGCCACACACTTACTAGCATCATCTGGGCACGTACCGTTTCTCCAGCACCACACCTAGAAACCACTGGCATTTTAAGCAGCAGGTTATTGGTCACCTCAGACTTTGAGCAGTTCCCATAAAGTGTGGTCCTGCAAAAATTAAAGTGGTATTTTAGTGTGTACGTGATCCACAGGTACATTTCCACACCAGTCAGCCCTGTGCAATTTCAGCTACAAGTGTATCCCTCATCCTTTTTCAGAGAGATTCCCATTTGTTTAATAGTCATCATAAGCAGCACAGAGCCAGACTGTAGATTACAAGACTCAAAATGTAAGTTTAAATGTAAACAGGAGTGTAAAAATGCTTATAAAGTCCTAACAGTAACAAGAAAAACAAAACACTGAAAGTGTTAAGGAGAACAGACATTGAAGCACCGCAGTCGAGTCACATTCCGGAGTTGCATCAGTACTTTGTGTTAAGAAACTTAAAAGGCAGTGCTAGGTTTGCTAAAATGCAAACAGATCAAGCATTTGCAATGCAATCAGTCTTGCCTGTGGAACCTTGTATGTATTTAGCTATGTAGCACATTGGATTGTAATTGCATTTGTATAGTGCTTACTACCCCTGACTGTCGTAAGCGCTTTTTTCAGTGATTAGCGTGCTACTCCGGGACCCATAGAAGATTAGTAGTGAAACATGCAAGTAAATTTTAAGTGGTGGATAGGTTAGTCAGTTATTTGGATAGAGAAGGGTAGGTGGCGGGATAGAAGAGGCAAAGAGATTTGTATTTATATAATGCTTGCTACCCCTGTTGGGGTTTTGAAGCGCTTTTTTGGCGAGTAGCACGCTACTCTGGAACCCATAAAGATTAGAGTTGAATTAGTATGGTGAAACATGAAATTAATTTGAGTGGTGCTGAAACATTGTTCAACATGGAGGGGGAAGTAAGCAACAAACTGACACGCCAGGTATGGGAACACATGGAGAGAAATATTGCCAGCGGGAAATGGTATAGTCCAAAGCTGTTAATATGTTTTTGTAGGGCTTTCTGCGGTCAGATCACTGAAAATACAAGATTTGAAAAGAGTATAGTCTACGGGTGCTTGTGGTAGACAATTTCCACGGACTGGAATCTAGAGAATTCTAAAGTGATACTGGTATTTTACTGACCTCTGCTGGTCGTTTTCTATCAAGACAAATAGAGGCAGTTGACCAGAAAAAGACCCCCGCAAGCCATAGTCTTTGAAGCTCACAAATGACGTGCTCCAACTCGCTCTTGCAGTAACTGCTATAAAATACGAATAACTGAGATGGGCTTATGCGAGGTAGTAGAGGACGGCAACAGACAGTTTTTCAATAGGTTTATAAAAAAAGTGGCCTTATATGAAGAGAAGACCTGCGAGGCTGCGTGTCGTGAGAGCGGGAACAAACGTTTCGTTGAGACCAAAATATTCAGCAATTTTGTAGTGTTTCCACTCAGAGGTAATTGCATGTAAAGAACAGCACGGGTTCCCAAGACCATGCGTGATGGGCGGCTCTAGTCCAGGCTTTTCCCTTCGAACAAGCCTGCAAGTCCCAGAATTCAAAGCAAAAGCGTGGTCTGGAGCAACACATCCCATGCACCTGGGACACTTGGCATGGTTTTCTAACTATATGGGTTGCTTTTGGCTGGGTTTTAATACCTAGCCCACACCTACTAGCTAGAATGATAATGCAAATAGGCTATTCACCGCCACTTATACACCTCTTTGCACTAACAATTGACAGAGACAGGTCAGCTTGTAATAAAATGCTGCAATTCAAGGCACTCTAGTGAACCTTCATATAGGACTTCCTTATAATACCAGGGTCAAACCATCAGTGTTTGAGGTGAAAACGTTAACGGCGTTCGTTTGGCTTTTGACTGAACCAGACGTACTAAGATAAGAGCGCAGCCATTCGCTCAGGCATGAGATTCATGACAATTCACTACATGTCTAGAACGGAGCCCTCCATGCATACAAAAATGTAGATCACCACACGTCAACACGGTTCATGTTTCCAGCTGGTAAGTCCCAGTAGGCAAAGCAGTGTAATGAGCAACTAGTCTCTGGGTGTCCAGAACTGAAACCCAGACAATCACCCAATTTAACCGCATTGAAAAGCATCAAAAAGGCATAACATCTCTGCAGAGATTACCCCTTGGGAGGACCCAAATGTGAGGGGTAAACGGCTTGTGAGAGCTCAAAGCGCACACCCCCATTCCATACATTAAATATCCCGTATATAACAAAAACAAGGTTAATAGAGTACAATATATTACATCACAACTATTCAAGCCTGTCTTTGTTAATTAACTCTATCCGACAGGAATCAGTCAACACCCCAAACCTTTACAGGTAGATCAAGGTCCTGTAACAGAGGATCCTCGAAGCTTGCTCTTTCGACCCCCCAGTTTAGTAAAAGGACCTCGGATTAATCCGTTCTGGTCCATTTCATGGAGCGCTCTGTGATAGTTCAAGTTACCATCACCATAAATCCAGTTTTGAAAGGGAACACTACCAACAAAACAGTCATCTCACCTGCTGAAGGGTCTGCACAGGCAAGCTTCAGAAATCCGATGATCCAGCCGAGGAGTTGACGTTCTCACCTAAAAATAAAAATGCATAGTTAAGTCTTCCATTTTCCAGGCACAGAATGTTAACTTGTGTCACATAACATCTTAAAAGATTCGGGTGGATACAGAAACCTTGAAGTAAAGGTCCACATAGAGGCTAGTGTGGAGTGGACTGGTGTGTATGTGTATGTATACACACACACACACACACAAAGCCACCGGCTACCCTAGAGTCAAGCAACCTCAGACAAATGGAACGGTAGGAGTATAATCAGTATTACTCATATGGCAGAATCGGTTTCATCACTGGTTGCTTTGTTAACTACTCATGACTGCTACCACATTCGGAGGGGGGGGGGGGGGGGGGGTGAGGAAGAGTGGCGTTACCATCCGAAGCTTTGCATAAGGTGTTGAATAGAGCAATCCTTCTCAAAGCTCAGCGCAGCCTCACAATGGGCAGAGGGAGACTGCAGGCGTCTTGTAGCGTTGGAAATGCCATACCATTTTGCCAAATGCTACCAGCCAACAAGTCATGGCATTAGTACTGCCCTACCCGATACGTAGGAGGCAGAAGCAAAGCATCAAGGCCATGGGAATTATGCGGCGGCAGAAGAGAGCCAAATGAGGCACATGTTTTACCTCGTTCAGTACTCAATGTCTGGGCTTGGGGAGACCTCATTAGTACCGAAATATAGAAATAGAAAGGTGACCAGTCAACATATGCAAAAGCCATTACACTGCGGCACCGTGCTGCTGCCTTTAGTAACTTTTGAACCGTTTGACTTGGAAACAATGTGCTAAACTACACGGATTATGCAGCAGATGGACCATGTGGCAAATCTATAATTATGTGAAAAACGCCGCGCCTGCACAAGCTCATACGTCCAGTGGCCCCGACTATAAGAAACCGCTTGAACAGGAAAAATCATTAACAAGCCAACCCATGAAAAAGGACCATGTTGGCACCCGGCTTTACATACACAAGTAAATTATGCACAAAACATCCTGAGCGCACAATTACTAACCTGGCTCATCTGTTCTCCAGTCGCAAACGATGCAGTCTGAAAAGAAACATGACAGCAGGAACTGGTCAGAGGCAGATCGCATCAAGAGATGTTAAAGACTGATGTGTCCTACAAATGACACTTGCCAACTCCGTAATGCAATTCGCAGTAGCACCCAATGGAAAGCATGCTTCAGGACTACACCAATGGATACCTTTGAGACTGGCAGGATCTCGGTTTAGTGGCACCAAGCTTAGTTAACGTGCGAGGTGAACAAGTGTCAAACCTGGGGTATTAGGGGCAGCACTTTCAGTTAAGGATGCATCAGCTAGGAGCGAAAGACTGTTCTTCATAGAGAATCAGCTGAACTATGTACTCATCATGCACACCCTGGGCTGAGTGCTGCAGGGAGAGGGTCAGACCTGAAATATTTCTGAACTCACCTTTTCCTGCAGAGTACACTTGATAAGGGATTCTCCCGGAAGGCAGATGGACTCTACAAGGGAAGGTTAAGAAAAATGCCATCAGGTAAAAGCAAAAAGCATAACTAAAGCCCCTGCAAGATGTCAGCGTGCTCTCAGAGTTTCAAGTGTGGTTAGCTCTCATCATACTCTTGGTCAAGAGTAGCAAATACACAAGTCATCACAGCAGCACGCTCAAGCTCCCCAGCCACCTTAACATGGCTCTACAAACCAACCTTTAGTTGAAATACGAGGTCTACCCCTCCCACCCTCGAGGCTGGCGAAGCCATTTACACCACATTAAAATTGCCATACGGCCGAATGTCAAGCTTTATTACAGAACAGTCGATATTTACCGTTTTAGGCACACTCTGAAGCTCGAATCTAGGAGGAAAAAAAAAAGTGACATGTCAAGCAGAGTTCAGGATCACAAGTATTGTCCACTGCTCCAGAACTAGTCCCAAAGCCTCAGTATTTGAGTTTTCAGAAATACTTTCTGTCCACTACTCTTATTATATTGACATCAAGGGCTTTGGATTAGAGGAGCAAAAGACATGAGGTAAAAACACATGCAGGTAGGAGTTCAAAGTTCGAGCCAAATGCCTTGCTCGGCTATGCCTGGGCACTGGCAGCCTCAAACAACCGAACCACATGGCAGGAATAGCTCCCGGACGCAGTCTTGACAAGCCAAACACCACAGAAGTCCCAAGACTGTTCTCTCTCTCTCAAGACAGAAAATCACAGAACCATACAAGGCCCATTGCCCCGTCTTCCCTTACATTGAATTCTTAAACACGTTAAACTCGTGCACGCACTCACTTAAAGGGCATTTAACCCTGAATAAAGATTGGAGTCACTTTCAAACATTGTTTATATAGTAAATCTAGAATCTTTACACAACTGTAGGTTATACATACACGACAACCCATGTTTTGGGTCAATCCTGACACATGAAACTAAGTGTTACTCGATGCAGTATAATCCCATGCATTGGCTATACATAAAGGTAAGTATCATTTTCCGAATAGTAACTCCTACGTGCCGAGTCCATCGACGGCTAGCCTCCCCGTTTCTGCTCGGAGCTATGCCACATCAGAGTCTGGGCTCACCCACATCTACCACCACCACCAACCAGCCAACTACTTCCGTTCAGTCCAGTAAATGTAATCATTTCAAACTCGCCGAGTTAAACCGG
The DNA here is from genome assembly GCF_964204655.1 of Triturus cristatus. NCBI lineage: Eukaryota > Metazoa > Chordata > Amphibia > Caudata > Salamandridae > Triturus > Triturus cristatus. Next base: position 294,796,726 of record NC_140586.1, on the reverse strand, counting down.
ATGAACCAGGTCTGAGAAATGGAATGCAGAAACTAAACCCTAGTTTGCGACTAGACCGTGCTAATCTACCCCGTTGCCCTCCACCTATAGTCCCTGCTACATGCCAGGAGCAAGCAAGGAACCCCACCCAATCGATAACCGACTTCATGTCGGGGTTTCATGTGACAGCACGTGTATACCTCGAATGCTACAAGCAGCAGCCAAAGTGCTGACGTCAAACAGCACAAGATCCACACCCTTGAAACCGTTCGGATTACGCTGTAACGAGGCTCTTACCCACATGGTAAGACATACTGAACAATAAAAACATACCTGGCACTGTCCAGCGAGATGGACTCAAAGAACTCTTGAAGCCGGTGGAGCTGAGACGGGGGGGGGGGGGAAACGACAAAAAGTTTTACATTAAAATCCATGTACATTAACGTGCTTCAACCCCCACTGTCAAACACAAGACTAACACACCAGTGTGCAACCTGCTCAGAGACGTTGGTAATCTTCACACTTTATCAGATGTCCCTACCAACATATTTATCATCATCTGCAGACTTTGCTGTGGATCTACCACAGCAAACACTTCCAGAATGTGTTACTCCCACCCAGACTGCTTTACAGATAAAAAAAGCATCACAGGCCATATCAAGAGTCAACTTTGATACCAATGTCAAACCCACGATAATTCACTGGTGTTACACAGCCACTTACTTTCAAAGGCCAAAGTGCAGCAGTGAAATCAGGCAGGAAGGGCCTCCTACAAGAAACACAAGTACAACATGAGCAACTGCAATAATACGGACCAGTTTAGGCTCGATGCCACCAATAAGTAACCTCAGATAACAATGGAACGGTAAGGGGTAGAATCAGCATAACTCATATGGCAGAATCGATTTCATCATGGGTTACACGTCAGTTTAAGAGGAGTGGCCACTAAAATGCAAGCACATGCGACAAGAGATTTGCTTTATACCTGCAGTACAAGCCAGTTGAAGTCGCCATGTTATGCTCCAACTGAAGTCTGTCTAGAAAAAAAAATGTAGCCAGTTAAGTCACATGCTCTACAGCCATAAAAATAAAACAAGCATTGAAAAAGTCAACATGAGCATTGTGGCCCATTCCCACAATGTGTGCGACATAAATTACGTGAACTATTAAGAAGGGTGTAGTTTATTCTTCACAATTTCCTAAAACATTGTACCTCTATTAATAGGCACCATCTATCCCAGCTTGACAAATTAGGTGATCATAGGAAATACCTTTATTTCACCTTGCTGCTTTTTCATGAGTACCAACCATGTGTTCTACAATCAAATCTTCTGATTTAGTAAACATAGTTACATGTATAACAAACTGGGTCACACGACAACTATCATATAATGTATGCATCAAGATACTCCTCAAGGCTGTGTTGCAGGTCACCTTCTGTGCCTTTCTTTGAATGCTCTTACCATGCAACTGACCGTTTAACATCTTTCTGAAAGTTGGTGCTCATTCAGGTTGCCAGAAGCCCTGTGCCGATTTTCACGAAGGGAAGGTAGAGGGCAAGCACTACAATAGGTATTCCAGTGGTACACCCTCGAGGCTGTTTGCTAAGGCACCTATTGTACAATTGCTCACGAGGGGACAGACACCCAGTGATGCTACGCGTGCTACGATTGAAAAAATTAAAGCCTCTCGGAAATGCAAGGAGTCACGGAATGAAAAAGCAAGTTGCAAGTGTCAGGCAGGCTCATGTGGCCGACTGGTCATAAGCAATTCAAGGACTTACACCACTGTACATACGGTTCATGCAAGAGCACCTCTAGGTGTATCAGTCTGCATTTCATCAACATGAGTGTTCAGGTCAGACATTCATCAGCATCACTTAAACCAAGAAGTGCTCCATTTGATCAGAATTTTAAGGAGTAGAAACTCACCTTTACATCAGGTGTCTCCAACCAGTCAACAGCGAGTTAGTAGCTCACAGCTTTGAGTTCATTTTTAAATAATTACAGGGTGACTTTTTATATAAAAAAGGGGGGGGGGGAGAAGACTGGGTCTACTTCACATCAGGCCGCATATAGCAGACCAATAAAATGATCAGTGCTTGTTCAGATTTATGGGGCATGCTGGGACACAGGTGAACTAAAGCACCGAGTTTCGTAACTCAGTAATAAAAGTCCTTGTCCATTCAATATTGGGGCTTGAGGAATGCAATTGTTTCGAAATGCTTTTAAAATGGGGGGAGAACTAAAATTAAGTTACCTTACCGATCAACTCCTTAGTTTAATTTTCTCCTATTTCAAAGTGTGGCATTTGCTCCCAGTGGGCAATAAACTGCTACATTTATAGCTGAAAATGCCATTTTTCCAAATAGGATACATTTTAAATCTAGATAAGTTTATGAAGCATTAATTATCCATGCTTTTGCCCACTTTCAATTAAGCCAATTAGGTCGGAGGGCCCGGTTAAGTGTTTGACAGTGCAAACCAACCTGCTCTTGTGCAGCCAAACCAGAATGCTGCCGCCCACCAGATTACGATACAAATCGTTGTTTGGCAGGCAGGCAGCGTGGCAGTCCCACAGCAGTGCAGTAATGAGCCTTTAATGCTGCACTGGGACGGAAGAGTCCATGCCGTGCTGACCAGGATATTTTGAGCCCCTGACCACCGCTGTTCCCTGGTGGCTGCGGTGATCAAATGGCAGTAGACTGCCAAACTCAAGATGGTGGTTGGACTCCTGATGCGGCGGTGGCTGGATTGATGCCACCGCAAGTCTGGCAGTCCATGAACCACTATACTTGTGTTAAGGCAATGTGTTTTAGGAAGCATGTTTGTTTAAATTCCTCCCATTTAAACAGATTTATTTTTTCAGTTAATATGGCACCATGTCTACAGGCAACTGGAAACAAAATGCTGGTTTATGGGAAAAATAAAGTGAAGACCTTTACGGAAACCCTTTAAATTTAACTTCAGTTTATATTCAACAGCGCCATTATAAGTAAAAAAAACAGCCATTTTAAGTGGGAAACATTTAAAGTCCAGAAAAATGTTCAATATACACAAATTTTGCAGGACATTTCAGCAGTGTCTCGTGTTATACATGTGAAAATGCATATATGGAGGAAGGTATATCCTGTGCACAAATACATCCGACAGTTACCTGTACACCTATATGCATGAGCATACATCCCTTAAAGACCATGTTAACCATCACATGGCAGCCCTGTCATATGGCCCCCAATCAAAGTATTTTGTTCAAACCATAGTATCAGACTATGATATTAGGCTTCAAGTCAATTAAGCTTGGCGAGGTGGCACTGGTAAAGCAAAAGTTGCTTAGCCTTCAGTAGCTCATGAAGATTCACTATTCAGAAGTTGCTCACAACACAACGTTGGAGACCCTTGCTGTAGATTTAAAAAAGAATAGGGGGTGGTTTCACAACGTCGCATCTGTCAGAGCACGAGTCAAATCCACATAGGAACGTCAAAGAGGGAAGTTTAGAACAGAGGTCTACAACTTTCCTGTAAAAAGAGCTACTTCTAATCAATGAAAATACTTGCGAGCTACTGAAGGCCAAGCAACTCTTGCATGGTTACCAGACACCCATGCCCAGCTTCATGGACTTTAAATCCAAAACCCACGGCGCCAGATACAATGGCATGAACAAAACTGTGCATAGGGGGTAATATGATATCGCTGCCATGTGTCTGAGTGCATGGTCTGTGGAGATGTATGAACGTGTGTGAATGAGTGGGATGTATGGGCGACAGCCTGTGTGGTATCTACCCGTGGCTTCAGAACATGCCTTCCGCCATATGTAGCACTATTCCATGTACAACACCAACATCTTTTTGTAAATAGTTGAAATAAAAAGTACAGAAAAATATTCTGCAAAATTGTCCATAGAGAACATTTCAAATGTATCCCTTTAAAAAGTGTATTATTCAATTATAAATATGGCAGCACGTCTACCAGCCATTGAAAGGAAGTTTCCTGCTGTGCATAAATGATAAATTAGCAGTGAGAAAATGCAACTAGTTAACTTTGTTTATATAAGTTATAAAAAACTTCAATTTTAATTTCCTCCAATGTCATTGCCTTTACAAACAGTAGGCATTTTAATCCCAGGGGCCTGTAGACATGGCACCATACTTATTACAGGGAAATGGTAGTTAGTTATTGGGGGGGGCAGGGTTTAAAGTGAAGAAATATGCTCCATAAAACATTAGGACATAACGGGCTTAATTAAAATGAGAAAAATATTCAGACTTAATTCATAGAAATATTTTTCTTCACTTTGAATTTCTCCAGTAATTGAAAATTACCATTAGTTATAAATGTTTACCAGCTACTAGGCACAAAATGCCCGTTTGTAAATAGTACACGTTGAAAAGGGTGGAAATTAAAATGGAGTTATGTTAATCATTTAGGTAACTAATTTTTGTTCTCTCATTTAAAAGGGTTTGTTCTCAATCTCCACTATTGAGTGGATAATGACTTATTCAATAAGTAAAGACCTCAGTGATTTGGGGCACTTCACCAAGGGCAATATCGCTGCTTTAGCGGCACCTTTTGCTGCTAAAGCGGCGATATTTAGCGCCCCATCAGCAAGCTGTCGCTAACAGTTAGCGACAGTTTACTGGCAATAGCGCCCCATGTCAGCACACCTCCCATCGCTAATGAGATGCAAAGGAGGTGTCCGACAAGACTTCCTTGGGAAAATATCGCTAACCCAGCTTCGTCATATTGACATTGAGGGTTAGCGATATTTATAATCGCGTAAAGTATGCCTCAACGCAGGAATTTAACGTCTTAAATTCCTGACTAAGGCATACCTAACATGGGGGGTGGATTGTGTGGCTAAGACCACAGGCCATATCTAGGATATTGCAGTTTTCCACCATGGAAAACTGATATCCACACGATCTCAGGAATTTGTATCGCCTCTGCGTTGCGTGCTGTTGATAATGCGCCAATAGGGCGATAAATTCCAGAGATAGTTGGCGATAAATATGCAAGTGCTAAGCGCACTTTGATACTCATCACCGGACCTTGATAATATGCCACTCAGTTAGGAAACTGACCCACATGGGTCATAAATCCCAGCAGAGCACAGCTTATCAGGCTCTGCTAGTTGCAGGCCCGTAACGTAAATTAATCATATCTTGAACCTTGAAAAGGGGAAAACGCGTTACTTATTTTACAGTCCTTGGATAAAAATTAACTCTAAGCTGGGAGCTACTCTGAAGGTTGGCTGGAGACACCTGGTCTAGAACGCAGCTGCCTACAAGTGTTAAACTCGAGAAGAAAGAAGAAACTTACCTTTAAATCAATCACTCATCTTTCCTTTGAGGCTGAAAAGAAAAAGAAACGATCTGCATTAGTTTTCCTGCACACATTACATGCCAACTGCTGCTTTGGCCATAAACGATCGATACATCAGATAGGAGCGAAAGACAAGAGCTCTTATTCACCACGGTTCATCTGCTGAACTATGTGATCATCATTGTATCGAACTCGGCGCAGACCCATCGCGTGCTGCACCAATGCAGTCCACACTAACAGTACTACATGCAGGTTACCCTGTTAGAAACACAAAGGAATCCTGCCCAAGGGCAAAGGCTAGCACGCGCGATTTATTAAGTTTCATGCAAAGCTGCCTCTGGTGATAAACGTGTACTTCTGATGTGCGACACTTACCAGCTTCATCCAGACACGTCCCGTTTCTCCAGCGCCGCACCAGGGGCAATTGACAGCCCACTGGCATTTTAATCAGCTTGTTCACGGTCACTTCAGACCTGGTGCAATTTCCAGCAAATGTGGCCCTGCAATCACGAAAGTGGTGTTTTAGGGAGCACGTTATCCACGGGCACATTCCCACACCAGTCAGCCCTGTGCAATTTCAGCTACAAGTGTATCCCTCATCCTTTTTCAGAGAGATTCCCATTTGTTTAATAGTCATCATAAGCAGCACAGAGCCAGACTGGAGATTAGAAGACTCGATTAAATATCTAGCACCATTCAATACACGATCAAGACGCCAAGAACAGAGACAAGAGGGCGAAGGACTATCTACTGAACAAGTCTAGGATTGCCTAAAATGAGGGGGGGTTTAAATGTACGTAGTACAGTTAAATTAGCTTCCGCTGTCCCTGCTTCACTTTCTATCGTTGTAACAGGTATAGCGTTCCAATTCCAGGTGGAGCATTCTGCCATAAAGGAATATCAATATACACTATTGTTGCAAGCGAGACTGACGTTTTAAAGACGTCATGGATATGCAACTTTTTTTATCGAGTAAGTCACTGGATTCGCGTTAGCTCCGGGGTTTAAACAGCGAGCTACGCATTTTCAAAACGCATTTGAGCCATGCAATGTCGAGAATGTCCAGTTTTTTTTAAAACCAGTGTTTAGTACAGGCAGTGAGCAAGTTTAAAGAAATTATTGGTTACAAGACCGTATTTACCTATTTTTCCGGTGTTGGTCCATTCCTAAAAAGCAACGTAAACACTTTAGTCACAAATTACTGTTAATATAAGTTACACATGCAAGAGCCCCCCCGTAGATCATGCTTTCAGGAAAAATCGTGCCCACTGCTCTTAAATCACAGGTTCGGTTAACTATACCTGTCCTTAAGAGTGCAAATGCTGCGGCGACCGGGCGGAAGCCCCTCGACGCAATCTTAACATTCAGTCTCACAACTGGGAAGTTACAGAAAAGTCAGCATACACTTCAAAAGTAAGCATTCCACACTTCATCTTTAAAGTCACGACCATTATACAATGGTCCCCACGGCCTAAACTTAACCTAAACCGCATCACACTACTCCAGTTTTTTTATTTTATCAAGCCGATGCACCGGCGTTAATGAGAAATTCAAGACATTAACTGCGTTTGAGGGAGATTATCGACATTAAAGAAGAACCACACCTTGTTACGACACATTCCCGAGTTACACCACCACTCGGCGTGAAGTTTAACTTTAAAAAGGTAGTGCGCGACTAGCTAAAACGTGAACATTATAAACAGTATCTGCTGTAACAATCTTAAACTTAATTCTTACAAGTTATCGTTGTGCAGGTGAGCGCTCTAAAATATAGTTCACAATACTTACGGAAAAATATTTGTACTTTAAAAACTGTGTATAAATCATTGTCATCAGAGCCATGCAAGGCTGCAGGTCTCAGACGCTTTAGAAATACGAACATCACAATCGATGCACACTAGTGAGCGTTTAGAACGTGCTTCCTTCGTTCTACACTGATCGCGGCTATCAACTGCAATGGTTACTCCCACCGCCACGATGCGACTAGCCGAATATAGAACCGTACAATCCACATTCATCGTGACCACATGATCCCTTATCGAGCCCGGGTGCAGTAGATCCACCCCCACAGTAACTGCGCCTACAATGCAAAGAGGGCAAGAGCAACCACGCGCTAAAGCGGGGCGATAGTCGACTTACCCCCTTAAGACGGTATCTTTCAAGCTTGCAGCAAAGCGGAAAAGAGACTGCAGAACGCGTGGAGACGCCTTTTATGGGCCGTGTTTGTGACGTAGTTGCGTACTGCGTCCTCTGTTTTACGGTCGCAGCCCACAAATGTCGTGCTCAATGTATCGGAGTGTGGCCAGATTGGGGTATATCCCGCAAACATGTGCAACATTTTTCCCATTTGAGTTTAAACCCTAAATTGCGAGGGATTTATTTTTGGGCTGGATGGGCCTTCTGTTTTTTTTTGTTGCATATTTATATAGCGCCAACTCTACCCGAAGGTACTGGAGCGCTTTACATGAGCACCGTATTTAAATTCCACATTCAGGCACGGAGTGATTAAGTGATTTGCCAAGAATTACAGGATGTGGACGCGACCTCGAGGCTCGAACCCTGGTTTCCTGGAACAAAGTCGGCAGTTTAAGCCAACTGACCACATCCCAGGAGAGGCAGCGCCCCCTCTCTATTTATTTTAAAAGTTTTATATAGCGCTAGCTTCACCCGTAGGTATCAGCGCGCTTTACATACAAACTGTAAAGAACAAGTTTGAGCTTTTGGCGTTGCAAATAATAATGCAACACCAATAGCTCTAATTTTTAGTAATGCGAGGCCTATTGCCAACAGACAGCTACACAAAAATAACGATGAACACAAAAATCACTCTCAATAGAAAGCAACAAGCTCCAGATTCCAATGCCAAACAATTGCTTAACCTCAGGGTGACGGGGTGCCAGGTCGAACATTCGCAAAATGTTTCAGTTACTCTCTCCATCTCGACGGCAGGATACAGTATTGTTGCATAATAACAAAATAATCAATCATAAATAATTTGTAAAACGTGAAAACTTGTGCCGTGGTTGCGTTGAAAGGTGGGCCAGGCGTTCCTCCAGTGATTGCGGCCTTCAAATGCACAGGATGTCTTTTTAATTCAACTGCTGATTAATATATTTAAATTCAATTAAAGAAACGAAACAAAAAGCTGAATGCTGGCAGTACTGACCCAGCCTGAATCGCCCGGGGACGCGTGTAGGTTTCCAAGAAATTTTAGTTCCATTTACTGCTGCGCTGTGAAAGGCGTTAACGAAGGGGTTGTGTGGTGCCCGAGGCGGATTCTTAGATCTTAATCATAAAAGCCTTACGCACGCACACCCAGATTGACTTAGATAGAGTGGCACAGACATCCATGCCCATGCACTTTTAAAGAAATACACAAACCCGCACACTCAGCTAGAAGGGAATTCACACACAAAGGCGGCCAAAAAGATTACATTATGGACTTGGCCCATTTAGAGGTGCTGGCAATGGTAAAATCGACCGAAAATTATGTTTTTACTAAATGTAAATGCAGGTACGTACCTTCAGATGGGCTGTTTGGGCGGGACACCCCCTTATGATTTCTCAGTCCGGTCATGCTGCGAATTGCCATGCCAGGGTGCAAGGCAGGCGATCAATGGGCAGGTACCGCCGCCATGGCACCTCATTTACGAAGAGTCAAGAGAACAGTTAATGCTATTTACAACCAGCTCTGATAATATGAAAATACAAGCGTGACCAAGGCGGACCGCACTGAAAGCGGACCACGCTGAAAATAAAGATACACAATACCATCACAAAACACATGCCAGCAGGGGGAGGAGAGTCTGTCAGGCCGGGGGCACCCACCTTCCTGCGCAGCCGCAGCTGGCCGGTAAGGATCGCCAGCAGGGTGGGGTCAGGCTCCTTCACACTCACGCACACATGCCAGCACGGGGTGTCAGGCCGATCACGTGCACATGCCAGCAGGGGGTGTCAGGCTTGTCCACACTCACTCACACATGCCAGCAGGGGGGGTGTCAGGCTCGTTCCAACTCACTCACACATGCCAGCAGGGGGGTGCCAGGCTCGTTCACACTCACTCACTCACACATGCCAGCAGGGGTGTGCCAGGCTCGTTCACACTCGCTCACACATGCCAGCAGGGGTGTGCCAGGCTCGTTCACACTCACACATGCCAGCAGGGGGTGTCCGGCCGATCACTCTCACATGCCAGGAGGGGGTGGGGAGGGTGTCTGCCGGGGGCACCCACCTTCCTGCGCAGCCTCAGCTGGCCGGTAAGGATCGCCAGCAGGAGCATCTTGAGCAGCAGTGTGTTCTCCATCCTCGTGGCCGTGCGAGGGCTGCTCTCTGCCGAGGGTCACCGAGCAGTGCGTGGCTGCGCTGGGAAGAGGCACTAGGTAGTCAAAGGGGGGAGGAAGGTGACTCAAAGTGCAGGGAGTAAGACAAAAGGGGGTCGGAGAGGAGGGGAGAGAGCTGCGAGGGAGGAAGAGAGGGGGCCTCAACGGGCGGGAGAACCTGAGCGTGGGCTGAAACGCCGGAGGGAGGGAAAGCGAAAGCACGCCATGCGCGCGTTGAGGGATACGCATGCACTGGCTGAGGGCGGCTGGTGCGTGTGTGTTTGTTGGCGCAGGGGGCGTAGAACTCGGCGGAGCAGGCGCTGCAGGAGTTCAGCAGGTGAGAGCAGGCCGAGTCGGAGTACAAGATGACCAGCGGGTCTTCCCGGGAGTACATGCCGGCCCAGCGACTGCGAAATATTCGTTGTTGCTTTGAATTGCGCTTGCATTAGTGGTTTGCCTACCAGGCACTAGGACCGGGGGCTCATGCCGATATGTTTAGCTGCCCGGGGACTGCCCCAGGGTAGCCAGCGATGGGGGTGGCTGGCCCGCTTTGGATTACACTCGGGCAAGACTGCCCGCGAGTTCTCTCCTCGCTTCCCCCTTCAGCCAGACCGGGTTTCCTGACAGCCGGGATCACAGATCCTTTATCCTGTCCCTAGGGGGGGTGATAGCGCGACGGCCTAGGGGTGCAAGGCACAATACACGCGTTGTGTAGAGCAACACAACATAATGGCTAGAGCGTGGGACTTTGAAGCTGGGGAATCCAGTTCGAGTCTCGGCACCGACCCTCAAACATCCGGTGATTCTGGGCAAATCGCCTAGCTCCCAGCGCTAAAAAGGAATGGGCCCGCTTGTTTACGCTTGAATGAAGAAGGCAGTATAGGGCGCCCTGAGCACCAACCCTCCCGTTCGCTATTAGCGGATGTAGCGCGGCATGTAGTATGACGGAGCGCGCATAAGGCTCGAACCTGTTAATATGTACACATTGAAATGGCGCAAGGGGCGCGAGCACTGGAGTTCGAGGGCTAGGTAATTACCGCAGCATGTGGGTACCAAGGAACAGGTGGCGCAGGTCCATCGTACCTCTCTGGTGTGGTTCTTGTATTTTTACCGCTGCGCCATAGCCATAGTTCAGGAATTGAGAGGGGCCCGAGTCTTTATGAGCGCGTTCACAAAGAAACTACTGCCTCGAGCCTAATTAACACGGCACCAAGCACCAGCTGTACACGTTACATGCAAGCGCCAAAAGCCCTGCGGATGCCCAAATGCTGCGTTTTTAACGAGTGAATGTTCACGAAAGTGAAACTGCATGCTGACTTGCGAGGGAAGGGGGACAGGAGATGTGCACGCCGCATGGCTGTAAGCGCGTACACCAACTCAAATCCGCCAAGAGCCTGCGCGTGCCCATCTCCTGTCCCACTTCCGAGGCAAGTCAGCAACAATAGATCTCGCTGGCGACAGCGCTTCGCGCTGCGTTCGCCAGGCGAGTCCTAAAAAACAGATGGAAATTAGTGACTCCGGTGGCCTTCACCATGATTGCTGCTCCGCGAAGGTGCTGCTAGCACTAGAACAGTGGCAGCCGCGTCTGAACTTACGTGTTTTAGAAAAATGCTTAAGAGGTGCTAGCTCCTCCCATTAGGGCCGAATAAACAAAATAATAATTTCACAAATTGATGCCCCCCCCCTCCTGCTCAGAATGTGATGAGGCCCACACATGCAAGGTTTGGGGCCCCTTAATGATCGACTCTCCCCTGCACCGCAGGGGCCTGTGTGACACCCCTGGCTACAAATGGCCATTTACTCAAACTTATCTGCACGTTGTGGCTGTGTAGTTTTCATTAGGTGACTTATAATTTATTTATTCCAGCATGTGTCGCAGAGGTTGTTTGATTGTAAACAAAAACACTTGTCCTCAAAACTACGATTCCTCTCCGTTCTTGTCCTCATCTGAAGGAAATCCTAGCACCCTGTGAAGTGTAACCCTGCCAGGCTGCCCGCAGGGGCTGAAATAGAGGGGAACGGCCCCGGCTACCCTGGTTCTTAGACCTGGTACTACTGAGTTTTAGTTTAGCAGCATTTACATGAAACTCCGTGGATTATTCATCGGAATCAGTTGAAGAAGGGCGGCTTGAAGCCTGGCCTTCGGTCTGTGTGCCTGGGCCAAAGCAGTAGTGTGGTGTAGCCGAGGCCCTTTGTGCTCATGATAGAACCTTGGCAATAGTGCTCAATAGTCCAACTCGATACAATTTAAAGAAGAACAAGCATTTGCAATGCAATAGGTCTCGCATTTGTAAAGTTTAAAGTTGTTGGTATTGTAAATGGCAATGTTTTTTGCATGGTCTGGTCTGTTGTGCACCCTCAGACCCCATGAAAAGCCCCCTCCCCCACCTGAGAGCATGGTCTGGTCTGTTGTGCACCCTCAGACCCCATGTGAAGCCCCCTCCCCCATCTGAGAGAAATATACAGTGGATATTAATAACGTTCACCCCAACGGGGTCTCTTGGCGCTGAATAACAGATGTTTATTGCAAAAAAAGCTAATAAAAGCACCACTTGTGAGAGGCCTCTAGCGCCTACGCCTCCGGATTCAAAGCTCCTTGTGGTGCAGAATAAAAAAGCAAGTGGGTGATCTGGTACCTCCGTCTGAGGATAGGCCCCGCTCTGCCCCTCCCCTCTTAGCGGTGGGTGTTCTCAGAACTGCGTCCACGAGGCCTGTAGGGGCAACACCACCCCCCCCCCCCATAAATATACACACATGGTTACACGATACCTATTTACTTATGACAGCGCTGAGGAGGGAGAAAGAAAAGAGAGGACGGAATCAAGAGACAGTATTGTATGGCGTAAGTGATAGTGAATTCTATGGGGTGAGAGATGCACACCTTCATAATACCATTTCATTTGTATTTACTTGATTCATCACTATATCGGCGTGCTAACTTGTTCGTGCTTTGTCCCTTTGCGCTGCAAATTATACTAAGACACAGGGGAACCGAACAACGGTCCCACCAAGCTGCACAGCCAGAGCCCTGTATAAATCCAATGAGTTGAACTACACGCGATATTTCAAACTTTTATCCATAATTTTCACCATTTATTTATTCATTCTCCGAAATTGACTTTTGTTAAAATCATTTTATCCATATTAAATGCTGAGCGTTGATATTCAAAAAGGGCACAGGAACACACGTAGTTTCCACATATCATGTTTTTATTACTCAGCCCAATGCATTTCGGGAAAAACGATTCCCTTCATCAGGAGCATCTAAAAAAATACAAACACATAAATTTGACCAAACTTGATCAACATAATTAATGACTTTCTTATTTTAAACCACTGAAATCCCACTATCCTCCTTAAAGGTCACATTTTCAATAATCTTCTATGTATTTTTTTTTTTTTTTAAAGTTCGAATATCTGTTATAAACAAGAAGTTTAAAACAGCAGTGAACCTTGCAAAATGGAATCTTTGTGAATGGTGTTTTAAATACAATCAACTGCATGTCATGGTAAGTGCTAATAATCTGAGAGTTTATTTTTGTGACTAAATATAAATGGCATCAGGTTATTAATGAAAGGTGCTGAATTTATCTAGAGCTAAATGTATTTTTGTTAAAGATTTGGGCATGGAAGTAACAGTGGTATTGGTGAGGACAATGGGGAAGGGATTGGTGCAAACATATCGATGTGAAAGTGTTGGGAACAACTAGGGGAGTGTGGATTATTGAAAATGTGACCTTTAAGGAGGATAGTGGGATTTCAGTGGTTGAAAATAAGAAAGTCATTGATTATGTTGATCTAGTTTGGTCAAATTTATGTGTTTGTATTTTTTTAGATGCCCCTGACGAAGGGAATCGTTTTTCCCGAAATGCATTGGGTTGAGTAATAAAATCATGATATGTGGAAACTACGTGTGTTCCTGTGCCCTTTTTGAATATCAACGCTCAGCATTTAATATGGATAAAATGATTTTAACAAAAGTCAAGTTCGGAGAATTAATAAATAAATGGTGAAAATTATGGATAAGAGTTTGAAATATCGTGTGGAGTTCAACTCATTGGATTTATACAGTGCTCCGGCTGTGCAGCTTGGTGGGACCGTTGTTCGGTTCCCCCGTGTCTTTTAATAAGTGATAGTGAGGCAGGGAGCTGGAAACTGAGGAGTACGGGGATTAGAGAGTGCTGGAGGAAAGAGAGAGGGTAGACAGCAAGAGACAGGGTAGGGAGCAAAAAATAGGGCTAGATAGTATGAGACAGCGGGTAGGGTGCAAAAGCCACTAGGAGGGAGAGCAATAAAGAGGTAGAGGGTAAGAGAGGGGGTGTAAGGAGCGAAGTACACTGGGGTAGCAAGAAGCAAAGTGTGGGTAAGAGACGAAGGGGTAGAGAGTAAGAGATAGAGGGAGCGATGAGAACGGTCCACCCAAAGCTGTATATAATGCCCCTTCTGTTGTTACACCATGTGTCCTGCAAACCATTGACGCAGAGGAACTCCTGGAAAGAGGAGATGGGACTGGTGGACACCACACTTAGCTGTCCGGGAAGAGGTGTACTCCTGGAGGTGGGACACATGCTTACCGGAGGTCCATGGGGGGAAAGGCTGATTTACTTAACTCTGGCGTGCAGCCTGAGGGCTCTTCACCAAGGAGAGCATGTGAGCACTGTGGGAATACATCCAGCTGAACTTGGGTCATGCTGGGAGGGTACTAGGCACCTACGGGAGTCGGATGAAAGAGCCCTCAGAAGCCTACCACAAGATCGGGGGCAAATCTCCCCATGCGAGTAGCCAGGCCCTGTTGAAATCTGAAGCCAGTCCAGGTGTCGGCAATATTTGCCTGCGTCCCCACATGTTACAGCCTGTAACATGACCCTCCCATCGCACGCCCATGAGGCCCTTCAGAAAACTTTCGTCAGAGGGGGTTAAAAAAAAAAAAGGAAATAGAAAGCGCGGTACCCCTGAAGAGGACACTGCCCCCCCCCCCAAAACTTGTACTTGCATAGTGACCATTTAACGAAACGCTGCAATGGGGTTGTTGGGGGGCCATGCCCTTAATAAGCAGATTGCACTTAGATCTCTGCAGCAGGCACTCAACTACCGATCTACCTCCCGCTCAGGGTTATTAGTTCACCGAACAGTCTCGCCACAGCAGCGCGAGCCAGACCCAGCTGTCGCCGGGAACCACATTCATCTCATTAGCATAATCTGATAATACAAGCTAACACTGCTCTTTAAATCCCGCTGGGGTGCGTAATTGATGGAAATCCTGTTAGAATAGTTTAACCCAGACGTGCCCCACAGCACCCAGAAAGTCACTGAGATCAAAATATGCGCTATACAAACTGAAACTCCCAGGGGACAGAGACAAGTTCCCACCTTCTTATTCCCTCTCCCTCCCAACTGGTGCTACCGTATTTTGAACAGTCCGCCGCGTTCAATGGTCGCTCCCTTTGAAGTCGGGCCGGATTTCGACACCGCTGGACATCATTGCGCAAGTCGTGCTGGGCTCACCCGTGCCACACTTGGCGAGGTGCCCTCGGGGTATCGAGCCGGGCACCAAGCAGCTGTCAGCAGGCACTGGGCCGAGGTGCAGCACTTTGGAGAGGGGTAGGTTGGGTGTGACACTCCGGACCACTCTGCAGTCATTTACCTACCGTAAGTATGCAGCACCCCGGGAGGGTTCATCGGACCCTCGATACACGGCAGAGAAGCAGAGGCGGGCGGCCCCACATGTGATCGTGTTCCGAAGAGCACACTGCTCAGTCTTCGGAGGCGGGATTGAATACATACCAGGTCTGTTCGTTCCACATTCCAACCCATGGCACCTGTAATGTCCAGACTGTTAGCAGCTTCTAGGGTTCCACCGCTTTGAAGAGCTCTCAGTTTGTTGAAAGGGAAAGAACCAAAGCACAGCGTGATAAAGGGACTTCCCCAGGATCACACAGGCTGCCTGAGCGAGGAAGACAGATTATAATACGGATTTCCCAGTCACATTAAGAATGATGTAAACACTAAACCGCAGGATTGCTGCAATTGTTCCTCAGGGCTACGAGTCCGTGACCACACACGGGTTTCCCTACACATTTACTCCAGGAAATGCATGGACAAGTTATTGTCATGGGCACTAAAACTCAGCTATGTACCCAGGAGACGATGCAGATAAGGTGGGTGTTATGCACAAACCAACATCCTTCTTCCTGGCGAGAACTGAGTCTAAATGTAGCACAACGGAATATTTTTCATTTTTCCTAACGTCCCATTACCTGTAGGGAAGGGCCATGCATAATTAAATGTTTCGGTCCCTGCACGCACAGACGCTAGTTACCAGAGTTAGGCTGAGACGGAGGCAACGAGCGATAACAGAAAAGAGGACGAGAAAAACAAGAGAGGCAGCGGGAAAAAAACAGGAAAATGCACTAACTTCGTATGATGGCAAAGTGAATACATATCTCTGTTGGGGCGGTGTGAGTACACACGACATATTGTCACATTATCACACGCTGCGTGCACAGTTCACGGAGACTACTCCAATTACACAGCTGACATGCAGTCTGAGAGTGATGTGGGAGGACAGCCCCCTCCGACGCGGGTATCACATGTTACGGTGTGCAGGTCAGGAGATTATTTGGAGCAGAGGGTACAGGACAGTTGTTACCTACCCTTATTGCATCCTGGCTGCAGAGCTTTAGCTTCCATGGAAATAGCTGCAGGCAATTGAATCGCACACAAATTCCGTGTGGAGAGAGCTAGGTACACATGCCGGAGCTCTGCGCTCGCGATACGCTGCCTTCACGCCGCATTCACATGCAGCAGTTGTCTCTGTGATTGGTTGACAAGGTCCACCAATCACAGAAACGACTGCCGCATGCTAATACTGCGTGATCACAGCGTGATTAAAGATGACGTGCGCTTGTCCCGATGGGTGGGCTTAAAAAAATACAAAGGCGTCAACAAAAATGACGCCCAGCAAAGGAAAAGCACGATAAAAACATTAATCACGACGTGAGCGAATCAGAAACAATTAGGTCAGAGGGCCGAGACCTAAAAAGCTCTCGCCATCTGTTTTCATTCAGCCGCTTTTATTTGTTGCATCGCGCCGGGGCTAAGTGAAAACAGATGTGCTTGTCACGATGGGCGGCATCACAAAACTGCAAGGGCGTCAACAAAAGTGACAGCCAGCGAACCAGAAGCATGGAAAAAACATTAATCACGACCTAAGCCAATTGGAAACGGTCGAGACACAGGAGCGTGTATTAAAGTTCCCCTTCTTAGAGTGTTTACTATAGCCCTTGCAGGGCGAGGAGCGCATGCGCGCTCCAAAGCCAGGCGAGACCTAAAAACGGTGCTAATTGTTACTCTACTCACCCAAAAGAGAGTGGTGCAAGCTAGCTTTCAGCAAGACGTTCGGATGAGGGGAGAAGGATCACCTGAACTGTTGCTGCCGTCCATCATGTCTAGAGGCAACACAACAGCACCAACACGACTGCCGCATGCTAATACTGCGTGATCACAGCGTGATTAAAGATGACGTGCGCTTGTCCCGATGGGTGGGCTTAAAAAAATACAAAGGCGTCAACAAAAATGACGCCCAGCAAAGGAAAAGCACGATAAAAACATTAATCACGACGTGAGCGAATCAGAAACAATTAGGTCAGAGGGGCGAGACCTAAAAAGCTCTCGCCATCTGTTTTCATTCAGCCGCTTGTATTTGTTGCATCGCGCCGGGGCTAAGTGAAAACAGATGTGCTTGTCACGATGGGCGGCATCACAAAACTGCAAGGGCGGCAACAAAAGTGACAGCCAGCGAACCAGAAGCATGGAAAAAACATTAATCACGACCTAAGCCAATTGGAAACGGTCGAGACACAGGGGCGTGTATTAAAGTTCCCCTTCTTAGAGTGTTTACTATAGCCCTTGCAGGGTGAGGAGCGTGTGATGTTGGGCCTTAGGCCCACATGCTGAGAAGTGACGGACACAGACACAGGTTGGTATGGTGCAGTAACTGGCCACGAGCACGTGCACTCGGGCCCTTTTATTGACGAGGCCAAGTCACTCGTGGCACCCGTGATGGATGGGTGTGGGGGTGCAGTGTGTCCAGCCCTCGAGGGAGTGACTGGGGTTACAGCTTCCTGTGAGACACTAGAACGTGTCTCGCAGGACACTACATTCCTCTCCAACTTTATTGAAGGACAAACAAAGTGTCAGTCCAACCTGTGGGGAAGAAACACACAGTTGATTGAATACCACAGGGTCCATCAGCTTCTCGAGTCAGGTGGCAGGACGACATCAGACGTGGGCTGGTGAACTTGGCTTGCAGCAGGACCTTCTCAGCGGGCACCCGTAGTTTAACCTGAGGGACTCAGGACACGACCGCTGGCTTGGAGACGTCCGCTGCATACCGTCCGTTCGCTGACAATGCCATGTCTTGCTGTCTTGCCTGGCTTTATCGTGACTGACGTCGGTGATGGTCTGTGGTGGGTTCTAACAGTTCCTTTTAGTGTGCTGCGTCGTGACCATGGATGGAGTCTCACATGAGGATTCACAAAAGTGTTGCTGGACCGACTGTCCCTGTTGAACCGCTTGGCTGTGACCGGTACCCTGACGGTGGGGCAATGTCTCTCCTCCCTCTCCCGCCTGGGGAGGCCCGTCGTCGGGGTTGCTGCGGGACTGTAGGAAGGCTGCGCTGGAGCCACTGCTTGTGTGCCATCTGGGGCAGCTGCAGGACCGCCGAGGAGCCGTTGCTTGGTCGCACGCACAACCCTCACGGGTGGATGAGTCTTGGTCAAGGCTTGCTGTCGCTGTTCCGGTGTAGGTCATGGTCACAGGTAGCTTCTGATTTCGTTTAGTCGGCTTGTGCGGCAACGGTTTCGGACTCCAGTCCATCGGTACTCGGAGAGTGGTGCTTGACGCATGTGTTGATGGTTGGCGTGGTGATGGCTGCCAGCCATGTGGTGAGTCGGAATGACAGGTGGTGGTGGCTTGTTGAGAGTGTTCGGATGTCAGGATGGACCTGGGCAGCCACGAGCCTCCGCCTTGCTGATGTTGAGTTTCCGTGGCGGTTTAACACGTAGAGTGTGTTGATCCTCTCTTGCCTGGCTTGGGGCCACTGCTGACTCCATCTTGAGGCGGTGTGAGGACGGACACTCAGAGCTGATCTTCACCCGTGGCATCTGCGGACAGGAGCAGGGATGCCACTTGACTTAGACTGCTGACGCTTGGGGATGGACAGTCGCCTGGGGAAGCGACGCGGTCTGCGCTTGCTGCGGCTTACGTTCGGATCACCTGTGGAGCTGTATCCAGGAATGTCGGTCCGCCTTGGTGGCTTGGGGATGGACGGTCGCCTGGGGAAGCGTGGGGATGAGACGCGGTTTGCGCTTGCTGCGGCTTATGTTCGGTTCACCTGTGGAGCTGTATCCAGGGACGTCGGTCTGCCTTGGTGGCTGTCTGGTGTGCCAGGGTGTGCTCTTGGCTTGCTGTGAGTCTTCGGTCTTCTCCTTTTGCTGGTCTGTTCAGCCCACCTGTGTTTATCCGGTTTTCAGGGTGACAGGGCTGTCACTCTTCTTTCTTCGAGGGCGTTGCGCTTGGACCTCGAGGCGGCGCTGTCATGGCGCCGGCTTCTGCCTTCACTCCGGCGCGCTCCTTGCTTGCTGGGCGACGTGACGTCCAGTCGCGTGTCGCTGGCGTTGGAGCACCTGTTGCTGTGGCGGCCGCCATGTGGAGTGTGCGACTCCTCTCTTGCCTGTCGTGGGTCACCGCCGACTCCATCTTGAGGCTGTGTTGAGGAGGACACTGTGTCGCTTTCGGGCCGTTCCGGGTGCGACTCCTTTCTTGCCTGTCGTGGGTCACCGCCGACTCCATCTTGAGGCTGTGTTGAGGAGGACACTGTGTCGCTTTTGGGCCGCTGCGGGTGCGACTCCTTTCTTGCCTGTCGTGGGTCACCGCCGACTCCATCTTGAGGCAGTGTTGAGGAGGACCTTGTTGCTTTCGGCCCACTGCGGGGCTTCGCTGGGGCAGTGGAGACGTGGATGCTCTCCTGCCTGTGTTTAGCAGTGCTCCTTTGTGGAGAAGTCTCTTTCTCCCGGGCGCCTGCCCGTGCTGTCGGATTCGCTGGTGTGGTCTTCTGCGCGCTTCGGACCACGTGCGCTCCGTCTTCGCCTTGGGCGCTCCCTTCCGGCACTGGGGTGCCTGTGGTGTGGTTGGCGGTTGTGCCTGTACACCGGGAGGAGCAAGCGATGCTGTTTCTTCTCCAACAGTGGCAATGGGCAGCCACGTGTGGTGCTTGCTCTGCCCAAGTCCCTCTTGAGCTGTTAGTGGGGACAGCGACCTTGAGACATTGCTGTTCTGGCTGGTCGTCCACTCTTGCTCGTGGGGCTTGTGTTGCCGCGTCTTTGGTGTTGCTGCTTGAGCTTGGTCGGCGCTTGCCTGAGCTGCGCTGTCCTGTGTGTCTTGGCACGTTCCTGTGTTGTCGCTTTTGGGGACACCAGGCGGGCAATCAGGCTTGCTCTGTAACACTGTCTCTGGGAGGGTGTTCTCTCAGGATTTTCACTCTTCGGGGCACACAGCACTCTCAGCACCGTGGTGGGCTGACAATGCTTTGGTGCGCGCTGACATGTCTGGTTTGGAATGCTACACCCTGGAAGACAGTTGCAAGAAGGTCTACTGATGTTTGCCTCGGCCTGGTGGCATCCTACTTTGTTAGGCTAAGACTCGCCTCTCTCTGTTCCAGGACAACTGGTGCTCTGCTTTGTTGGGGCTGTTTAAGTTCAAACTGTGTATTCCATTAGGTGTGGCATTGCTGCTTAATGGTCCTATTCACACATGTTCCTTTTGTGTCTATTTGCTTTCCTAAGCGCGTAGCCTCTCATTGGCTGCTAGGTGGCGCTGCCGGACTAGTTAGATGTACCAGGCTGCCTGTCCCTTTGAAAACTTTCGCGCTGGGTCTGCTTAATGTTAGACATTTAAATAGTGCAGTTCAATGGGCTGCAGGTGCTTCTCTGAACAGGACGTGAACACCATCAGGCGGGAGCAGCTTGCTGGTCACTCTGTCTACGATGGGCCCCCCTCTAGGGCTTCCTAGCGCAGTGAGCTCGTGGGTGCGGTCTATACTGGGGAGCGCTAGGTGGTGCTAGTGTCAACTCCGGATGCTGCGGCAGTTTTCGTGGCGCTGCAGGCCTCACTGTGTACTTCAGATGCTGATACCGGGAGGGGGAACTCAAATAGTTGTGCAGTGTTTGCAAACGGCGTAGTTTGGCCGTGGGCAGGAGCTACTTGTGCAGGCTTCGGTGAGTAAGCTTCTTTAGTACGTTTTCTTTTAATCTGTACTTGTGTATCGTGGTCGCGCTGCCGCTTTTCATTAATTTGCACACTTCAACCTGACCGCGGCAGCTTTCCTTCTGCTGCGGGCCGGCTATCAGGGTTGCAGGTGTAGCCGGATATAACCGGAGGCGTCCGGGTGCGCAGTCTAATCGCACTGCAGGCAGTCTTCACACGGTGTCAAATCTTGCCGCATGCATGGTGCCTGGCTTGGGTACGTGCCCTACTCCTCATCTTCGGGCACCAGGTAGCGCGTTGCTGGGAATGCTCGGGCAGGCCTCCTAGTGCTGGGGCGGGCTTAGACATGCTTCGCTGTGGGCATTCCAACTCGCGCAGGCAGCATGTAGACCTACGCTAATGCCTCGCTGACGGAGGAGGCACGGGGCGACTGGCCACTTTCTCCTCGCTGCCTCTCAGCCTCTGACAGTCTATTGTAGTGAGCGGGGGCTCTCCCCTATTGTGGCAGTGACCGCCTCGACAAAGGGGAAGCAGTGCCAGTAGCAGGGAGAGGTGAGCAGCAGGGAGCTCCCCCCTGGGCCTTGTGTTCCCTTATTGCCTCACCTTGATGCGATGAAGTCGTCCTTCGGATGCTGAAATCGTTCTCCGTTGCTACGGGCCATGCCGCATGCGCGCTCCAACGCCAGGCGAGACCTAAAAACGGTGCTAATGGTGACTCTACTCACCCAAAAGTGTTTTCATTCAGCCGCTTTTATTTGTTGCATCGCGCCGGGGCTAAGTGAAAACAGATGTGCTTGTCACGATGGGCGGCATCACAAAACTGCAAGGGCGTCAACAAAAGTGACAGCCAGCGAACCAGAAGCATGTAAAAAACATTAATCACGACCTAAGCCAATTGGAAACGGTCGAGACACAGGAGCGTGTATTAAAGTTCCCCTTCTTAGAGTGTTTACTATAGCCCTTGCAGGGCGAGGAGCGCATGCGCGCTCCAACGCCAGGCGAGACCTAAAAACGGTGCTAATTGTTACTCTACTCACCCAAAAGAGAGTGGTGCAAGCTAGCTTTCAGCGAGACGTTCGGATGAGGGGAGAAGGATCACCTGAACTGTTGCTGCCGTCCATCATGTCTAGAGGCAACACAACAGCACCAACACGGTCACGAAGTGAATGCAGCAAAGTTGCTAGAGACCGCCGAACTGCTGACAATAGGTGCACGGGCGCCATTGTTAAAGTGAGAGTGCAGTATTTTGTCGCTGTTTAACAAAACAAATAGGATTTTTATAAGTTGATGTAGGCGAGCGCATGTTAAATCCTTAGACCGGGGTGGCGCATTGAAAAAAAAAGAGAATATTTAAAGGTAAAGCACGACATCGCGCCCTTTAAAAAAGGCAATTGTTTATTAATCTTAACATGGAAAGCCATGCATAAAGAAAGACACGCAGCCGCAAGGCCGGTCGTGCAGGTTAAAAATAACAAAACGAGAAATGGAAACCAAAAACAAGGAGGAGGGGCCATCACACGCTGTAAAGTGTGATGGCCAAATAAAAAGTTGTATGTTGCAACAACGACTTCCACTACCCCGCCTACCTTTACAACGCCGTCTCTACAACAACCGTGTCTTAACCACGAATTGCTTTACCACGCATTCCTGGTAAAGGCATGCATGATAAACGGCTATCTGTGGCTAAGGTTACCACACCTCCCTCTCCCCCTGAGTCCTAAATACACCCCAACCTCCTAAAACGACCCCAAACCTCCTATACGCTAAAAAAATTACCCCAATACCCTCCCACCTCCTAAAAACAACCCCAAACCCCCACCCACTAAAAACTACCCCATCCCTAAAAACTAACCTGAACCCCCTCCCCTAAAAACTACCCCTAGCCCCCCACCAGATAAAAACACCCCCAGCCCCTAAAATCTACCCTGAACCCCTCCACCCCCTAAAAACTTCCTCAAACACCCCACCCCCTAAAAATGACCCCAAACCCCCTACCCCTGAAAAATTACTCCGAACTCCTCTTACCTGTCCTGCTTCCTTTCCGACGCTCCTCTCTCCCCACCCATCCCGAACACTAGACCGACTTTACCTTAACCACACACATGCCTGGTTAAGGTAAAGTTGTTGTTCGGGCCAGTTGTTGTTCGGGTTGCGGGCTTCCATAACTCGTGGCTCTGGCCTCATTGTTCCGGATGTTTCCCCCCCAAAAAACATTCTCCGAGTGAAATCGCCAGGGACGGAACTAAGCAAGCAAAGAAGTGGCATTTCCATAAATGCACCATTAACAAGCCAGCATTTCTGAATGCCACAGATAGCAACCAATGGCAATTGGTGGGTTTGCCAAACCCCACAGAAGAGACATAACAGGTCGATCAAAGCTCAACCTAACAAGCATTGGCATAGCCAATAGGTCTCGCCTTTGGGACCTTATAAGTGTTTAGCTATGCAACAGTTGATGTTGTTGCACCAAGGATATTGTGCTGGATAACTAAACACTTATAAGGTCCCAAAGGCGAGACCTATTGGCTATGCCAGTGCTTGTTTTTTTTTACGAGAACGCAACAAATTCAGTCTTTTTGCAACTGGGGAAGGACGAGGTACGGGGTGGAGTTGTGCCGGCCCCTGTCAAGGAGCTGCCGATGATCAAGGACTTGATGGTCAGGTCACAGGACGCAAAAGCTTCAACTTGTCGAAGTGAAATAGTAAAAAAAAGTGGCGGGTACATCGCTCGGTGTGTGGTGGTTTAAGATTCACTCCGAAACCAGCAACACAGTCAAAGAAGAAATGGACTACACAAACAAATGCACATATAAGTACAGGGTCAATACATAAAACACAGCTTTCTTTTTGTCTCTATCATTTTATCTATCTATTATTTTGAATGTTTGCAAATAGATAGATGGTGACACCGTAGCGTGGAGCTATAGCGGCACAATAAAATATTACATGAGAGAAATGGGACAGGTGCGTGGACAGCAAACAGTCTGATGAAGCGATATCGGACTCATATGCAGAAATATTGGGTTACACTACAATGCAGATAAACGCACTGTCACACAGATCAATGGAAGTTAGACAAGCAGATACACGTGTAGACAGTCAAACAATTCACTGGAAAGACGGACAAGTATACATGGTAGACAAACATAACTGGGTAGAGGAACGGATAGACCCACGAACAGTTGGATAGATGGGCAAGCAAACAATTAGACGGATAACATAGTAAAGAGTCAGACAAGTAAACACCCATACAGATAAACATGCAAACGGTGAGGTACCCGGCAGATAAAAAGACACTTGAGAGGAGAAATAAAAACAACAAACAAATGACAGACAGGTACATGAAAAGACCGGTAGTTAAAAGACTGAACAAACCGACAGGCAGGATAAACAACAGGAAGATAAAGGGATATACACAAAAGGAGCAGACAGACAGAAAAACGAAATAGGCAAACGTCAGTCAGAAAAACACATCAGTGAGACGGTAACAGATAAAACGGGTAGACAGGAAGCAGAAGTGATGGACAGATTGACAGATACGTGTATAGAAAGACCCTTCCGTTCCCTCCAGGGGCTGCTGAGGGGTGCAGCGTCACGTATCTTGGAACTTACAGCTCAGGGCACAGTGCTGCCGCACACGGGGCAGTCTGGTCTCTTTAACAAGTCTGGGTAACTGGTTATCTCCGCACTAGAGAGGTGGAGAAAACTGAAAACAGTCTCAAACATACTCGAGACAACAGAAACAGGCCCGCACTGGTCGAATGAACATAGGAAGGAAGTCAGTCACTGCAGACACACATCAGTACCCGTTCTCTGTAGTCTGTGAACGTGTCAGTGAACGGATAAACACACTTGAACATGGGCCTCGTTAGGATTAACCGACAAAACCAGGAGAAGGAAGGCGTTAAAAGACTAAAGATAGCCCAGACGATTGCAGGTGAAAGAAACAGTAAAACGCACAAGAAAATATATCAATTAAAGTTCCTGCCACCGCGTCTCTGCTCCTTGCTCATGCTATGTCCTCGTGGCGTGGGACAGGAAGCCAAGAACACAGCAAGGCTTAACTGAACAATCACAACGCTGCAATGCAGCATTGTGATTGGTAGGCACCCAGGTTTCCTTGACCAGTCACAATGCTGAACTGCAGCATTGTGATTGGTTTTGAGCGTCCTGGTTGGACGTTCCACCAGGGAATGGGAGCCTGGGCTTGTTTTCCATGCAGGCTGTAATGCAGCCTGCATGGAGAAGGGGTAAAGTGCGCATGACTAGTTTGGGCAGCCCGAGGGGGCCGACCAAATAGTCATTGCGCACTTAGGAGTGGGTAAACCACTCCTCTCCTGCCCTGCTCTGCATAAGCGGAGCAGCCCCGCTCACCGGAAAGAAAGGAAACATAAAATGATAACTAAAAGTTATTATAATGTTATGTTTCCTTTCCTTACACTGCTCAAAGCAGTGGGGCGACGCTCCTCCTCTATAGCAGAGGAGCCGCCCCTGGGCGTAGCGTGCGTCCAGAAAAGACCATTGTGATAATAAATGTTTAAAAACTGAGAAGGATGGAATGTCACTTAGTATAAATTGGATGATGGTTACGTGTCTGTTCCCACTTGGGGAGCTGCTCGTGACCACCATGGTGGTCATAGTTTTGTTTTGTCTCAAGGATGGAGGTTGCCATCATGGTATCTAAATAGGCCTGAATAAGCCTGTGGCAAGGCCAGGGGTGAGGAAGGGAATGGCGTAAAAAAGGAGGTGTGATTATTCTGGTTTCAGCATTAGGCACAGTGCCTCGTTGGTTTTTTACTACTGGCTGAATGGTAACCAGGGGATATTGTCATTTAAACCTGTATCGAAGGTTCTGAGATGGTTTACCCATCTTTGTTCTTTTTGAAAGAGAATAAGTTCAACATCTCTGTGTACCTCATGTAGTGTTTTCAAAGTCACCCATTCAATTTCATTTGCAGTATGTTGAGAAGTGAGGAAATGGTCACCCATTCGTGTAGTGGCTTTCTTGCATCTGATGTTGCTACGGTGTTCTCCAGTCCTTGTTTTGACTTTGCAGCAAGTCATGCCGATGTATCTTAATACGCATGGACACAGGATCATATGTATTGCATGAATGGTATTGAAATTTGTGTGCCATTCCAGGGTCCATTCCAAGTTCTCACTCTATGTAAGGGTCTTCGCTGCTTTTGTCAGGTGACACACTGCAGAAGATCCACAGGGGTAATGTCTTACTATAGGTGGTAGGCCCCAAGTTGCGAGAATTGTATTTGGTTTTTCTTTCTTGGGCTTTGGTCACTTTAGGGTCCCTGATGATATAATACTCCAGTGCTTGTTGATGGCTTGTTTAATGC
Organism: Triturus cristatus; assembly: GCF_964204655.1. NCBI lineage: Eukaryota > Metazoa > Chordata > Amphibia > Caudata > Salamandridae > Triturus > Triturus cristatus. The sequence continues at coordinate 294,770,490 of NC_140586.1, read as the reverse complement.
TATTGGAGGCTGTACAGTATGTGGCTACACATGTGAGAATGTTGTCATCCGTGGTTTTGTCTACGTGCTCCAGGAGGTTGTCTCAGCTCTGGTTCCTGACTCTCTTTTGACACTTATTGATGATGTGGTTAGGATAGTCGCTCTCTTTCAGTTTCTTATGTAGGTCTGGAGCCTGATTTGTCTAATCTCCTATATCTCTTCAATTGCAACGGATTCACAAAAATTGACTATAGGAGAGATTCTCCTTCAGTGGACATAGGTGGAAGTTATTAAAAGAGAGAAGGCCATTCTTGACAATTGGTTTGTAAAAAGTCCTTGTTTTGAGGTCTGTGCCATCAGCAAAATCGTAGACATCTAAAAAATCTTCATTTTATAGGGAATGGAATTGTTAAGAATGAATTTGTCCTCAAAGGATGCTGACGTAGAGTCCTGCCAGGCTTGGGGCAAATGTGCTCCGTATTGATGTTCCGTGGGTCTGCAGGTATAGGGTGCCTTCAAACTCAACAAGCTGTCTGTTAATGCTAGTTGGCAGCATTCTAAAACAACATGTTTGGGTGTATTGAATTGCCATTCACCTTGGAAGAGGATCTCTTGGATGATTTGAAGTGTGTCGCCCTGCGGGAGGCTTGTGCATAGGCTCTCTATATCTAAACCTACAAGTAAGTGAGTGTTTTGGTCATATGCTAGATCTTTAAGCAGATTCAGTAAATCCCTGATATCTTTTAGGTATGTGTGTTTTTTGTTAAAATCTGCAAATTATGTTACAGATGATGTTTTATGTGGCAAATGACGCAAATCTATAATGGTGCAAAAATTGCCACGGTCATGCAATCGCATAATTCCAGTGGCCCTGCCTATAGTCAATTTTTGTGAATCGGTCGCAACTTCAGCGATATAGATTACAAAAAGAAGGCTTCAGACCTACATAAGAAACTGAAAGAGAGAGACTATCCTAACCACATCATCCACAAGTGTTAAAAGAGAGCCAGGACCGAGACAGCCTTCTGGAGAAAGTAGAGAAAACCACAGATGACAACATCCTCACATGTGTAACTACATAATGTATAGCCTCCAACAGCATTAAAAAAAAACAATCAACAGTATTATATCATCAGGGAACCTAAAGTGGCCAAAGTCCAGATTTGCCCACAGAAGGAGTAAAAATATCCAAGACCTGTATGTTTTAAAACGAAAAATAAAGTTTAAAAAAAAATAAATATCCAAGACCTGTTAGTCCACACACAACCCTCAAAAAAGAAAGAAAAAACAAATACGATTTTCACAACTTGGGGCCTACCACCTATAGTAGGATATTACTCCTGTGGATCCTGTGCAGTGTGTCACCTGACAAAAGCAACAAAGGCCCTTACTTTGAGTGAGAACTTGGAATGGACCCTGAAACGGCACACATATTGCAATACCACTCATGCAATATATATGATAATGTATCTATGCAAATTAAGATAGATCTGCATGGCTTGCCTCAAAGTCAAAACGTGGATTGGAGAACACCGTGGCAACATCAGATGCAAGAAAGCCACTGCATGAATGAGTAACCATTTCCTCACTTCTCAACATACTGCAAATGAACTTGAATGGGTGATTTTGGAAACCCTAGATGAGATACACAGTACTGCTGAACGTATTTTCTTTCAAAAAGAACAAAGATGGATATACCATCCAGAACCTTCGATATAGGTTTAAATGACAATATCCCTTGGTTAGCATTCAGCCAGCCATAAAAAACTAACGAGGCACTGCGTCTAAAACTGAAATCAAAATAATCACACCTCCTTTTTCACTCCATTCTCTTACTCAGCCTATGCCTTGCCACAGGACTATTTATAATAATTCAAATGTCATCCACTAGATGCAGATACTTATAACATGATGCAAATCTTTATCCTGGATGCAAGACGAAACTACGACCACCATGGTGGTCACGGGCAGCTACCCGAGTGGGCTATAGACAAGGGAACAGGCGCGTAACCATCATCAAATTTATACTAAGTGACATACCATCCTTCTTAGTTTTTAAACATTTATGATCACAATCATCTCTTCTGGACACACGCTGCACCTTTAGCTGACACTCATGTTTTGGCCCTATAAGACCATATTATTATGTACAATTCTCTGGCGGCAATTCCTCTGTGAATGCATACTTCATTCATCCCATAACTACACACACTCCAATATTATGTGAGGTGATCGATGTGCTGAAAAATAGCCCTTCGGCATTCTATAATTCCCGAAATCAAATGTCCGCGTTTTCCAGTGATGTGATTTGAGTTTGACATTTTTACAAACACTATGGGGCATATTATCAAGAAACGGCGTTAAAATTATCGCTGCTTTAGCGGCAGAAAACTGCCGCTAAAGCGGCGATAATGGGCTTGATAATATGCCCTTGAGAATTCCCATAGAAGCCCATGTTCTGGTGTCAACATGGGCTTCTATTGGAATTCTCTGCGGCATATTATCAAGCCCATTATCGCTGCTTTAGCGGCAGAAAACGGTGATAATATTAACGCCGTGCTTGATAATATGCCCCTATGTATTTCTGGTCAGAAGCTATTTTCCATGTGACTCCAAGACGGTGCTTTGATATATAACGCACACAGGTGTTATCTCCATTAGACACACGCACATATGCATATGCATCTTCATGTACTATGATAGTTCCCTGATACTATTGTAGAGGCCTCATCATCTTGTACGGCGCCCTTATGTTAAGAGCCTCCTTCGACAACCCTTTGGCATCGATAAGTTTATTATCTTAGATCGCGACTCGTTGTCGACATATTGCAACACTATCCAATGTGGTCACGAGCTTCTACCCCAAAGGCTTAGTGATACACTGCACGCGTGTATTCCAAGCAGAACACTAATGTAACACTAACATGCCAGCTCTTAGGCTCACACTGTAGTCCACTGTCTATGCTAATAGTCTTCAGCAAAATGTATTACACCATCACCATTGTTCCTGTTGCAATTATATTACCTATTGCCCCTATGATAGATGCATCTCTGTAGCAATCACACTCCCGTAGAGATTCACTGCCGCTTGTTATGCAAACACGCTGCAATGGAAACTACACACAGGCAATAGGGTGACCAACTGGCATATGTGCAAATTCAGAACAGTGAGTGTAAAAATTCAGAACAAAGGGTCAAAATTCAAGACAAAAATTCAGGACAGAAGGTCAAAATTCAGGACAAAAGTTTGGGACAAAACGAACGTTTTTCAGACATATTAGAGGAGGTCGTGCAATAGCACATAAGTAAGTAAATGGACAACCAACATAAGTAGACGCCAAAATAAGTTTATATTAGGTTGAGACAATCGTGCACTTCACTTTCTGTTGCCGCTTTTGGATACTTTGGCACCCTTTAGCCCCCTCCCCACAGCTGCATCACAGTGATTATTCTGCTGTGTTTATTTGTGATTCTGTCTTATGCTGACCTGAGAGCCACAGGTCGAAGTCGGAAAGGGCCAAGAAACACTTTTATCTGACCCAGTGAAACTCCAAATTAAGCAGATATAGCGGGTGCTTCACTACACCTTTGGCCCATTGTCATTCTTTATGTGATTATCATCTACAGTCAGAACGACAATGGTCCTGTCCACAGACTGAGGGAGGTCGGGGAGGGGCTGCTTCAAAAAGTGTGAGCTGGCTGTGATTGTCGCAGGGAAACAGCACAACCTGCAGCAATTACTGCGGAGCTGCTGGACGCCTGTGCCAGGTTGGAAAAATTCACATATACATCGTATAGGCAGCGGCTACATATGCAGGGAGATAGGTCGGGGGTGCTACTCACAAGGCAACTAAAAACAGAAAAGGAACATATGCCCATATTACAACTACAGACTATTGACGGGGGTCCTATTGCAAACACAAGGGGTGATTCTGAAGGAATTTGCATCAATTTCGAAATCCACATGCACGGGTGCCCAGTGAACTACCCCAGGGGGGGAAGGGCTACAGGAGTTTTTGGAGGGTATGGCGCTCCCCACGCTGGATGATGCGGAGGCGGAAGCCCTTGGGGCGCCGATCTCCAGTGAGGAAATCCTGGCATCTATATGGAGATTCAAGTCGAAGAAATGCCTGGGGGGAGAGGGGGCTCCAGGCGGAGTTTTACCAGAAATATGCACCTTTGCTGGTGGATCGCCTGTTGGGAGTGTTCAATGAGGCCCTGGACAGTAAAACGCTACCTAACACAATGTCGAGGTGATCGTATCCATGCTCCTTAAACCGGATAGGGACCCCCTATTGGCGAGCTCCTATAGGCCAATTTCGCTCCTTAATGTAGACGCCAAAATCTTGAGTGGGATACTGGCAGCCTGTCTGCTACTGTACATGTCCCAACTTATCCAACCAGATCAGGCGGGGTTTATCCCTAAGCGGAATACCACTCATGATTTACGACGCTTAGCGCACGTCTGGCATGCACCGAGCCTGGAGTCAGATAATTGCACACTGGGCCTATTAGATATCCAAAGGCATTTGAATCTGTAGAGTGGGACTACATGTGGGCAGTGTTGGATGGGATGGGGGTGGGACAATCATTTATAAAATGGATGCAAGTCATATATAGTAGGTCAACCTCAAGGGTTCGCATACGGGGGCAAGTCTCAGAAAGTCTTAGTTTGAAAATAGGCCCTCGACAGGGGTGCCCCTTGTCCCCGCTCCTGTGTGCCATCGCAATGGAACCATTGGCCCTTACTTTACGAACAAAGATGGAGGGATGAGGGATCAGAATGGGGGAAACTCTCCACTTGGTCTCTATGTATGCTGACGACACGTTGGTATATCTGCGTTGGGCTAAGAAAGCAGTTCCGGTGCTTACTGCAGAACTGGAAGGGTTTGGTATACGGTCTGGCCTACGCCTCAATCCAGGGAAATCAAAGTTGTTTCCTTTGGGGGGCTTAATAGGGAAGTCTGAGAATGAGCTTCCCATTGTTGGGATGAGAATGGGTTCCTGAGGGGGCACGATATCCGGGGATCACGCTGACCCATACCAGCACGACATATTTAGCCGAAAATATAGGGAAGAGAGTTGACGGTATCAGAAGATCTGTGGCTTTTTGGAAGGAACTCCCATTAAGATTGATGGGGAAGGTGGCATTGATTAAAATGGTTGTCCTGCCGAGATGTTTGTACACACTACAGAATTCCCTGTTTTTGGTTCCGTGAAAGTTTTTCTTACAGCTTGATAGCTTGATCATAGAGTTACTGTGGGGGCCCAGACGGAAAAGGATAAAGTTGAGCACTCTGCAGAGATAATGGGGGCTGGCGGGGGTCAGGAGGTTCCTTTGCTACATTACTATTACATGGCCGCACAATTGCAGCATGCACTGCATTGGTTTGATGAACGAGACAATTGGGAGAAGAGATTGTTGGTGGGCACATACCGGGGAATTCCACTGCTGGAGCTATTGTGTTGGGATCCAAGGTGCCGGAGTCCTTTCCCTATGTCATACGCCACGTCACATCGGTCTGGGGAACGGTGGTATGGAAAATAATCAAGAGAACGCTGTATACCCCGGAGACTCCGTTGTGGGCGGTCGCACCCTTTAAGCAAATCATGAATGTTAACAAATGGAAGGAGGGGGGTTGTCTAGTGATGGGAGACATATTGCGTAGCGGTTCATGGCGAGAGAGGAAGCAGACAACACCTTGCAGTTGGGTAGGGGACAGTTCCTGCAATACACCAAGATTTCGGCAGTGGCCAGAGAGCTATGGCCGGCGTTCCCACTGGAACCGCAAGTCACAATAGTACTGCAGATGGGGACCACTTTAGCAAGAGTAAGAAGGTTGGTTTCTTACTTGTACAAGGCACTAAGGGAGAATGACCCCGCTGCTCCCCTTCTGATACATACGAAATGGCACGATGCAATAGGGGAGCCTCTTATTGAAACACAATGGTAGAAAGTACATGAGGGGGTCAAGCAGATAACTTATAATGCACGCTTCAAATTAACTCAATATAATGTGGTACACCAGACATACCTCACTCCCCGAGTATTACATAAAATAGACCTGTACCGAGCTGACATATGCCCTAGATGCAGATGCTCGGATGCATATTTTATCCATATGCTATAGGACTGTCCTGGACTGACGAACTATTGGGGGGCTGTTATAGATACTCTGCAGGCTGTCACGGGATGGCCTATACCAGCCACTATTAAAGGGGTGGTGTTGGGGTTATTACCTACTCCAAAAGCTAAGAAACTCACTAGGAGGTTTATACAACTGGGCCTCGTCTTAGCAAAAAGACGAATCACAGTCCACTGGCTAAGTCCATAATCGCCCACGTCTGAGAAATGGATTAGAGGTATGGTAGAATGGGCCACTGCGGAAGTAGTACGGATGAAGAAGGTTAGGAAGGACGCAAAGCTTGAGGAAGATGCGAGGGCTTGGTATTTAATGATCACAGAATTGACCACGAGAGGGGACCCTCAGAGTGGGAGGCGCTTTCCCTGAGTTCCACCCAGATAGAGACCGACATGTCACGCTCACCCCTGGTTCCCCGCATGCTAGAGAATAATACAGATAGTTGAGGTAACCATTAGCAAGATGGTCTCCAAGCCTTGCAATCAACATAATCACCCATGATAGGGGAGGGATGGGGGGCAGGGGGGGATAAGTTTACAGTTACTGTTACCTATGGTTGAAAGAATGATAATGATATTTGAGATCTGTGAACACTGGTGGAAAGTTAGGCAGAGTAATGATAATACCCTATGTTAAATAATTGTATATCCTGATCGACTGAAACTTAGAACACTGTAATTGATATAATATGCCTGTTTTGAAAAGTGTTTTATCATGTATGTCAATAAAAAATATTTTTTTTAAAATAAAAAATGCGTGATTACATGAGCCCCTCAATTCCCATACAGGCTCATTCACTGCATTTTTAATTTAGCGACATGTCATTCTTTTCACTACGTGCAAGCATGGAGCCAATTAAGGATTACTACCTGTACATGTGTATTCTCTTGTTCCATTATTCAATACTTATTAACCTCTCACACAAGAAAAGAGGGCTGTTCGCAGTCAAGCTAGGTAGTACTATGTTTTTCATTCCAATGGCTATGTTTCCTGAGCTTCATGGGATTTGTAGCTTTATCTGGTTATCTTGACTGCTGCTGTGTAAAATAATGCAAGATAAGAAAGGCATAATACTTGCTTCTGTGTCTTTAATAAAATTAAGACTTTCCTTCATAAATTACTAGGAAAATCCACATTGAGGATTATTACCTGCACATGCCGCTTTCACTTAACCTATTAAGGCCATCTGGCAGACTATAAAAATTATTTCGCCCCAGACCACTTTAAGATTTGGTTTGAGAGAGACATGCAGCATCTCTACGAAGGACAGCTTTAAGTCAAGTAAGTGCATTAAACAGGATGAGTGTAGCTGAACGCTCAGGGGCTATTAATTTGCTGATTTAAATATCTGCAGAGCGTGACTTTATTTTCCTACCTTGCCTGTAAGCTAAAACACGTTTGTCCTTAAATCCTCCACACCATGATGTGATTTGAATGTCTGCTTAAGGTAATATACCACCTTTTCTTACCAGCAGTTTCCTAAGAAAACTCCTATTTTTTGTATTTGACCTTCACCAATGAGATAGGTGTAGATAGTCTTGGCAACAGAGTTGTTACTACATTGATACTTGTGATATCACCGGGGGCACGAGGCAGGGCTGCCTGCTGTCCCCCCTCTAGTTTGTCTTAGCGGTGGAAACCCTTGCAGCCAAAGCCCGCACAGGACTGCATTACCAGGGTTTAAGCGTGCAAGGGCAAAGTCATCATATTGCACTGTATGCAGATGATCTACTGATGTTCCTGGCAAATACGGGAGAAGCGCTGCAAGGGGCGAAAGAACTGCTCCATGACCTTGGCAGGGTGGCTGGCCTTCTGGTGAGTTTGGCGAAATCCTGCTTATTTCCAACGGTAGGGGACAGAGTAGGCCCGCAAACCACAGCTGGGATGACATGGGAATATAGATGCCTGACGTATTTAAGAACACAGATTTATCACGCACAGTGCGATTGCTGGAGGGAAACATTGGCAGAGCGATCAGAAGACTGAAGGGTAGTTTTGATTTTTGGGGGACGCTTCCATTATCAGTAGCTGGGCAAGTGGCCTTACTTAAAATGGTGGCCCTCTCAAGATTTTGTATTATTTCGGGACCCTACCGCTTTGGATCCCGGCGTGATTTTTTAAACAACTCAAGGCCATGGTTACAGGTTTCCTGTGGGGATAGGTAGACGGCGTGTAGCCTTGACTACTCTGATGCGTCCACCATCAGCGGGGGGATGGGCAGTACCTGATTTCGAAACATAATATATACCTTTTGCCCAATTATGTTAAGAGATAACCTGGATCTCTTTAGTGACAAAATCACAATGGAGTTAAAAACACTCTACTTTAAAGTGACTCATGCAACGAAGAAACATAGCAAACAGAATACCATGTACTACAAACTGGTGAAAAAACTCCAGGCAGAAAATAAGATAATCATCCGCCAGTCAGACAAGGGGGTCAACATTGTGTTGTGGCCACATGAAATGTATATGGAAGAAGCACTGAACCAACTGAACAATAGGGAATGTTACAAGCGAAGCAGTATGCAAATGGCAACTACAGCGCGCTATGAATCCTACAACAAACTAGTGGCATGGAAATCAGCTGGTTTAATTTCGAATGATGAATTTACATTTTTTTTAAATGATCAACCAAGAATTCCAGCTATATATTTTATTCCCAAAATCCATAAGTGCGCATCCAAACCACCAGGCAGGCCCATCATATCTGCCTGTGGGAGTCTACTGGAGAATACTTCACGCTCTGTGGACTTCTTCCTGCAAAATCACGTAAAAAAACTCCCTTCCTCTATTCAGGACACAGGAGACTTTCTAAGGAAACTGGATGATGTTAGGTGGGAAGAGGACTGTATTTTGATATCTCTGGATGTTACAACATTGTACACCAGCATTAACGACCATGATGGCGTTAAAGCAGTAGATCATTACCTGAACACCAGACCTGATTTCATGTACAAGCATAACAAAATGTTAATCACCATGATTCTAACCTGTCTTGATAATAATTTCTTTATATTCAACAACCAGGTTTTTAATCAGATCAGGGGTGTGGCCATGGGGGCATGTTTTTCTCCCAGTTATGCCTGTCTGCATATGGGTCTATGGGAGGAACGGGTCCTCATGGCTTCTTATGGTGAGATTTTCTCAAATAACATTCTATGCTGGTATAGATACATTGATGATATATTCCTAGTCTGGAAAGGTACGGAAAGCATTGTGCAAACATTTGTGGAGCAAATTTAAGCTTCACAGCACAGATAAGAAGAGAAAATATCTGCTTTCTTGATGTAGAAGTATTCATCGTCAACAATAAGATGGAAACTAGACTACACAGAAAGAAAACTGCTGGGAATACAGTACTACATGCCTCGAGCCATCAACCCGTTCATTTGATTAACAGCCTTCCATATGGGGAGATGCTCCGCATTCGCAGAATCTGTAGCTCTGATACTGAGTGCTTGCTAGCCCAGAGACAAAGTAGGGACAGGTTCCTGGACAGGGGCTGTTCCGAAAAAATGCTCAATAGGGCTATGAACAGAACTGCCCAAATAGACCAGTTCCAAAAACTCGTTAAAACCCTCAACAACGGTGTTGATAACAAGATTACTGAGTCCCCCACTAGATTGATCCTTACCTATAACTTACAACACAAAGCCCTACGTAAAATCATTAATAAGAACTGGGCTTTAGTGCAAAGTGACTCTGATTTGAGTAGCCAGGTCACAAGATCTCCCTGCATCACCTTTAGGAAGGCTCGCTCAATGAGCAACTCCCTAGTTAAAAGCAGCCGAGAGGTGATATTACCCAAATCATGGTTGAGTTCTAGGAAAGGATTTACACGATGCACCAATTACAAGGCATGTAAATATGGGGTTAGCATAACCAGTTATATCACACCATTCAAGCCTAACCCAGGGGCATATTTACAAGGGCTTTATCTTTTAAAGCCAAAAAAGCGGAGATAAAACTATCGCCCTATTAACAAGAGGGTGCTAACATGCATTAGCGCATGTTAGCACCCTTTTACCCAACGCCTCCCTTTGCATCTCTAATGAGATGCAAAGTGGGCGTCACTGGGCAGGACAACCTCGTAAATATCGCTGATGTTCACATCGCAATATTTACAAGGCTGCCCCAGCATTTTAGCACGTTAGTTTTTGGAGAAAACCGCTGTTTTCTCCCAAAACTAACGTCTGCTAAAAAGCAGACTTACCTATCCCTAAAATTGGGGTGGATTATGCTGATACGACCATGTGGGTCGTCTTTTGCGGCAGGGCGGCCACGTATAAATGTCTGCTCAAAGTTACCCAATGGGCAAAGACGCACTTGAACAGCAACAGACAGCTACAAGCCTTTAATAGGTATGAGCAGCAACCAGCATGCCGATTCCTTAAACAGCTTCCCCGTCGCTCATGCCTGACTCGTTTCAAAGTTCAAGACTTCTTCCTCAGAGGCTCCGACAGGTTAGAGTGTGCACAGCCTGACACACCCCTCATTAAATAGCTAATTCCACGCCCTTCAAATAGATTAGTCCAGCCAATACTGTGCGTGGAATGCTGGGATTTGTAGTGTCAGGTTTAAAACAATCAAGTCCTCAGATGGGTGCACAATGTAGCACTGTTGGTATATTTCCAGCCCTCAGATGGGACTCGGCATGCGGGTCCGCTCTAGATCTTGTGTTGATGCTCCATGCTGTGACTTGCTTCATTAACAATCACGTGGCCCCCAGGGATGACGGGGAGGTGCGTCTTTCGCGGCAGGGCAGCCGTGTATAAATGTCTGCTCCGACAGGTTAGAGTGTGCACAGCCTGACACACCCGTCATTAAATAGCTAATTCCACGCCCTTCAAATAGATTAGTCCAGCCAATACTGTGCGTGGAATGCTGGGATTTGTAGTGTCAGGTTTAAAACAAGTCACAATAGTACTGCAGATGGGGACCACTTTGGCAAGAGTAAGAAGGTTGGTTTCTTACTTGTACAAGGCACTAAGGGAGAATGACCCCGCTGCTCCCCTTCTGATACATACGAAATGGCACGATGCAATAGGGGAGCCTCTTATTGAAACACAATGGTAGAAAGTACATGAGGGGGTCAAGCAGATAACTTATAATGCACGCTTCAAATTAACTCAATATAATGTGGTACACCAGACATACCTCACTCCCCGAGTATTACATAAAATAGACCTGTACCGAGCTGACATATGCCCTAGATGCAGATGCTCGGATGCATATTTTATCCATATGCTATAGGACTGTCCTGGACTGACGAACTATTGGGGGGCTGTTATAGATACTCTGCAGGCTGTCACGGGATGGCCTATACCAGCCACTATTAAAGGGGTGGTGTTGGGGTTATTACCTACTCCAAAAGCTAAGAAACTCACTAGGAGGTTTATACAACTGGGCCTCGTCTTAGCAAAAAGACGAATCACAGTCCACTGGCTAAGTCCATAATCGCCCACGTCTGAGAAATGGATTAGAGGTATGGTAGAATGGGCCACTGCGGAAGTAGTACGGATGAAGAAGGTTAGGAAGGACGCAAAGCTTGAGGAAGATGCGAGGGCTTGGTATTTAATGATCACAGAATTGACCACGAGAGGGGACCCTCAGAGGGGCAGGCGCTTTCCCTGAGTTCCACCCAGATAGAGACCGACATGTCACGCTCACCCCTGGTTCCCCGCATGCTAGAGAATAATACAGATAGTTGAGGTAACCATTAGCAAGATGGTCTCCAAGCCTTGCAATCAACATAATCACCCATGATAGGGGAGGGATGGGGGGCAGGGGGGGATAAGTTTACAGTTACTGTTACCTATGGTTGAAAGAATGATAATGATATTTGAGATCTGTGAACACTGGTCGAAAGTTAGGCAGAGTAATGATAATACCCTATGTTAAATAATTGTATATCCTGATCGACTGAAACTTAGAACACTGTAATTGATATAATATGCCTGTTTTGAAAAGTGTTTTATCATGTATGTCAATAAAAAATATTTTTTTTAAAATAAAAAATGCGTGATTACATGAGCCCCTCAATTCCCATACAGGCTCATTCACTGCATTTTTAATTTAGCGACATGTCATTCTTTTCACTACGTGCAAGCATGGAGCCAATTAAGGATTACTACCTGTACATGTGTATTCTCTTGTTCCATTATTCAATACTTATTAACCTCTCACACAAGAAAAGAGGGCTGTTCGCAGTCAAGCTAGGTAGTACTATGTTTTTCATTCCAATGGCTATGTTTCCTGAGCTTCATGGGATTTGTAGCTTTATCTGGTTATCTTGACTGCTGCTGTTTAAAATAATGCAAGATAAGAAAGGCATAATACTTGCTTCTGTGTCTTTAATAAAATTAAGACTTTCCTTCATAAATTACTAGGAAAATCCACATTGAGGATTATTACCTGCACATGCCGCTTTCACTTAACCTATTAAGGCCATCTGGCAGACTATAAAAATTATTTCGCCCCAGACCACTTTAAGATTTGGTTTGAGAGAGACATGCAGCATCTCTACGAAGGACAGCTTTAAGTCAAGTAAGTGCATTAAACAGGATGAGTGTAGCTGAACGCTCAGGGGCTATTAATTTGCTGATTTAAATATCTGCAGAGCGTGACTTTATTTTCCTACCTTGCCTGTAAGCTAAAACACGTTTGTCCTTAAATCCTCCACACCATGATGTGATTTGAATGTCTGCTTAAGGTAATATACCACCTTTTCTTACCAGCAGTTTCCTAAGAAAACTCCTATTTTTTGTATTTGACCTTCACCAATGAGATAGGTGTAGATAGTCTTGGCAACAGAGTTGTTACTACATTGATACTTGTGATATCACCGGGGGCACGAGGCAGGGCTGCCTGCTGTCCCCCCTCTAGTTTGTCTTAGTGGTGGAAACCCTTGCAGCCAAAGCCCGCACAGGACTGCATTACCAGGGTTTAAGCGTGCAAGGGCAAAGTCATCATATTGCACTGTATGCAGATGATCTACTGATGTTCCTGGCAAATACGGGAGAAGCGCTGCAAGGGGCGAAAGAACTGCTCCATGACCTTGGCAGGGTGGCTGGCCTTCTGGTGAGTTTGGCGAAATCCTGCTTATTTCCAACGGTAGGGGACAGAGTAGGCCCGCAAACCACAGCTGGGATGACATGGGAATATAGATGCCTGACGTATTTAAGAACACAGATTTATCACGCACAGTGCGATTGCTGGAGGGAAACATTGGCAGAGCGATCAGAAGACTGAAGGGTAGTTTTGATTTTTGGGGGACGCTTCCATTATCAGTAGCTGGGCAAGTGGCCTTACTTAAAATGGTGGCCCTCTCAAGATTTTGTATTATTTCGGGACCCTACCGCTTTGGATCCCGGCGTGATTTTTTAAACAACTCAAGGCCATGGTTACAGGTTTCCTGTGGGGATAGGTAGACGGCGTGTAGCCTTGACTACTCTGATGCGTCCACCATCAGCGGGGGGATGGGCAGTACCTGATTTCGAAACATAATATATACCTTTTGCCCAATTATGTTAAGAGATAACCTGGATCTCTTTAGTGACAAAATCACAATGGAGTTAAAAACACTCTACTTTAAAGTGACTCATGCAACGAAGAAACATAGCAAACAGAATACCATGTACTACAAACTGGTGAAAAAACTCCAGGCAGAAAATAAGATAATCATCCGCCAGTCAGACAAGGGGGTCAACATTGTGTTGTGGCCACATGAAATGTATATGGAAGAAGCACTGAACCAACTGAACAATAGGGAATGTTACAAGCGAAGCAGTATGCAAATGGCAACTACAGCGCGCTATGAATCCTACAACAAACTAGTGGCATGGAAATCAGCTGGTTTAATTTCGAATGATGAATTTACATTTTTTTGAAATGATCAACCAAGAATTCCAGCTATATATTTTATTCCCAAAATCCATAAGTGCGCATCCAAACCACCAGGCAGGCCCATCATATCTGCCTGTGGGAGTCTACTGGAGAATACTTCACGCTCTGTGGACTTCTTCCTGCAAAATCACGTAAAAAAACTCCCTTCCTCTATTCAGGACACAGGAGACTTTCTAAGGAAACTGGATGATGTTAGGTGGGAAGAGGACTGTATTTTGATATCTCTGGATGTTACAACATTGTACACCAGCATTAACGACCATGATGGCGTTAAAGCAGTAGATCATTACCTGAACACCAGACCTGATTTCATGTACAAGCATAACAAAATGTTAATCACCATGATTCTAACCTGTCTTGATAATAATTTCTTTATATTCAACAACCAGGTTTTTAATCAGATCAGGGGTGTGGCCATGGGGGCATGTTTTTCTCCCAGTTATGCCTGTCTGCATATGGGTCTATGGGAGGAACGGGTCCTCATGGCTTCTTATGGTGAGATTTTCTCAAATAACATTCTATGCTGGTATAGATACATTGATGATATATTCCTAGTCTGGAAAGGTACGGAAAGCATTGTGCAAACATTTGTGGAGCAAATTTAAGCTTCACAGCACAGATAAGAAGAGAAAATATCTGCTTTCTTGATGTAGAAGTATTCATCGTCAACAATAAGATGGAAACTAGACTACACAGAAAAAAAAATGCTGGGAATACAGTACTACATGCCTCGAGCCATCAACCCGTTCATTTGAATAACAGCCTTCCATATGGGGAGATGCTCCGCATTCGCAGAATCTGTAGCTCTGATACTGAGTGTTTGCTAGCCCAGAGACAAAGTAGGGACAGGTTCCTGGACAGCGGCTATTCCGAAAAAATGCTCAATAGGGCTATGAACAGAACTGCCCAAATAGATCAGTCCCAAAAACTCGTTAAAACTCTCAACAACAGTGTTGATAACAAGATTACTGAGTCCCCCACTAGATTGATCCTTACCTATAACTTACAACACAAAGCCCTACGTAAAATCATTAATAAGAACTGGGCTTTAGTGCAAAGTGACTCTGATTTGAGTAGCCAGGTCACAAGATCTCCCTGCATCACCTTTAGGAAGGCTCGCTCAATGAGCAACTCCCAAGTTAAAAGCAGCCCAGAGGTGATATTACCCAAATCATGGTTGAGTTCTAGGAAAGGATTTACACGATGCACCAATTACAAGGCATGTAAATATGGGGTTAGTATAACCAGTTATATCACACCATTCAAGCCTAACCCAGGGGCATATTTACAAGGGCTTTATCTTTTAAAGCCAAAAAAGCGGAGATAAAACTATAGCCCTATTAACAAGAGGGTGCTAACATGCATTAGCGCATGTTAGCACCCTTTTACCCAACGCCTCCCTTTGCATCTCTAATGAGATGCAAAGTGGGCGTCACTGGGCAGGACAACCTTGTAAATATCGCTGATGTTCACATCGCAATATTTACAAGGCTGCCCCAGCATTTTAGCACACGTTAGTTTTTGGAGAAAACCGCTGTTTTCTCCCAAAACTAACGTCTGCTAAAAAGCAGACTTACCTGTCCCTAAAATTGGGGTGGATTATGCTGATACGACCATGTGGGTCGTCCCCCAAGGATGACGGGGTGGTGCGTCTTTTGCGGCAGGGCGGCCACGTATAAATGTCTGCTCAAAGTTACCCAATGGGCAAAGACGCACTTGAACAGCAACAGACAGCTACAAGCCTTTAATAGGTATGAGCAGCAACCAGCATGCCGATTCCTTAAACAGCTTCCCCTTCGCTCATGCCTGACTCGTTTCAAAGTTCAAGACTTCTTCCTCAGAGGCTCCGACAGGTTAGAGTGTGCACAGCCTGACACACCCCTCATTAAATAGCTAATTCCACGCCCTTCAAATAGATTAGTCCAGCCAATACTGTGCGTGGAATGCTGGGATTTGTAGTGTCAGGTTTAAAACAATCAAGTCCTCAGATGGGTGCACAATGTAGCACTGCTGGTATATTTCCAGCCCTCAGATGGGCCTCGGCATGCGGGTCCGCTCTAGATCCTGTGTTGATGCTCCATGCTGTGACTTGCTTCATTAACAAATCACGTGGCCCCCAGGGATGACGGGGAGGTGCGTCTTTCGCGGCAGGGCAGCCGTGTATACATGTCTGCTCAAAGTTACCCAACGGGCAAAGACTCACTTGAACACCAACAGACAGCTACAAGCCTTTAATAGGTATGAGCAGCAACCAGCATGCCGATTCCTTAAACAGCTTCCCCTTCGCTCATGCCTGACTCGTTTCAAAGTTCAAGACTTCTTCCTCAGAGGCTCCGACAGGTTAGAGTGTGCACAGCCTGACACACCCCTCATTAAATAGCTAATTCCACGCCCTTCAAATAGATTAGTCCAGCCAATACTGTGCGTGGAATGCTGGGATTTGTAGTGTCAGGTTTAAAACAATCAAGTCCTCAGATGGGTGCACAATGTAGCACTGCTGGTATATTCCCAGCCCTCAGATGGGCCTCGGCATGCGGGTCCGCTCTAGATCCTGTGTTGATGCTCCAGGCTGTGACTTGCTTCATTAACAAAAAAAAAAATATATATATTTTTTTTCAGCAGGACATTTACACTGCAAAGGGAATGTACTTCCCGCCGGCACATCAATTACCAGAATACTTTGCGCAGTTTCATACAGAACAGCCCATCAAGGGGCGCACAATCACGTGTACTAAAGAGGCAGTAACCAGACTGTGTTTTACTTCATTTCACCATTAGCCTTTGAGAAAGAAGATGGCTTCAAAACATGTCAGGCAGCACTGGTGATATGGCTGTGAAAGACATTGGCTGGCTTACATCTTCAATACCTTTGAAGGAGCTTGCAGCTTGAAAGCTCTGTGTTGTCTTCGAGTGCCTCTCACAACGTGGGAACAAGCTGGAGCAGTGAGATTATAGCGGCGGCCTTGCTGCCGAGAGTGCACCACCCCAGCAAGACAGGGGGGCACGGGGGTCGGTATTCACCGGCCTCTGTATATGGAATCACAACACAGGATTGAGGAGGAGCCCGCCCACTGAGACCCATTTGTGGGTTTAAAAAATATTTTTCAGCAGGACATTTACACTGCAAAGGGAATTTACTTCCTGCCGGCATTTCAATTACCAGAACACTTTGCGCAGTTTCATATAGAACAGCCCATCAATGGGCGCACGATCGCGTGTACTAAAGAGGCAGTGACCCTACTGTGTTTTAATTCATTTCACCATTAGCCTTTGAGAAAGAAGATGGCTTCGAAACACGCCAGGCAGCACTGGTGATATGGCTGTGAAAGACATTGGCTGGCTGACATCTTCCATACCTTTGAAGGAGCTTGCAGCTTGAAAGCTCCGTGTTACCTTTGAGTGCCTCTCACAACGTGGGAACAAGCTGGAGCAGTGAGATATATATATAGAGATCAGTAGGTGGTGGGAGGCGACCTCGCTGCAAAATTACCTAGAAGTCAATCGCATTCCCCGAGGACTTCGGGTTTTTATCACCCCTACATTGTCAATACCTAAGCCACAGGTATTAAAAGACTGGATTGATAATACAACAGCTTGCTCTAGGCGGATGCTGGAAATACTGATAATGAATGCCTGGGATGAACATAAGGATCTACTAAAACAAATCCAGGACTTAATGGATGACCTAAAAAAAGAAACGAATCAAAAGGAAACCGAGGAGATAATCAAATCAGTTGATGACCGGATGAAAACCTTTGAGAAAGACGTTATAGCAAGGAAACAACGCAAGTTTATGCGTGATAAGAGAGACTATGCGTCAGGGCGAATTCTAACTTTTGCCAAAAAGTACGATAAAATGAGAACAGAATTTACGAAGGACCAAACACTGAGCCTCCTAGAGACAAGCAAAGAAGGATCAACAACTGACCTTAGCTCGGACCTGGAGTCCATTGAAAGTACCGCCTCAACCAGCACCGAACAACAGGTTTTTTCCCAGGAGTTACGCCTCCTCCAAAAGGCGAAGGAACAATCCAATCGTGGGAGACCGAAAAGAAAAAAGCAAGAAAGCGCAGGAAAAACAACAAAAGAAACATCAGACGCCGGAAATGCAAGAACAACTCGTATGGGAACAAGAGGCCAGAAGACATCAGGGCAATAATGGAGGACACTACCAAAAATGACGGTAATGAATTTGACCGAAAAAGTACTTAATAATGATGAAATTAGTGTACTTGAATTAGGACTGTCCTTTTGTCCAGAGATGCGTTTTGATTATGCACAGGCATGAGTTGATTTGTTTAAATTTGAAAGGAAGCTCAAATTGTGTACGATGCATGCTCACAAAAAGAAACAAACAGAGATCACAACTAGACCAATAACAATTGGGAATATAGGCCTATCCATTGATGACATACCAACTTTACATGCCATGACTACCCTTGAACAGCAGGCATCTCCCATAGCTGCTAGTGAGATATCGGACCCTCTCAATCGTTCCTACATGTCTAACATTGTAGCTACCCTGGATATAGACACTAGAGAAACCACCTTCACGGGTTTTAAAGCTAAATCCAAATATATTCCAACCACGGTCAAAGACAATATTGATGTCTTCAGTGACCTGGTAGCACAAGATTTTCTTGAGCTCCTTAAGAAAAAGAACTCACAAAGTAGCAACATGACCCAAACCCAGTGGAAGGCAGTTAACAATTTACAAAATGACCGGGAGATTGTGATCAAACCCTCCGATAAGGGAGGAAATGTTGTTATCATGACCAGGGCCATGTATACCAGAGAAGTGCTACGCCAACTTAATGACCCCACATGCTATGGGAAAGTTGACAAAAAATATCTGATTGATTTAAAAGATATCTATCTTGGTAAACTCCAGATTTGGCATGACAAGGGCCTGTTATCATGGGATGAGAAGCAATTTCTTAAAAACGACACCCCCACCATCCCGACACTGTACCTTCTTCCTAAAGTACACAAGAAGATCAGTGACCCACCAGGACGACCTATTGTATCTTCCAAAAACAGTCTCCTTGAAAACACCAGTACTTACGTTGATCATTTCCTATTTCCCTTTGTAAGAGATCTCTCGTCCTACCTTAGAGACACCACTGACTTCTTACAAAAGATTAGAGATGTAACCATGGGGGAGAATCATTGGATGGTGTGTTTAGATGTTGAAGCATTGTACACCAGTATCAGACACGATGATGGAATTAAGGCTTGCAAATTCTTTCTAAAAAAAACGCAGAGCTGAATTTTTAGAACATACTCTTATGCTCCTCGACATGATAACAATCTGTCTGAAAGAAAATGTTTTTATGTTTGAAAGGGAATTGTACAAGCAACTACAAGGTACTTCAATGGGCACCTGCTTCGCCAATCTTATGGTAGGCTGGTGGGAGAAGCAGGTGCTCTGGAACGACCAAACTGAACATTGGACTTTATGTGTATCCAAATGGCTATGGTATATCGATGACATCTTTTTTGTGTGGGAAGGGACTGAAAATGAACTAAACCTGTTTATTGACTGTCTGAACCAGAATAATGTCAATTTAAAATTTACGAGACCTTATAGCCAGGAATGTATCGACTTTTTAGATCTTAAACTTAGAAATGACAACGGCAGAATCAGTACAATCCTTTTCAGGAAAAAGACGGCAGGAAACTCTATCCTGCATGCAGCTAGTTCCCACCCGCCCAGTTTCAGATGGGGTATCCCCTATAGTGAATTTTTAAGGGCGAAACGCAATTGCAGCACTACCATAGCGTATGAAAACACGAAGCAGGAAATAAAGATGAGATTCAGGGAAAGAGGGTACTCTAGGAAAGCATTAGCCCAGGCTGAGAAAAGAGTTGAAAGCCAGTCAAGGGACGAGATTCTAAATAAAACCAAGCATGCCAAGACCAGTGAGATAACTCCAAAGAAAACAGTAAGATTCATTACCAAATACTATTTTTTTTTCTTTTTTATTTAAAATTATTCCGAAAATACAGAAAGCAAAAACACATAAACACATATTTTCTAACCACATTTTTGTTCTAGCAGTAATCAACATCGAAAGAAAGAAAGCATCAACATCGGTGGGAAGAAAGGAAAAAAGGAAACAAAATATAAGTCATACAGCGCTTTGAAAAAAGAAAAAAAAAAAAGGAATGCGCTCTAGTCAGATTCCTGACTTAAACCATCCACCCAGTCTTTTAGTGGATTCCAAATCTTCATTCCTAATTCTCTGTTCTTTTTACCCTTTTGTGCGTAAAGTGCTCTTTCAAGATTATAAATATGAACCAGCCGTGTTTTCCATTGCAAAAAAGTAGGGGGAGAGGGATCAAGCCAAGCTGAAGCAATACATAGTCTAAACACTGCCATAGATATAAATAAAAATTCATTATTATGACTATCTTGTGTCGTTACCCCAAGCATCATTAACTGAGGAGAAAGCATAATTTCTTTTTTCAACACGATCGACAAAAAAGTTGTAGTTTCTCTTCTTAGTATATCCAAAACGGGGCATGTTGCAAAAATATGAGTTATATCTGCTTCATAGACTTTACATATAAAGCAGTGGGTCCCTTCTGTGCCCCCCCATTTAGCAATTTTCGCAGGCGTAATATACAAATCAAACAAAGTCTTATAATGTTGTGCCCGCCAATTGGCAGACCTCAAAACCAGATTGCCCATTTCTATAGACTTTATAAAGCATGAATGTACGGCATCAATCCTAGCCTGCCATTTCAATACATGTTTTTCAAGATCATCCGTAGCATTTCCAAGTAATAAACTATAAAGAGAAGAAATTGTAAGTTTAGGTGTATGACTTAAGATTTCCATAAGTGGTATAGCTGAAAATCCCATCGCACCACCAGCTTTTTAAAGAAGGAAGTCTCTTATTTGTAAAAATTTGAAAAAACCTCGATGATCTATATTAAATTTAAACCTCAGTTCCTCAAAGGATGCAATATGTTCTCCTTTTAAAAGATCGCTTATCCTGTAAACCCCTAGTTTATCCCATCTCTGTAGATGCCAGTCTGACAAAGTCTCAGGCATCTGCTCATTTTCTATCAATGGTGTATATCTACTGTATCTACCAATCCCCATTTTCTTCCTAATACCAGTCCAATTTCGAAATGCCGCTAACAAAGTCTTAAAATGGGCCTTCTTGTAATAGCTAGGTTCATAGATTTTTAATAGGCAACCATTAGCGCATGGGCCGATTAAATATTCAAAAATTGATGGTACAGAATTAGAATCTATTACTATTTCCTTTTTTTTGTGTGCCAAAAAGTGGTCAATAATACTGCAAAGAAGCTGCTAAATAATAGAGTTTAAAATTAGGTAGACCAAGACCTCCCCTGTCTCTAGTCAGGGATAAGTAAATGTTCGATCTCCGTGCGTTTATATGACCATATGAACCTAGAGATCTCCCGTTCAATTAATTTAAACCAATCATTAGATATTTCAAGCGGGATCGTGCGAAAAATATATAATAATTTTGGCAAAATGGTCATTTTAACTAGGTTACATCGGCCAATTATAGATAGTTTTAAGTTATCCCATCGGCACATATCATTTTTCATTTTTCCAATTATAGGGGTAAGGTTTATATCAATGATATCAGCAACCTTTGCTTTTATATGTATCCCTAGATATGTAGCCTCATCAACCAGCCTACTATCGACAATAGTAGTATATCTATTGGCCAAGATCTGAGTCTTTGCTCTATTCAGTCGATAGCCTGAGAGTGAACCAAATCGATCAACCAATAGCTCAACTTTTGCCATGGTTCTATCGGGCTCTGATGTAATTATTGCTACATCATCGTCATATGCCATTATTTTGACCTCCCAGCCATGCAACGTAATTGGGGAGATATCATGGGAAGACCCCAGACAGCGCAAAAAAGGATCTATATATAACGCGAACAACAAAGGGGAGGAAGGACAACCCTGCCTCGTTCCTCTTTCTACTAAGAATGATTTAGACTCCCCTCCCATCATTTGTAAACGAGCAGTAGGTTTAGCATATAATACCTGAATGGCTGTAATAAACTCCGGCCCCAGCCCGTTAGCTTCCAAACATTTCCAAAGAAATTTCCATGAGACGCGGTCGAAAGCCTTCTAGGCATCTAAAAAAGCAACAGCTATAGGTTTCCTTAAAACATTTGTTGCATCAAATAAAGCAATGAGGCGCCTAATATGATCGTCCGTCCCTCTCCCTTGAATAAAGCCATGTTGCCAGGCTGTCACTAATTGTGGCATGATCTTATTAAGACGGGATGCAAATATTTTAGAGTATAACTTTGTGTCACTATTTAATAATGTGATGGGTCCATAAGAACCCAGGTTCAGAGGATCCTTGCCCTTTTTAAAACAAACAATGATATTGGCTGCCCCCCAAGATGCTGGTGGTGCTGCCCCATTCCTAACTTCTTTGAATAGCCCCAATACCTCGGGCGCCACCTCGCTAAAAAAAATCTTGTAAAATTCTAGTTGTAAACCATCCGTATCAGTGGCCTTGCCTGATGGAAGGTCTTGTACAGCTAAATAAAGCTCCTCTTGCGAAATTTCTATACCCAAGGAAAGAGCTTCCTCCTGAGATATCTTTATTTTCGGTAAGAATTCATTTTCGTATGACCTCTCTGTTTCCTCTAATATATCAGCAGCAGTGTATAACTTCTCGTAATACTTTTTAAAGGCTTCCCTAATTTCTATAGGGTCCGTGACTATGTCTCCCTGAAGCTTCCTGATCCGTTTAATATGACCCATAGCTATTTGTTGCCTCACCTTAACTGCTAGTATTCGACCAACTGTCTCACTATACTCATAACATTGTTGCTTTTTCGCCAGATACTTCCCAGCTGTTTTATCCAAATAAAAATCATTCAGTGAAGCTTTGGTCACCATTATCAAATCAGTGACCTTTGTGTGATCCCCACCTTTGTTAACGGTCTCAATCAGTTCCTTCTCTAAAAAAGCAATTTTCTGATAATAACCTTTAACTTGTTCTGAGCTCTTTCTCTGCTTGATCAAACTGTATCGCAATGTCTCCCCTCTGACAGAGGCTTTAAAGGTATCCCAGATTATTCCCGGGGCTGCACTATCTTTATTGAAATAAAAAAACTCACCAATCCATTGTTTCATATGACCCACATAATCGTGGTCAGTGAGTAATGATCTCTCAAAAGTCCACTTATTCTGTCCTACTCTCGCTCCTGACACGGGAAATTCAAAAACCAAAAGATTATGATCCGACATTATCCTTGGAAATATATCAATCCTAGCATCCTTCATGAGAGAGGGAGACACCAAAAAATAGTCTAGTCTAGCAAATTTAAGGTGAGGCGCAGAGAAGTACGTATATCCAAACTCTGAATTTCTCAAACTAGGCCACACATCCACTAAGCCAATGTCTTTAATCAAATTTTTGAGTGCATTAGATGATTGAGGTTTACGATTCCTATTTACTCCCACTGCTTGATTGATCATATATTTTGTTCCATTAATGTTAAGATCACCACAGATTATATAAGGTTCAGGCCAGGACGGAAGCTCCAAAGCTAGAAAATTTAACATCGAAGGGGCATCTAAAACAGGGGCATAGATTGAACACAGAGTAAACAAACCAGTTCCACTTCTAACTTCCATAATTATCCATCTGCCGTGTTTATCCACATTTTTTCTCACTCCTGTAATATTTTTATTTTTTAACAAAATTGCCACCCCTTTAGTCCTAACATCTTGTGTTGTATGAGCCATTAGCTTGAAGCCCAACAAATCTAATATTTTATAATCATTACAAGCTATATGAGTCTCTTGGAGACAGATCAAGTCTGCATGTAAAACTTTAAGGTCTTCTTGAATTCTTCCTCTCTTGGCCCCGTCATTTAGGCCGCAGATATTTACAGTTGCAATACGCAGTTTAGCCATGATCATTAGCACACAGCCCCCCCCAAAATGATCCTAAAGTTTGTATACAGATTATTAATCTCAATCAAAAGTGTCTGTATAAAATCATCATGAAAATTATTATATATCTTTTTCCTCCTTGCCCACTTAGTGCCTTTCATTTTTTTTCCAAATTACTTTCAAATAACACAAGCATACAAAAAAATAAAAACATTTTTTATCTGTGGTTTGCTTTCAGCCCCAGAGGAAAAACCCAGTGCCTCCCACCCACCCCTACTCCCTCTCGCCTTATAACCCTCCTCCCACCCCCTCCATATCAGAGCAGCCAGACCACACCGGTCTGTATAATGGGGCGAATGTTGAACGCCATGGAGCCTCCAACACCCCCCCACTTTGTTTTATTCTCTTTTTGCCTCCCTTTTTTTCCCCCTTTTTTCCCCCTTACATTTAGCCAAACATACTACTCCCTATGCTAGTCAGAGTCAACTATTTTTTATAGACAGAGATTAAATAAAAATATTCCTCCTAAGTCTTTCTCTTCTCCCCCTGAGCTTGTACCAAGTACTCTTTAGCCTGAATTTCAGACGTAAAAAATCTATCAGCCCCTTTAACAATCGTTTTTAACCTTGCTGGGGCCAACAAGAAAGCTTCAAACCCAGAATCTTGAAATGGCTTGATTAACTGCCTTAAGCGCCATCTGCGCTCCACAGTTATTACCAAATACTGCAGTGAATCAAACCAGATACGTAACATTCTTAGAAACAGGTGGGACATCCTGAGACAGGACCTAATCCTGAGAAATGAGAAAGGTGCTACACCGTCGGTAACATACATGAGGAGCCCATCTTTGAGAGATATGCTATTGCATAGCCATCTCCAAACTAAGGAAGGTAGCTGGCTCAAGCAAGCAAAGGGTTTCCGCAAATGCGGTAACTGCAAGGCATGTAAAAACAGCAGTAATGTATTTGAAGTCACATTAGAGAGAACCAAAACTACCTGGAAAATCCCCAAACTCATCACATGTAACACAGACTTCGTGGTATATGCAATAGTATGTCCTTGCCAGTTGTGGAACATCGGGTCTACTACCTTCCCGATTAAAAAACGCATCTTAGAACACTGGCGAGCAATTACGAATTGCGACCAAAGTTACAGCACAGTGAGACACTTCTCAAGGGAACATGGAGCTGACTGGACCAAAGCCAAATTCTTTGGACTGGATACAGTCAAACCCAACCCAAGAGGAGGTAACCGCGTAGCTGCTTTACGCAAACTTGAATAACGTTTCATCCTTCTAGCAGGTACTAAATTCCCTGACGGCCTGAATCAGGATGAGGAAATGTATTCCCACCTGTAATTAGATACAGCCACCCACAGAAATACCAGGCCTTTGTTGACTACTCACGCCCGACCCACACCTCCCCCCTCTTAATTTTTTAATTCACTATAGTTGCACCTCTTTTTTTAAATTACACACAGGCTCAATTTTAGCCATTTCAAGCTGTAATCATATGTAACTGGTTAGAGTAAATTAGTGCTGTGAATATTTGCAATATTGCTTTTGATATGCTATGTTGCTAACTAATTTTGTATTCTGATTTGCACAGGGACACTACCGTGAACCACCTTGAACTTCACACCTGTGATAGGATTACGAGCACCGGAGTTTATCGGCGGATCCTCCACCTTTACTCCTAGTCATCACTGTATGCATGCCATGGGTACTATACCCTCGATCATACCGATTGTACAACATAGTGACCTACTCGGGTCCTACTGGTATCCTACTCACGAGGGTTATCCCTCTAATCGCACTTTAGCACATAGCTTCCTCTTATGAAAAGGGCACTAGCCCCTCAATTGAAGCAAACACAGCCACTTATACACCATCGAGTAGCCACTGACTATTCAAATACTGAGTTAACTAACACAATATTCAGATCTTACTCTAAACCAGTACATACAATCAATGAAAAATAATTGTATTGTATTGTGATAAAATATCCCTTTGTTGTACAATTGTACTTGTTAATTTAATTTAATATCTGTGGCACTACGATTGTATCAATGTACAAACAAAGATTTCTTTTATGTTTATGAATTAGAAATGTGCACTTACCCTTTAAAAACTGTGTAATGGAGGCAATGGTCATGTGACCAAGACCACGGACGTGGTTGAAACGCATCGTTCTTCTCTGCCTAACTGAAAATAAACTGCTACACTGATCGAGCGGGCTCGTGTGGATCCTTCTTTTCTCTTGTGGATTGACATTTGGTGAAACATATATATATATATTATATATATATATTCATGCTCCAAAGGTGCCCGACCAGGTAAGAAGCACTCAAACAGCAGTGCTATGCTGAAAGCCTTTATTAGGTATGGATACCACCAGCAATCCTGTGCACAGTCTCATCTGAGCAGCCCATGTGGGGCGGGCAATTATGCATATTTAAGGAGGAGGCGTGTCCAGAACGCGCTTACTTTACCGCCGGAGCCTCTGAGGTAGGACTCATGAGACTTTGAAATGCGTCAGGCATTGACGGCAGGACAGCTGTAAAAGGGATCTGTTTTGCTGGTGGTATCCATACTTAATAAAGGCATTAGCATAGCACTGCTGTTTGAGTGCTTCTTACCTAGTCGGGCACCTTTGGAGCATGAATATTTGGCGGCAGCCCAGTGTCAGGTTTCACGGCTCCCTTGCCTGCTGTTCCCTCTGCTTGTCGGCCACGTACGAATGCATGCGGGACGACATCCTCACTTCCGGCTTGAGCTGAAGCAGTCTAGTCGTTCCGGAGTGCAACGGAGTGTCACAAGCGCTTCCGGGGGAATCCGCTTATCAGCGGCGGCTTTTCCCCCGGCTGGCGCTTCGGATTAATGAACTTGCCTCGATGCCTGCGAGACCCATTTACTAGTGGTCTTCTCGTCCCGGAGGAAACCTTTGCCGTGAGCCGTCTACCCTGCGAGTACTCAGCTGGTCCCGCGGCGCTGCCGCGCATTTCGTGTTTCGTCGGCGCACTGATGCGCCTTGCCACTTCCCTGTGAGTACTCAGCTGGTCCTGCGGCGCTGCCACGCATTTTGAGTTTCGTCGGCGCACTGATGCGCCTTGCCTAAAACCTTGCCATATCTACACCGCGCTGAAGCGCCTGCAAACCTGAGAAGCGCGTGGAATCCTTACATCGCGCTGAAGCGCCTGCATGACTGTGGAATCGCGCTGAAGCGCCTGAAAACCTGGGAAGCGCATTTGTGATAGCTCACCGCGCAAACGCGCATTGGATACTCTGTTGTCACGCTGGGGCCTTTTTTGTTGGAACATAGTTACTGCACTGAAGCGCCACGTACATTGTTTACCGCGCTGGGGCGCACCTTTCCTTTCTCACCGTGCTGACGCACCTTCAGATAACACTCCAGACCAGTTGCATCATCGTCAATCAGGAACTCTTGGTTACGAGGTGTAGATTGGTGCATTCCTATGTTTGCCTCATTTACTTAGCATGGACGTGCTTCTATTCCTCAACTGCCACAAGTGCGACGAGTTGGAGGAGTCCTTATTTACAGTTGATCTATAGCGCAGGAGCGCTTGCTGACCCAGCATAAGCGAACTGGTAGCATACCCTCTTGAGGAGTCACGGAGGTGAGTGTCGTTCCACATGTGTGTATGTTGTGAATGAACCCAATCTGCTGTGCGGTAGTAATCATTTGCTTGTCTTCCTATACAGTTGGGGTTCCCTGTCCACCCACACAGAGGGAAATCCACCATTCCTCGTGACCCCGCATCTATCATATTGGCTGCCATCCCGGCTCACATCCTTGTCCCAGTTTGTAGTACATCCAGGTGGGATAGGGTGGGAGTGGGGGCGTTAGCTCCTGCCGTCTCTGGGAGAATTCTCCACTTGTAACAGGTAACTTGTGGGGAACCTGACAGAATCCGAAGCCCACGATATCCTTCTCGCCCAGACAGCATGAGCGACACCGAGGTTACCTTGCAAGACATAGCAGCTATGCTTGCAAACATCCAGGCCGAAAACCTTAGCCTCCGGCACAATATGACGGCTTTACAAAGCCAAGTAGCCGCAGAGAGAACCAATCCTTGGGGGTACCGTCCCTTCTCTTAGGGTAAGACAAGAAGGGCTGTTACGGCCTCCCGTTTTTACCTATGAGGGCACCTCCTCTCAGGCCCAACCAGATAGTTCTATACGGGTCATAACACCGCATCCCGTTCAACTAGCCCCACCTGAACGCTTCTATGGAGACAGTACCAAGTACAGTGTCTTTCTGCATCAATGCCATTTGCACTTCATGGCAAGAGCAACGGCCTTCCCGGATGACGCTTCCAAAGTTGCCTTCATTCTTTCGTATATGGGAGGCGATGCTACACAATGGTCCATTCCACTTGTGGACAACGAT
Organism: Triturus cristatus; assembly: GCF_964204655.1. Lineage (NCBI taxonomy): Eukaryota > Metazoa > Chordata > Amphibia > Caudata > Salamandridae > Triturus > Triturus cristatus. Next base: position 294,742,134 of record NC_140586.1, on the reverse strand, counting down.
GATCCCATGCTGTACAACCTGCCTGTATTCAAAGAATCCCTGAAACGCATGTTTGCCCGCCATACGTTTGTCCAAGCCCAGACAACGAGCTGCTCAATCTGAAACAGGGTAACACGGACCTGCTCCATTACGTCACAACCTTCAGCAGACTGGTCATCGAAGCATGCTGGCCCGAGAGCAAGAAGGTATCCGTATTCTACAGAGGCCTGCGTGACGACATAAAGGATTTGATCTCTCAAATACCCGATCCACCAGAAGAAATAGGACCTTTCATAGATTTGGTAGTAAAGGTCAACTACCGGCTGCAAGAACGTAGAAACGAGAGGACCAAAGGAAGCGATCCTCGATTCCTGTCGTTTAAGGAGAAGACCAAGGAGGAGCCTAAACCGCCTGGCGAGGCGCCCGAACCAATGCAAATAGGCAGCATCCGTCGTCCTCTTACCAATGAGGAGCGAGAAAAAAGGAGGAGATCTAATCAGTGTTTGTATTGCAGAAAAAACGGACACTTCGTAAGAGAATGTCCAGTAAAGCCTTCCCGGACAAGAGGAAGACGACTGTTTGCACTGCCTGTGTCTAAGCCGGACAAGGCGGGAAACGGGGAAACCCAGTAGAGAATGGGGTCCGTCTACTGGGTTCCTCATCCTGCGAGTTGACGACCCCTGCCTCTTTCGGTGGCAACCGCCATATAGGTCTGAGCGTGGTCTTACGAGCCAGGACAGGGCAAACTTGGCAGGTAACCGCCCTTCTGGATTCAGGGGCCACCGGCAACTTTATTGATACCCAGTTCAGTCTGAAGTTGGGAATACCCATGACACCGAAACCCAGACCTGAACCCGTGAAGGCAGTGGATGGGACTGACCTCACCTCGGGTCCTATACGGTATCAAACGGAAGACCTGTGTATGTCATTTGTGAACACCCATAAGGAAACCATCATATTTGATGTAATCGACGCACCCCAGTTCAAGGTCATATTGGGCCTACCTTGGCTGGTACATCATAACCCGTGTATAGACTGGGTATCCAGAACCATGCTCTTGGATTCGTCCTATTGTAACGCATCCTGTTACACATCCACCGGATCACCGAGTACGCAGGCCATACAGGGCCATAACCTAACCGTAACCGGAGTATGCGGAACCATGATGGACAAGGTGCCTGAAGAATACCAGGACATATCAACGGTGTTTGATAAAAAGGGCGCCAACACACTTCCTCCCCATCGTCCATTTGACTGTAGGAACGATTTGATTCCGGGCTCCACGCTGCCATGCAGCAGGATCTACTCACTCACAGAAAAAGAAAATGAACATCTCCGCTCCTATTTGAACGAATATCTCAAGAACGGATTTATTCGCCATTCCAGGTCTCCTGTGTCTTCTCCCCTTTTTTTTGTAGCGAAGAAAGAAGGGGATCTCAGGACATGCATTGACTTCAGGGCGATGAACGCCATAACCATTAAGAACAGGTACCCCTTGCCACGGATTTCCAATCTACTGGATCAGGTGAAAAACGCATCTATTTTTACCAAACTAGATCTACGAGGGGCCTACCACCTAGTCAGAGTCCGAAAGGGGGACGAATGGAAAACCGCGTTCCAGACCAAATACGGCCTCTATGAGTACCAGGTCATGCCTTTTGGACTCTGTAATGCCCCCGCGGCGTTCCAATATTTCATCGATGAAGCCTTGAGGGAGTATCTCGATATTTTCTGCATTGCATATATCGATGATATACTGATCTATTCACGGAACCTGACAGAGCACGTACAACATGTACGCACGATTCTCCGACAATTGGAAAGACATGGATTATAAGTCAAACTGGAGAAAAGCATCTTTCATACGACGACCGTGGAATTCCTAGGACACATAATTACTCCAACGGGTATCCAAATGGACCACAAGAAGGTGGAAGCCATCTTGCAGTGGCCAACCCCCACGTCGACGAAACACATACAGAGGTTTTTGGGTTTCCCCAAATTACTATCGCCGCTTTGTCAACGGCTTCTCCAAGATAGTCACGCCCATCACCCGCTTGCTTCGAAAAGGGGTTCCCTTCTGCTGGAATGACACAGCCGAGCACGCTTGGATCCTTCCATCGCTACAACCGAGTACAAAGATGTTACATCACAGAACGGATTCTGGTACAAGAAGGAGAAGTACGTCCTTCCCCTGGCAAAACACCAACAACAGGCCTTGTCAATGTGCCATGATCATCCTCTATCCAACCACCCGGGCTATTATAAAACCGTGGACCTGCTGCAAAGACATTTTTGGTGGCCAACGTTGGAAGAGGATACCAAGAAACATATTGCGCGCTGTGCCTTATGTGCCCAAGGCAAGAACCTGATCAGATCGGCAGTAGGTCTACTACATCCCATCCCTGTTCCACCTTATCCATGGCATACCATCTCCATGGATTTCGTAGTAGAACTACCAGCTACCAACTTGGGATATACGACCATCCTTACCATAGTGGATCACCTCACAAAGATGGCTCATTTCGTTCCCCTGAAGAAGTTGCCTTCGGCAGCTGAACTGGCAATTGTTTTTCTGCAGAACGTGGTTCGGTTATATGGCATACCATCAGTGGTGATAACCGACCGGGGTGCACAGTTCGTGTCACGCTTCTGGAACGAGGTATGCGCTGCCATGAATGTGGATGTTCGTTTATCATCTGCCTATCACCCGCAGACTGACGGTCAAGCCGAGAGGACCAACTACACCATGGAGCAATATTTGCGTTGTTTGATTCTGGCCACCGATAAAGAATGGGGAGAAGTGCTCAGGCTAGTAGAATTTGCCTATAATAACAACAAGCATTCTGCCATCGGCATGTCTCCTTTCTTTTGCCTACAGGGAATACACCCTAAAACCATGCCATGGGAAGCACCTCATGCCAGTCCATTGCCCACAGTTCAGGCTTACCACGCCAAACTATGCACCCTCTGGCAACAGGCCCGCTTTGAATTGTCCAAAGCCAAGGAGTACTACAAGCTACATGCAGATAGTGGCAGACAGCGCGAGCCCACCTACACAAAAGGCGATAGGGTATGGCTCTCCATCCACCATCTCAATGTACACGGGTCCAAGAAACTGTTGCCCCGTTTCGTTGGTCCATATGTGATTGAGAAGGTGATCAACCGTGTTGCTGCCACCTCAGATGAAGATGCAACCCGTCTTCCATGAATCCCTTCTCCGCCCTGTCCACCCTGAGTGCGATGGTTCCTCCCCTCCTGCCCCAGTTCTGAGGGATGACCATCTTGAATACGAAGTCAGGGTGATTCTGGGATCCCGCCGTACCAGGGGACGGCTCTTCTACCTTGTTGACTGGAAGGGTTATGGCCCGGAAGAGAGATCCTGGGAGCCCTTGTCTCATGTCCGCCATGCACCCCGGTTGGTCCGCGCCTTCCATGTCCGGAATCCGCTTAGCCCTCGCCCTGCGGCCCCTGTGTGAGTCTGTGGTGCCAGATGGGGGGTCGTTTCTTGGTTGGGGGTGCTGTCAGGTTTCACGGCTCCCTTGCCTGCTGTTCCCTCTGCTTGTCGGCCACGTACGAATGCATGCGGGACGACATCCTCACTTCCGGCTTGAGCTGTAGCAGTCTAGTCGTTCTGGAGTGCAACGGAGCGTCACCAGCGCTTCCGGGGGAATCCGCTTATCAGCGGCGGCTTTTCCCCCGGCCGGCGTTTCGGATTAATGAACTTGCCTCGATGCCTGCGAGACCCATTTACTAGTGGTCTTCTCGTCCCGGAGGAAACCTTTGCCGTGAGCCGTCTACCCTGCGAGTACTCAGCTGGTCCCACGGCGCTGCCGCGCATTTCGTGTTTCGTCGGCGCACTGAAGCGCCTTGCCACTTCCCTGTGAGTACTCAGCTGGTCCAGCGGCGCTGCCACGCATTTTGAGTTTCGTCGGCAGCACTGATGCGCCTTGCCTAAAACCTTGCCATATCTACACCGTGCTGAAGCGCCTGCATGACTGTGGAATTGCGCTGAAGCGCCTTGTCACAACCTCATTGCGCTGTAGCGCCTTGCCCACACCATCACCGCGCTGAAGCGCCTGCAAACCTGGGAAGCGCGTGGAATCCTTACATCGCGCTGAAGCGCCTGCATGACTGTGGAATCGCGCTGAAGCGCCTGCAAACCTGGGAAGCGCATTTGTGATAGCTCACCGGGCAAACGCGCATTGGATACTCTGTTGTCAAGCTGGGGCCTTTTTTGTTGGAACATAGTTACTGCACTGAAGCGCCACGTACATTGTTTACCGCGCTGGGGCGCACCTTTCCTTTCTCACCGTGCTGACGCACCTTCAGATAACACTCCAGACCAGTTGCATCATCGTCAATCAGGAACTCTTGGTTACGAGGTGTAGATTGGTGCATTCTTATGTTTGCCTCATTTACTTAGCACGGAGGTGCTTCTATTCCTCAACTGGCACAAGTGCGACGAGTTGGAGGAGTCCTTATTTACAGTTGATCAATAGCGCAGGAGCGCTTGCTGACCCAGCATAAGCGAACTGGTAGCATACCCTCTTGAGGAGTCACGGAGGTGAGTGTCGTTCCACATGTGTGTATGTTGTGAATGAACCCAATCTGCTGTGCGGTAGTAATCATTTGCTTGTCTTCCTATACAGTTGGGGTTCCCTGTCCACCCACACAGAGGGAAATCCACCATTCCTCGTGACCCTGCATCTATCATATCGGCTGCCATCCCGGCTCCCATCCTTGTCCCAGTTTGTAGTACATCCAGGTGGGATGGAGTGGGGGCGTTAGCTCCTGTCGTCTCTGTCAGAATTCTCCACTTGTAACAGGTAACTTGTGGGGAACCTGACACCCAGTCGCCGAGAGTGCACCACCCGGCAATCCTGGGGGCCACAGGGGCCGGTATTTACCGGTCTTCATGTGTGGAGCAACAGTGCAGGATTGAGGACACGCCCGCAAACAGCGGCCAATTGAGGGCTAGAAACTTCCAATAGTGAATCACGCTCCATCTGTGGCAATGAACTGTTCTGACACTACAACTCCCATAATCCTGTGCACAGTCTCATCTGAGCAGCCCATGTGGGGCGGGCAATTATGGATATTTACGGAGGAGGTGTGTCCAGAACGCGCTTACTTTACCGCCGGAGCCTCTGAGGAAGGAGTCATGAGACTTTGAAACACGTCAGGCATTGACGGCGGGACAGCTGTAAAAGGGATCTGTTTTGCTGGTGGTATCCATACCTAATAAAGGCTTTCAGCATAGCACTGCTGTTTGAGTGCTTCTTACCTGGTCGGGTACCTTTGGAGCATGAATATATATATATATATCAATGATCCTTGCCTTAACTCCTTCGTACTGGCGGAAAGCAAGAGCAGACCCAGATTCGTCAATAGTGATGTTTATTTAGTTCACCACCATGTCGCCATGACGCGTTTCGTTCGGATACTCCGACCTTGCTCACAATATATATATTTTCACTGAAAAGACCATAGGTTTCAGGGACGTTATAGTTAGTTGGGCATTTCACTCGTACAAAACCAGAGAAATTCGAACGTTATAGTTAACTATAACTCGCTCCTCCGCAATGCACTGCTGATGACGTCACATATTACATCACTCATGACATGGTCAGTGACATCACTGATGACATCACTGATGAAATCTCAAATGACATCACTGATGACATCATCCAGTGAATGTGTGTTTCTGTAAAGTTTAAATATATTTTATATATGTTAATGCCAAGGTGTATTGAAGAATGAGTTGGTGTATAAGTGTGTGGGTGGAGGATTTAATAGGCGTGTGACTGACTGTATAAGTAAGTGATTAAATGTGTCTTACTGAATGCATGGGTTAGTGGCTAAACTGTGTGAATGTCTGTATCAGTCTCTCAGTTGTTGTGTAAGCTGCTGCATGGGTTGATGATTAGGTACATGATTGTCTATATGGGCTACTTATTGGTTGCATGAGTATCTCTATGGGTGCATCAGTGTTTGTGTGTGTGGGCGGTGTGTGACTTTCTACCTACATGTGTGAGTGGATAATTTACTGGGTGTATGGGTTCAATAGTGCATGTGGAAATAGCTGTATAGGTGAGTGAGTGTAAGTATCAGTGTGTTGGTGAATGAATGTATGTCTCACTGTGTGATATTTTCCAATATGCGGGAGGGGGGTAATAAGCACTACAGTTTTTATAGTTAAGATGAGTTATTTATTACTGATAAGTTTCCAATACAGGTATTTATATAGTCTCTCTTTTTCCTTCTCTCTTTTCTTCAGGGTCTTTGCCTTCAGTCCCTTTTGCTCGAAGTCCTCCTGGCCAGCGTTTTCCCTCGGAGAAAGGAAAGGCTCAGGTAAGTGTTTTCTGTTTTTACTCTTTCATATCTCATGGGCAAGGGAGTGAGGTTCACCAGTCCGAATAAAAAAAAATAGATCCCGGTGAAAATGATGATGATTCAAAGGAAGTGCAGAAGAAGTATGTGCCCAAGTGGAAGGGAACAACCCGGAAGGAGCAGCCACACGGCAAAGGCAATTCAGGAGAGAAAAAAGGAACACTAAACAAACCTTCTTCTCCCTCTTCTGCCTCACCCTAGCACCCCTCTCCTCTGTTTTCGCCTCCCTCGAGATCCCCTTCTGTTTTTCCGTTTGAATATTCTGTATTCTTCCACGCACCTGAAAGAGCCATGACCCTCCAGGGCCGTGGCAGGCCATGTCCGTTTTATCTGGACCCGGGGTGGCACCGTCATCAGGATCGCCTCGCGGGGCGTCGGATCTCTCCTTCTCCTCTGTACTCTCCTTCCTCGCTCTCGGGACCGCCGCATCTGCTGAACGGTTTTTCTCCTGTTGAACTCCCAATTCCGGCATCTTCCGTCTTTCATCTTCCCCGTCCGACCCGCGACTCCTCCTTTCTTGTACCATGTAATTTCCCACATGGGACAAAGCAGCGCTGTCCTTAAAGGGACTAGACCCGATCCACCCGTCTTCTTCCGTGCCTGAAGGAACTCCCATCGTCAGGCTCCACGCAGGCTGCAAATACAGATGGGGAGAAAGATGAGATGGAATGGGGTCAAGATAGACCGTCTCAGGCATATCGTCTTCTCTGTCAGGGGCTTCCTGACACACTGGTATATGTGTGAGTAACTACATATGTGAAAGGCAGTATATGTGAGTGTTGGAGTATATAAATGACTATATGTGAGAGTGAGTAATTGTGAGAGTGGCTGTATAAATGAGTGTGTGCTTGTGTCAGTGATTGTATAAGAGAGTAAGTATATGTTAGTATCTGTATGAATAGGTTAGATAGTGAATGTATAACTGTATAGGTGAGTAAATGGCAGTGTTATTGATTCTTTACATGACTAGCTAGGTGTGTCAATAACTCTATGGATGAGTGACGGTGTATGAGTGTTTGTATAGGTGTATCAGTACATATAATAGTGCTGTATTGATGAGTGACTGCATGTATGAGTAACTGTATGGGTGAATGAATGAATGTGTGTGTATAGCTAGGAATTAGTCAGTGGGTATAAGTAACTTCTATTGATTTGTCTATGGTTTCGAAAATGGTAGTCTGTATTTTAGAGTGGGTCTATCAAAGGTTATATTAGGATGTGAGGAGGTGCATCAGATTATCACATGGATGATGTCATCAGTGCTGTCATCAGTGATGTCATTTGAGATGTCATCAGTGATGTCACTGACCATGTCATGAGTGATTTAATATGTGAAGTCATCAGCAGTGCATTGCAGGGGCGCAAGTTATAGTTAGCTCTACTAACTATAACATTCGAATTTCTCTGGTTTTGTATGAGTGAAATGTCCAACTAACTATAACATCCCTGAAACCTATGGTTTTTCAGTGAATTTCTAAGGTTTTTTTTTTTTTTTTTTTTTAAAAACCTTTATTACAATTCCAGAGAAATACAAGTATGGGCCTACAACCAACAGGCCGGCCGCTAAAATGCAGTGTAACCCTAGGCACAGCTGAACATTCACATCGATGAAGCAACAAAAAAGGGGTCACTGGAGAGTTAATCATCGCAGTCGGCCGCAACCGCAGTCCATAAACAAACAAAAAAGGTTTCATATTTTTAGGAAACGAAAAACAACAAACACACAAGGCAGAGGAAATTAATAGCAGTAGCATGTGCCCCTCATATCGAGGGAGTAATCCAACCCGGGTAGACAGAGGGGGGGGGGGCAAGGCCGAAGAAACCAAATTCGCATGTCGCAGGAGCATACAGGAATGCGCGGGCTAGGGAGACAGAGCGGCATCTATCTCACACATCTGAGGCGGGGCGCATATACCTCCACGATAGGAGTTCCAGGGACCCCACACCTTAATCCACTTCCCAGGCTTGCCTCTCGCCACATACACCGTTTTCTCTCTGAACATACACCAGTCCATGTGTTCTTTCCACTCGGAGACCGTGGGTGGCCTCTGGGAGCCCCACAATTGTGCAATGTCACGCGTCACTACCATATAGCCCAGAGTCACCCATTGCGTCTGCGTCACATTGTAATCAGTCGGCTCCCAGACATTCAGCAAACATCTTCGTGCCTCCGGCAACAAGGCAACATGCGTGACTTCTTCTAACACCGCATGCACTCTGCACCAAAACCGAGTCACCTCCGGACACTCCCACAGGATATGGAGCAAACTCCCCAGGAGTCCACAGCCTCGCTTACACAAACCATCCACCGAATACCCCATACGCATCAGAGCAGGCCCCGTGACGTACACTCTATGGAGTATTTTAAGCTGGACGAACCGCAACCGGGCCGGGATAGCCACCTCTTTCGGGGAGGCCACCGCCGACACCCAATCCTCGTCGTCCAGTTCTAAACCGTCGGCAATCCATGTCTCCCGCAATGAAGCCAGCAAACCCATCCGATCATTAATAAGCTTCTTATAAATCAGCGAAATGGTGCTATCCGGCACATAGCCGTCCAATATCCTGTCCTCCAACGGGGAATGCTCCGGAATAGCCGCCACGTACGAAAACACGGAACACAAGGCATGATGGACCTGAGCATACCGATAGTATTCCCTATCATTCAACTGGTATTCAGTTTTCAGCATGTCGAACGTCTTAAATTTCCCTTTCGTCCAGAGATCCCCTACCGTGCCGATACCAATCGTATCCCACTTATCAAAGCCTTTTGTAGTATACAGATAACCCAAACGCTGGGACGCATACAATGGCGTAGCCCGAGTCAAACGATCCCTCCACCCCATCTCCGCATTTGCTGCATGCCACACCTGTACCGCGACCCGCGTCGGGCCCGTCAACCGCGCATCAAGGGACCCCGAGTATAGCGCTCGATTATAGTCTCCGCCCGGCAATAGCAATTTGTCCATCTCAAAGGCCGGGTTCAAAGCAGGGCCATACATCCCGTGATTGACGGCAGCCAACTGGGAGGCCCAGTAGTATCGCTTAATGTCAGGGAGGGCGACCCCCCCATCATACCACGGTAGAGTTAGTTTGGCAAGAGCAATCCGCGGCCGCCCATCCCAAAACAATCGACGCTGGAGACACTCCACCTCCCGAAAATAACGGGCCGGCACTACGTCCATGGTGTTCTGCAGGGCGTACAAAAAGCGTGGCAGCGACATCATTTTGAACAGTGCTGCCCGGCCAAGTGGCGAGAGCGGCAACCGCCGCCAACCCGCCACATCCGCCCATAGGCGCTGAAGGGGGGGGAGGAGATTCCGTTCGTAGCGGGCCACCGGGTCCAGTGTTATAAAAATTCCCAAATACGTAAATCCCGATGGCGCAATCTGGATAGGGCACCCCCGCGGAAGGGGGGGGGCCTCCCCGGAAAGAACGTATACACAGGACTTAGCCCAGTTGATGACCAATCCGGAATTGCGACCAAAGGAGCTCAAAACATCCACCAACACAATGAGCGATTTGCGCGGTGATGCAAGATACAAAAGGATATCGTCCGCGTATAGGGAGACCCGATCCTCGTATTCCGGCGTCCATCTAAGGCCACGCATCGAGGGTTCCCACCGCAACCACTCCGCAAGGGGCTCCAGACAAAGCGCAAAAAGAAGAGGCGACAGTGGACATCCCTGTCGGGTGCCCCTACCCAAAGCAAAGGGAGCCGAGACACGTCCGTTGACCACCACCTGTGCCAGTGGATTGTCATTAAGCAATTTCACCCAACCGATAAAACGCGGGCCAAAACCAAACTTCGCCAATGCTGCCCAGATGTACGGCCATTCCAAGGTATCAAACGCCATGGTAGCGTCCAAGGACGCCAAAATGGCCGGCTCACGAATGAATGGAGCGCGAGCAAGGACGCCATGCAATCGCCGCAGGTTCAAAGCGGTATTGCGATGGGGTATAAAGCCGGATTGATCCTGATGAATCAGGTCGCCCACAACCCGGATCAGACGATTGGCCAGTACCTTGGCGAGGATTTTGGGCTCCGCGTTTAACAAGGAGATGGGCCTGTAAGAAGTACACCGATCCCGCGGCTTCCCCTCCTTATGGATAACCACAATAGTAGCAAGACGTTGGTCAGGGGGGAGGGAGCCCGCCGCCTTAGCCTCAAGGAACATGTCTCGGAGATAAGGTGCAATCACATCTGGGCGCAACTTGTATAATTCGATGGGAAGTCCGTTAGGACCCATGGCCTTACCCGAGGCGATAGAGCGAATGGCCAAAGCGATCTCATCTGGCGACAGGGCCGCATCCATCAATACTTTATCCTCATCAGATAGGGAAGGCAGAGTAATGTTTCGAAGCAGCAGTCGAGAGTTTTCCTCCGAGCGCTCTGAGACCGGAGAGTAGACCCCGTGAAAATACTCCGCGAAGCAATCAACTATATCACCGGGGTCCGTCACACACACACCGTCCACCCTCTCAACCTCCGGTACCACTCGACTCGCTCTCTCCTTCTTATCCAACCAAGCAATCAACTTCCCGGCCTTATCACCCATATCATACAAACGCCCCTGTTGCTCCCTGCTCATACTCCTAGCAGATTCAGTAACCAGCGCCTTATAGTCGGCCTGCTTAAGCTCCAACACATGCAATCTATCATCCGTAACACCTTGCTCCAAATCACTCTCCAACTCAGTGATCTCATCTTCTAGCCGAACAACCTCCTGCGCAGCGCATTTTTTGGTGTAGGAAATAAGAGATAGGGCCTGGCCCCGGAGCACCGTCTTAAAGGCCTCCCAAAGGGAGATGGCGGAAGACACCGACCCCACGTTGTCATTAAAGTAGTGTTCCAGAGACTTAACCAGGTCTGCACAAATCATGGGGTTTCGTAGGTACCAGGGGTTGATCGGCGCCACCCTCCCCTCCGCCCCCAGGGCGATATCTAGGTGTAACAAGAGGGGGGAGTGATCTGATATACCGCGTGCCAAATGTCGCACCTCCCCGATCATCCCAGCTTGGGCCGCAGGCACTAGCATATAGTCAAGCCTCGAAAGACTACCATGGGCCCCGGAATGGAAGGTATACTGCGCCTGTCCAGGGTGTTTCAACCGCCAGCAATCTACCAGTCCCAGGGTATCCAGAAAGCCTCCCAGCCAGTTCTGGGCCCGAGGGAGGTCCCTAGGGGGGTATCGATCCTCAACTCCGGAAACCACAGCGTTAAAGTCCCCCCCCAGGACCAGCACCCCCCCCGGAAGCCCAAGCAGCAGGCGTCCCAAATCGGCATAGGTGGCCGTCTGCAGGCCCGGCGGCACATAGACCGTGACCAGCGTAATCAACCTACCCTCCCACCTCCCCACCAGCGCAGTGTAGCGCCCTCTGTCATCGTGGAGCACCTCATCCACCACCAACGGGAGAGAGGTCCTGACTAAAATGCCCACTCCCCTCGAGCCAGAGGTGAAACCAGAATGGGCCAGAAGGCGATACCCTCGTCTGTTCATGGCATGGAAAGAGTTCCCTATGAGGTGCGTTTCCTGCAGGAACACAATGTCAGGTGAAATACGTTTCAAGAACTGCAGGACTACCCCCCGCTTTATCCTGTCCCCCATCCCATTCACATTCCAGGAAAGAAGTTTCAGCCCCCTACCCCCCATCCCTCCCAACACAAAACATCCCTCTCCCGGGGAGCACAATCATAGTAGCACAACATGAAATATTACCCCGCCTTGTGAAACAAACAAACAACCCCCAACCCCACCCCATCAACCCCAACAAAACTCCCCCCTCCCTGCACCCCTGCGTGAGCCCGAACAGCCCCCCCAAGCTGCAGTGTGCCTGTCGCCCCAATATAAAATTCACTACAAAAAGGACAAAAAAAGAACCCCCAGAAGGAGGAAAGGGCCCCAGCAAGCCCCACGCAACCTCCAAACACCACGGGGCAAAGTGTCACAAACTGGAGTCCAGTGCAGCCACAGGTGCAAAACGTTACCAGTGCAGTCCAGCGCCAAAATCACTGTTCCATTCCTACTCCGTCAGACCCTCTCCGCTCTCCGTCATCCGACCCTCCGGCTCCTGACTCTTGGGCAGGGCATCCAGCCACTCTCCCACCGCCTCCGGCCGGTCGAAGAAGTGTGAGCGACCATCTAGCTCGACCCGCAGCCTAGCCGGGAATAGCATCGCATACTTGAAGTCCATGTCTCTCAAGCGCCGTTTGATGGCCGAGAAACCCATCCGTTGCTTTTGAACCGCTTGCGTAAAGTCTGGGTAAAAGCTAACATTAGAGTTCTCAAATCGTAATGGCCCAGCCACCCTCGACGCCTGCAGGATAGCGTCTCTATCCCGAAAATTAAAAAGTCGGGCAATGATCGGCCGCGGGGGGGCCCCCACCTTAGGCGCACCCCCTGGAACCCTGTGGGCCCGTTCAACAGCGAAGAACTTGCTCAGCCCTTTGGGTGCTAGATGAGTCACCACTAGATCCTCCACAAAGAGATCCACAGCAGACTCCTTCGATCGTTCGGGCACGCCGATAATGCGGACGTTGTTCCGCCTGGCCCTGCCTTCAGAGTCCTCGAGGCGACGCTCAGTCAGGTCACTAGTGAGCTGTAGCCTCCGCACCGTCGTCTGCAAAGCGGCCACATCTACCGTTAGGCTCGACGACGCTTGGGCCAACGAGTCGACCCGGTCATTGGTTTTCGACAGGTCCGCTCTGACCAAGGTGACATCAATCAGCACCGAGTCCAATTTGTTGGCCAGAGTATCCAGTTGTTGGTTCACAGTCACCTTCATCTCCTCAATGGCCCCCATGACATCCAGCAGAGTCAATTCGGGTGATGCGCCCGAGGCCTCCTTGGGCGGCTCAGGCGATTTACGTGATCCACTAGGGGATCCCTTTGGCTGCGCATAGCGGTCCATATTGTTGGCCTGGGAATAGGCTCCCCTCCGGGTAGATTTGAGTTTCAGTTTGTCACCATCCACTCTTGTCGTCATCGTCAGCGATCAGTAAGGTCAGCACCCTCCAGCACCCGGAGGAAGGCTAGGAGATCCGGGCCGCTAGCTGAAGTAGGCCCGTTTACAGGTCAAGACTAGGCTTTGCACTCCGTACTCAGCGCAGCTCTCCCAATATCTCCTCATCAGTGTCAGTAGACCAACTCGAAACCGAAAGTGAAAGTGCGGGGTCCGGGGCAGGCCCAGCCTGGCATGCAGCTGTTGTTCACTTCGCAGCCGGGCACCTCACCAACCCGAGTCCGGGACCAAGGCCGGAGAAGGCCGCAAACTTCAGATCGCCAAAAAAACGGTTCCCGGGGTCCAATTTCGATTCGGAAAACGAGTGGTACCTTAGCGCAAGATCATAAACAAAAGCCCGTCGAGAAAATCAGGATTATGACAGGATAGACGTGGGAGGTTGCGGAGGCCCTCGGGAGCCACAAGCCTACGCGGCCATCTTGGTTGCGCGCTAGGCTCCTCCCCTCTAAGGTTTTTTAAATGCTAATTTCTAATTATAATGTTCATTAAACCTATAGTTTTTTCAGTGATTTTAAATTATCGTTCCATACTCAACGTTCTGAAAACAGCCGATATCGCCAGTTTTCCAGCAATAGCTTCCGCAAAAAAACAAATCACCACAAATGAGAGCAACAACTAATGCTAATAATATGCAGAGTAGGCATTCCTGTGCAAAAATACCACGAAATCACCACTTCCTGATTTTTTTAACGATCAGCCAAATCTGCGGTGCGATCCAAAAACAGGAGATAAGCTGCGTTAGCAATAGGAATGTAACATCTGCCTTTTACTGGTGTAAAGTAGGACGACTACCTACAGTGTGACAGGGAGCCCAGCCCAGAATCACATCTGAAGACCAACACATGTCATAGAGCTACTGATCATGCACCTCCGACACCCAAGAAGGCCACAAAACCCACTGCCACCACCCTCAGGACCTCCTCCCCGGACCATCCCCCCCCACTACCACCGAGGCAGCGCACAACAGGACAGCGGACGTTCCAAAAACGGCATGGCCCCTCAGCCACACAATAGCTGAATGTTGCGAGATGTGGCAACCAAACATGTGTGAAGGATGCAAGTCACCCACCAATAATAATGCACACAATACCAAGTGTAGCGGTGATGTGCTGGACAGACCTCACTATGCAGAGCACAAACATCTCCATGTGTACATATACTGCTGGTGCTTGTAGTGTTGTGGACAGTGGACGCAACCATGTTACCTCAGGCAGTGGGGAAGATCTCGTTCATGTACCTGTGCCGTCGTCCCCTGTAAGCGGAAGCGCAGTGGGCTGGTCCAACGTACGCCACTCCAGCGTAGAAGTGTGAATAAATAGGCCGGGGCTCTGGGCGTGGTTCACTTGTGTGAAGGCCAACACGTCTGCCAGAGCGGCAGCCCTCACCCTGCCACGTGGCTGCCGCCAGGACAGTGGGCCTCCTCGACACAGGCCCCCTGCGAACACAGCGGCACAACACCGCAGAGTTATGTCTGTACAGACTACTGCCTTCGATCTACACTGCGGACAGCAGGGCTCACAATTCAGATGGAGTCGCGATTGCAGATGACGCAGTCCAGTAGGCAAGACACATTGCACCCAGTGCGGCCCGCCCAGACCATGCATCATCGCAGGCTGCATACACGCTGAGTGCCAGAGGTACCACTAACTCAGTGCACCACAAGTCAACACCACGTGGCCTTATTAAGGCAGAATTCATTAGACAAAAGACATTGCTACCAGTGCGGCCCGTCCGGACCACGCATCCAGGCTGCGCACACGCTGAGTGCTTCAGGTGCCACTAACTCAGTGCACTGTAATTCACCGCCACGTGGCCTTACTGAGGCAGAATTCATTAGACAAAAGACATTGCTACCAGTGCGGCCCGCCCAGACCACGCATCATCGCAGGGTGCGCACACGCTGGTTGCTTCAGGTGCCACTAACTCACTGCACCATAAGTCATCGCCACGTACCCTTATTAAGGCAGAATTCATTAGACAAAAGAAATTGCTACCAGTGCGGCCCGCCCGGACCACACATCATCGCAGGCTCCGCACACGCTGAATGCTTCTGATGCCACTAACTGTGCAGCTCAACTCAATGCCACGTGGCTGTGGGCCCTTGCTGACCACTGCCTCTGGCCTACACTGCAGTCAGCAGGGCTCACAATTAAAAT
Organism: Triturus cristatus; assembly: GCF_964204655.1. Lineage (NCBI taxonomy): Eukaryota > Metazoa > Chordata > Amphibia > Caudata > Salamandridae > Triturus > Triturus cristatus. The sequence goes on along the minus strand of NC_140586.1, from coordinate 294,726,583 downwards.
TGAGTCTTGATTCTTTAAAACAGAGTCCAGTAGGCAACTAACTACAACATCCCTAAAACCTACATAATATCCTTTTAGTATCCTTGCTTCAAGAACTTTTTTGATATCAATTATAGCTTTAGTACAATGACCAAATTCATCTTGCAAGTCCAAAGGAACACTGAATGGCAGTCTACACTGCGGATAGCAGAGCTCACAGTTCGAATTCAGTTTGGATTTATTTATTGCAGTGTAAACTGTACTCTATGTCGTTGGATTTTCTCAAGAGGAAGTCACAAAATGCATTCCTCGATGTCTGTGCTGACTACTGCCTTCGATCTACACTGCAGACAGCAGGGCTCACAATTCAGATGGAGTCACAATTGCAGATGACGCAGTCCAGTAGGCAAGAGACATTGCTCCCAGTGCGGTCCGCCCACACCACGCATCATCGGTGGCAACGCAAACGCTGAGCGCCACACCTGTCACTAACTCTATAGAGCTCAAGTCAATGCCATGTGGCTGTGGGCCCTTCCTGACCACTGCCTCAGGTCCACACTGCGGTCAGCAGGGCTCACAATTCAAGATTAGTACCGATGCAAATTGTGGAAGAGACTATAATCGGTTAAGAAAACCAAATACTCCCAATCTGTGCAGCTCAAATGAACGTCACATGGCTGTGGCCCTTTGCTGACTGCTGCCCCCGGCCTACACTGTGCTCAGCAGGGCTCACAATTCAAATTCAGTCTTCATTAATTAATTTCACAGTCCAGTCGGCAACTAACTATAACGTCCCTGCAACCTACATATTTCGACAGTGTATTCCATAAATGTTTCATCTTTTGTTCTTTACGCCTACACTGCGGTCAGCAGAGCTCACAATTTGAATTCAGTCTTGATTTATTAATTACAGACAGAATTGTTCTCTATGTCCTCGGATTTTGTCAAGAGGAAGTGGCAAAAAGCATTCCTTGATATCTGTGCTGACAACTGCCTTCGATCTACACTACGGATAGCAGGGCTCACAATTCACATCGAGTCGCGACTGCAGATGACGCAGTCCAGTAGGCAACAGACATTTCTACCAGTGCGGCCCTCCCGGACCACGCATCATCGCTGCCTGTGCATATGCTGAATGCTTCTGAATCCCCTATATAAGTCACCACAACTCATGGACCCTTTATAATACAATCTTTTGTGTATAATTTCAGATCTGCTGCCCCTACCTCTGTGTATCACAAGTCATGGACCCTTCACAAAAGAATCTTTTGTGTATTATTTCACATCTGGTGCCCCTACCTTTAGTGCAGCACAAATCATTGACCCTTTATGATTGAATCTCTGTGTGTGATCCGATGATTACTGTTGTACTGGTTGCCAGCACTAACCATTCCCTGAGGGCTGGCTTACACTCACCCCACACGCACCCAGCACAGACGTCACTGGGCATGTGACCCTGGTAATAAAAAAAGGGGCGAGCGCACGTGCCCGTATCCAGTTCCACTATCTATCTAACTGTGTCTGTGTGTTCATTATGTATGCATGATGCTGCCCCTGGGCCCTACCACATTACATTGTGCTGTGGACAGCGTATGCAACCATGTTACCTCTGGCAGTGTGGAAAACCGGTTATTTAACTTTGTCTCGGTCATTGTATAAGTACGTAGGTAGAGACTTGATCTTTAGAGTACTGCAAGGAGAGTGTATAGTGAATTTATAAGTGCTTGGGGATTGGCGGAGTGATTGTATAAGTACATATGTTGGCGCAGCTGAACCCCGAACACAAGCTTGGCTCTAATTGGCTGCCCTCCATGTGCCAAAAACTGAAACTTGAACTTTGCATGGCCCTGTATTGCTACAGCTGCAACACACCACTGAATGTGCAATAAACATTCATATCCACACAGATGTGTCATGTCCACCATCTTTCATGTGTGGAACTATGGATGAATGTAGGGTCAGTGATTCCCCGTACCTTCCATGTTGGCCATGTTGTGGGACTTGGCTCACAGAGTGACACATTGGCGCTTGCGACCCGGGTGACGTCAGCACTACAACAGGGACACCCGTATCAGTTAATTCCTTTTACTGCCCAGGACAGAGCCATGCCCTTAGCTCCGGAGTCATTCTTTTCAGCCTCATGCAGGACTAGCATACGCCAGGCCTGCTCACTCCGCTTACGCTTACAGGGAATAACAACAATGCTACATGGCCCAGATTGTCATTGCAGTGATCTGCTGGTCACAGCCTAGTTGTCAGTACGCCACAGCCAATCCCTCACGGTTGGTATACACCCACACCACACCCATCCAGCACAGGCATCACAGGACATGTGACCCTGCCAATAAAAAAGACCGGGCGCACGTGCTCTACTCCATTTTAGAGTTGCTCACACCGGCATGGAACGGTGACTTTCAGTCCACTGAGGTACGTGTATCGTAACTGCTGAGCGGGTGTGCAGCCAGGGGTGATGGCCCATCCCAGCGGTCTGGACAGCTCAGGCTTTGTGTGCCCTGATGGACCGCAGTGTAGGCCTGAGCCATCAGACAGCACAGGCCTACCGCCACGTGGCGTCGCCTGGCTGGTCACAGAGTTAGTGGCACAGCAAGGGCTGAGCGGGTGGGCAGCCTGCGATGAAAAGCCGGGTGCACTTGTATGTCGTCTGCCATGGCAAAATCAAGACCCAGCACCAAATGTGAGACCTGGTGGCCTGCGGAGCGGGGCTGCATGATATGCAGGGTGCCCTGTCCGGGGGCCCCGGGCTTGGGGCTTGCAGCGGCACGTGGTAGGCCCTCTTTTCTACACGCAGGTTGTGAAAGATGAGCAGAGAGGCTTGTTTGCGCAGCAGCGGGCAGTCACCACCGGGCAGTGGGAGTGGATGTGGTGCAGCAGCCTGGGTGCGCAGCGGCGGGTAGTCACCTCTGGGCAGTGGGAGTGGATGTGGTGCAGCACCCTGGGTGCGCAGCAGTGGGCAGACACCTCTGGGCAGTGAAAGTGGATGGGGTGCAGCAGCCTGGATGCACAAAGGCGGGACAGCGATTTAGGCGTGCGCAGTCATATGTACTCTGCCATTACTGATTCTGTACTATGTTTCAGATGAGTGAGCTTGATGGCTCCACTATGTCCCGGCACGTGGTTGGAGACACACTGGTGGCGGAAAGGTGAGCTGTGAGAGTTTTGTCCACAGTGTGTGCACTCACTGTCCCTCTCCATCTCTTCCTTTCTCTCCCTCACACTCTTTCTCTCACTCTTCCTCTCTCTCACACTGTTTCTCTCTTTCTCTCTCTCTTCCTTTCCCTCTTTGTCTTTCTCTCTCTCTCTCTTCCTCTGTTTCTCTCTTCCTCTTTCTCACACTGTTTCTTTCTTTATCTCACTGGTTCTCTCTTTCTCTCTCTCTTCCTCTCTCTCACCGTTTCTCTCTCTTCCTCTCTCTCTCACTCTTTCTCTTTTTCTCTGTCTTCCTCTCACTCTTTCTCTCTCTCTCTCTCTCTCTCTCTCTCCTTTGATGGACGCATGACGCACAATCTTATCTTGCTTTTGTCTAGCAGGCTGTGATTCACAGATTGACGACCCCCCCACACGGACCTCCCGCCACGAGGCGATGACTTCAGTTCCACTGAGTTAGTGGCACCAGAGCTGAACGCGTGTGCAGCCTGCGATGATGCGTGGCCATCCTGGCAATCAACACCCACTCTGAGTTGTGAGCTCGGCTTGATCGTGTGTACGCAACGGCTGAGGAGGTTGCTTCGGCACGTGGTGGACCCTCTTACACACATGCAGGTGCAGGAAGGTGAGCAGAGAGACTTGTTTCCGCAGCAGCGGACAGTCACCTCTGGGCGGTGGGAGTGGATGGTGTGCAGCAGCCTGGGTGCACAAGAGCGGGCAGACACCTCCGAGCAGTGGGAGTGGATGGGGTGCAGCAGCCTGGGTGCACAGGAGCGGGCAGACACCTCTAGGCAGTGGGACTAGATGGGGTGCAGCAGCCTGGGTGCGCAGGAACAGGCAGTCACCTCCGGTCACTGAGAGTGGATGGGGTGCAGCAACCTGGGTGCACAGCAGTGGGCAAACACCTCTGGCCAGTGGGAGTGGATGGGGTACAGCAGCCTGGGTACGCAGAGGCGGGCAGACACCTCTAAAGGCGGCAGAAGTCGATGGGGTGCAGCAGCCTGAGTGCGCAGGGCGGACAGACACCTCTGGGCGGCGGGAGTCGATGGGGTGCAGCGGCCTGGGTGCGCAGGGGCGAAACAGAGAATTACACATGTGCAGTTGTATGTACTCTGCCATTACTGATTCTATACTATGTTTCAGATGACTAAACTTGAGGGCTGCACTATGTCCCCGCACGTGGTTGGAGACACCCCGGTGGCAGAAAGGTGAGCTGTGAGGATTTTCTCCAGTGTCAACACTCATTCTCCCTCTCCATCTCTTCCTTTCTGTCACTCACACTCTTTCTCTCTCACTCTCTATCTCTTCCTTTCTCTCTCTCACACTCTTTCTCTGTCTCTTCCTCTCTCTCTCTCATTCTTTCTTTCTCTCTCTCTTCCTCTCTGTCTCACTCTTTCTCTCTCTCTTCCTCTCTCACACTGTTTCTCTCTTTCTCTCTCTCTTCCTTATATCTCACTCTTTCTCTCTCTCTTCCTCTCTCTCTCACTCTTTTTCTCTTTCTCGGTCTTCCTCTCTCTCTCTCACTCTCTCTCTCTCTCTCTTTCTCTTCCTCTCTCTCTTCCTCTCTCTCTCCTTTGAGGCTGTGATTCACAAATTGTCGAGGGATGACACGCCATGCCTGTACCTACTTTTATTTTGTTGTTTTGTTTAAATAAAATGTTTTATATGTAAATCCATAGATGACTGAGATTCTTATTTGTCCAACCTCTCATGCATCTTCTTTATTATAATTGTGCGACATCAGCCAATTTGTTACGTTCCAGATTTCCTAAGGTTGCTGTCACATTTGTTTGTGGGGGGTGGGGTTGAGGGGTGATGGCGGACAAGGGGCTTGTGGCGGGGGGTGGCGGAGCAGTGTTGGGAGTCCGAGCTGCATGATCGTTGGCTCCATTGCATCTGTTGTCATTCAGGTGTGGCCCTGGGCTGGGCTCCCTTTCATGTTGCAGGTTGTAGTCCGACTTTACACCAGCTCAGAGCAGATGTAAACTTCCTGCTACTAACACACCTTATCGCCTGTTTTGTACTCTCTTCAACGATCTTGCTGGTGGTTGAAAAACTTGTGAAGTGATGTGTTCGCTGCTTTTTGCACAGGAACGCCTACTCTACATCTCATTAGCAATATTTGCCGGGGTCATCCGTGATGATGCTTTTTGAGGCTGATATCGCTGGTAAACTGGTGATATTGGCTGTTTGCACCAGCTTGTGAACGGTGCGTTAAATTTATCACCATTTTGGTTGCGATAAAGTGCCGTTAACTCGGCGATGTGTCCTTCAGAATATACCCCTCGGTGTTTGAAAGACTTAAGAAGTACTCGAGTGCCGCGCTGAGAGCCGCTTTCACATGGGGGGCCGCGCTGAGAGCCGCGACTCCATAAAAAATAAAAAAACAACCAAAAAAGTCCAGTTTCACTAATTTACATTTGCCTCGGAGACCCCATCCCCCGAAGCATGCCGACATGTTCATTATTTAAAAAAACAAAAACAAACGAGAAGAACGCGTCAGCTCCCTTCCCGTGGCCAATTCCAGCCCGAGGACCCCATCCCCCGGGGCCTGGCCTCACCGTTGGGGACCGTGGGGGGGAGCCCCAATGCCCCCATGGTCCCGCCGGCTCCCTGCATCCGGCGGGAGCCGGCATTGCTTTTCCACACTGGGAGCTGCTGACATGCAGCTCCCCGTGTGGAAAAGTAATCAGCTTTGGATTTTGGAAGCGAGAGCAGGTTCTCTCGCTTCCAAAATCCAAAGCAAGTTTGCTATGACAGGGCGGGAGCGGCGCGGCTCCCGCCCTGTCATAGCAAACAGCAGTGTCCCGGGGGTGGGCACCCCGGGACACTGCATGAGTCAACCCTGGGGGGTGGCGGTCCCCAGGGCCATCACGGGCTCCAGGAGGAGGGCCGTGTGCCCCCCCCTCCCAACATAAGTGAAGTCCCGGGGAGGTGGTGGTATCCGGGGCTGCGGGGGCCCCAGCGGGTCCCCGCTATTATTTTATAAGAAATGACCCCTGCCCTTCATTGTTCTTAAACAATTTCGGCAGAATTCGCGACCCCATCGCGTATTGCGCCGATTTCTTTTTTAAAAAAAAGCTTTTTTGGGCCCTGGGGGTCATTCTGGGACCCCCTGAGCAGGCATAGGGGGTCAGGGTGTTTCTACCCTGCCTCCTTCTCTTGTTTTATATCTTTGTTTCTCTGTTTTCTGGTGACTCGCTTCTACCGAGTCACAAGTTGGCTGCCAACACTTCCTGGTTTGGAGTGTTGACAGCCAATTAGAATGAAGCTCATGGTCGTGGCAGCCAATTAGAATGAAGCTCCGCTGCCCTAGATATCGAAACTGTTATTTTTTTAATTACTCAGCAACTACTGAACGGATTTACACCATTTTAAAAAAAGGTCGCTTTCTGAACCAAGCACTACCTTTTTGCCAAATTTGGGGTAATTCCGTTCAGCAGTTTCGGCTGTAGCCTTGCCCAAAGTTTCCTATGGGAAATTGATTTTTTGACTTTTATTTTTTGAATTTCTCAAAAACTACTGAACGGATTTACACCATTAAAAAAAGGTTGCATTCTGAACCAAGCTCTACCTTTTTGCCAAATTTGGGGACCCCCTTTTTTCTCAGCCCCCGCTTGACAAATCACCCCCAAACTTTCAGGATAGGAGCTGACCTGGATAGACGTTTTTTGGGCAGAATTTCGTGAAGATTCGTCAAATGACGCCAAAGTTATTAGCAAATCAAAAAATGCATTTCCTAGGGAAACTAGGTTCTAACTATAACTACCTATATATAATATAAATATATAAACATATATATATATATATATATATATATATATATATATATATATATATATATATATATATATGCCTTCACCTGCGTTCTTGTTTGCCGCCGAACTCCCAATCGAAGGGAGCATCATCCTTACGGATCCAACAAGAAAGGAAGCGTGTACGTATCCGATAGTCCTTCAACAACAATGGATGACAACGCTCTGTGTGGTTTCGCCCCAAAAATTTATGTCACCGATAACGTGGCGCCATTACAGCTAATCTTTTAACTGTTTCAGTTGTGACATGAAAAGCTCAAACAGTGAAAACCGACTGGTAGTTCTAATTTCGTTCACTTCTTTTTTTTTCCTTACAATATTAAAATTCTTTGACACACAATTACCAAATAATTTTCTCTCAATCGCCTCCAAATTAAATCACTACTAGATAAATCACTACTACATGATTAAACAGATTGTTTGATTATACATTCCATTTCATTCTCGTAGTACTACCTTCCCGTAATGTATGCACTGACAACTTTTGCACTGAACTTTTACAGTAGTCTTTAGCAATGCATTACAGAATGAAACCAATTACTACCATAAAACCATAGTGGGTGTTTCAATTGCCTTCTAGTGTCAATGCTTTTGTGTAATTAAGCCCAAGGAATGGGATTTAAAGAGCGCTGCTAATCACCGGCAAGAGCACCCAGGTGCTGGGGATTTCTGCTGCTGGGTGGAATCAGTTTACCAACCAGGTCTTCAGATCCTTCCTGAATTCTTGCAGTGATGGGAAGGTCTGGAGTTGGAGGGGGAGACAGTTTGAGGTCTTGGTGGCAAGCTTGGAAAAAAAGGAGCATCTCCACTCTTGCTATGGCTGATATTTGGGTCTGGGCGAGGGAGAATGAGCGCAGGTGAGTGGAGAGCTGGTGGAAGTTCACCCGGTGGTTGATGTAGGCTGGTCCCTGATTGTGCAGGGCCTTGGAGGCATGGGTGAACATCTTGAATTGGCACCTCATGTGGGTGGAGAGCCAGTGGAGTTTCCTGAGGTGTGGTCTGATGTGGATCCTTCTGGGGAGATCAAGGACGAGTCTGGTGGCTGAGTTCTATACGGTCTGTAGTCTCTTGAGTAGGTTTGAGCTGATTCCTACATAGAGTGTGTTCCCGTAGTCCAGGCAGCTGGTAAGGAGGGTCTGGGTGACAGTGCATCTGGTGCTCTCAGGAAGCCACTTGAAGATTTTCTGGAGCATGCAGAGAGTGAGGAAGCAGACTGAGGATATTGCGTTCATTTGCTTTTTCATGTGTCATGCACAATTGGAAGTTGGCCTTGGTGGTGGAGGGGTCTGGGGCTAGAGAGAGGATGAGCTGGGTGTCATCTGCATATGATGTGATGTTCAGTCCGTGGCTTCTAACAAAGCTTGCCAAAGGGGTCATGTAGTTGCTGCAAAAGTACGGCCAAGGGAGGACCCTTGTGGGATGCCTGCAGATGATGTTGTTGCGATCCTGAGGTGTACGGTGGAAGGCAGACGTTCTGGATTCTTGTGGTGAGGAAGGATGTGATCCACTTGAGGGCATCCTCTTGAATCCCGTTCAGGATCTGTATTAACCAAAGTGCCCCGGGGGAGCAAGGGGCGCTTGCCCCAGCTTTCCACGCCCCCAGGGCAGTTTGGAATTACAGAAGAGGCGGCAGACTCTTGTGAGGCCCCTTCTGTAATACCGATAGTGCTGGCTTACATAAAGCACCAGCGCTATCTTCAGGGGGCGTTCTCTCATTTGCATGAGGGCATGCCCCATGCAAATGAGAGAATCCCTTTGTGTCTGTGCCTGCGCTGTATCACAGATGCGGGCTCAGAGGCAAAGAAGCTCTTAGGAGGTGCACTGACAGTGCACCACCTAAAAGGTGGCGTACCGTCACTGCTCCCCCTAGGAGCAGCCCTCTGGAGTAGAGAAACGGGATCATATGGACCCCTCCAGATATTCCCTTGCATGCGGATGCAGTCACTGACGGCACCCACCTGGGTGCTCCTGAGTGGATGGAGCTCATGAGTGTAGAGGTGGTCTATGCCGAGAGTTGGTCCAACCTTGGGGGGTTGGGGTCAAAGTGTTTGTAGATGATGGATATTTTGTTATGAAATAAGTCTGCAAGGGTGCTGCAGAGATCTTGGGAAGGGTGACAATGTTTTCAATATATTGTAATTGTATTTATATAGCACTTACTACCCCTGATGAGGTGTTGAAGCACATGTCGGCGAGTAGCACGCTACTCCAGAACCCAAAAAGGATTAGTGGTGGATTAGTATAGTGAAATATATATATATATTACCTACTGGCGGTTGCCAGTAGGTAGTTATAGTTAGGACCTTGTTTCTATTCAAAAAGCGTCTTTTCTTTTGCCAATATCTTTGGGGCAGTTTGACGAATCTTCGCGAACTTTTCCAAACTAATGGTTCACTCAGGTCAGCTCCTGTCTTGAAAGTTTCAGGGTGATTCGTCAAGTGGGGGCCGAGAAAAAAGGGGGGTCCCAAAACACAGGCTACAGCTTGAACTGCTTAACGGAATTACACCAAATTTGGCATAAATTTAGCTCTTGGTTCAGAAAGCGACCTTTTTAAAATGGTGTAAATCCGTTCAGTAGTTCCTGAGGAATTCAAAAAAGAAAAATGTATATATCTGAGCACCGAGGAGGGTTCGCGAACCCTCCCAAGAACAAGCCAAATTCTGATTGGCTGCCAGTACGCCAAACCAGAAATTGTTAGCAGCCATCTTGTGACTCGGCAACCGAGTCACAAGAAAACAGTAGAAAAAACATTAAAAACAAGAAAAGGGGACAGGGTAGAAACACCCTGATCCCCTAGGCTTGCTCAGGGGGTACCACAAGGACCCGCATGGCCAAAAAAAGCATTTTTATTAATCGTCCGAATTCGCGCTGGGTGCGCGAATCCAGCCGAGAAAATAAATAAACAAGTGCAGCACGGGCTTCTGCGCTTCATTTTAATGAGCTCCCAGTTGGGCCAGGTCCCGGGGGCAATATGTAAATATATGCGAGGCCTGCGCAGCCCCAGGGACCACTACCTCTCCAGGCCTTTATTCAATTATGCGTGGGGACACGCGTCTACCCCGCAACCCCGGGGACCACCACCTCCCCAGGGCTTTGTTAAATTGTGGGTGGGGGGCCTCATGGGCCCCCCCAAGCCCCAGGGACCACCACCTCCCCGGGGCTTTGAATATTTATTTGTGGTGGGCCTTGCAGGCCCCCCTAAACCCTGGGGTCCAGCACCTTCCCAGTGCTTTGATTAACAATTTGTGGGGGGCCTCGGCTGCCCCCCCAAGCCCCGGGAAGGCCACCTCCCTGGGTTTTTGTTAAATTGTGGGTGACCCAGGTACCGCCACCTCCCCGGGACTTTGATTAATTATTTGTAGGGGGCCTCGTGGGCCCCCCAAGCCCCAGGAACTACCACCTCACTGGGGCTTCAGACATGATGGGAGGGGGGCCGCGTGCCCCCCCTCCTGGAGCCCTTGATGGCCCTGGGAACCACCATCCCCCAGGGCCGGCTCCTGCAATGTCCCGGGGTGCCCACCCCCAGGACATTCCCATTTGCTATGGCAGGCCGGGAGCACGGCTCCCGCCCTGCCATAGTAAACACTGCTTTGTTTCTTGGAAGCGAGAGCAGGACATCTGCTCTCGCTTCCAAGAAGCAAAGTAGAACTGGCAAGGGGAGCTGCATGTTAGCAGCTCCCTTTGCCCAAAAGCAATGCCGGTTCACACAGAGGCAGGGACCGCGGGGGCATTGGGGCTCCCCCGCGGTCATCATCAAGGAGGCCCGGGGATGGGGTCCCCGGGCCATTATTGGCCTCAGGAGGGGGCCACGCGGTCACCCTCCTTATTTTAAAAAAAATGCTGGCAGGCCCCAGGGGATGGGGTCCCTGGGGTGAATACCGAATTATGGAAGTGGGGCGTTTTTATTTTTTCTTTAGAGTTTGGATTTGCGATTCCAACGTGGCTCTCAGCACGGCCCCCACCCACTGTGTATTGCGATGGGTTCGCGACTCCAAGCAAAATTTTTAAAAAGAGTATATATTTTTGAAAAAGTAAGATTATATGTTGAGTTATAGGGTGGCTCTAAAAAGAGCCCTTGTTTTTATTTTGACTTTGTTGAAGCTACATGTAAGTGTGGACACACAGCTTAAGGTTGTTGAGGAAGACTCTGTTCCCTTGATCTATGAGGTGCACTCCATCACTTCTGTAGATGTCGTCCATATCAAAACATAGATTGTTGTTGTAGATGGACCCCATTCTATGATCACTGAGGTATGCAGAAACAGCTTTATTGACATTCTTTCTAGCTTTCTCAATCTGTGGACAGAATTGATTTGACCACTTCCATTTCTGTCTTTGGCATATATTAGAGTATACAAAGACAGTTGGAGGTAAAATCAACATCAATTGTGCAAAGGTGTCCTTCATTATCATTTCCAGTCCTACCCCAGTCAATGTGCCTAGGTCATTGCCACCACAGTGCACAATCATGAGGTTAGGGGGTTGGAGATGCAAACAAGTTTTAACCAAATGCATCAATTGGTACGACTTTAATACTCTCTGTGCTATCCATTTAATATCCACATTTTGCAAAGCTAGGTCTTTCTCAATACCTCTGCGTTCAGCATACCTTTTGAACCAGAAAACATAGCTGTGCCCAACAATCCATACTGTAAGCATCTTGAAGGGATGTCTGAAAGTAATGAAAAGAAGTCTGTAGCTGAGGTACTCAGTTGGTAGAATGAGAGGTATCTATAATGGTGGACAAGGTGCTGTTTTTAAAAAAGTAGATAATTGATTGGATGTTTATGAACATTGTACACTCAAAAATAGGGTGCATGTTACTTTCTTTAAAAAGCATGTTTCTTATTGGTTTGTGATTTTTTTTTTGAAAGGTAGAGTAGATGTGATAAGGTCATATTCTGCAAACGCCAACCACACCTGCTGTTTGCATTTGTAAACTTGTGTGCTGAACTTGAGGATATGGTGAACTTTTGACCTGTTAGTTCACTTCAATGTTCCATGAACTGTTTCTATGGAAACTGGCATTAGGCAGAAGGGGGAAGGGTTGAATGTTATCTGTGGTTTTAAAATGTGAATTTGTAATTCATATATAAGTGATATGTTATTAAAGTAAGATTTCCCAAGTCAGTACTATCTTTAGAAGGAGTGTGTTCTTAAAAAATAGTGGTATTTTGATTTGTTATATATTTTTGGACTACCGTATGGATTCGCGGCTCCATTGCGTTGGTGCACGGTGGAATCGCGTCACCAAAATATTCCAGAACCAGTTTTGGCAGTTTTAGGAGTCCGTTGGTAAGGGTTAATATGTCTAACCAACAGAAGTGTGTTTTTCAATTTAAAATTATGTAGGAAGCAATGTGATTTGTTACTTACATTTATGTGTGTGGAGAAAGAGAGGGAAAGTTTGCCATTACTGGTTTTACCTTGTTGAGAGAGGTGCATCACATTGATTGTGTGCATAAGAAAATCTTTTATGAGTTTCTGATATTTCATATTCTACAATTTAATTTGGAAGGTGAGTTATATATTTGTGAGGTGTAGCTTTATTTTTAAACTTTATAAATTATCGAAGAACTATGATGTTTGAAATATGTTATGAAATGTAGAGATGTGTATTGTAGTTTGTTTCAATGTAGTTAAATGTTGTTTGAAATAGATTTTGTATAGTAATATGTGTATATTGGAAGATGGATTAGTGATTATGGTAGTTTGTTTTAGTGTGTGCATATGTACATTTGTAGTATACTGCATATTTTAGGTGTTGCTTTAAAATTGGAAGTGGAGTCTGTTAAGTTTTAAGCTGTACATGGACTACTGTCTGAAGTATGTCTCTAGTTGTATATGTAAATTCTTATATCTTATACATTTGAAGGTGCACGATGTATAACAAAGAGGTGTTGTTGGTTTTTACGTGGTAGGCTCAATCCCGTGAGTAGTAGTACAATAGTGAAGATGCAGCATAATAGTGTGGTTTGAAAGATGTTGAGATAAGGTTTTAGTGACTACTTTTTATAAGTCTCTAGAGAGGTACAGTTGAAATATGCCACATGATTTTTGGTGTTTGCTTCAAATTTGAAGATTGTTTTGTGAATTTTTGAGGTGTGCATAGTGTTGTGATAGAGACATATGCATGCATGCTTTCAGGATGTTGCACTTTTTCACTCACTCAGGCACTACCACAGTACTACTCCAATCTCCCAGGCAGTACCCATGCACTTATAAAATCCCCCAGGCACTTCCTATGTACTCTTGTAATCCCCCAGATATTACCCCTCAATGTATACAAATACCCTGGCATTATGTATGTACTCCTTAATTCCCCGAACATTACCTTTGCACTCATGTAACCACCAATACATTAGCTATACACTGATTCAATCACCCAGGCACTACCCTTGCACTCCTCCAATCACTCAGGCACTACTGCAATACTACTTCAATCACCCAGGCAGTACACATGCACTTATAAAATTACCCAGGCACTTCCTATCTACTCCTGTAATCTCCCAGATATTACCCCTGTAATTATGGCATGACCAGCCATTACCTATGTACTCCTCTAATTCCCCAGACATAACTCGTGCAATCATGCAATCACCAATGTGTTAGCTATACACTAGTTTACTCATGCAGGCACTACCCTTCCACTTCTACAATCACCCTGTCAGGTTCTATGCACTCCTCCAATCACTTAGCCAGTGCCTATGCACTTATAAAATCCCACAGGCACTACCTTACACTTTTCCAGTCACCGAGGCAGTACCACAATATTACTCCTATCACCCAAGCAGTACTGATGCACTTATAAAATCACCCAGGCACTTTCTATGTACTCCTGGTCCAATCACCCAGGCAATACCCTTGCACTCCTTCAATTACCTTTTCAGGATCTATGCACTCTTCAAATCTCTTAGCTAGTGCCCATGCACTTATAAAATCACCCAGGCACTACTTTTAATCTCTTCCAATCATTGAGGCACTACCACAATAGTACTCCAATCACCTACACAGTGTTGATACACTTATAAAAGCACCCAGGCACTTTCTACATACTCTTATAATGCCTCAGATATTATCCTTTAACTTATGAATCACCTAGACATTACCTATGTACTCCTGTAATCCCTTAGACGTTACTTCTGAACTCCTGCAATTACCAGTGCATTAGCTATACAGTTGTTCAATCGCCCAGGCACTACCCTTACACTCCTCCAATCAAAACCACACTAAAAACCAAAAAAAACAAAACGAAATTAAACAAAAATCAACGGAGGGGGTGACAGCCCTGAAATGCAAACTCAAGCCATCAGGAGGCTAAAAATAACATTCCTCGACCAAGCAGCCTGGGAAAATGTACGTCAGCTGAGGAAAACGTATACAAAAAAGTTAGGGGAAGAAAAGAGAATTAACAATGACAGATTTTGGGCTGAATTACTCTGTAGTGCAAAGAAAACCAACTCGAATACATTCTGGGAAATATTAAATAAATTGTACAGGCCGGTGAACATGCTATCGTCAAATATACAAAAACATGAGTGGGCTAAATTTCTAACTACAAAGTTTACAGAAATCATAACTCTCGAGAAGCCAGCATTGAACAACCAGGAATTACTTGAGCTAAAAAATAAATCGGAAAACATCATACAAGGGGCCAGTGATACAAGCAATCCAGGTGAGGCCAGCACGAGCTCCTCAATAGTAAAAAATGATTCCGGTGCTAACCTAATGGAGGAAAACACTAAACTGCAGGATAAATATGGCACCAGTTCCCTCAAACCAAAGACAAACCGGTCCTCCATGTCAGCTGATGGAGTAATACGCACAAACAGAAAGGTAGAGGAGACGGTGCTCCTGGACCTAATGGCATTCCTCAAGCCATCTTCAAGAATGATACATCCTTCTGGAGCACGCATTTATTCATGTCATTTAAAGAAATAGAGCTGCTAAATTGTATTCCACCTAATTGGCAAGGCTCGATAATGACACCTATTTTTAAAGGAGGAAATAGAAAAAATCCATCGAACTACAGGCTGATCGCCCTTTTAGATGTCGAAGCCAAATATCATGCCTCGCTCATTTTGGAAGACCTGAAGGAATGGTCAAACAATCTTAATCTGATTCCAGTTAACCAAACAGGTTTCAGGCAAGGCATAGGGGCGAACACAAACATCTTACCTCTATCACTAATAGCAAACAAATGCAAGCGGAAGAAACAACATCTTCACCTCTGTTTTATAGACCTAAAGGCAGTGTTTGATAGTGTAGAACGTTACCTCCTATGGAAAAAATTGCGAGCCTGGAACATCCCGGAGAGGTTGTTACAAGGAATACTGCAATTCTATTCCAATACATGGATAAGAATCAAGATAGGAGAT
This sequence comes from Triturus cristatus, assembly GCF_964204655.1. Taxonomy (NCBI): domain Eukaryota; kingdom Metazoa; phylum Chordata; class Amphibia; order Caudata; family Salamandridae; genus Triturus; species Triturus cristatus. The sequence goes on along the minus strand of NC_140586.1, from coordinate 294,711,245 downwards.
GGCTCTAGACTATCCAGAAAGCTGCCTACGACTAAAGGCCTTAAACAAGGTAGCGTACTGGCCCCACACATTTTCAATTTGTTTATGTCTGATCTTGCACAGAGGCTAGATTGTATTAATTCCCATCCTCCGCAAATTGGTAAACTACTACTCACACATCTCTTGTACGCCGACGACGTGGTGTTAATGAGTTTAACTAAGATCGTTCTTCAAAGAGCTTTAAATGAAATGTCAGATTATATCTCATCTAAAAAATTAGAACTAAACACATCAAAAACCAAAACAATGTTGATTGGCAATCACCGGAGAAGCAAACAGAATATCTGGCTCAATGGCAACCAGTTAGAGGAAGTAACAAGTTACAACTACCTGGGGTTCTATATAGACAATATACAAAATCATCTAGAGCAAAAAACGTACATGACACAGAGAACCAGTGCTCTTACATTTGCATTCAGACAATTGGCAAAAAAATGGAATGGACCATCATATAAACCTCTGCTAGTGGTGATGGCGGCCAAAATCCTGCTAACGTATGCCAGTACCGCTCTTCATGGCAAAGACTCAGACCTTTTAAACCGACTAATAGTCTCTACTTACAAAAATGTTTTCCAGATACATTGGTCAGCTTCACCGGCCCAGGATCGTCTTGAATTTGGTCTCTTAAACAAAATATTAGGAAGAATGTATACCACAATAAAGCTTTGGTAACGGTTGAAACTGAACCTCGGCCACCTCACCAATTAACAAAGCCCTTTGGTCTGAAGTGGACGAAGAGAGAAAATCACCTTACAATCAATATCTGTACAAATCCTTGCTAATAACCTGCACGACCGAGCTATGGAATAAAAACTTGCCATTCCAGTCCTTCAAACAAGCAATAAACAAAGCAGCAAAAATCCATTCATCACTGTTTGACAAAAATGTCTTCAGGTTAAGGTCGCATGCTTGGATGGTGATTAATAATTATAAGACTCTTGCTGCAGCACCTTACTTGAATATGACATTTTCAATTTACCTGAAGAAACGATTAATGGCAATACGTTTTGGGAAGCTACCATCGACAGCGGATCAGCCTACCTTGGAGCACACAGGGTCTAAATCAGGTCGACTTTGCGGTAACCACAAAGAGGATTTTATCCATATAATCTGTATATGCAGAAAACTTTACAATGCACGAGTCACCTTACTTAGAAATTGTTTTAATGCCAGAGGTATCAGGACCTGAAGAGCTGCAATAATTTCAGGGCTAAACCCATCTGACCCACAATTGAACTGTAAATTGATCAAATTCCTTAATGTCTTTGACCAGGCCTTGAAAACTGATCTTAAAAAAAGCCACTTTGAAGGTGGTAACGTTTGACTCCTTCAAAGTAAAGTGACTCAAACATCTAAAAAAAAAAAAGGAAATCAAGTTTGTTAAAAGGGGTGGAATTTTGGCAGAGCAAATGGTCAAGAATCTGGCATAATAATTGTAATCAATTATATATAATATTTTATGAGCTTCATATTGGTGTAAAGTGCTAAAAACTAGCAAAAATTATTGAATTTTTTAAAATGTCTTTTATATTGTTAAGGTTTTAATTGACCAAACAATAAAACTTACTTTGACACTCCTCCAATCACTCTCTCAGGATCTATGCTCTCATCCAATCATTTAGCCAGGCAGTACTCATGGACTTATAAAACCACTCACTCACTTCCTTTTTACTCCAGTAATCCCCCAAATATTACCCCTGCAGTAATGCAATAACCCAGGCACTACGTATGTACTATCCCTGCAGTCTTGCAATCATGCTGGCTGTACCTATGCACTCATGTATTAACCTAGGCACTAGCCTTGCAGTCGTAGAGTCACCCAGGCCCTGCTGTTGCACTCATCTATTCACCTAGACACTACTCCATGACTCATATATGCCTTCAGGTGCTATTTATACACTTATCCATGCACTCAAACTATATGTGTGCACTCATGCAATTAACCAGTCACTATCCATCTTCTCCTGCAATTACCCAGTGACTACCCTTGCACTTATACAAGCATCCAAGCACTACCTATGGAGTTATGCAATCACTCAGGCAGATCTATTACATGTCTTCGTTTCTAGGTTTTACTATATTACAGAAATATTGTGTATATATTTCTTTTAGATATCATGATGATTAGAAAAGGTAGAAATATATGTATGCATGCTTTTAACAATATGTAAATACTTATAGTTGAGTAATGTAATACTCTGCTGCTTTATATTTGGCTAGGCTCAACACTCATGCAGTTATAAAAACACTCAAGTACTTCCCATACAGTCTTCGAAAGATCCAGGCACTACATATGTGCTGCTTTTATCACGCAGGCATTACTCCTGCACTTATGCAATCATGCAGGCACTACCCATGCAGTCATGCAATCACACAAGTATTACCCATGCACTCTTTCAATCACCTAGCCAGTACTCATGCACTAATATAATCACCCAGGCACTACCGTTGCACTCCTTCAATTACAGAGCTACTACCCTTGTACTTATGTAATCACTCAGCCAGTAGTCATGCTGTTATGAAATCACCAAGGCACTACCTTTGCACTTATTTATTCACTCAGGCACTACCTCAGTAGTCCTGTAATCACCTAAGAAGTAACCATGCACTTATCAAATCACCTATTCACTTCCTATGAAGTCATGTAAATCCCCAGATATTACCCCTGTAGTCATGTAATCACCCAGGTGTTACGTATGTACTCCTTTAATCCCCCAGATGTTACCCCTGTAGTCATGCAATCACCAATGCATTAGCTATACAGTGTTTTAATCACCCAGGCACTATCTTTGCACTCTTTAAATCATGCACACACTAGTCTTGTACTTGTGTAATCACTCAGCCAGTACTCATGCACTTATAAAATAACCTACTCACTTTCTATGCACTACAGTAAACCCCCAGATATTACCCCTGCAGTCATGCAATAACCCAGGCACTAGTTATGTACTATCCCTTCAGTCTTGCAATCATGCCGGCTGTATCGAAGCACTCATGTAATAACCCAGGCACTATCCTTGCAGTCTTAGAAACACCCAGGTCCTACTGTTGCACTCATCTATTCACTGAGGCACTACTCAATGTATTTCTTTATTTATAGATGACAATATTTGTATATAATTATTTTAATAATATGAAATAATTTTTTGAAAGTTTATAAACTTTTCTTATTTTTTAGATATTCTCTATAAATAATAAGACACATTCAGTATGACAAAAAAAGTTGAAAAGAAAAGACAACAAAGAAAACAGAACTATTTAAAGGAGAGAGAAAAGTAGAAATTAGATGAAGTATAACATGTGACATTGACGAAAACGTTTTCTGGTGAGAAAACGACAAGCAATCAGAAGGAAATAAAAAAGGCCAAATTAATGGAAAATCAGGTTATAGGAAAGCAATCTATGTTGAAAAAAAGGATGAAACAATGTAAAGACATTAGGAAGAGAATGTGTAAAAGTAGAGTACTACAACATTTATTGAAAGATTGCAAAAGAATATAAAAGAAGATCTGCATTTTACAAGAAGAAACAGATTGAACGTGTAGTCGAAAAGGCTTTTGAATTGAAAAGAAAATTGTTTAATTGGTATTGAAGAGAATGAAAACATTGACTAAAACAATGCACTTTATGAAGGAGAAAAGTAAAAGAAAAAGACTGGTTAATAGAACTAACTTTTACAAAACAATTTCGGGTGAATGGAAGCATACTTCTAGTACTGAACCTTTTTTTAATGAAGAAAGCTATTTTCAACAAAATACATTAGTTCATGCAGTTGATACCAGTGGTCGTTGTTATGAAATTAAACACGGTTGTCCAATTGAAAAAGAAAAGATGGTTCCTTGAAATGTGGAAGAAGTAATAGCTGAAGAAGTACAAGGGAGACATACACAAGCTCCAGTGTATAAGTGGGATTGTAGCAGTATTTGTAGTATACAACAGGAATCTATTGATATATTACAAAATTTCTCACAAGATTATGGTAACAAAAAGTGTTAAACAGAAGATTAAGATGTTGCAAGGACTAGATCCTTGTAAAGTCAGAAAATATACTAGCTTGCAGGGTCATTCTCTAGCTTGTAATTTCTAGAAAAGTGTGTCGAAGTACTTTTCATCATTTAAGAATGTTAGCAGTACATCACTCTGAAATGCGGAAGTTAGTAAGAAGATTGTACTATGTAAAACGTCCTGCATTATCTTTAAGTGAAATAAACACAGTTCTTTTGCATGGTTCAGTGTTGGATGTAAAAAAGTTTCTGATGATATAGAGTTTCGTTTCTTTGGTCCTCAAGAGGAGTGTAGAGAAAGTGAGATTTTAATAGGTGTAGATATAGAAGAAGAGATGGAAGATACTACTACTGTGAAATTACAAAGTTTAAGGTAGTTTCTTGTGAAAATCTAAACTATGTTTGTATTTGTTGTTGATGTACTCACTATAGAAGTCAAACTAGAAATGTTGATGTGTATTTAAAAAGTGAAAAGGACAACAATGATAAGTGGGAGCAATTTGGTGCTTACTTGTTGGTGGAAGGTCGGTTTGAGTTGGGTAGTGATCAACGTATTTTGTTAAATATTGTTACAACAAATTAGATGAGAACAAAATGCCAGCTAGAGCTGTACATAACAACCTATAGTTGGTAACTATTCCTCCGGAACTGGTAGATTTAAATACGTATGAGTCCATTCTTATTCAATCTGTGTACCTGTTTCAGGTTATAGTTTGTATGGAGCCAACAGATTTACAAATAGGTTTAAAAGGAAGAGTTGTGTATTTACCTTTGGATTTTAAGAAAAATATTTAAACTGTTGGTGTAGAGAGAGAGGAAAGTGAACCTGTATTATTCTAGTAAATGGTGTACCAACTAAGAGTCGGAAAATATGGCAAGAGTTAGTAGATGTCACCAAACTTCAAAAGGCTACATTATATCTTGTACAAAACAATATTTATTATAAAAATGTACAAGTGGAAGAAGAAAAAATATCTTTAGAAGATGAAAGAGAAATTTCAACTGGCCAAATAGAAGAAGTGGATAACTCGAGGAGTGAAAACATTTATGAACATTATAGTATACATCCTCTACCTTCAAAAGAAGTGATAGGAGACACTATTGAATTATTCCAAATGAAGAAAGCGAAGGGAACTCCCATGAGTGTATGGGAAAAAAGTGTGGAAGCTTGTTGTTTTCCACAGCTCTTCCCCACTGGAAAAGGTGAACGATATGATGAACGACCCGTGCAGATTCCAGCTTCAGAATATCGTACAACAAGATTGTACTCAGAAGATCCAAGATTTTGTCAGTGTATTCCATATTTCTTTCATCTTCTGTTTGAAAGTGACTTCTCTGGACTTTCATATGCAGTGAATTACATGTTAAAAACAGGAGATCATCTTACACATCTTTCTGCAAAGGAATTTTTGGACAAAGTTCAACAAAGAGACGATCTTTTAGAATCTCAGTTAATTAATTTGATGGCGTGTCAACGTGGTACTAATGAGTATTGGTATCATCGTCACGGAGAACTTAAATGTTTGTTAAGGAACTTAAGAACCCCTACATGGCTTGTTACACTTAGCTGTGCTGAATACGCATAGGACAATTTACTTGAATTTCTACAACAAGCAAATTCAAATGTAAAAAATATTGATTTGAAGATAGCTGGAGAACTGTGGGGCATATTATCAAGGACGGCATTAGAATTATCGCCGGTTTAGCGGCAGAAAACTGCAGCTAAAGCGGCGATAATGGGCTTGATAATATGCTCTGGAGAATTCCAATAGAAGCCCATGTTCACACCAGAACACGGACTTCTACTGGAATTCTCAAGGGCATATTATCAAGCCCAATATCGCCGCTTTAGCGGCAGTTTTCTGCTGCTAAACCGGCGATAATGTTTAACGCCGTCCTTGATAATATGCCCCTGTGTTCCTTGGATCCTGTAAATGTGTGCAGATATTTGAATAATAGGTTTCAAGCTATGATGTCTTTTATCTGCAATAAAAATCATACACCTCTTGGAGAAGTTATTGATTTCTTTTGGAGAAAGGAGTACCAAGCCAGAGGTGCTCCTCATCTACACATGTTATTATGGATCAAGGATGCACCTACATTTGGAACTGATACTGATGAATGAGTTTTGTCTTTCATTGAAGAATATGTTACCTGTGCCATTCCAAAAGAAGGAGGAGAAAAAAACTTGAGACAGCAAGTTTTACAGTTTCAAAGGTATCGCTGTGAAAAATATTGTCAACGGAAATCCAAATCAAAGGGAAGATTTTATACAAAATGTCGTTTTGGATTCCGACGTCCAGTAATTTCAAAAGGAAGAGTCAACAGTTTCATGTCAGCAGTAAGGCATACTATAACTCGAAAATCTCTGAAGAATACTTACAACATAAAAAAACCTGAAGATTCAAAGCATATTAATGACTACAATCCAGTGATTTTGACAATGTGGAATACAAACATGGATATCCTGTATGTTGCAGATAATTTGATTGCTGTTGCGCGCTATGTTACGTCATATATAACCAAATCTGAAAAGATGGAGCTGAAAGAAATGTGGGAAGAAATTTCACAAGAGAAGACTCTTAGTAACAAATTGTACACCTTTAATTTAAAGATGCTTTCCCATCGAGAGATTGGATCCTATGAATGTTCCGATCCGTTTACCTCCGCAAGTTTATATTCAAAGTCAAGAGGAATCATTTGGATAAGTCTAGGTCTTACTGCCACATGAAATAGAGTATTGAAACTCTACAAGAAATTGAATACTTAGCATTGAATGAACCAGAAAGTACAGATATTGTTAAAACAAATATGTTGGATACGTACTATCCTAAAAGAAGTTCACATCTGGAAGACATATGTCTCTATGAAATACTGCAACATTACAGCTTTAAGAGAAATGTTACAGAAAATATAAATCAAGAAAAATATGCGGTAAGTGGATGTGATATATGTTTCAATCAATCAATCAATCAGTGACATTTATAGAGCGCACTACATACCCGTAGGGTCTCAAGGCGCTGGGGGTGGGGGGGTGCCGCTACTGCTCGAACAGCCATGTCTTCAGCTTCTTCCTGAAGGAGAGGTGGTCTTGGGTCAGGCGCAGGTCGGTCGGGAGGGAGTTCCAGGTCTTGGCGGCCAGGTAGGAGAAGGACCTTCCTCCTGTGGTCGCTCTTCGGATGCGGGGGACGGCGGCGAGGGCGAGGTTGGCTGATCGGAGGTGGCGTTTGGGAGCGTAGAAGTTGACTCGGCTGTTGAGGTAGCTCGGGCCTTGGTCGTGTAGCGCTTTGTGTGCGTGGGTGAGGAGGCGGAAGGTGATTCTTTTGTTGACGGGGAGCCAGTGAAGGTCTCTCAGATGTCCGGAGATGTGGCTGGTTCGTGGGATGTCGAGGATGAGTCTGGCTGAGGCGTTCTGGATCCGCTGGAGTCTCTTCTGGAGCTTGGCGGTGGTACCGGCGTAGAGGGCGTTGCCGTAGTCCAGTCGGCTGGTGACGAGGGCCTGGGTGACGGTCCTCCTGGTCTCGGTGGGGATCCACCAGAAGATCTTCCGTAGCATGCGTAGGATGTTGAAGCACGCCGAGGAGACGGCGTTGACTTGCCTGGTCATGGAGAGGGAGGAGTCCAGGATGAAGCCCAGGTTGCGTGCATGGTCTGTCGGTTTGAGTGCGGTGCCCAGGGCGGGAGGCCACCAGGAGTCGTCCCAGGCGGAGGGTGAGGAGCCCAGGATGAGGACCTCCGTCTTGTCCGAGTTCAGCTTCAGGCGGCTGGTCGTCATCCACTCGGCTACGTCCTTCATCCCTTCGTGTAGGTTGGCTCTGGCGGCGGCGGGGTCGTTGGTCAGGGAGAGGATCAGCTGGGTGTCGTCGGCGTAGGAGATTATGTTGAGGTGGTGTTGCCGTGCGATGGCCGCGAGGGGGCTCATGTAGACGTTGAAGAGGGTGGGGCTCAGCGAGGATCCTTGAGGGACGCCGCAGATGACATCGGTGGCCTCTGACTTGTACGGTGGTAGACGGACTTTCTGTGTTCTTCCGTCGAGGAAGGAGATGATCCATTCCAGCGCCTTGTCCTGGATTCCGACGTTGCTGAGGCGCTGTACTAGGGTGCGGTGGCAGACAGTGTCGAATGCTGCGGAGAGGTCTAGGAGGATGAGGGCCGCTGTTTCTCCGTTGTCCATCAGGGCTCGAATGTCATCGGTGGCGGCGATGAGGGCGGTCTCGGTGCTGTGATTGGCTCGGAAGCCGGACTGTGAGGGGTCGAGGGATCCATTCGTTTCGAGGAAGGCGGCCATCTGCTTGTTGACGGTCTTCTCGATGACTTTGGCTGGAAACGGGAGGAGCGAGATGGGGCGGTAGTTCTTGAGTTCGGTGGGGTCCGCCGTGGGTTTCTTGAGTAGCGCGCTGAGTTTGGCGTGCTTCCAGCTCTCAGGGAAGGTGGCGGTGTCGAAGGATGTGTTGATGATGTCTCGCAGGTGGGGTGCGATGACAGCGTCAGCCTTGTTGAAGACGTGATGAGGGCAGGGGTCGGTCGGTGATCCGGAGTGGATGGAGTTCATCGTGCGGATGGTGTCTTCGGTGCTGATCGGAGTCCAGGCTTGGAGGGTGGTGGTGAGGGGTGGTTGTTCGGTCTTGGTGTGCGTTGGTTGGTTGCTGAAGCTGTTGTGTATGTTCGCGATCTTGTTGTGGAAGTATGAGGCGAGGGAGTTGCAGAGGTCTTGCGATGGGGTGATGTCGTTGTTTTCTGCGCTGGGGTTGGAGAGCTCTTTCACGATGTTGAAGAGTTCCTTGCAGTTGTGTGCGTTGTTGTCCAGCCGGTCCTTGAAAGCAGTTTTCTTGGCGGCGCGGATCAGCTGGTGGTGTTTCCGGGTGGCCAGCTTGAAGGTGGTCCTGTTGTCCGGTGTGGGATCCCTTCTCCAGACTTTCTTGAGGGCTCGGCAGTTCTTCTTGGAGCTCTTGAGTTCGTCGGTGAACCACGGGGCTTTCTTGCTGCCGGGTCTGCTGGGCGGGGTCCTCAGCGGGGCGAGTTCGTCCGCGCAGTTGCTGATCCACTGTGTGAGGTTGTTGGCGGCCTGGCTGGGGTTCGCTGAGCTGGCAGGGGGGTGCTGGCTCAGGGAGGTGGCGAGCTGGTCTGCTGTGATCTTGTTCCAGCTTCTGCGGGCGGCCTGTTGCTGGTGGTGGTGGGTCGTCGTTCTCTTGAAGGTGAAGTGGACGCAGCTGTGGTCCGTCCATTGGAGCTCTGTGGCGTGGCTGAAGACGATGTCTTTGCAGGATGAGAAGACGGCGTCGAGTGTGTGTCCGGCGAGGTGGGTGGGGGTGGATACCAGCTGCTTGAGTCCAAGATTGGCGAGGTTGTCGAGCAGGGTGCTGGTGTTGCAGTCGTTGTTGTTCTCCAGGTGGAAGTTAAGGTCCCCCAGGAGGATGTAGTCGGCGGAGGGGAGGGCATGCGGGCTGACGAAGTCGGCGATGTCCTCGCTGAATTGTGTGCGTGGTCCCGGGGGTCGGTAGATCAGGGTGCCTCTGAGGGTGGTGTTTGGGTCGGTGTGGATCTGGAAGTGCAGGTGTTCGGCGGTGGTCAGGGAGTTGTCGGTGCTGGTCGTGAGACGGATGGTGTTCCTGTGGATGATGGCGACGCCTCCTCCCATCTGGTTGGCGTTGCGGTCCCTCCGGACGATCTTGTAGCCCTCCGGGATGGCGATGGCGATGTCGGGAGCTGAAGAGGCGTTCATCCAGGTCTCCGTGAGGAAGGCAACGTCAGGGGCTGTGGCGTCTAGGAGGTTCCAGAGTTCCACGGCGTGTCTGTGGACGGAGCGGGTGTTGAGCAGGATGCACTTGAGGTGGGTGCTGCTGGTGTTTGGCTTGGCGGCTGCTGGTGCGGGGCAGGTCCGGATGCAGGAGAACTTGCAGGCGTGGCAGCTGAAAGGTCCGTGGGTGAGTCGTGGTGTGGCTTGGTGGCAGTCTGGGAGTCGGCCGGTGTTGAGTGCGATGAGGGTGGCGGCGGAGTACGTCCGGCGGGTAGGTCGGGGTCTTCGTGGGCCAGGGGTCCTGGCGCTGGTCGCGATCCGGTCGCGGACGGGCGCAGACGGGCTTACCTTTGGCGCGCCTTCGGCGCACAATCGGCGCGCCCGCTGCGCGTGACCGCTGCGCGTTCGCACGGTCGCCATATAAGGCGAAGTGCGCGGGTGGGCGGGGCAGCTGGGAGGCGGGAGCGGGGAGGGATACAGAAGGAAAAAGGGGCGGGGCTAAGCGGCGGTGGCGGGGAGGGATACAGAAGGAAAAAGGGGCGGGGCTAAGCGGCGGTGGCGGGAAGCGGGGAGGGTGAGCGAGGATCGGCGAGGTAGGCGGGCAGACAGGGAGGAGACAGCGAGACACGGGCACAGTTACCAGAAAAATAAACAAAAACACGGGCACGGTTACACTGAAAGGAGAAGCACAGGTCACACAGTCAAGGGAATACAATTAGCACCAAAAACGATCAGCCGGCAGGCAGGCACGGACCGCGCCTCTCGGAGGAGGGGGCGTGGTCAGCGGCAGCGCGACAGGCAGCGAGGCAGCTAGGCAGGGCAGAGGAGCACACGCAGCAGCTGGTGGCCGTGCGGCGCGGGGGTGTCCCACAAGTGGGTCACACTCACCTGCGTCGCACGGTCGCCATATAAGGCCAAGTGCGCGGGTGGGCGGGGCAGCTGGGAGGCGGGAGCGGGGAGGGATACAGAAGGAAAAAGGGGCGGGGCTAAGCGGCGGTGGCGGGAAGCGGGGAGGGATACAGAAGGAAAAAGGGGCGGGGCTAAGCGGCGGTGGCGGGAAGCGGGGAGGGTGAGCGAGGATCGGCGAGGTAGGCGGGCAGACAGGGAGGAGACAGCGAGACACGGGCACAGTTACCAGAAAAATAAACAAAAACACGGGCACGGTTACACTGAAAGGAGAAGCACAGGTCACACAGTCAAGGGAATACAATTAGCACCAAAAACGATCAGCCGGCAGGCAGGCACGGACTGCGCCTCTCGGAGGAGGGGGCGTGGTCAGCGGCAGCGCGACAGGCAGCGAGGCAGCTAGGCAGGGCAGAGGAGCACACGCAGCAGCTGGTGGCCGTGCGGCGCGGGGGTGTCCCACAAGTGTTTGGTAAAACATGCCAAAGGAAATCTTATTATCCACAGGAAACTCAGTTGTGAAACTCCAGATAAAAGGGAATTTTTCTGTTTAGCACTTCTGCAACTTTTCATGCCTTGGCGTAGTGAAATGGAATTACTTGGACATTTTGACTGCTATGAAGATTCTTTTAATGCATGTAAAGATAGCATTCAATGCACAATTTTTCCAAATTATCTACAAATGTTAAATGAAGAGATTGAACAAGAAACTACTATTGCATCTGAAATAGCTAGAGACAGTTCTCAAGATAGTCAAAGTTCTGCACCACTAAGTCAAGATCCACTAGGACAACCAATTATTGAAAATGAAGCAGCAATAGCCATGAACGAAGTAGAAACAGCAATACAACAAGCACAACAGGATATTATTGACTTGGGAAACTTGGAAGAAGAACTAAATATTGAACAAAAAGAAATATATCAGCAAGTGACAGAACAGATACAGCATGGTTTACTGCATGAAAAAAAAGAATGCCAATGCACATCATTTAAACCTATTCGAATGTTGATCAGTGGTCAAGCTGGAACATGAAAAAGTTTCTTAATTAAAGTTTTGACCAGTTATCTACACAAAACCACTGAATCACATTTACCTTGTGTCGTAACCGCTCCAACTGGGTTAGCAACACACAACATTAAAGGGATTACATTACATCATTTACTCATGCTACCGATTGAACATGAAAATAAGTTGAAATATCACAAGCTATCTGGAGAAGCTTGTTATGAAGTCTCAAGAGTACTGCAGAAAATGAAACTTCTGATCATTGATTAGGTGAGCATGGACTCAAACTGAATGCTTGCCTTTGTACATTTAAGAATGCAACATATTTTAAAAACAGATTATGATGTTTTATTTGGAGGAAACATGCAATTGTATTCGACGATCTACTACAACTTACTCCTGTGAAAGGACAACCAGTTTTTAAAACACTTGTCCATGAAGACACTAGGAAATGTTTAGGAAGTATTGGAAATGTAAACATTTAGTCCCATTTTGAATATAAAGAACTTATTAAGAATATGCGACAAGCAAGTGATGAACATTATGGAAACATTCTTCAAAATATAAGAATTGGTGCTTTGACAAAACATGGTAAAGAAGCTTTACAAAGTTGGCTAATAACAAACTTGTTTCCAAATGAAAACATTGCACCTGAAATAATGTACAAAAGAATTGGAGAAGAGAACATTATAGTTTGCCTAATGCCAACACTGCAAGAGTATTTTACATTCAATCAAGAACTTTTGAAACTGGAAAAACAGCCAATAGTGAAAATGGAAGCCATTGATAAAATGGAACACGAAGGAGTTACTATTCTTCTCTCAGAGAAATAACAGTCAAAATTGGATTCTTTGGAGAAGTCTGTATCTAAGACTGCTGGTTTAGAAAAGACTTTATATGTATGTGAAAACTGTCGGGTAATTTTACGACGAAATTTGGATGTAGAAAAAGGTTTAGTAAATGGAGAAATGGGAAACGTTGTTGATTTTGTTAACTATCAGAACAGAGGTGGAATTGAATTTTTGAAGATTAAATTTGATCAGATTGAAGAGGTTAAACAGATTGGTAGTTGTGCTGTTCGTTTATTGCTGGTAAAAGACTTGTATGTTCGTAGAAAACAGTTTCCTCTTTCTTTAGCAGATGCAGTGTCCATTCATAAATCTCAAGGTTTAAGTGTAGACAATGCTTTGGTAAATATTGGAAGTACAGTATTTAAAGAGGGCATGGCATACGTTGCATTGTCTTGAGTAAGAACATTTTCTGGTTTGTATTTGATCGATTTTGATGAGAAAAAGATTAGCGCTGATGCAAATTGTGTAAAAGAGTATAATAGGTTAAGAAGACTTAATGCTCCTAAATTCGGTGAATATCCCATATATGAGAAATGTGTACTATGTCCAAAACAGAAATATGATAAACATTCTAATGCGATTCAAAAAAGAAAACAATTTAAGAGAATGATGAAGCTGCAAAGAAAATGAAAATGAACACTGTTGATGATATAGTTGGATACCAGTTAGAAAATAGTTCAGGTATCAACTGCAATGCTAATGTAATTGTGAATGTTTTCTTTTATCTAGAAGATCTTCATCTTGAAATTATGGAAAATCGAGAAAAAAGATTCTGTTCTTTACTACATTATATTTTTCAAAGGTTGGTAACTGATGGTCCACACTGCTTCTGGCATTCAACATCTTTTGGATATATGTACTGGTTCTTCGTAATTTACACACAACATACAACCAGATGAACAAGAATTTCTTATGTTTATGCTTGCAGTATTGGAAGATGAAGGAATAGAAATTGAAAATTTATTTGGACTAAGTTACAGATGGGATCATAAATGTGAAGTGTTCATTTTCATCTACCACTGAAATAGACACTGAACGATTCATATATTTGACAATACCAGATTGCAAAGCAGTGTCTTTTAACAAATTAGTCAAATCAGCTAATCAAGATATGAAATGCTCTCATTGTAAATCAGAAATGTTGTCAATGTTATATATAGAGAGATTTGGAAAATATGTAATTTTAATGCTACAACGTTGTAGAGCAAATGAAAGCAAATTGGAAACCAAAATAAATATTTTGTGGCAAGTCAACTATCAATTTCAGGAAGAACTTTTAAATCTGTGGCTATTATTTTCCATGATGGACCTACTACAACATCTGGACACATTGCAATGATGCCCATTTGGAATTCAAATTTAGGTTGCCTTTCGAAATACCAGATTCATATCTGATATTTTTGATGCCAAAGTCTTGAAAACATCATTCGGCCTATTGGGAAGATGTAAACACAAATTGATGAGATTCTTTTGGATATTTTCAATGCAAATTGATTTGAAAACATTATTCGGCCTATTGGGAAGATGTGAAGAATTACTGTTTAGATACATATTAGATTACTCATGACATGGTCAGTGACATCACTCATGACATCTCAAATGACATCACTGATGACATCATCCACATGATAATCTGATGCATCTCCTCACACCCTAATATAACCTTTGATACACCAACTTTAAAATACAGACTACCATTTTTGAAACCAAAGACACACCAATACCAGTTACTACATATCCACTCACTGATTCCTAGGTCTCCACACACATCTACTCATTCACCCATACAGTCACTCATACATGCAGTCACTCATCAATACAGCACTATCATATACAATCATACACCTATACAGACACTCACACACAGCCACTCTCCCATAGTTACTCACACACATAGTCAGTCATGCAAAGAATCAATCACGCTCCCATTTACAAACCTACACCATTATATACACACCACCTCACTTATTCATACAGATACTAACACACACTTACTCTATTATACAATCACTGACACAAGCACACACTCATCCATACAGGCACTATCACAATCACTCACTCTCACATATAGTAATTTATATACTCCAACACACACATATACTGCCTTTCACATATGTAGTTACTCACACATGTGCCACTGAGACATCTAAACACTCACCAACACACCCATACACACACTCACCCAACCATACAGCCCTTCACAGATGCACTTTTGAACCCATACACCCAGTAAATCACCCACTCACACATCTATGCACAAAGTCACACCCCCCATGCACCTACACAGATACTCAGGCACCCATACAGATACTCAGACAACCAATCAATAACCCATATTGACAATCATGTAGCTACTCACCAACCCATGCAGCCGCTTACACACCAACAAACAGACTGATGCAGACATTCACACAGTTTAGTCACTAACCCATGCATTCAGTAAGACACGTTTAATCACTCACTTACGCATTCAGTCGCGCACCTACTAAATCATCCAGACAGTCATACACCCACTCATTCTTCAATACACCTTGGCCTATATATATAAAACATATTTAAACTTTACAGAAACACACAGTCACTGGATGATGTCATCAGTGATGTCATTTGTGATGTCATCAGTGATGTCACTGACCATGTCATGAGTGATGTAATATGTGACATCATCAGCAGTGCATTGCGGGGGTGCGAGTTATAGTTACCTCAACTAACTATAACGGCCAAATTTCTCTGGTTTTGTACGAGTGAAATGTCTAACTATAACGTTCCTGAAACCTGTGTTTTTTCCAGTGAATTTATATATATATATATATATATATATTATATGTTCACTGAAAAACCAAAGATTACAGGGACATTATAGTTAGGCTTAGGTTTTACTCATACAAAACCATTGAAATTCAGCGGTCATAGTTACCTGAACTAATTATAACTTACGCTCCCGCAATGCGCTGCTTATCGCCTCACATAATACACCACTCATGACATCTCAAATGACATCACTGATGATATCATCGGCTGAGTGTAAGAGTTTTGAAAACGTTTCTGAGACTTAAAGGTATATACCAAGCTACTGTATAAATTAAATTACTATTCTTTTTGTACTGCTAATGACTTCTAACATATGTCCTCTGAGTGGGTGGGTGAGTGTCTGAATCTGTGTGTGAGTGGCTGTATGGGTGTGTTAATGGGTATGTGAGTGGCTATATGGGTGTATATGTGGGTGTGTGAGTGGCTATGTGGGTGAATATGTGGGTGTGTTTGTAGCTGTATGGGTGAGTGAGTGGCTGTGTGAATGAGTGAGTATGTGTGTGATGGCTAGATCAGTGACTGAGTGGCTGGGAGTGGCTCTATGAATGGGTGAGTGAGTGTGTGAGTGGCTGTTTTGGAGAGTGAATGTGTATGTGAGTGGCTGTATGGGTGAGTAAGTGGGTGTGTAAGTAGCTGTATGGATGTGTGAATGGATATTTAAGTGGTTGTGTGGGTGTGTGAGTAGTTGTATGGGTGAGTGAATGTCTGTGTTGAGAGGCTGTATGGGTGAGTGACTGGCTGTGTGGAAGGCTGTGTAGTTGAATAAGTGGGTTTGTGAGTATGTGGTTGTGTGAGTACCTGTGTGAGTGAGTGAGTGACGGTATAAATGTCTGTATGGGTAAGTTAGTGGAAATAATGGATGAGGGAGTGGGTATGTGCATGGTTGTATGGGCCTGTGAATGGGTATGTCAGTGGTTGTCTGGGTGTGTGAGTGGCTGTATGAGAGGTTGCATGGGGGTGTGAGCGGTTCTGTGGATAATGTCATCAGTGATGTCATTTGAGATGTCATCAGTGATGTCACTGACCATGTCATGAGTTATGTAATATGTGAGGTCATAAGCAGTGAAGTGTGGGGGCAACAATTATAGTTAGCTCAGGTACTATAACTGCTGAATTTCAATAGTTTTGTGCAAGTGAAATCTGAGCCTAACTATAACATCCCTGTAACCTTTGTTTTTTTTCAGTGAATTTGTAAGGTTTTTCCAATTGTATTTCCTAACTATAACATCCCTGTAACCTTTGCTTTTTAGTGAATTTCTAAGGTTTTCAAATTCCAATTCTAAAGTGTTATGTCTCTGTACACTTGTAGTTAGTTTGCAGGGTTTATTTTTAATACTAAGTGTACTACAGCTAATTTAGATTTCTAATTTAGTTTTTTTGACTGCAGACATTCTTTTATTATAAATATACTTTACATGTAAAAACATAAAAATCACATATGTTCTTAATGTAAAAATATATAAAGTTTTTCTTAATGTAAGTAAACAAATGTTACTATTTTTTAAATTTTATTTGTGGGTCTTGTGGTACCTCTGCGGGTCCAAAAAACAAAGACAGGCCTAATACGCTATGGTTTTTACTCCTGATCACATGATCAAGATGAATCCACAAGTCCAAAACCACCAACTCGACGAAAATTGTATAAATTATTTAAAATATGTACACCCCTCCATTGTCATTAATGACATCAGTGTTAACATATCAACAAGGATATAAAAAAACCTGATATCTGTTATTCAACAAAGTTACCCATTTTACGAGTGTCATTATGCTGCAGAACTACACAACGGATTTGTGAATTCGCTGGAAACCCAACCCATACCTCATCTTTTGATTGGATATATGAGGACCTCACTCATGTACATGGAAAACCACACACAAAACCAGTTGGTTCTCCTGTGAAGTCTCTAGAAGGAGGATTGAGAACCAGTGGTGCTCTGCTTTTACAGAATGGCTTAAGCTATATCTTCTGTACAGGAAGAACATCCACAACCTGATGAGGAGGAATATACACCACCTTGAAGAAAAGAAAGTGATGTCTGGAAGCACGTAACAATACCTTCTGGGGAAAAGAAGGTAACAGCAAACTAGGTGCAGAGCAATATTTGTTGCAGGCAGTTTTCCAGAGGCACTGCCAAGAAGTATTCACATGGGACAAGTTCCATGATGGAAGCACTTAAAAATAATTCATGAAAGGGTCTACAACTGATGATGTGGGAGATAGCAGATGCAGCAAGACAGTCCACCTCTACAGCATCCTTGGGAGAACAATCATCACCTGCAGAAATACAATATCAGCAGCCTGCAAAAGAATTGAGTGAGATGGTTACTCACTGTGTTAAATGCCACATGCTTGTTGCTGTAAAAATATCCTCCTAGGTTGCATACTTGAATACAGTGAAGAAGTATCTCTGTTAGTTTGGCTTTATTATTTTGTGCTTCCAGTTACCAAATAATGTTTTTTGAAGACTGAAGCAAGTTGCTTCTTTGCATTTTCCCATCCTCACCCTTTTACTACCCTGTTCAGTTTTTGTTAAAAAATTTAAATGAAGAAAAATAGTTTTTAAAAAACTGTTAAAAAACCCTTCTAGAAGAAAAAAAAGAAAATGGTTCTTGTTAGAACCACCATCTGGTCAAAGAAAGAGCTAACTCTGTGTTGTTAATGTGTCAGTGAATTTACCAGTGTGAGAGTGGGTGTGTCAGTGTGTGCATCAATGTGTGCCTGGGTGTGTGATTGGATGCATTAGTGTTTGGCTGGTTGTGTCTGTGTCTGCTTTGGTGTATGCCTGGCTGTGTCAGTGTCTGCATTGCAGTATGCCTGGGTGTGTCAGTGTCTGTATTGATACATGCCTGTGTGTGTCAGTGTATGCATTAGAATGTCCCTGGGTATATAAGTGTATGCGTCAGTGTGTGCCTGGTTGTATTATTGGATGCATTAGTGTTTGGCTGGGTGTGTCAGTCTATGCATCGGTGTATGCCTGGGTGTGTCAGTGTATGTGTCAGTGTGTGCCTAAGTGTGTAATTTGGATGCATTAGTGTTTGGCTGGGTGTGTCAGTGTTTGCATTGCTGTATGCCTGGGTTTGTTAATGTCTGCATGGGGTGTTATTGGTTGCATTAGTGTTTGGCGGGGTGTGTCAGTGTCTGCTCTAGTGTATGGCTGGGTGTGTCAGTGTCTGCATTGGTATGTGCCTGGGTGTGTCAGTATATGTGTCAGTGTGTGCCTGGTTGTATTATTGGATGCATTAGCGTTTGGCTGTGTGTGTCAGTCTATGCATCGGTGTATGCCTGGGTGTGTCAGTGTATGTGTCAGTGTGTGCCTAAGTGTGTAATTTGGATGCATTAGTGTTTGGCTGGGTGTGTCAGTGTTTGCATTGCTGTATGCCTGGGTTTGTCAATGTCTGCATGGGGTGTTATTGGTTGCATTAGTGTTTGGCGGGGTGTGTCAGTGTCTGCTCTAGTGTATGGCTGGGTGTGCCAGTGTCTGCATTGGTATGTGCCTGGGTGTGTCAGTATATGTGTCAGTGTGTGCCTAAGTGTGTTATTGAATGAATTAGTGTTTGGCTGGGTGTGTCAGTGTCTGTATCGCTGTATGCCTGGATGTGTAAGTCTATGCATTGGTGTATGCCTGTGTGTGTCAGTGTGTGCGTGGGTTTCTTGTTGGATGCATTCATGTTTGGATGGGTGGGCTAGTGTCTGTATTAGTGTATGGTTGGGTGTGTCACTGGCTGTATCAGTATGGTTAAGGGTGTTTAAGAGGCAGTATCAGTGTTTGGCTGAAAGTCTAAGAGGCTGTATCGATATGTGACTGGGTGTGTCATTGCCTGTATAGGTATGTTCCTGGGTGTGTCAGTTTCTCTATTAGAGTGTGGCTGGGTGCATCAGTAATTGTATCAGTCTGTGGCTGGGTATGTCAGTAGCTGTATCAGTGTGTCCCTGGATGTGTCAGAGGTTATATCAGTGTGAGCCTGGGACTCGGTGACTGTATCAGTGAGTACCTGGGTGTGCCAGTGGCTGCACTGGTCTGTACAGGGACGTGTCAGTCTGGGTGTGATGTTATCAGTGTATGACTGATGTATGTGTTTGGGTATGTGAGAGAGTGTATCAGTTTATAACTGGGTATATGAGTCACTGTATCAGTGCGTGACTTGGTGTGTGATTGACTGTATGAGTGGGTGTGTGAATGGCTGTATGAGTCTATCTAAGTAGAAGTTTACATGTGTAAATGGGTATGTGACTGACAATATGGGATTTGAGTGGCTGTATGAGTGTATGTGTGGGACTGTCAGTACCAGTGCAAATGACTCTGTAGGTGTGCGAGTTCATGTATGAGTACCTGTATGGGTGTGTTTGTGACCCATACATTAAATTACTAATATACATTTTTATAATTTTATAAATACATTTTATTAACAGATTACAAAACAATTAAAACCAAACAATCAAAAATTAAACATAATATAACTTATTTAACTATTTACAAATACACTTTTGTGCACAAGTGCTTCAGGAAGCACAAAGTCTGTCCTGCAAGTTTTGCAGCATGCAGTTATCCAGGGGCACTATAACAAATTATTTATATGGAACAACTTCCATGTGGAAGCACTTAAAAACAATTCCAGAAAGGGGTCGAAACTAAATGATGCAGGAACAATTAGGCGCAGCAGGATATTCTACATGTACAGCACCATTGGAAGAGCCACCAAAAGCTGCAGTCATTTTAATCCCACCTACTTTCATAAATGTAAGTTAGATGCTTACTCACTGTGCAAAATGCCACATGCTTGTCACCATAAACAAATCCTCTGTGGGTGCATTTTCCATTTTCTTTTCTGCTCTCTGGTTCTATGCTCATACACCAAAAGTGATGTATTGTTGTAAGAATCTCCAATGAACAGTGGGGAAAAACAATTTTAAATATTATACAAAAAACTTGGCTTCTAACTCTGACCTGTGCATAACTTTGTCACACAAATAAACTGTAACATTAAAGACATGAAATTCAAGACTCTAGGAGAACTTTGCTGTATCATCTGTCAAATGTTTGCAGGTACTTTAAGCACATATTTTAAATTATACTGTCCTTCATCTGCAACAGATACAAATCTACTTCTTGGAGAAATTACTGATTTCTTTTTGCAAAAAGACTACAAAGCAAGGGGTCTGTACTTTCTTTCGTAGAACAGTATATTACATGTAGCATTCCAAAAGACACTGTGGAAAAGTGAATAAAGCAGCAAGTACTGCGTTTCCAATCAACCTAGATGTGGAAAGTGCTGTCAGCAGAAATATTTAATATTTTTCTTAGGTCCCCATTGAACTTTCATCTTTTTTACAGTCTGAAGCAAGTTCCTTCTTCCCAGTTGCATTTGGGAAAAAAAGAAAAAGTATAAAACTGTTAGAAAAACCTTCTTAAAAAACAACAGTACTTTTTTCCAAACATTTCAAATGTACCCCACAAAATTCTCCCAGGACTGTTGACACAGTTTCTTACTGCCCCTGTATTTCAACATGCACTCCTCAGGGGTGAAGTCATACTTACTGACAAGGCTTCCTTCGTGATGGGATACCTCAACCTATTCTCCTTATCTAGGGTCAGTAGGGTGTCCAGTCCATCACCAGGAATATTACTCTAAAGGCTAGCTCCCCAGTCCTCCTCATAGATCCTCTGTACCTCTAGAGCTACTTCACATGCCTGAAACAATGTGTCTATATAACCCCTCTTTTTACAGTCAGATACCAAGGCTCTGGGTATATGGACTCTTTCTTCTGCACTAGACACAGTAGTTTTGATCCCACCATTTTTGCTAGACTCCAACAGCTCTTTGGCCTTCAAGTCCACCTTTTGGGCAGTCACTTCATGAGCCAACAAGACCCTTTTCTCCTCCAATGCTCTCTCATCCTCAGCTTTTCTCTCCTCTGCAGCCATCTGCAGCCTCAGGTCCCTCTCAACCTGTTTCTCCTTGATGTCCTCAGGGTACTGGGTTTTGGAGGAGACATTACTTCCTAATCAAATCCAATAGGGATCTAGCTCTCTCTGTGGGGGATCCTCTCTCTCCTCTGGAGTCTTTGCCCAGTACTTTTTCTGCTCCTTTACCTCCTTCTTGGAGCCACTATCCTTAGGGGCCCGGATTCTGAGGTTAACTAAATTCAGGATTGTACCTTCTCAAGAGTGTTAAAGTAGTCCTCTCAAAACTCTTCCTGTGTTGCAGATTGCATTCTGTGTATGTCCTCCCAGGCACTAAGGCCGAACTAGTACTCAAACTTAGACATACAGGGGAGTAAATGGATGTGAATAGTTTTATGAGTGTGTGACCCAGTGTTGCAGTCACTGTCTGGCGATATGAGTGATGGGTACATAAGTGCTTTTATGGGAGTGTAACTGGGTTTGTAAGTGCCTGCCTCACTGTGTGAGTGTGTGCAAATTACATACTCTTAAATTACATACTATAAGGAAGGACCCACATCTAATTTTAAATACATTCATCCATACTGGCATAATAAAATTAGTATACATTCATTATACCAATTCTTCTTTCTCCTCTCCTGCTCACTGTATTTTAGTTAATATTCTCGTCTAAGCACCCTTCTATTTTCCCTTCTAGTATAATGTCTAGAAGCTATACATTTTCTTTCAGCTTACTTACATTTACTATTTTTTATCTAAATATACTTTTATATACTACAATGTGATTAAAATACCTTTAAAACCACTTTGCTGTTCTCTCAGTTTTATTCCGATGTCTGGTAACATCTGTTTTCATTCCAAATTTCCAGTCAGAACTTCTGCAAACCACCTCCTCTCTCACTAGAAAGGCAGCTAAAATGGCTACCCTTCACCATTTGATCTTACATATGCTGTTCTAGTTAACAAATCATATGATTACTTTCATCTACCATTTTTGATACATCACTTCTAATGGTCAGTATTTCTTTAACCCTTTCCATGTTTCCTGCAAAGTAGCTTAATTTGACAGTTTTTTGTATCCACAAATCCGTGAATCCTCCACGATGCTTAGAGCCACCTGTAGGAAGGTAGGATGCCTCTAGTATGGTTACCCCCACTTTTTGCCTGGTGTCAGTGTGTTTTTGACTAGTCTGACGGGGATCCTGCAAATCAGGACCCTAGTCACTGTGCTTCCTCCCTAAATTTGACTATGGTAAGTACTTTGGTACTTCCACAGTTGGCTACATGTAAGTTTCTAGTTTATGGTACTAAGGTATTCAGGGCATAGGTACACCAGGGGTCTCGCATGGGCTGCAGCATGTATTATGCCACCCATGAGAGACCACTCAAACTATGACTACAGGCCTGCCATGGCAGAGGGTGTAGGCTGGTGCTAGCACTAATTATGACAGATATACGTTTTCTTATTTCTGAGGTCACTGCACTTATAACCTATAAGTCACCCCTATGACAGGCCTTTAATCCTGAAGGCAGGTTACTAGGTTATAAGTATGAGGGTGACCTGTATAAGCAGGACAACCCCTACAAATCCCAGAGTCGATGCTCCAGGCTTTGTAAGTGCGGTCAGCCATTTTGATACATATAGTGGCTGTAAAGATCTTACCCGTAATAGATTCTGCAGGAGCGCCCAGGAGTCTGTGAAGATGTCGTAGCTAGCCCCTGCCTTCCGCCAGCACCTAATGCCTCTATCAGAACCTAGAGAGCACAGGTACTAGGGGAAAACAGGGGAACAAAACAAGGTAAGAGGGGAAGAGATCTCCGCAACCACAGTCCACTGCTCTTTTAGATGCAACAATATGGATGGTGTCTGGTCTATGTAGATCTCCCTGGATGCTGTGTCTGGGAAGGAACGTCAGAATTAGGAGACAGATAGAGACAAGCAGTGGAATGGTGTTCAACTGTAACCCAGAAGAAAAACAAATACCTAAAGTCTGGGGTTGGGAGCAGTATGTTTGTGGAGGGCAATCTGGGGTGAAGCTGTCTAGACGTATCCCTACAACTGAGAACAGAGGAAACAATAAATATGAGTTCCACTACTTTCTCAAGGACTCCCCCCTTCCCTTCCACAGGCTTTTCTCCCCGTTACCAGATATACAAGCAGGGCGATGCTCTGACGTGATACTGCTCCACAATAGTCCAAGTCGGCAGCAGCAGGGCTCCAGAAGCACTGTGAGTAGGTGGTGTCTTTGTTATCACCCTTGGCAGATTGAATAGTTTTAGTCAAGCCTCAGAACCAAAATCCAGAGAGGCACACGGAGGACCTCTAATCCAAACGAGAGTGGTACCACCGGAGATAGCACCAGGAGGGAGTAAGTGGCAACAGGGGAAGGAAGCACCCCAGACACCCGGCCGGTCCCCGGGATGCAGCTCCTGAAAGGCGGGTGGAGCGCTGGGTATGCAAACCCCTCAGCAATGAAGGGAAAGCACCCCAGACACCCGGCCGGCCCCCGGGAGACAGCTCCAGAAAGGCGGGCGGAGCGCTGGGTATGCGGGGCTGTTAAAGGAGGAGGGAAAGGTTAAGACGAATGCCTCAGGAACGGCAATCCAAATACAACAGAAAACTTGTCCTGCCGCGGGGATACACAGACAGGCAGGCGAACAGTCCTCAGGGCAGAAACACAAGGAGTAATGACTCCTAACGGGCCAAAACCGAGTCTCCGGCAAACGGACGCCACGGAAGGCGTCTAACATCCAGATACAGGAAGCACGTGACAGGAAACAGGAAACGGAGCACACGACTACGAGGCAAACACTAGAACGCGAAGCCTCGAGTCCTTGCGCGTTCCGCTTTTCTAGCGTCCCGTCCCTTAAGGAGCATGCGCGTAGACACAGTCACTACTCACTGCGTCCTGCGCTCAACAATCCTGACAGTACACTCCCCCCAGAACACCCCCCACTGGTTTGGGCTTGTGAGGATTTCTCCTGTGAAACTGACGGATCAACCTAGGAGCGTGTACCTGACTTGCGGGTTCCCAGGACCTTTCTTCCATCCCATATCCCTTCCAATGAATGAGGTACTGCAAACAACGTCTGCTTCTTCTAGAGTCAACTATGGCTTCAACTTCGTATTCCTCATTCCCTTCAATAGACATGGGCGTTGGTGTTGGGGGGAGACGTGTACCTGGTTCCACCGGTTTCAGTAGGGAAACATGAAAAACAGGGTGTATCTTTAAACTCACTGGCAGCTTTAATTCCATAGCTACGGGATTGATTACTCTCGTAATGCTATACGGACCCAAAAATCTAGGTTTGAATTTACAAGAGCCCCTTATAGGAATGTGTTTAGAGGACAACCATACCTCATCTCCTGGCTTGTATACTGGCTCTGCTTGTCTATGGAGATCTGCCCCTCTCTTATAGCTAGCTTTCACCTGATCCAAATTAGCTTGAGTGAGTCGGTGTATGGATTGAAGGTCCTGAATAAACACTTCAACTGCAGGAGTGGTGCACTCAGATGAAGAGAGGGAAAGAAAAGCCTTAGGATGGAACCCATAAGAACAGAAAAAAGGAGTGTACTTGGTGGATGCATGTTGACTATTATTGTACGCAAACTCTGCCATCCATACCATGTCATCCCAATCAGCCGTGGAGGTTAGTGTCTGGGCTCGTATGTATTGTTCAAAACACTGATTGACTCTTTCTGTCTGACCATCGGTCTGTGGATGGTGGCTAGACGACAGACGTACATCGATTTGTAACAAGGCACATAATTTTCTCCAAAACCGGGAAACAAATTGGGCACCCCTATCTGAAATTACCACTGCGGGAAACCCGTGTAATTTCACCACTTGTTGAAGAAAAACGGTTGCAAGAGTGTTGGCTGTAGGGAGACCCTTCAGTGGAATAAAGTGTGCGGTCTTAGTAAACAAGTCTACTACTACCAGTAACGTATTGTGCCCCTTGGAGGTCACTGGTAGTTCCACAATAAAATCGAGGGATACGGTGTGCCAGGGACTAGGTGGAGTCGGCAATGGTTGCAGTAGTCCCATAGGTCTTTGATGTGAGCTCTTGCTTTGAGCACAGACATGACACGTCTTCACAAATTGTTCAGCATCTTTTCTTAAAGAGGGCCACCAGAACCATCTCGTTAACAAATCAATTGTCTTCTTAATCCCTGGATGTCCTGCCAAGGGGTGTGTGTGACACCAGTCCAAAGCCTGTCTTTGTAAACCCGAGGTTACTAGGACTATACCCCCTTGAACATAAGCAAGTCCGTCCTTCATACAGGGTTCCACTGATTCTATCAGTTCTCGGCCTTCTAGCGTGCCTTGTTCTTCCTTAGCACTTGCTAGAAACTCCTCTTCGGAGGTTCCCCCTATGATCTTCTGGTGAGGGATAATAAAGGGTGGTTCTATCTGTTCTTCGGGGATCTCATATCCTATCCTGGACAATGCATCCGCCTTGCCATTCTTTCTCCCAGCTCTGTACTGAATGGTAAACTCGTAGACACTAAAAAATTGGGCCCACCTTAGCTGTCTCATCGATAATGCTTTGGCCGACTTTAAGAATTGCAGATTACGGTGGTCCGTATATACAGTGACTGTGTGTCTGGTTCCGAGTAAATATTGCCTCCACTCCTCGAATGCCTTTTTAATAGCTAACAATTCCTTTTCTCCTATGGCGTAATTAACTTCAGCTGGTGTTAGTTTATGTGAGAAATAGGCTACGGGATGTAATTCTCCTGTGGACTGGTCTACTTGAGATAACACCCCACCCACAGCAGTGTTAGATGCATCTGTTTCTACGATAAAAGGATATTCAGGATCAGGATGTTGAAGTACCGGTGCTTGTGTGAACGCCTTCTTTAGCTCTTGGAATGCATGCTCGGCGTCTTCTGACCAAACAAAAGGAGTACCTTTTTTCAATAAATTCGTGATAGGTGTTACTAACCCAGAAAAGCCCTTAATAAAGCGCCTATAGAAGTTGGCAAACCCAATGAAACTCTATATCTCTTTCACCTTTTGGGGAGCAGGCCACCGATGAATTGCTTCCACCTTCTGGGGATCCATGGTTAATCCCCAGGGTGAAATGATGAAACCCAAGAAGGGTACCTGTTGAACATGAAACGTACATTTCTCCAATTTGCATTATAACTGGTTGCGGTGTAATTGTTCTAACACTTGTCTAACATGAGAGATGTGTTCCTGTACCGAGGTGGAATATATTAGAAGATCATCAATATAGGCTATAACGAATTTATCCAACATGTCCCTAAGCACCTCATTGATGAAAAACTGAAATGCAGAAGGGGCGTTGCAAAGCCCAAAGGGCATTACTAGATATTCGAACAGCCCATATTTCGTGCAGAATGCCGTCTTCCACTCATCTCCCTCTGCGACCCTGACCAGATGATAAGCCCCACGTAAGTCTAGCTTAGTGAAGATTTGCGCGCCGCGCACGCGATCAAGCAGCGAGGAGATGAGCGGAAGGGGATATCTGTTCTTTATAGTGATCTGATTCAGCGCTCTGTAGTCTATGCAACAGCGCAACCCACCTTCCCGTTTAGGTATGAAAAACAAGGAAGAGGAAACCGGGGATTTGGATGGGCGAATAAACCCAAGCTCCAGCATTTTGTCCAAATACTCTCGTAAGTAAATGTTTTCTTTTTCTGTTAGGGAGTACACTCTACTGAAAGGCAGTTTGGCTCCGGTTTGCAGTTCTATTCTGCAATCAAAAGGTCTGTGAGGATGAAGAACAGACGCTTCTTTAGGGTCAAAAATAGAAAGAAGATCGTGATACATTTCAGGCAACACCTCTGTGTCCCCGGGCTCAGGGGAAGCGGGAACGGCACTAGAAGCTAGAATATGTGTCTCGCACGACTCAGGTCTAAACTGTAAGGTTGCCTTGTGCCAGTCAATGAGAGGATTATGAAATCTAAGCCACGGTAGGCCCAATATTACAGGAAATTGAGGTGACTGTATTAAATCGAAGTTCACCTGCTCCGTATGGTTGATTTCCATCAAAACCGTAACGGCCTCCGTTTTATGTGTAATGGGCCCGGATTTCAACCTACTTCCGTCAATCGTGGTTACTGTCTCTTCGTAACCTTTGTCATAGGTCTGGACTAGTTGTTCCTGAGCCTATGCATTATCCATGAAGTTCCCGGAGGCACCAGAATCGATCATGATGGGAACTCTCTTCCCTCCTTTTTCCCATGTCAAGTCCGCTGGGACAAAGAAATGACCAGAAGATACCTGGATCTCTGAAGAGGAGACGCTCAAACCAGAATAACCCGGAGTACTTGTCTCACAGGACTCCAGGTTTTCTAGTTTTCCGACTTCCTCGACTGTATAGGCTTGGTAGGGCAGGACCTCAAAAAATGACCACCTTTCCCACAGTATAAACACAACTTATTCTCCCGTCGGTGACGCCTCTCTTCAGGTGTTAAGGGCCCCCTCAATATACCTATTTGCATGGGTTCTGCCTCCTCTCTGTTAGTGACAGGATCGGGTTTCCTTTCCCTTACAGTGACGATCCGAACGTCTGTTTTGCCCCTTTCTCTCTTGCGTTCTTGCATCCGATGGTCTATTTTGACGGATAACTCGATTAATTCCTTACAAGAACTAGGAAGATCTACAATTTGGGATAAGGCATCTTTAATGTCGTCTCTCAGCCCTCTATAGAACAGGATACTACGCTTCTCCTCTGGCCACCCAGCCTCAACCACTAGTCTTTGGAAGGAAGTGATGTATGAAGTTAAATCCGTGTTTCCCTGTTTTAGGGCCAGTAACTCGGTGTCGGCAGACTGAGTGTAGGTATGTTTGTCGAACAATTTCCGAAATTCTTCCTTAAATGTCACATAATTTTGTAGCAAAACGTCATCTCTTTCAATTAGAGGGATTGCCCAATTGGCTGCGGACCCCCCCATATATGAAATCATGAATGCCACCTTGGCTTGATCATTAGGAAAACACTGCGCTTTACAAGTAAAATGTAACTGACACTGGCTAATGAAGGCGGCGAATTTCGATGAATCGCCTGTGAACCGTTCAGGGGGAGCAAGGGGTACAGAAGGAGGTGTAGTAACCTGGATCACTTGTGTGGAATTCCCGGACCGTCCATCCCCTTGTATGGCATTCACCCTAGTAGCCAAAGCCTGTGTCTCTATTTGTAAATTCCCCAACATGTGGGCTACGTCTGCTAACGTCACCTGTTGTCTGTCCATGGCGCTCGGGCAGAATAACCACGTGGGCTTCGCGTTCTGTAAAGATCTTACCCGTAATAGATTCTGCAGGAGCGCCCAGGAGTCTGTGAAGATGTCGTAGCTAGCCCCTGCCTTCCGCCAGCACCTAATGCCTCTATCAGAACCTAGAGAGCACAGGTACTAGGGGAAAACAGGGGAACAAAACAAGGTAAGAGGGGAAGAGATCTCCGCAACCACAGTCCACTGCTCTTTTAGATGCAACAATATGGATGGTGTCTGGTCTATGTAGATCTCCCTGGATGCTGTGTCTAGGAAGGAACATCAGAATTAGGAGACAGATAGAGACAAGCAGTGGAATGGTGTTCAACTGTAACCCAGAAGAAAAACAAATACCTAAAGTCTGGGGTTGGGAGCAGTATGTTTGTGGAGGGCAATCTGGGGTGAAGCTGTCTAGACGTATCCCTACAACTGAGAACAGAGGAAACAATAAATATGAGTTCCACTACTTTCTCAAGGACTCCCCCCTTCCCTTCCACAGGCTTTTCTCCCCGTTACCAGATATACAAGCAGGGCGATGCTCTGACGTGATACTGCTCCACAATAGTCCAAGTCGGCAGCAGCAGGGCTCCAGAAGCACTGTGAGTAGGTGGTGTCTTTGTTATCACCCTTGGCAGATTGAATAGTTTTAGTCAAGCCTCAGAACCAAAATCCAGAGAGGCACATGGAGGACCTCTAATCCAAACGAGAGTAGTACCACCGGAGATAGCACCAGGAGGGAGTAAGTGGCAACAGGGGAAGGAAGCACCCCAGACACCCGGCCGGGCCCTGGGATGCAGCTCCTGAAAGGCGGCCGGAGCGCTGGGTATGCAAACCCCTCAGCAATGAAGGGAAAGCACCCAGACACCCGGCCGGCCCCCGGGAGACAGCTCCAGAAAGGCGGGCGGAGCCCTGGGTATGCGGGGCTGTTAAAGGAGGAGGGAAAGGTTAAGACGAATGCCTCAGGAACGGCACTCCAAATACAACAGAAAACTTGTCCTGCCGCGGGGATACACGGACAGGCAGGTGAACAGTCCTCAGGGCAGAAACACAAGGAGTAATGACTCCTAACGGGC
The DNA here is from genome assembly GCF_964204655.1 of Triturus cristatus. NCBI lineage: Eukaryota > Metazoa > Chordata > Amphibia > Caudata > Salamandridae > Triturus > Triturus cristatus. The sequence continues at coordinate 294,681,672 of NC_140586.1, read as the reverse complement.
CAAAACCGAGTCTCCGGCAAACGGACTCCACGGAAGGCGTCTAACATCCAGATACAGGAAGCACGTGACAGGAAACAGGAAACGGAGCAAACGACTACGAGGCAAACACTAGAACGCGAAGCCTCGAGTCCTTGCGCGTTCCGCTTTTCTAGCGTCCCGTCCCTTAAGGAGCATGCGCGTAGACACAGTCACTACTCACTGCGTCCTGCTCTCGACAATCCTGACAGTGGCCATGCGTCATTACGCGATGGCTAACTATATATTGGCTGTGCCGAACCTGGGCATGTTTAGTATCAAACATGTTAGAATCATACCCCAACTCCATTATCGGTGTTGGAAGTATGATTCCATGCACTGAGGGGCTCCTCCAGGAAGCCCCCAGTACTCCCGTTAACAGCCTTCCAGGGTCTGCAAGCAAGCTGTTGCTGCTGCCAACACCAAACACGATACTGCCCTCCTGCTGCTGATATGAGCTCGAGTAGGGGAAGGTAGAACCATAGGTTTCCTGTCATAGGGAGGTGTGACCACCTCCCACACAGGACTTAGTGTATTGGGCTGGGTTAGGGGCGCTTTCCAGCGCCACCAGACTGCTTTGAAGGGCACGTTTGGTGACCTCCTTGCATGCTCTAGTTAGAGCCATTTCTGGGTGCCCTTGGCTCCCACTCTGGAGCGAAACTGGAAAAAGGACATGGGAGTATCCTCCCCTTTGTCCAGCCCCTCCTCTGGGAGGGCCCACTGAGTCATCCTAACTCCTTTCTGTGGGTAAAAAGAGCTTACCTGTGGGAAGGTCCTCAGATTTGTCGTGGGACAAGACTCAAGCCTGAAACCACATCACTCTTCAACCTTCTGGACACTTGGACTTCGCTGGACTTCGCCTGGAACCGAGACTGCACCAAGGAAGACTCCTGCTCCTCCTGGTCTCGCTGTTCTGCAAGTCTTCTTTGTCATCTATGTCTGTGCTTCTTCCAGGATCTTCAACAGACCTGTGGGCATCAAGGACACCCAAAGTAATCTCCCTTGGAGTGAAGGAGTCACTCCCATGCATCTGCAGGCACTGCAGTGAAGCAGACCGGTCTGCTACTCCTGACATCCCACAGACTTTGAAAGACTCAGCAACACAGGTGGTGGTTCTGCAACTCCCTCAAGGCCTGACCCGCCCTCTCTGCAATTTTGAGAACAGTATCCCTCGTAGGAACCGCTAGGACCGAACCTCTGTGCATCGTGTCGACTTGCCATTGCCAAATCTTGTTGGCTTCAGGCTACAAGAAGCTCCAGCCTCCAGCATTTCTTCCTGCTAAGATCTTTTGTCCTCACCGCATACTCTGCACCATGGGCCTTCTTCTTTAGTCAGCTGCTCGAGGTCCTCTTGCAACTCCTGTGCCTTCACCTGTGGGTCCTCTTGAGGGTCTTCTCTTGCTTCAGTGGGCTCCCCTGCTTGTTTGGGCCTGCTCTGACTCTGCACTTGGTGAATCCCTTGGACTGTGCTGGTCCCAACGTTGCTCCTTCATCGTTTTTCCCCATTTGTTGCTGCTGCTAAGGCTTGTTGGTGCTCCCACCAGACACCAGCCCCCTGGTTCTCGACTTCTGACATGGGATAGCTCGTGAAAGGCTCCTCATCTTCCTGAGCATCGCCTGGTCCTCACAGTTGAAGCAACAATGTCACCATCATCACTCCTGCATCTTCCGTCATTGGTGGTCATTGCTCTTCCGTGCCTCCTGGTCACCTTCGAGTGGTATAGACTCTGATATAGAATCGGGCAATTTGCAACCTGAAAAAAGCTACGTACATTTGGCCTCTAGTATATAAAGGAAAAGCATATTTTGTTTTGCTAATAACTTTGGCACCATTTGACGACTCTTCACAATATTTTCACAACTTGTGTGACAGTCACTTCAGCTGCTGTCTAACAAGTTTTGGGGTGATTCATCATGCGAGGGCCGATAAAGAGGAGAAGTCCCAAAACAAGTTTTCCCCACGCAAATAGTGAGTTTAGGCATGACTACAGCCCGAACCGCTGAACCAAATTAAACCAAATTTGACAGAAAGCTAGATCTTGGCACAGAAAGAGTGCTTTTTGTAGTTAGGTGAAAATATACTCAGTAGTTTTGGAGTTATTAAAGAAAAAAAGATTTATGTACATCTAGAGACACGAATCCACCATGTTGGATCCGTGATACACACTCCAACAGCTTGCTGTATTTGTCTGGCCGCAACCTGAGAGAAATGCTGCAGCTGCTATTTTGTCAATCGGGACACGGTTACCGGTGGGGGGAATAACGTGTAAATAGGATATAAGGGGTCAGGGTTAAGGTATCCTGAACCCATGGGACTGATGTAAGGATCTGTGAGAAACCCTTCATGAGCAATAAATTGTCCGAAAATGTTTTTGGGGGATGCTCGTGGATCACAGATCCACTGCGGTGTACAGCACACCCTGCTGTGGGAATCTGTGACAGATCCGTGGATCGAGATCTCAATTTTAAAAAAATACACTGACTTGCAGACATACCCACACAACAGCTCACACACCTACTCACATATTCATAAAGTCACTCACACACCTACTTAGATACTCAGAACACCACTCACACACCCACTCAGACACTCAGGGGACCACTCACACCCACTCACAAACCCACACAGATACTCTCACACCCACCAACATACCCATATAAACACCCACCCAACCACTCACACACTTTTACGGCCATTCAGACATCTGCTTAGAGTCCCACAAAACCACTCAGAGACCCACACAGCCATCCACACATGCACTCACTCACACAACCACACAAACACTCACACACCAACTCACACATCCGTACAGCCACTCAAACACCCACTCAGAGACCCAGAGAACCACTCATATACCCACTTGCAGACCCACCGAGGCACTCACATACCCACTCACATACACACCCATATAGCCACTCACACAACCACTCACAGACCCATACAGCCTCCCACACACCACACAACCACTCACACACCCAGGTTACAGGAACGTTATCGTTAGGAAATAGCATTAAAACATAGAAATTCAGAGAAACAATCAAAGGTTACAGGGACATTATAGTTAGGAAAAAGAATTGAAAAAACCTTTGAAATTCCCTAAAAAAAACAAAGGTTAAAGAGACATTATAGTTAGGTTCAGATTTTGCACACACAAAACCATAGAAATTGAGCAGTTATAGTTATCTCAAGTAGCTATAACTTGTGCCCTAAGGTAAGTATAACTCCTGACCTTGCCATGAATTGCTAATTACCCCATATATTATGTCACTCAAGACATCTTCTATGACATCATTGATATCAGTGCAACATTTGCTGTGAAAATATTGATGAGAACATTTTGCACAGTGGAAGAGCGAGTTATAGCGTGAATCACAGACGGCACTAGGGGGGGATCCTATTTTTTAACTTTAATTATTAATCACCAGAGCAACAAAACATAAGGACAGTCTACACGTTTCAGTTATTGCCTTCTACAGGACCATGGAGTCCTGCCGTCTAGCTTGTCCTTTAGCAATGTTTATGACCATAGCCCATCATTACTTTTTACTTTTTAGATCGTAACCAGACCGCACATTGTGTTCTCCTTATCGAGCAGTTGATCCCTAACATTCAAGGTACATTTCTTGTAAAGTACATTAATTTTCAATACATTGCTCGATTGGATTTTCACAAATTTTGCAGACGGGTGGCAAGGTATCTAAATCCATATTTTTCTTGTTTCAAGTCTAGAATATTTATTCTATTTGCTTTCAATTCATTATCACAGTAAAGTACTAAAAAACGTGAATGATGATGTTGCTTTTTGTACAGTATAATTACTTTATTATCCATTGCACTAACACTTAGAGATAGAAAAACTATTTTTATCAATGTAAGTGCGAAAGTAAAAAGAGGAGGGTGAAGAATGGTTACATTTAAGTAAGATAAAGATAAGGGGGGAGAATATTGTTGTTACAGTGGAGGTTGAAAGATCTCTATAAAGTGCAAGTATGACAGCAGCTAAATTGTGCAAATTACAAGTCATAAAATGATACCAAATGGATGGAGATCCTCAAGTAGTGCTCCATTTTAATCAAAATTAGCAGCAATGAGTCCTGATTTACAATTTGTGTGCTTTATTAGCAGCAACATTTTATAGAATGAAAATGCTTTGTATCGTACATTTCCCTTGCTCTCAGTGTAGCAGGGAGTAATTAAGATCAGGATTATCTATTTCTAAAGTGCTAGTGCTTTTAGTAGCTCTTAGCAGCATCATTTTATACAGTGCACATGAATTCTAGCTCATATTTCCCTCACACTCAGTGGAACAGGAAGTGGCTGTAATCAAAACTCCCTATTTCTTCTTATACACTTCAGTTTACTTTTCTTTTTCCTTATTCAAATACATTTCTTCTTGTTTTTAAGACTTTCTTTAAGGTGTGAGAGTATCAACAACAGACGTTTAAAAATTCATAAAACGTGTAATTTCCAGATGCAGTCCCAGATAGCAGGATGAATTTGTTGTTTCAACTACTATAGCTGGAGACCATTCTACAGGTGTACATGTAGTTCTGCGTCCAAATTGTATCCCATCGGTATTTCAGTTCCCAATAAAATTATCACTCTTGATTCCCTTCTTCTCAAAGATAATTCTCTATCACCTCCTTTTTAATTTTTCTTCATATGCTTAATTCCAAAATACTTCAAGTTCTTGGTCTACCCTTGATGTTTTCCCCAAAAGTTTCCCAATTGGATATGAATAGTCTCTATTTTTGATGGCTGGATGATGTTGCAGAATTCTTAATTTAACTTTGTTAACTGTGCTTCCCACGTAGTATTTTTTTCAAGGACACATTAACACATGTACTATAAAGTCTGTATTGCAAGTAATATGTTCTGTATCTTTTCAATTATGCAATCTGTATTCCTTTTGATTAGGTCCATGTTCACAGGCTTTGCATTTAGCGCATTTCCAAAAGCCGGGCTGACTGAGCCAGGTAATTTTTCTCCCTGTTCTAGTGGAGTAATAGCTTTTAGTTAATATGTCTCCCAATGAGGTGGTCTTTCTATAAGTGATGTTTGGATGATTCATTAAATGTATTGTTTTTTTAAGCATTTTTATTAACTGTTTTATCAGATTGTAAAATCTTATAATTTCTTTGAATTATTTGATTTATTTCTTTGTTTTGCTTATTATAATCTATAATCAGTCGAATTTTCTCTTCTCCACTTTCTACACAGACTTTCTTTGGTGTCAGTAACTCACTTCTTGGTTTTATTGATGCTCTTTACATGGCTTCTTGTATTACTGGCAATGGGTATCCCCTTACGAGGAATCTTTTCTTCATTTTCTTCATCTTGATTTTAAAGTCTTTATCCTCTGAACAATTCCTTCTGGCCCTTAGCATTTCTCCATAGGGGATACTCCATCACAATTCACTATTTCCATGGAGAATGCTGTTACACATGTGTTTTTCCTATGTATCTTGTGCAAATATGCATATCTCTTATGAGGAACTCAATGTCTAAATACGTGATTTGTTCAGAGCTTATGGTGTACGTAAAGGCTTAATTCAAAATAAGTAACTCAAGTTCTTTACTCTCCCCTTCCCATATAATGAAAAGATCATCAATAAAACCTGTCCATAGTTTTACTTTATCCAATCTCACTGAATTGTTCTCTGTCCAAATTACTTCTGTTTCCCAATAGCCCATAAGAAGATTGCATAAGTTGGAGCGAATGGCAGAGCCCATAAGAATGTTTGCATAAGTTGGAGCGAATGAAGTCCCTATTGTGGTGCCTTGTTATTGTAAATAATAGCTGCCATTGAACATAAAAGCATTGTGTGTTAAACAAAAATGTAACATCTCAATCAGTAAATTGAAATGTTCAAGATGGTTAATTGGTATATAACGTAGGAAGCACTGAACTGCTTTTATTCCATCTTTGTGTCTAATGGAAGTATATAACGAGACCACGTCAATTGTTGCCATCAAGTACGAGTTCTTCCAAGTTATGTTTTTGATTTTGTTTAGAAAACCCATTGAGTCCCGTAGATAGAAAGGTAGAGCTGTCACGTATGGTGCTAAGAAAAGATCAATATATCTTGAGGCATTTTCTAAAAGTAAATTAATCGAACTGACTATGAGACGCCCTGGTGGATCAAGTTCTTATGTATTTTTTGAAGAAAATAGATGGTAGGAGTTGTAGGGTGTAATATTCTCAAATATTCATATTCCTAATCATCAATCAATTATTTTGTGAAGGATCTTCCTTTAATTTTGCATAATGATGCTTATTCCTCAGTTGTTTTTCAGCCTCCATTTGGTATTTGACACAATCCTGTATTACAATATTACCACACTTGCCCGATGCTTTAATTATAATTTGAGTGTCTTCCTTTAGCTCTTTTAATGCTAATCTTTCCTTGACGGTAATGTTTCCTCTGCCTTGTGTTAGATTCCTTCTGGCTAGTTTATTTAAATCTTCAATTACCAGTTCTTGGAACAGATCTATCTTGTTCCCTGGTGGTAACTATGGACAAAATTTGGAAAGTGATTTGAATCCACTTGCTCCTCCTTCCCCTGTATCAATGCCTAGTTCTGAGCATAATTGTATGTCCGTCATTTCTCCCACTTAGTTGTGGGTATTCCCCAGCTGATTCTTCTTCCAGAGATGTTAGAATACTCAAACATGGTAAATCTTTACATGTTAAAGTGGGGGATTTCTTTGCTGTTTGCAATCGTATTTCTGGGAGGGATTGTATTAGAAAAAGCTTTTTCAATTTCATTTTCCGTGAAAACTTATATAGGTCGATTCTCAAGTTATCTAAATCCATTTCAGAGTCTGGGCAGAAGGAGAGTCCTTTATTGAGGATTTTCATCTGATCTTCATTTAATACTATCGCCCTATTTCTCTGCTCCCCTGTGTGGCGAAAATCTGTGAGAAGGCAGTTAATAAACAGCTCACTGATTTTGTGGAGGGGGCCAGCCTACTCCATCCAACGCAATCTGGTTTTAGAGCTGCCTACAGTACTGAGTCAACCTTAGTCGAAGTCTCTGAAGCTATTCGAGACTGTTTGGACTCGGGTGGAAGTGCAGCCCTCATAATGCTGGATCGGTCGGCGGCATTTGATACCGTTCCCCATGCACTGCTTCTGGCTCGGCTGGCAGACATAGGTATCTCTGGGCTGGTTGGAGGTGGCTGGAATCCTTCCTTGAGGGGCGTTCGCAACAGGTCTGGCTCCCGCCTTTCTCGTCTCCACCCTAATCTGTGACCACTGGAGTGCCGCAGGCATCCTCTTTGTGCCCCCTACTCCTTAATATCTATGTCACACCCCTGGTCCAATTAGCAGAAGAGCGGGGTACCAAGATCGTTGCTTACGTCGATGACACCCAACATCTATTCACCTGGGGTAAATCGGATTTTTCTACTTTGAAGGCGAAAGAGTGTCTGACAGCTGTTTTCCAATGGCTCTGTGCCGCCCAATTCAAATGTAATGAGGATAAGTCAGAAATCCTTCTTTATGGTAAGTTTCCCCCCCGGTTCAGTGAATCTCTCTGGGCGTCTGACTATCCTATGCCATCCTCTTCTGGACTACCAGTAAAAAATCTGGGCGTATGGTTCAACGAGCAGCTGTCCTTCTCGACCCAGATTAAAAAATTGCCCGGGAGCTGCTTTGGGATATTAAAGTCCCTCAAGAAATTCCTTCCACTGCTACCAAGGACAGCGAAGGAAACAGTGACTCGGGCACTGATCCTTTCTCGAGTAGACTATGCCAATGAGCTGTATCTGGGCCTTCCTGACTACATTCTTAAAAAACTGCAGGTGGTCCAGAATGCAGCAGCTAGGCTGGTGCTCAACATTCCCATCAGAAAGAGCGTCAAGCAACATCTGCGTATGATGCACTGGCTACCTGTCATGAAACGCGTTAAGTTTAAGGCCCTGGTCATAGCATACCGTGCTTTGTATGCTGGAGGACCTGCATACCTCAGGAAGCGCTTTGCTTTCTACACGCCTGCCAGACATTTGAGATTGTCATCTCAGCTGCTTGCACAGGTTCCTCATGTGCGTCTTCAAAGAATAGGGGGCAGATCTCTTGCCGTTAGGGGAGCCACGGCCTGGAATTCCTTGCCCTTTTCTTTGCGCAGTATCAAGGAGCTGGGGCAATTTAAGAAACAGCTCAAAACTTTTCTGTTCTAATCTCTTCTCAACTAGCACCTCATAGCCTCGTGCCGGGACACTCCCAGGAGTAGCTGCGCGCGTTATAAAAACCCAATAACATAACATCATTTCTTGGATAAGTTGACAACAAGAGTCTCTTGATTTAGTATTTTTTTCTATTTTGCTTTCTCTTTCAGAGAGTTATAGTTACCTTAGGGCACGAGTTATAGTTACTTGAGATAACTATTAGATTAGGGGCGAGGATGTAGCCTTATGGCTAGAGCGGTCGACCTCGAAGCTGGGGAACTGGGTTAGAGTCTCGGCAATGACGCTCAACATCCTGTGATTCTGGACAAATCACTTAATCTCCCCGTGCCTAACAAAAATGAATTTGTCATTACGTAATGAAACTGGTGCTAATGGGAAGCGCTCTGATATCCGATGTCTCCGGTCTAGTTTGCGCTATATAAAACTCTAAAACCAAAACAATTATATCTCTGCCGAATTTCTATGATTGTGTGTGTAAATTCTGAACCTAACTATAACGTCTCTGTAAACTTTCATTTTTTAGTGTATATATATATATATATATATATATATATATATCCTACTGGTGGTCTCCAGTGAGTAGTTATAGTCGGGACCTAGTTTCCATAGGAAAATCTTTTTTTGACTTGCCTATAACTTTGGCATCATTTGACCAATCTTCATGAAATGTTACCCCAAAAAAGTGTCAAGGTAAGTTCTGGTGGTCATGGAAAGTTTGGGGGTGATTGGTGCAGTGGGGAGGGAGAATTTGGGGCACGAAATAAGGGTGCGTTTGAATGTTAGTTCCCATAGGAACCTTCAGCCACACCTACAGCCTGAATTGCTGAACGGACTTGCACCAAATTTGGCAGTGAGGTAGATGTGGGTTCAAGGAAGTGCCTTTTGCTTATTTGGTGTAAATCTGTTCAGTAGTTTTTGAGAAATTTAAGCTGAAAATTATAGTGATATCTCTGGCAGCAGATATTTCGCGGTGGGTTCGCGATATATCGCTAATGCATGCGCCAACGGGAATGCTCTGATTGGCTGGACGCAACCTGAACAGAAAGTTGCGGCTGCCATTTTATCTATTGGGAATGGTTTCCGGGGCTGAAAATGTGTGTGAAAGTGCACTTAAGGGGTCATGGTGGAGATACTCTGACCCCATGGTTGGGGAATGGGGATGTTCGTGACACAAGTTATGTGTTCAAAATAGATTTTTTTCATTGCGCGCAATATTTGCAAGGACGCTGTGACCGCCAGTGCGGCCCCCTATGGAACATCACAGGGACATCGTGACTATCAATGTCGTCCCAAATATTGGTGGAAATATCTGAAAAATATGGCCCCCCTCTTTGTCTATGGTGTAACGCAAGGCTACCAACCCATCTAGCAGCTCTGAACCTGGACACTCCATGGCAGGTAAATCTGAACTGCCAGTGGATCTTGTGACCTTGGCAACCGAATACAATTGAAAGTACCTGCATGCAGTATGGTTCCTTCTCCAGAGGAAAGCATTACCATGTAAAAACTCTTTTGTGTGACATTTTTGCTTAACTGTAAAAATTGATATCTTGAAAAGTACTTAACCAATTACGAATTTCTTGGTGTTAAAAAATATATTAAAATACCTGTTATTTTTCTAAACTGATCTTGAGTTTCTTCTAGAGTGTGTGTCTCATTTATTGACTCTGTGTGTACAACAAATGCTTAACACTCTAATAAGCCTAAACTGCTCGCCCACAATACTGCAAAAGAGAACATTTGGGATTATTAATTTAAGCCCTGTAAACCAATAAGGATCACCTGGACTTTGTACCTAGTGTACCTTGTTTTTGTATACTACATAACAAGCCAGCTTCACACAGGTGCCCCCACCCACAAACTCAAAATTGGCATAAAAGTGGTACCCCTGGCTTACAGCCTCAGAACACTACTGGACTTGCAAAGAACAGAAGGAGCACAGCACCTGCAGAACCTGCTGACCCAGAAAGAAGGTTGCACCAAGGAAGCCTGCAACTGCTTCACCTACTGGACCAAGGCTTGAGTTCCAAAAGGTAAGGGTTGCCCCTATTGTTGAACCACTGGGGAGAAATGCTAGGGGCTGGACCTGCTCCCATTTATCTCAAGGGCCAGTGAGTGGACTCCAAGGGCTAGTTGGCCAGTCTCCTGTTAAGATTCAGAAACACAAAGGCAAAGGAAGCTCTGCACCTGCAAAGTGCCCAGCTGACCAGTTTGCCCTGATCTGGAGTAGGAAAGTAGAATATTATATGGTATGGTTGGGTAACCCTACCATGCAATATTATCACAATGCCTCAAAGATGATCCTTGGATTCACAGCAATTAATTCTTAGCTCAGTCTTGGTAGTGTGGCAAAGTGCAGTCAGACTTTACTGGAGGAACATGTGTTAAGCATTTCACAGTACAATTATGGTTCATAAGTAATTCAGGTGACTTAATAGAAATTCAACACCAATTTATAAAAATAGAGCTTAAAAAAAAAGATGAGATTTTCTAGCATGCATATTACCAGAGCAGCAACGGCTTGTGCCTTAGGGTGCTGCATAACCGCCCCTATGAAGGGAAGGCATGTTTCTTAAATCTATATATTTTTCTTACAATATTGTTTTTAAAGTATGTTACAGGCCGGTTGCCTGGGCCGAGGTTCATGGTGGAACTGCCAGGCACTGGCAGGCCAGTCAAGTGCATTTACGCATGCATCAAATCTCGATGTCAGGGTGACATCGTGACACAGGACTTACCTCTTTACAGCCTGTGTTTCCCATGAGGAGACTTGGATTTCATTACAAGACCGGTGGCTACCATTATTGATATTTCTTTTAATGTCACTCCAAGCAGTCACTTGAAAGCATTACATCACAAAGTGAAAAAGTTCCAGAACAGAACATACAATAGTCATGAGCACACAACAATCTGCCTCTTTTAAATGCAGCTGCAAGCAGATAAGTTCAACCTTTCACTACTCCTTCTTATTCTGATTCTATTAAACTTATTTTGATAATATTTACCCTCTATTCCCCATAAAACACTTTTCCTGGGTCTAACCACACTCCCTTACCCACTATTTCACTACCGATCTCCAATTTACGGAGATCTTTCACTTTTCCTTTCTTCCTTTTTCCCATTCAACAATCACCGGAGCTTAACCCTCCCTGTTCTTCACCCTATTACGCCTTCATTATTCCTTCGTTCCCCTCGTTTTCAACTTCCAGTGTCGATTCCGCTTTTCGGAACTTATTTAACTGTTAAAATGTTAATTTAGCTGGGACCTACCCGACTTTCGTAGCTGTGAGGGAAAGAGACGTCTGCGCCTTTATTCGGTGCCCCTTATGATGAGTTGCGATGCTAGGCCCCGACTCCCTTCCTATTCTGGGAGTTACCGAAGCCATTAGAGGAGTGCACCTTGGCAACAGGAGCGTTATGTCCAACCGTTGCCAAGGGCTATTCTTCTGCCATTGCGTTCCCTGGCAACGGCTAATCTCCGCCAAGTAGGAGCGCTCTTGAGACCTACTTGTTTCTATGGAGACTATCAACAGCTGATCGCTCGAGCTTTTGGAGCGTCAGATGCTCCTTCTCTTCGCAATCAGCTGCTGGCAGATTCAGTTATTTTCACACGAGTACCTTTTTCTGCCTAAAAAAAAAAAGAAAAGGGGGATAATTCTACATTTGACTATTTAAATATTCTTTAACAAGAGATCAAAAGACTTACCAGTTTCCATATATATTTGGTTCAATGGCTTTATTTAACTGATTCAACTCCTAAGAAATAAAGAGGCTTTATTAAGCACAAGTCAAGATAAGACCCAAATATTCTTGACCTTCTATTTTCTTAATTAATTTACCTACCTTTTAGTTTCTAAGCCATTTATTAATAAAATAATTACCAATGTCTGATATTGACCCTGATGATGCCGTTGTCCCCATCCCTAGTATTGATAACGAGGCTTTTAAGAAAATTATTCATAGAGAGACGAGATCCTGTATGTTGGAAACATTAAACCAAGTGATGACGGTGGCGTGGTCTGCAGCCCAAGATGGTGGTCGCTTAAGCGACGAGCTCCGGGCCGGGGCCTTGAATTTGTTTCTTTATCCGATATTCCCTACCTGTCTGACGGTACTTTCAGCGCTGCTGAACTGTCTTCACTGTCGGGCTGCCTCGACGCTGCACAGCGGAAGCCTGTGTCCCTTGCGGAGTGGGTTTACGGACAGTGGCGCTTCCTGGCCTTTCCGGAGGCCTACCCGGGAATTGAAGCCGCAGACTGCCCTGGGGGCTGGCTGGGCTGTGAGCGCCCGATCCCAGCCGCGGTGGCAACTTTGGTCCCCGGGGCCTCTGCACCCTCACTGCTGGTGCTAGCTTTCGCCTGCGCACTGCCTGGATTTGATGATACACTCCGGATCGCTGCTGCCGCTGGGGAGTGAGCGCGGCGCACCGGTCAGCTGGCGAATCGCTGCCTGCCGTAGCGGGGGCCCGATTAGACGCGAGACCACTTTGCGCCACGACTCAGTGGTGGGTCCCCTAGTGTGACCGCATTGCCTTATTGGACTGTGAGAAGGCTGGGGAGCTGGACTGGTGCTCCCTGATTCCCCCGCAACATCAAGGTGAGCGCTGATACTAGATACGGGCCTATGTGCACCGCGCTCTGCACCTGGTGACGCCTTGGGATCTCCGGACTGTTTGGTGAACTTGCTAGACCCGGGATACGGGGTCTGTTTGGTGTGCTCCTGCTGCCTTCCACTTAGTTGGCTGAGGTGGGGCGGCCTGCTCTTGCTTGTGGGGGCCCTTTCGTGCCACGTGGTGGTGGCGGATTTTTGACTGGTCCTGTGCTGATCGGCGCTGTGCTGGGGTTGCTGCCTCGTCGAGGCGAGTGCGCTGCTACAACTCGTGGCCTGTCTTGGTGTAGTGGCGGGTGGAGCGCCGGACTGCACGGTGCACCCCTGGAGCCGTGGGACACTCTAGCACAGCCCTTTCCTCCGATCCTTTCCCATTTAGTTGGGGAAGCCCACTGCTGCATTGAGTATCGTCTGCCTTGTTCCACCTGGGTGCTCCGGATTGCTACTGGGCTTGGTTGTGTGGCATCCAGGCCGCTGACTTGTGCCGCCGGTTAGTGGTGGGTACTTGCTATCTGAAGTGGCTCTTCTCCGACTGCCTCCCTGGCTTCAGATGCATCAGAGTCTCTGAGATTCAATTGCTGTAGCCAAGTGTTTGCTGCACTGCTCCACAATGCCGCCAGCCATGGGCAGGGGAAAGCCCAGGGCATCTACACGGTCGGGGAGAGTGGGTTCTCTCTCTCCGCCTTCGGGCCATTCCTCCGTCCATCCTCATCAAAAGGAGGGCCATATAGGCCCTAACGCTCCGGAGGACAAACTGGACATGATCTTGCTGGAGATCCGTGATTCTCGCTCTGTGATGGAAGCGCAACTGGGCATAATCTCAGTGGATCTAAACTTATTGAAAGATGATCATAAGAAGCTTGTTGAGAAGGTTAAAACAGCTGAGCAGAGGTTGGACAGTGTGGTGCCTCAAGTGCAAGCCCATGAGGAACAACTAACCCATATGCGCCAACAGATCGACTCCCTCCAGGCCCGGGCTGATGACGCGGAAGGCCGGGCCCGCCGGAATAATCTCCAAATAGTAGGCTTGCCAGAGGGAACGGAAGGCTCTACACCCATGGAATACATAGAAAACTGGTTAAAGTCTAGCGTGGCCACGGTCGGATTATCAGCTCATTTCACAATCGAGCGGGCGCATCGTGTCCCTACACGTCGACCAATTCCAGGCGCTAACCCACACCCCATCTTGGCTAGGATTTTGAATTTTAGGGACCGGGATCACCTACTGTAGGCGGCGAGGGACAATGTTCCGCTGCAGATTGACAACGCGAAGATCTCCAAATTTCTGGATTACACCCTGGCGGAGCAGCGCAGAAGATTTTCCTTTATGGAGGTGGAGGAACAAGCTCGAGCAGCGGGTCTGTCGTTTGACTTATTGTTTCCAGCAAAACTGAAAATCCTTTACAATCAACGATCCCTTTTTTTGATACTCCTGACAGTGCGTGGAACTGGCTCGACAAGACGTTCCCCGATGTCCGACCAATGAGACGAATGGACTCATTGCTGCCAAAGACACAGTGCCCCCTCGGAGGAGTAAGAAGGGGCTTCTTACTCAAAGTTCTGCCTCCAATCCCCTGATTCGTCAACAGGTGATGGAGGGCAGGCGAAGGACACTCCATACTGCCTCGACCTTCCGCACCACTCGTCCGCCTATCAGCTCCAGCCCATCTGAAGGATTGGATACAGATACGGATTCCGATGGCAGCGTTGCACTATTTCCTACGGTGTCCACACAACTTAGCAATGATCCTCTAGCCTCCGCTGGTTCTTAGTTCTCTGACATGTGCCATCGTAAGACACGCTCAGCCTTTTGTTGATTCTCTGTCCAGTCTGAGGTACTGTTGTATTACATATGCTCGTCTACTCGAACGGTAGTATGCCAGGAAACCTGTCCGTCTGTATGACAGGTGGGGACGGTTTAGTAAGTCTCCCCGGCCTGGACCGCGTTCTGGGCGCTTTCATATGTTGATTGTAGCTCTTACGTGACTGTTGATAGTGTTGACGACCTTCCCCCGTAGGCGTTAACATTTGTTGAATGTGAAGCATGTTACCCTTGTTTTGGTCGAACGAAGTTTGGGCGTTGGACCCTCTTTTGGGACACTGTTGAGTTTTTTTAACTATGCCGCATGGTCTGTGGGTTGTGGGGGGGGGAGTGGATGGGGGAGGGTGGGTGGTGGTGGGATCCGGGGGATTTTCCATTATTTTTGGTGATGCCTGCTGTTAATTCTTATACTTTGGTCTCATGGAACGTCCGGGGTATGGGGTCTATTGCTAAACGGCACAGAATAGCTGCGCAATTACATCGTTGTAAAGCACACATAATATGCTTTCAAGAGACGCATCTGGTTCCCTCCAAAACTATGAAACTACACAGGCGATAGCGGGGTCAATTCTACGCCACTGCATACTCTGCCTTTTCTAGGGGGGTTGCCATCTGGATACGGGAGGGAATCCCCTTTTCCCTTACTGAAAGCAAAATTGATGACATGGGCCGGTTTGTCCTCCTGCTGGGCACATTGGATGGTAGGCAGGTGGTGCTGGGGTCCCTCTATGCTCCGAACACAGATCAAGTGGAAACTTGAATGCGGTGTTTGATGTATGTCTGGATCGTTCCCATCCCCCTTTATTTAATACTACTGCGAGGGCGCAGGGCGTGGCCTTGACACGTTGGGCACAAGGCTGGGATTTATTGGACGTATGGAGGGCCTTGCATGCGAACATGAGGGAATATTCCTTTTATTCTTACACTTACAAGTTACACACACGTTTGGATTACTTTCTTTGCTCCCCGGATTTATCCTCTTCTATTACGCACTGTGAGTACCTGGGTAAGACTATATCTGACCATAATCCCATAGAGTTATTGTTGACTTGGGGCCGTCCTTCGGCTCCTATTCCGATGTGGAGAATGCAACCTCTGCAGTTAGAGGACCAGGTGTATCGGGCCGCATTGTCAACAGCTATTGAAACATATTTTGTGGAGAATGAGGGTACTGCCTCGTCCAGATCTGTTGAGTGGGAGGCCTTCAAGTGACGGTCAGGGGAGTCGCCATGGGGACTTTGGCGGGGTCGCGTAGGGAGACGATCAGGGATATAACGGCCCTGGAGGGGGACTTACAGGCTTTGGAAGTAGCGGTTCAGAGGAGCGCCGACGGCGTGGAGCCACTACAGTCCGCTAGAATTAAGTATGCTGAATTGCTAGAACGCTTACGTGTGATAGATTTTAATGCCTACTACGCTGCGCACACACTCCGAGGCGGATAGGGCAGGTACATTATTGGCAAGACTGATCCAACCTACGGTGAGTCCTTCTCCCATTTTAGCTATCAATACAATCCATACCACGTTTGTCACCTCTCGGTCTGAGATTAATGCTGCATTTTGGGACTATTAGGCTTAGTTATATACCACCCCACGCTTGGATGTCTCAGCTCCCACACTCTCCTTTTTGACCAAGGTCCAACTTCCCACAGTTTCTGATTCGATTGCTAAGGAATTGGCAGCTCCGATTACAACTACAGAGATCCGGGTGGCGATAAAAGCATTGGCCCGTAACAAAACACCAGGCTCCGACGGCCTCCCTGTGAAGTTTTATTCAACTTTTGCTGATGTGCTGATCCCTAGGCTGTTGCAACTTTACACTTCCTCCTTGGAAGACGGCGTCCTGCCCCCCACCGCTAGGGACGCAATAGTCACGTCCTTATTAAAACCTGATAAGGAACCAATTGACCTCTCTTATAGGCCGCTTTCTATTCTTAACAACGAATACAAGATACTTAGTAAGATTTTGGCGTTGCGGCTTCTCCCACTCCTTCCTTGGTTGATCCATACGGATCAATGTGGATTCATACCCCAACTCAGCACCTCTTTGAATATCCGCCGGCTCCATGCCCTAATGCACGCGGCGTCAGACCCTTCACCTCTTGCCGGTTGCTTCTCTTTTGACGTGCGTCAAGCCTTTGATACCCTAAGCTGGCCGTACATGCTGGCAGTATTATCTAAATTTGGCTTCCCTCAATCTTATTGTACATGGATTAAATTGTTGTATACTAGCCCTACAGCGCGAGCTAAAACAGGTTTGACCATCTCCCCCTCTTATGCAATCTCCCGGGGTACGAGCCAAGGTTGCCCCTTATCCCCCATGCTCTTCGTATTAGCCCTCGAACCTCTTGCGCAATATCTGCGGCAGGTCATGGTCCCGTGTGGCATCCCCTTGCGCGGGGTGATACACTCTGTATCATTATACGCAGATGATATGCTGTTGTATTTCCGGGATTTAGATGCCGATAAGCCCAAGATAGCTGCAGTATTTTCTAGATTTGGGGAAATATCTGGCCTGTGTCTTAACGCCTCTAAATCGGTTGCCTTCTCCTTCTATAATACTTATCCTTATCCCCTTTTGCAATTTGGTCGGATGCAATTTAGAGTTGAACCTGTCACTTTGAAATATTTGGGCATTCATATATATAGATCCAATGCTGATACCATAGACCGTAATGTAGTGCGCACCATTAATTCGCTGCGCTTTCAGATCGCCTTTTGGAATACATTGCCCTTGACGATGGCGGGCCGCTTGGCGGTTTCGAAAATGGTTATGTTGCCCTGCCTCCTTTACTATTTTGTGAATTTGCCGGTTGTCCTCCCGGCCTGGATTTTTAAAACACTTGACACACTATTATCTTCCTTAATATGGGGGACGGGTAGACATAGGTTGGCGTTGACTGAATTACAACTCCCTAGTGCTGCAGGGGGCGCCTGATTTTAAAACTTATTGTATAGTGGGACAATTACAGTGGATGGCATATTGGTTAGCGGGTAGAACTTATTTGAAATTGGGTACTCCCTGGACTATTTGAAATGTGGAACCCTTCAATCTCAATTATGCACGGGTGCACAAAAGCTCCGTGATCCTCCTTATTTGCTACAAGTTGCCTTACATTATGGGGGAGGGGGGAGTAGGGGACTGGGTGGGGAAGGTTGTTCCGTCTCCTAGAGAGTCGGTTTTGGTGCTAACTGTGCGGTACTTCCTGGAGGGTAGGAGGTGGGGAGATGTTTGATGACTTGCTGATTTGGAAAACAATAAAATGTTTCAACAAAAAAAAAAGTTGCCTTACATTATTGGAAGCAGGCTAAACGACAGGCAGAGTTGCCATTTCCGTACGCCCCGAACATCCCGATCTGTGGGCTGCCTTCTAGGCGTGGAATAATTTTGATGAAACAAATCCAGGGGTGGACACGGGAGGGGGTGGGGACAGTCGCAGATCTCTTTTTAGAAGGCCACTTGATGCCCCATGACGAGTTTGCACGTACTTATTCTGTGCCTGCAACCTTGTTTCTCACTCATGCTGCGGTTAGGCGCTTCATTCGGACTTACTGGTACATAGATCAGAGAGAACCCCCAACTTTTCAACTGCTAAAATCGCTACACATTATGGGGCACGGCCGATACTTGGTGCGCTGGATCTATCGAGGATTGAGGGAACATTCACATATTCCATTACTGCATCTTAGGCAGAAGTGGGATTCGATACTGGGGCGGGAACTGGAGGACAGGGAATGGGCTCAAATGCTAGAGAACCCCCGGCGAGTCTCTCGTAATTGTCGCCTAAAGACGATTCAATTATTTATATTACATAAAGCACACCTTGCCCCGGCAACGATACGAAAGATGTTTCCTGCTGCGTCCTCGGCATGTCCACGATGTGGGGCGCCTGAAGCAGATTTTCTCCATATGATATGGTATTGTCCGGTGCTGCGAGGGTTTTGGTCGGAGGTTGTCCAGGGTCTGGGGGTGCTGACAGAGCGTACACCATGGGACACAGTTGAGGCCTGTCTCTTGGGACTTTCCCCCCTTCCTAGGAAGGCGAAATTGCTATGCCGCTTTGCAGGATTGGCTTTGATGCTAGCTAAGCGTATGATTACGCAGCGCTGGAAGTCTACTACAGCGCCCCGTGCGGGCGCTTGGCGCGAGGAGGTGGTCAGCTGGGCGATTGCTGAGAGGGAGGCTTTACACCGCGAGGAATGCAGGGGACTGCGGAGAAGGCCGATTTCTCTGGATTGGGCGCACCTAGTGGAACTATTTAAGACTGCCGGGGAGGTTGACCTGGAAGAATCACAGATTGCAGTGCATGACAATGATGCAGATATTTGACTACTAAGGGTATAAAGCCAATGCACACACTACCCTCCTCCCTCCCATTCCCTTCCCTTCTCTCCTGCTCCGTAGTTTTGGGGGTGGTATGGGTGGGAGTTTAAAGGAGGACTGTGACCAGACGTTCATAAATGGGTCATTATTCGGTATGCAAGTATACAGTCCGTATATATATATATATATATATTCCAATCGAAAGCACTCCCAATTGAAAACACCACTCGCAACGTGATTTTCTCCATCATTTATTGGCAGGCTACAGAGTAACTGACGCGGCAGTTTCAGCAGTTCATGCGCCTCTCTTTGGCCATACGCGTTTCAGGTAACTTCTCCCTTGTTCACTGGCTAGGCTTCATGGAGACCAGGTGGGCAACAGTGACACCGCATTTGCAGCGTGATTTTCAAGCCTTCCATAGTGGGCGTGTCTTTTCAGGCATTGTGGTACTTGTAGTGTTTGTAAAATACCCCACCAACTCGCTCCTGTAAGTATCTCTTACCCGGTTGGGTCTGCCTTCTGTGCCGTGTAGCGACTCTGTTGTTCGTAGTCCACCAACAGGTCACGTTGCTCCTAGGCACCTTAATTCGCAGTGCTGCGGACTCGCTCAGTCGGCGATGGGGTGTTTTCGCGACCTGGAGTCGGCCGCTATACATTCCAATCGAAAGCACTCCCAATTGAAAACACCACTCGCAACGTGATTTTCTCCATCATTTATTGGCAGGCTACAGAGTAACTGACGCGGCAGTTTCAGCAGTTCATGCGCCTCTCTTTGGCCATACGCGTTTCAGGTAACTTCTCCCTTGTTCACTGGCTAGGCTTCATGGAGACCAGGTGGGCAACAGTGACACCGCATTTGCAGCGTGATTTTCAAGCCTTCCATAGTGGGCGTGTCTTTTCAGGCATTGTGGTACTTGTAGTGTTTGTAAAATACCCCACCAACTCGCTCCTGTAAGTATCTCTTACCCGGTTGGGTCTGCCTTCTGTGCCGTGTAGCGACTCTGTTGTTCGTAGTCCACCAACAGGTCACGTTGTGTAAGTATCTCTTACCCGGTTGGGTCTGCCTTCTGTGCCGTGTAGCGACTCTGTTGTTCGTAGTCCACCAACAGGTCACGTTGCTCCTAGGCACCTTAATTCGCAGTGCTGCGGACTCGCTCAGTCGGCGATGGGGTGTTTTCGCGACCTGGAGTCGGCCGCTATACATTCCAATCGAAAGCACTCCCAATTGAAAACACCACTCGCAACGTGATTTTCTCCATCATTTATTGGCAGGCTACAGAGTAACTGACGCGGCAGTTTCAGCAGTTCATGCGCCTCTCTTTGGCCATACGCGTTTCAGGTAACTTCTCCCTTGTTCACTGGCTAGGCTTCATGGAGACCAGGTGGGCAACAGTGACACCGCATTTGCAGCGTGATTTTCAAGCCTTCCATAGTGGGCGTGTCTTTTCAGGCATTGTGGTACTTGTAGTGTTTGTAAAATACCCCACCAACTCGCTCCTGTAAGTATCTCTTACCCGGTTGGGTCTGCCTTCTGTGCCGTGTAGCGACTCTGTTGTTCGTAGTCCACCAACAGGTCACGTTGCTCCTAGGCACCTTAATTCGCAGTGCTGCGGACTCGCTCAGTCGGCGATGGGGTGTTTTCGCGACCTGGAGTCGGCCGCTATACATTCCAATCGAAAGCACTCCCAATTGAAAACACCACTCGCAACGTGATTTTCTCCATCATTTATTGGCAGGCTACAGAGTAACTGACGCGGCAGTTTCAGCAGTTCATGCGCCTCTCTTTGGCCATACGCGTTTCAGGTAACTTCTCCCTTGTTCACTGGCTAGGCTTCATGGAGACCAGGTGGGCAACAGTGACACCGCATTTGCAGCGTGATTTTCAAGCCTTCCATAGTGGGCGTGTCTTTTCAGGCATTGTGGTACTTGTAGTGTTTGTAAAATACCCCACCAACTCGCTCCTGTAAGTATCTCTTACCCGGTTGGGTCTGCCTTCTGTGCCGTGTAGCGACTCTGTTGTTCGTAGTCCACCAACAGGTCACGTTGCTCCTAGGCACCTTAATTCGCAGTGCTGCGGACTCGCTCAGTCGGCGATGGGGTGTTTTCGCGACCTGGAGTCGGCCGCTATACATTCCAATCGAAAGCACTCCCAATTGAAAACACCACTCGCAACGTGATTTTCTCCATCATTTATTGGCAGGCTACAGAGTAACTGACGCGGCAGTTTCAGCAGTTCATGCGCCTCTCTTTGGCCATACGCGTTTCAGGTAACTTCTCCCTTGTTCACTGGCTAGGCTTCATGGAGACCAGGTGGGCAACAGTGACACCGCATTTGCAGCGTGATTTTCAAGCCTTCCATAGTGGGCGTGTCTTTTCAGGCATTGTGGTACTTGTAGTGTTTGTAAAATACCCCACCAACTCGCTCCTGTAAGTATCTCTTACCCGGTTGGGTCTGCCTTCTGTGCCGTGTAGCGACTCTGTTGTTCGTAGTCCACCAACAGGTCACGTTGCTCCTAGGCACCTTAATTCGCAGTGCTGCGGACTCGCTCAGTCGGCGATGGGGTGTTTTCGCGACCTGGAGTCGGCCGCTATACATTCCAATCGGTTGGTGGACTACGAACAACAGAGTCGCTACACGGCACAGAAGGCAGACCCAACCGGCGCTACAGAGAACTGACAGGAGCGAGTTGGGGGGTATTTTATGGCTAGGCTAACCAGGCAACGGTGACACGCACCTGGTCTCCATGAAGCTAGGTACAATTGTGTATGTAGGTGAGAGGCGCATGAACTGCTGAAACTGCCGGTCAGTTACTCTGTAGCCTGCCATGTAATGATGGGAAAATCACGTTGAGAGTGGTGTTTTCAATTGGGAGTGCTTTCGATTGGAATGTATAGCGGCCGACTCCAGGTCGCGAAAACACCCCATCGCCGACTGAGCGAGTCCGCAGCACTGCGAATTAAGGTGCCTAGGAGCAACGTGACCTGTTGGTGGACTACGAACAACAGAGTCGCTACACGGCACAGAAGGCAGACCCAACCGGGTAAGAGATACTTACAGGAGCGAGTTGGTGGGGTATTTTACAAACACTACAAGTACCACAATGCCTGAAAAGACACGCCCACTATGGAAGGCTTGAAAATCACGCTGCAAATGCGGTGTCACTGTTGCCCACCTGGTCTCCATGAAGCCTAGCCAGTGAACAAGGGAGAAGTTACCTGAAACGCGTATGGCCAAAGAGAGGCGCATGAACTGCTGAAACTGCCGCGTCAGTTACTCTGTAGCCTGCCAATAAATGATGGAGAAAATCACGTTGCGAGTGGTGTTTTCAATTGGGAGTGCTTTCGATTGGAATGTATAGCGGCCGACTCCAGGTCGCGAAAACACCCCATCGCCGACTGAGCGAGTCCGCAGCACTGCGAATTAAGGTGCCTAGGAGCAACGTGACCTGTTGGTGGACTACGAACAACAGAGTCGCTACACGGCACAGAAGGCAGACCCAACCGGGTAAGAGATACTTACAGGAGCGAGTTGGTGGGGTATTTTACAAACACTACAAGTACCACAATGCCTGAAAAGACACGCCCACTATGGAAGGCTTGAAAATCACGCTGCAAATGCGGTGTCACTGTTGCCCACCTGGTCTCCATGAAGCCTAGCCAGTGAACAAGGGAGAAGTTACCTGAAACGCGTATGGCCAAAGAGAGGCGCATGAACTGCTGAAACTGCCGCGTCAGTTACTCTGTAGCCTGCCAATAAATGATGGAGAAAATCACGTTGCGAGTGGTGTTTTCAATTGGGAGTGCTTTCGATTGGAATGTATAGCGGCCGACTCCAGGTCGCGAAAACACCCCATCGCCGACTGAGCGAGTCCGCAGCACTGCGAATTAAGGTGCCTAGGAGCAACGTGACCTGTTGGTGGACTACGAACAACAGAGTCGCTACACGGCACAGAAGGCAGACCCAACCGGGTAAGAGATACTTACAGGAGCGAGTTGGTGGGGTATTTTACAAACACTACAAGTACCACAATGCCTGAAAAGACACGCCCACTATGGAAGGCTTGAAAATCACGCTGCAAATGCGGTGTCACTGTTGCCCACCTGGTCTCCATGAAGCCTAGCCAGTGAACAAGGGAGAAGTTACCTGAAACGCGTATGGCCAAAGAGAGGCGCATGAACTGCTGAAACTGCCGCGTCAGTTACTCTGTAGCCTGCCAATAAATGATGGAGAAAATCACGTTGCGAGTGGTGTTTTCAATTGGGAGTGCTTTCGATTGGAATGTATAGCGGCCGACTCCAGGTCGCGAAAACACCCCATCGCCGACTGAGCGAGTCCGCAGCACTGCGAATTAAGGTGCCTAGGAGCAACGTGACCTGTTGGTGGACTACGAACAACAGAGTCGCTACACGGCACAGAAGGCAGACCCAACCGGGTAAGAGATACTTACAGGAGCGAGTTGGTGGGGTATTTTACAAACACTACAAGTACCACAATGCCTGAAAAGACACGCCCACTATGGAAGGCTTGAAAATCACGCTGCAAATGCGGTGTCACTGTTGCCCACCTGGTCTCCATGAAGCCTAGCCAGTGAACAAGGGAGAAGTTACCTGAAACGCGTATGGCCAAAGAGAGGCGCATGAACTGCTGAAACTGCCGCGTCAGTTACTCTGTAGCCTGCCAATAAATGATGGAGAAAATCACGTTGCGAGTGGTGTTTTCAATTGGGAGTGCTTTCGATTGGAATGTATAGCGGCCGACTCCAGGTCGCGAAAACACCCCATCGCCGACTGAGCGAGTCCGCAGCACTGCGAATTAAGGTGCCTAGGAGCAACGTGACCTGTTGGTGGACTACGAACAACAGAGTCGCTACACGGCACAGAAGGCAGACCCAACCGGGTAAGAGATACTTACAGGAGCGAGTTGGTGGGGTATTTTACAAACACTACAAGTACCACAATGCCTGAAAAGACACGCCCACTATGGAAGGCTTGAAAATCACGCTGCAAATGCGGTGTCACTGTTGCCCACCTGGTCTCCATGAAGCCTAGCCAGTGAACAAGGGAGAAGTTACCTGAAACGCGTATGGCCAAAGAGAGGCGCATGAACTGCTGAAACTGCCGCGTCAGTTACTCTGTAGCCTGCCAATAAATGATGGAGAAAATCACGTTGCGAGTGGTGTTTTCAATTGGGAGTGCTTTCGATTGGAATATATATATATATATATATATATATATATATATATATATATATATATATATATATATATATATATATATACTATGACTCTTGTTGCACTGTATGCAGAGTGGGTTTACTCAGTATATGTTTGGCTTCAGAGCACATGTAAGATCGATGTTAACTTAATCTTGAAAGTGTAACCAAAACCATACTATCGACTGTGTACACTTGCTTACAATGTGCAGTACTCAATAAAAATGTTTTTAAAAAAACAAGTGATGACATCTAAAAGATCCTTCCCTACAGAGGAGGTTGACACTTCAGAAAGCCAAAACATAGAACTCATTGACGATCTCACCAAAAAAAGGGGGAAAAGACTAAAGAAAAATAAAGATACTGAATATCCAACCCCCCGGAGCATGATGGGAGGTCCTAGCACCTCAAACAATACAGGAGGTCTCAGCACCTCAACTATTAATGGAGGTTTTCACACCTCAAACTCCTCAGGTGTCCTCAGCGGCACAAACTATTTTGTTGTCCACAGCGGCACAAAACATACAGGTTTCCTTAGCGGCAAAAACTATCAAAGTGCTCAATACGAATTTACCAATAATGAAATACAAGAAGATGAAACTACTAACATCTTTGATGAATATGTCCTTGATCTAGATGAAGACAATCACGACTTCAATAGCCAACCTACTGAAGAGGAACTTCCTTCATGTTCAAAGGACAATATATTTAATTCTTTGGGTGAAGAAATGTTCTCACCCATCAACATTCAACATCCGAGAAGCTTGGCATGGTGGCCACAAGACCACGTTGACCAATTTATTAAGAAATGGCTTAGGAACCTACTTGAAAAAGATACCTGCAACATTCTCAGGGCTGAATGCTCAAGACCCTCTATTCAAGATCAAATTTGACAAACCCCCAATCTTGATCCGGAACTAATTAAATTCCTTTTCAAACTTGGGAGAGACCCCAGGAAAGGGATGGAAAGATCCCTTAAAGCCTGTTAAGACCGCCTTCTCGACGTTCTGAGCCCTTTGGCCAGGATTATCGACATGGCTGAACAATGCCATATTAATGACACACCCCTAGATACAGAACTAATCAGGGGTTGGAGCCAAAGAGCCATGATCCTTCTGGGAAACGCTAACGCCAGCCTCAACGCAGAAAGAAGAAGGCTAGTCCTTACAAAAATAAACCCCAAACTGAGCGATATGGCGGACAAAGGTCCTTCCCAAAATCCCAAAGGTTTACTCTTCAGCGAAGATCTGATCAAGTCCCTCGGAAAATATGTCTCAACCTTTACGGCACTGGACATAGCACAATACAATATGAGACGCGTTTTCAACCCAAACCTTTTTGGTCGGGCTGGAAGAAGGGGCCTCTATTCAAGATTCAGAGGTTTCGGAAGAGGTTACCAGCCTTCCAATTCTCCCCAATTCTACCCGCAGAGATGGAGAGGTTCTGGCAACGGAGGGTTCAGATCATGTGGAGCCTCCAATAACAACAACTTTCAGAGTTAGAGAAATATTTCAGCTGGATGCCAGACCCGGGTGCTCTGGCAGTAAACGCCTTTCTCCAATGCTGGAAGATCTCAAAGCATACGCATTTCCACCTTTTGCAATGATTCAGGGAGTTCTACAGAAAGTGAGACAAGACCAATGCTTCCTAGTTCTAATAACTTCCTTTTGGTCATCTCAGGCTTGGTTTCCCACCACTCTGGAATTGGCTTGCAAGATTCCCTTTTTAATTCCAGCCGAGACGGAGCTCCTAACAGACATAGATGGAAGAGATCACCCCTTAGTTCAGGTTGGGAATTTGAGCCTTCTTGCCTGGAAAATGTCAGAAAATCCAATAAAATCTCTGGACTTTCGTCGTCAGCTGCAACTCTCCTCAGAGAGTCTTGGGCACCCGGCACACACTATAGGTATAACATCATTTGGAGAAAATGGGTACGTTCATGCCTGGAGAGGAACCTGGATTCCGTGGAGGCTCCTATCGTCTATATAATTAACTTCCTTGTAGAACAGTTTGATAAGGGTCTTATTTATAGAACGATTAATTGTTATAGATCGGCTATCTCTGCAGGTCACGTTCTAGTCAACGGGAAAACGGTAGGGAAAAATGTCATAGTTTGTAGAGTCTTAAAAAGTATTAGACTAAGGAGACTCCCCTAAACCCAAATATGAGTCTCTTTGGGACGTAAAACTAATTATAGACCTTTTCACAAATTGGCCGGATAATACACACTTAGATAGGAAAAGTCTTTCCATAAAACTTGCAACCTTGTTGTGTTTAATCTCTTGCTGAAGGGTTTTTGATGTCAAAGCTCTTGAAATCACTAATAGATCTTATAACATGTTCGGAGTTAAATTTAAGTTAATTAGAAGAACTAAAACTATGTCAGATTCCATTTTTTATCCCCGTTTTGACTTATGCAAAAAACTTTGTGTTGTGGGTTGCATGAAAGAGTACAAATGCAGAATGAATGCTCTTCGTCCTCATGGTGTGAATCAATTACTTATTTCCTTTGTCAGGCCTTTCAAAGGTATTGCTTCTATTGCCCGATGGGTTAAATCCGCAATGAATTTATCTGGCATTGACTTAAAGAAATTCCAAGCACATTCCCTTAGAGGTGCTATGGCCAGTAAATCTTTCTGGTCTGAAGGTAGTTTTTTTTTTAATATATCTTTTTTGTTCTTTTAAACAGGCATGTTATACAAATATCAGCACGTGCCAGGGCATGGGTATAATACACTGAATGGTCACCGTCTAGATCTCGCAGGCCGTACCCGTAACTTTCCCCGTATGTATCTTCTGTATCCCGCTGTGATCATGAACAATCTTATAAACCCCCGCCCCAAACCTCTGCACGGCAGATTAATTATGGTCTGGAGGGAAGTTAGACGACATTCTGAAGGTGGCGACTGGTCTAATGCAAACACGGTTGAACGACACTACTGCAAACCAATTGAACATATGTCTGATGTAGTCTTACAAAGCTACCAACATGCACAATGGTAGCCTCCAGTCTTGTATTGAAATTGCGATTCTCCTATTACCATGACTAGAGAATCTGGATTTCATTAAAGACACGGGGGCTGACATTATCCCACCCATCCCTTCCCATGGATGGTTTGCCTTTTAGTCTTAAATATTTCATATAATCTCTTTAAAATGATTTTAATATAATATTATGATGTATAGAGTTTTATTGCTTGTCTTTTGCTTTTTTCTCTTCTCATTCCAATGGAGTACTTATACCTCTCTTCTTTTCAGGTAACTCTTCATAACTTCCAGAAGTTTGGCCTCCTGATCCTTCCTTGTCTTTCGTTTCTACTGGTTTTAAATAAGAACAAGAAGAATTTTCTTTTGAACTATTTCCTTTTTCACCACATTTAATAGAGGCAGATTGTTGTGTGCTCGTGACTATTGTATGTTCTGTTCTGGAACGTTTTCACTTTGTGATGTAATGCTTTCAAGTGGCTGCTTGGAGTTACATTAAAAGAAATATGCATAATGTTAGCCTCCGTGTCTTTAATAAAATCCAGATTCTCTAGTCATGGTAATAGGAGAATAGCAATTCTTCATATTGTTCAGCACTGGTGAAACTTAAGCGTGGTCGAGGCTGTATTCTGAAGCCCTGCATGCTATAAACCTTGTCACTCATGGGCAGTCACTCCACTCATAGACTAGAATGTCACATTGCCCCCCCCCAACCTTTACGGAAGTCTTTCTTCACTTTTTGTTTTATTAAACATACTGCCTGCCACTGCCAGTGTCCTTTGTCACTTTGCCTGGATCGGTAATGATATAAGAAAGGCCTAACTCAGAGCTCAACAGAGCCTAATGGATGTGACTGTGTTCTTAAATGTGCCACTTGAAACAAAGCTAATTCGATGACAGTGGATACACCAACAGAGCAGTCCCAAGAAAGACTTTCGGCAGCAGGAAGTAACTATTGCAAGAGACAGCGCAGGAGCGGAGTTGATCAGGTTTCCTTAGTCAAAGTCACAATAATTAAATAGTGATATTTTGGGTCTTGCTGCTATGTCACTATTTAGTTTCACAATTGCATAGCTTTAAATATTAGCAGCAAAGCCAGAGTTTTAATTCATTGAAATTAACTGAAGGGGGTGCAAAACCCGATCTCACTTGCATACACGTCTTATCAGTCACCAAAGTCTCTCCTCGAATTCCTTGTATGAAAAAGTTTTTAAAGGGACTTTTTTGTGGCCTGCGTGGTTAACTCTTTTGTGCACACACACTCTGACTCTCCTCTTCAAGCAATAAACCTAAAGGCCTTTCAGACTGGATGAACTAGTGCACCTTCTGACAGCAGTTGTTGAGATTTCTGTATTGTGGCCGGCATCATTGTGGCCGATTGCCTACATTGTTTGCCACTGTGTCTGAGAAGAATAAGCACACTGTAAAGTGAAAAGACAGTCTTAGAATTACCTTCAGCCTTTTCAAAATCATGTCACTGTTCTAAAATGTACACATTCCTAACTTCATAATGTGTGTGCTACATGGGGAAAAAAGTTAAAGTGCGAGAGTGCAAAGTGTGGAAGCACATGTTTCTTGGTGCAATATTCTCTTTTTTTATTTCTTAAGAACAAATTTTATTGTGCCAACAGCCAAATACAATTCGGATTAACCAAGATTGTGGGACGATCCCTGTACATTATGCCATACATCTATAATGTTGACATCTAATTTATCCACACAATATAGAAAAAATGCATGGTGAAATATATCATAAACAATTCAAAATATAACCAAATGTGCTGCATATGTTCTGTTATCTCTGGTGTTTGTACCCCTTAGCCCCTGTGTCTTGGGTATTAATGAGTCACATATCTCTACCGTTGTCCGTCTTCCTGTTTTCCAAATGATTATAAATCTATTCTACTTTAAGGCCCATGTATTCCGCCAATATCTTCCAGATGCAATATTCTCTTTTGAAGTTACAATCACATTTTTAGGTCGAGCCTAGGGAGCGCATGCGCTGCGAGGCATGCTGTATCCAGAATATGTGCCCCAAGCACCGCTCATCTTTTCTATCGGCTCCCATTAGTGCCCTTCCTAAATGCCTGCTTTTGTTTGGTGGATATGCTTTATTAGTCCCGCCTTTTGGTGTTTTAGACCCTTCCAGCCAACTGCCCCTGTTACGTGTGGTCCTACTCTTTTTTTATTTTTATGTATGTTACTTCCTGTGCACTTATGTTTTTGCTTTCCCTCAGCTCGTATATCAGCACGGCTCCTTCACGGATGCCGTACTTCATGGCATTAGGTTTGCTCCTCGGCTCGTCTTTGGTCCCCTTCAAATAAATCCAACTGATCGCATGGATTTATCTGCCTCACCGCGGTGTAGGGGTCCTCTCCTGAATATGAGGAACCACTCCCCCTCCCCCACTCGTCTAGCACCACCCACCTCCCTAAAGTGTTCACTTCTCCTGCTCTGGCACTGGCAGCTGCCCCCCATCTCTCTCTCTTCCGCATCATCTTATTCCCTCTCTTTCTGTCTCTGTCTCGGTCTCACTCGTCCTTTCTTGCTTAAAACCATGACTTCTGCAAACAGCTCTTACCCTCTCTTTCGGCTTCTTTCCTGTGAAATGGATCCAAAAAAGAAAGAAATGCTTTGGCTGCAATGTCGTTTTTTGATAACATTTTTCTATTCCACAGTGCAGCCTTGGAACGGAGAGAAAAAACAAGGGTCAAAATCAGGCGCACAACGCCCATTGGGCTTAAAGGGCTTTAGCCTCCCCCGTCGTGTGTGGCAGCCCCGGCTGAGACAGCTTCCCTGGCACACACACAGCTGCACCCGAGTACTTCAAAGGTCTTTAAAAGATCATTTGCATGTTAACGAGGCTTTTTTGTGTTTTCACACCTTCTTAGAGCCCCTGCATCTCCACTCTGCCTATTGCTCGAAGAATTAGCCCCCACCTGGAAATTTTTCCTAAGCCTCCCCACCCCCCCCAAAATTTGATTCTAGTCGCACCTCTGGTCAAAATACAAAAAAAAACCAACAACTAAATAAAGCTAGACAGAGGTCACAAAGTGGTCAGATTGGTTTTGGTCCCAACCACATACATTAGCCCCACTTTACAGAGTTTGCCAGTGAAGCGCTACTTTAGTTTTCCCGTCATTCTGTGAACAATGTTGTTTTCCCCGGGTGGGGGTGAAGTGCACAATTCCTGGAGATACTGCAATACCTGGTTGATGCATACAGTGGAAAAGGTTTACGTTTTCTCCTCGGCTCGTCTTTGGTCCACTCGCAATAGATCCAACCAAGAGCATGGATTTATCGATCTCACAACAGAGTAGGGGCCCCACTTCTGAATATGATGAACCCCCCCTCACCACACTCATCTCACACCGCCCACCTCCTTACAGTGTTCACTTTTCGTGCTCTGCTGTTGCCCCCCTTCTCTTTCTCCCTCTTATTCCCACTCTTTCTGACTCCCTCCTCCTCACTTGCTGAAACCCATTACTTCAACAAACTGCTCTTACTCCCTTTCCTTTCCTGTGAAATGGATCCAAAAATGAAACGATCACTTTGGCTGCAAATGTCGTCTTTTTCTGAATTTTTCTAAAGTGCAGCTTTGGGACGGAGAGTAAAAAGAAAGTACCAAAATACAGAAAAATAAAAAAATAAAAAATAAAGCAAAATAGAGTGGTCGCAAACTGGCCAGATTGGCTTTATTCACTACCACATACATTACCTCCATTACCTCCACTTTACAGAGTTTGCCCGTGAAGCACTACTTTCATTTTCTCATCTTTCTTTGAACAACATTGCTATCCCCAGGTGCGGAAGTGCACCATTCCTGGAGGTACTGCGATACCTGGTTGATGCATAGAGTGGAAAACGTTTAATTTGATCCTTATGAGCTGTTTTCGTTCTTTTAGTTTATAAAATGTGTACTGCGGCTCTGTGTTCAGGGATGTGGTCTTTTTTAAAACATACTGCTTATGTTTTCTAAGGATATAAGCAATGGACATTGACACGGGTCTCTTCTAGGCCCTGTAGTCATGTTCTTTACTTTTCAGGCAAAAACACTCATTGATTTCTGAATAATAAGTGTAAAAGTGTTAAGGTAACCATGTTGTTCCTGCTTACATTTCACATGCATTACTTAATCTTGCAGTCCCTTTGAGTGTTTGCTTTTTCCAGGATGTTGCAAATTTGTTTTTTTCTTCAGCAAGCATATTACTCTTGTCTCCCCTCCCTCATTACCTATTTCCATTTTCTGGTTCCCCAGCGCCGCTTAGTCATACGAATGGCAATAGCGCAATGTAAATATCATCACTCCACCGCACATAAAAAACATAGTCATTTTCAACGCTAAGAGCTCTAACTTTCACAAATGCGACACCGATTGCATTGCAAATGCTTATTAACAGAAGCATTCAAGACCTCAGATTTGCATCTCCGCCTGAAAGACCTCTGGTGAATTGCAGGTTCCTTCTGAATTAGAGTATGTTCAATGGGTAGCTGCTAGATAAACAATTTGTGGATAATATTTTACCCTATTACAGTTCCATTGTAGAGTGCAGCCAAAGTAAAAGAAAGCAGTGAACTTAGTCTATGGACATTGTAACAATAAAGTAGCTTAGTGGAATAGTGTGTTTGCTGTATCGAAAGAACTATGTGCAGTGCACAGCTTGGAATGCCAGCAGACTGTACTCAACATTTTAGTCTTTGTGAGGTGACTGCCATCACTGAGTAGAGCAATTGCAACCTCTGTGTGGTCTAGGACCAAGGTATTTCGTTGATTAGCCATATGATTTTCATAATTCAGCTCAGGCTCGAGTGGGTGTGACTCTGTTTGCAGATGCATAGGTGTTACTGTATGTGCACCTATATGTATGCATGTATTTGACAAGTGTACTCACCTTTGTGGTCTATTCGTGACATTTTTGTGTAGAGGCATTTTACTATCTTTATTGATAAAGGTTTTATTATGTTATCAGCAGCTCTGTTCTGAGCAATGAATGAGTATGTAAGAATGATGTCATTTGGTTGTTGTCTGATTATTGAATTTCTTTCTAACAGAGCGTTAGGACTTTCATTGAGTTCTGAATAATCTTCGACTGGGGCACCCTACTCCCTTCCAAGTAGAATCTCAGCCATTACATATGAAAGAGCTTGAAGAGACTGGATAGAGCTTTAGGCCAGGGTGAGTTTGCATACCCTATTTTTCTTTACTGCATGGAATGAACATTGCTATAACCAACTTTTAAAGGAAATTACCTTACAAAGTACATGGCTTTGTCTCCATTTTGTGATGCTTTTGTTAGGGAGTTTCAAGACCCTTAGTGACGGTAAAGCTTACTTAGCAGAACTCAGAGGAACCCGTTGAGAACCACTGAGTTTTATTTAACAAATGTATGTTTAAACTGTGTTGTAGATATCCAATTTGACCCTGTTTCTTTTCAGATATTATCAGGGCAGAACTACACCCACCTCCAAAACAACCTAGAAGGACTTCAGACTAACTCACTCCACTAGCTTGCTAGTTCCAGTTTGAGGAAATAATTTACGCCCCAACACTTCTAAAGTTCACCAGCCACCAAAGTACCGGAGTTATGGATTTTCAAACCAATGGAAAATAAGTACATTAAACACAGCTGTTATTTAACATTGCTGTCAATGGCAAAAACTATTAGTGACAATCAGTCACTTAGAGGTTGATTTGTGTGCACCCTCGCAGCTTAGAGGTGGTGGGGGGTCACAGGACCAGGCCACAACAGTCAGTTTAATTGTACCTGTCCCGTGGAGCCCAGGCGCAGTGCTGGTCTTGGGGCAATCCCTTGGAGGGCCAGATGGCCAGCAATTCTTTGGATTCCATGCGTCGTTGTACCTGCACTTTGCAGGGGACTGGTTCCACCACTCCAGAAGAGTCTGAGGGTGCTTCTGGCTTCCACAAGGGTCCCTCTCTTCTGGAGTTTTGAGGTTTAGCCAAGGACAAGTGTTGCTCACTCACTTCAAAGTCTGTTGTCTCAGGAACACAATATCCCTCTTTTGCTTTGTGCTGGTGGACAAAGTCCAGTTGTTGGCGACACTGGTCCCATCTTGGTCCTTCCTTGAAGTAAGTCGATCAGAACTGAGGTTCTGGTGTCGGGGAGGGGGGTCCCTTGAATCTTGGATTAAGGGGAGGTAGGGGTGTGGGTGCTAGTAGCCAATTGGCAGCTAGTCCCTTACAGCTAATCCAATCTGGATGACCACATCCGGTGGTGTAAGTCAACTTTTCTACCCAGAGCCCACCATTTCTGCCCTCCTAAAGATGGCAGAAATCAACTTTAGGTGTACAGATCAGGCTGCTCACCCTGGAGGTGTGGCCATTCTTCCTCGAGCTGTACACTTCCTGCATAGCTAAGTACCCACCTTGCCAAGGTCCAAGCGTGCCTGGGTCAAGGTAGAGGACTGTGTCTTCTTCAGGGGAACTTCCCAGATGCATATCAGAAACAGTGCAGCCTTTGTAGCTCACCGCTCTGATGGGTCGGTTCACTAGCCCACTTGGTAGGAGGAAGGTGTGACCTCCTTCCTTCCCAAGCCTTAGTTCTGACTTCTGTGAGTGCTCACACTGCCTGGTAGGAGATCAGAAGACTGTATTGGCGGGAGCTAGGGAGGGAAAACCCGGGCCTGCCAGCCAAAGCACATCAGCTAGGGTAACCAGGTGGGCAACCACTAGGTGCACTGAAATTGCCTGGCTCCACACTCTCTAGCAGCCATCTTAGGTTGGCTACCCACACAGTTTAAATTCTTTTAGGTGTTCATTTCTCACCTTTTGTTTTCTGCTTTATTGTTACTTTCGCCAGTACTCCTTCCTGGTGTGAAAGGCTTCCAGGAGGGAGCAGGGCTGCTGGGCTCCAGTTTGTGGAATTTTGCAGCCCCCTCCCCTCAATTTTCAGCATCCATTACGCAATAGCTAGACCCCCTTCAGAGGTAGGCTACTTAGTCATGCAAGGTGCATATTCGCATTGGTCTTAAGTCCCGTGCGGAGTACTGGACTTTTCTTGTGGATACATTGCTGCCTAGCAATGTTAGCCGTTACAGCGTGTTTTTAATTTCTTTGTGAGTGCTTCAGCCCGCTGGAGTTGCCTTGCTTCAAACTCTATGGGAGCCATCTTAGGGTTGGCTACCGGCACTGTTTTAATCCTTTCATGTGTTAATTTCTCACCTTTTGTTTTCTGCTTTACTGTCACCTTTGCCAGTACTCCTCCCAGATGGGGGAAGTCTTCTGGGAGGGAGTGGAGCTGCAGGGCTCCAGTTTGTGTGCTTTGTCCCCCTTCTGACCCCAACCTTCCCCCGGTTTTTGGCATTCGTTATGCCATAGCAACACCTCCTTCAGAGGAGAGCTACTTGGTCATGCAAGGTGCGCGTCCGCATTGGCCTTAGCGCCCATGAGGAGCACCGGACTTTCCTTGCTGATACATGATTGCCTTGCATTGTTAGCTGTTACGGTGCGTTTTTAATGTCCTTGTAAGTGCTCTAGCATGCTGGAGATGCCTGGCTCCACACTCTCTGGGAGCCATCTTAGGTTGGCAGGCTACTTGGTCATGCAAGGTGTGCATCCACGCGCTGCCCAGATGACACAGGTGCCAGGTCTCCTGGTCGTTTTGGGTCGGCCCCTAAATCGTACTCTTCTGTGGGGTTAAGGAAATTGACGTCTCTCATTCCGAACACTTGCCACTGTATACTGGACCTTACCCATCTGACACCACACTGCGGAAAGTGTGAGTTTGTACCCTTGACCTCTCTGGTGCCTAGCTCTGAAGTGAAAACAATTTTGCAATCCCTGGACGCGGCTTTTTACTTTACAGTTAATTGTCGCTCATTAGTCAAACATATGCTTGAGATGTACAACTTTTTGATTGACCACTCGCCAAATGCAGTTTTCGTGTCGAAAACATGGCTTGCCAAAACTCTGTGCCAGACATTCTTTCAGCTACCCCTAAAATCTATGCGAAAGTGGGGCGGGATAGGCAATTTCAAAGGGGGGTAGGATTGCTAATCATCTTTAAATAGTCTGTCCTTTGCATGCTCACGGAGTTAGCCATCACAGGGTGTGAGGCACCTTTTTTTCTCTCTTACGTTTTACAGCAATTTCAGCTTAGCTGGAATTCTGATCTATCGCCCTCAGGGTCCGGTATTTAGCTCTATCGAATCATTAGCGGATGCTTTGCCACCGCTTGTCTTGCATTATTCTAATTTTACAGTCATTGGATACCTCAATCTTCATTTTGATGACGGTACCTGTCCTGTGACAACTGCTTTGATTGCAGATCTGGAAGGTCTTCAGCTTTTTCAATTGATTTCGTCCTCCACACATAAGTTGGGACACACTCTTGATCTCATTTTTTCCAACTTGACCAGCTTATCTATTAATTCCCTTCTTCCACTCTTGTAGTCTGATCATCTTGCCATACTTTTTCAGGCCCTTCCGGCCTAACACTTGCCTGTATCCGTCTCTAGTCTGTCGGTAAAGACACAAAAGTGGGCACGCGTGACCTCTGCTAATTTCACCCAAGTTATGGACGCGAATCACTCTATCCTAGATAGCTGTGTATATACAGCTAACCTTCAAGTGGAAGGCTGGTTATCTGGTGCACTGGATCTAATTGCACCTCCGGCTGACCAAACTATTAGAAGAACCAAGACTTCAGCTGAATAGTTCAGTGGTGAACTACTCGTTTTGAAAAAGAGTTGCAAAACACCTAGAGCGCGTGTGGAGCAGTCCGTTTGATCCTATTAGCAAGGTCAACTATCGGTCTGCCTTAAAGTCCTATCGCAGTCGTATCAGGCTTATCCGTCGCAATTGTTACATGAACAAAATTGCGACTGCCCAGAACTCTTGAGACATTTTCTTGATTGTTAAGTCCTTATCTTCACTGGATTGAGTATCTGCTTCCATGTCACCTTTGGGGGAAGAGTTGTAATGCCCTTGTTCAGTTTTTCTGCGATAAAGTGGCATCCATCTATTACTCTTTTCCTGAGGCTTCTAGGGATGCACCATGTCTTAATTGTTGGTTTGAATCTTCAGTTAAAGGCTGTCACTTTTTAAAACCATTGATCTTGAGGAACTGTCCCACTTGATGGAATCAGTTAAGTCTGGT
Source organism: Triturus cristatus (assembly GCF_964204655.1). Lineage (NCBI taxonomy): Eukaryota > Metazoa > Chordata > Amphibia > Caudata > Salamandridae > Triturus > Triturus cristatus. The sequence continues at coordinate 294,645,397 of NC_140586.1, read as the reverse complement.
TTCCCATTTGAACCTTATTCTTCTGCCATTTTGCGGCTACCTGTGCTCTACTCTACAACTCCATTAGGGTGGGTCAGGTTCCAGAGTGCTGCAAACACGCTACAGTGGTCTCACTTCTCCCCCCCCCAAAAAAAAACCTGGGTCCAACTAATCCTGAAAATTATAGGCCTATTTTACTGCTCCCCTTTTTTTCTAAGGTTGCAGAGAAATATGTTAATCAGCAGCTTTCAAACTTTATCGAGGTGAAGCAGCTTCTCCACAGGACACAGACAGGCTTTCGCCCCCTCCCCAGTACAGAGTCTGCATTACTGCTTGCCTCAGAGTCCATCCGCCAAATCATTGGCAGGGGTGACACTGCAGCACTGCTGATGCTGGCTCAGTGCGGCTTTTGACGCTATCACACAACCTCTTTCTGGAACGGTTATGGTGCTTCGCTTTTTTTCTGCAGGTTTGCACCTTTCAGGTGTCCCAAAAACCTTTCCACTCTCAGGTTTTCCAACTGAAGCAGGGGGTGCCTCGCGTTTCTTCTTTGAGACCTACCTTATTCAATTTGTATTTGGCCCCCTGGCTGAGGTAATCGAGCAGCACAGTTTTAACATCATATTGTATGCCGATGAAACTCAGCTGATCATTACCCTGTCACAGAATGTTGGCAACATGGCTGCCTTACTGAGGACCGGTCTGTCGGAGGTTGCTCAGTGGATGGATCTCAATTGTTTTAAACTTAATGCCGGGAAAACAGAGGTCCTTATCCTAGGCAAGCAGCCTTCGATTTGGTCCTTGGCCTGGTGGCCAGATTCACTTGGATCTCTACCTGTCCCAAAACCTAAGGTCAAGAACCTAGGCATATGGTTCGATGCAAAGCTCACCTTTGATAACCAGATTTAGGCCTTGGTGGGTAAATGCTCTGGTATTTTAAAAACTCTCAAAAAATATCCTCGGCCCTCTCCCTGAATCTGCCAGGAAAACAGTTGTCCAGACACTGGTCATGTCCAGGCTGGACTACTTCGATGTGACTTCAGCTTTGGCAGAACCCGGCAGACCATCTGCTGTTGAACTTTTCCTGGACAGTCTTCCATGGGATTGGCGTTCTCAAAGGTACATTGACTACCTCTGAAAAAGAGGCTCTCTTTTAAGCCCTGTGCTACTGTTACAGGATCTTTATGAACAAGGGCCCTTGCTACTTGTGCCCCTTCATTAAGCCTGTAAAGAATCTCAGATCTACAGGGGCCTTGTTGGTTTGTATCCCCACTCTAAAGAGCACTTGAATTGTGGGCTGCTCTTTTAGCATCAAAGCTGTGGAACTCTCTTCCTCTCCAATTAATACAGGCTAAAACTAAACTACTGTTCTGAAAAAAACGTTTAAACCTTGCTTTTCAGGTCGGCTTGATTGTGCTGTGCACCAATGCTGATGTTTTTCTGGGGCACTTCGGTATAAGCAACAATGCACTTTATAAAAATATTATTAGGTAGCCAACTGGGTGCATGCCAGCCTTCCCCTGGCACCAGATGTGTGTCAGGGGAGAGAAGGCATGTTGTCTGACACCAAACTCGATATATTTAGGAAGTACCATAATGGAGCTAGCAACCCGGATGTGCCTGGGTGCAAGTTTCATGTTATAATATGGACCACCTGTACTTTAATGGTAAAGCCACTATAGAGACATATAAGCTTGCACTTACATGTCTACACTCTTGGGCACAAGAGACCTTCTCTAGGGGTGACTGACATATACTTAAAAGCAGTGCTGTGGTCACACATGGTGAGGACAAAGTCGAAATGGAGAAGTGAACACTGTTACGGCAGTCTGCAATGGCAGGATTGCTGTTGTCTGATTACATGGGTCACTCAGGGTGGCAAAACCTGTGCTGCAGGCCCCAAGTACCCTTTTGTAACCTATGCCCCGGGTACCACAGAACCACTTACCAGGAACTTACAAGGGAGGTATGGTCTTTGTCACTTGGGGATGCCAATTACACATGTCCCTTTTAGGGAGAGAGCACTGGCACTGGTGTCTGGTTAGCAGGCTTCAGTGCACTGTCAGAGTCAAATACCAGCATCTAGCAGTCCAAATGGAGGCAAAAAGTGGGGGGACATCTGCAAAAAGATCAGTTTTCTTAAACTTACCATCTGGACCCTTCTTCCAGTTAAATTCTAAGAGAACCTACTCAACTGAGGTCTCCTCCTCTGGCAACACTGGACAGCCCAGTGCTAAACACCTTTTTAGAACCGTCTGGGAATCCCCTGTAGTAACGTGAATGCTGACCCCGAGAGGACCACATCTGATCAAGATGCTCACCCTGGAGGTGTGGCCAGTCTTCCTGGAGGTGTACACCTCCTGCATACCTAATTTCCCACCTTGCCAGGATCCAAGCGTGCCTGGGGCAAGGGGAGGGTTGTGTCCCTCTCAAGGGGACTGCCCAGATGCATATCAGAAACAGGTGCAACCTTTGAAGCTCACCGCTCTGTCTCACTTCACTAGCCCACTTGGGAGGAGGGAGGGGCGAGTATCCCTCCTGCCCAAGCCTTTGTTCGGACTCCTAGGAGTGATCACATTGCCTGGCAGGAGGTCAGAAGCCTGTCTTGGCGGCAGCTGGGGTGGGAAAACCAAGGCCTGCCAGCCAAAGAACATGTTACAGTAACCAGGTGGGGAACCACTAGGTAGGAACCTGGGTGTATGCCAGCCTTTCCTTGGCACCAGATGTGTGTCAGGGGAGAGAAGGTATGTTGTCTTACACCAAACTCGACATATTTAGGTGGTACTATAATGGAACTAGCAACCTGGGTGTGCCTGGGTGCAAGCCCTGTGTTATCCTATAGGTCGCCTATTACTTATAGTATACTTTAAAGTTAACGTCATTATAGAGGCATATAAGCTTGCATGTCTACACTTTTAACATACTGCACCCTGCCTCCTGGGCATAAGGGACTTTCTCTAAGGGGTGACTGACATATACTTAAAAGCAGTGCTATAACCCTGTTACACATGGTGAGGACAAAGTCAAAAAGAAGCAGTGAGTACTCTTCCTGCAGTCTGCAAAGTCAGGCCTGCTGTCATGTTTACCTGGTTCACTCAGGGGGGGCATAATCAGTGCTGAAGGTCCAGAGTATTCCTTTACCACCCATGCCCTGGGTACCACAGTACCACTTACCATGGACTTACTAGGAGGTATGGTCACTGTCAATTGGGGAAGTCAATTAAACATGTCACTTTTAGGGATAGGGCACTGGTGCCTGATTAGCAGGCTTCAGTGCACTGTTGGAGTCGAAAACCAGCATCTAGCAGTCCAAATGGGGGTAAAAAGTGGGCGGGCAATGTAAAAAGCCCTGTTTTCTTACAACTGGTGTAGCCGAGAGATCAACTCCTAGTTCTCCAGCAGTCCCTCTCAGGTCCCGGACCCTTGGCTATTTTTAGAGTGTGCTCCTTCTACTTCAGGTTGTGAGTCACAGATAATGTATTTTGTACACACAGTCTGAGGTTCATAGACTACCGCTATTTGCAGGTTTGTGGGAGCCTCGAACGCCATCAAGGACCAAGTCTTTCACCAGAACCCTGGACTTTGCCTATCTGTTGATGTCAAACTCAAGGCCGGTCTCTGGCTGCAGAGGACCCCACCGACTTCACCATCATCGAGAAAAAAAAAAAACAGAAACGTTTCTAAGTATGAAGGTAAAATCTTGACCAGGACTAAACAACCCAGTGTCAGCATCTGAAGCAGACCTCCATTGCGGTCATCCTGAAATTTTGACTTTGCCCCAGACCCTTAGGGTCTGGGCTCATAGACCATCACTAAGAGTTTTTAAAGCTTTTCCAAGCTTTTTGGTGTGAAAAGCAGTGATTTATGAAAATCTTCCCCAAAAAAAGAAATCATAACTTTGGTTCCTTCCCATCATCTGGTTTTTGTATTTTTGGGACCCATATATTCTATTTTTATAAATAAACTGAGTTATTTGTGTGTTGTGTTTCTTACTTATTGATTGTTTGGTACTGATAGATGCTTTACACTTCTTTCCTTTGAGTTAAGCCTGCTCTGCGCCACAGCTATCCAGGCCTTAGTTAATGTTTGGTTTATAGAACCCTAACTGGAACTTACATTCAATAATGACACTATCACTGGGAGACGTTTCACAATCATTCCAAATATTCTCACACCTACCCTGTAAATTGTGTATCCTGGACAACTCTAAATAGGTTTGATCTTATATAATAACATCCTACATGCCCGATCTCGACTCATTGGATGCCTTGTTATGACATTGTGTCCACGCGTGGTTGTACGATGGCATCTCAGTCCTTCATCACTTCTATCAGAACACTTATTTGTACCTTAACTATATGGATATATGGTTTACGTGACGTTTGACCCTTAGAGGTATGTTATGTGTAGAGCATATCGGTTGATTTACAGTGAATTGATTGGTATGAAGTTAATTTTGGTAACTGCTGTATTGTATGGTTGTTTGTGGCATTCATCATTGCAATAATAGCATCAGCTTGCTAGATGCCTGTATTTGTTTTGCAGTTCCAGCAACTGCTGCATTATACACTCATTTCGATTCTGGTCAGCATGTTTACTCTAACAGCTTTTCAAGTGAGTAATTTTTGCAGTTAGGTTGGGCTCACACCATGGTCATCTTGATGACGGACATGGGATGTGGTGGACTGGTGAACTGTTTTTCTAAGACATACTCCACAAAAGCACTCTGTGTGGGAAGGATAGTGCATGTAGGGCAGGTTGAGATACTGGTATGATGTAAATATTAGGATTGCTGTTGTTATGTTGGCTATCGATTCATGTATGTACATATAAAAATGATTCTTGTATTTTTTTCAGATATGCCCCTGACGAAGGGACGCCGGTCCCGAAATGCATTGGGCTGATGTAATTGTTTGGCAGATATTGATTTTCAAGCTGTTCATTAGATGATGCTTGTTTGATACATGTATAGTGTGTATTGTTTGATTAGGTATTATTGTGAAGCAACAATTATGTGATTAGAATCCTGATAAATTGCATTAAAAACTGAATAGTCAAATGTGAATAATATTTCATCGATTTGATGTTTTGAATGTTGGTATATCCTTAAAGTAGTGCACGCCGTTGTCCTTGGAGCCAGTTAGCTTCTGGCCCTAGCTCTTTTAACTATATGGATAGGCATAAATTGATTTTCATAGGATGTTGTGGAGACCATTGACAAGCCTCAGCATGTGCAAGGTTGAAAGGTTAAACAATATGTCTGATTTTCTGGTGTATATCAACTGAACCTATTAGGATTATATTTGTGTTTGACCAGCTTTCCTTTGACATAGCAACTGGCTCTTCCTTAATTTGACGAGCATTTCTTTTCCTTTAAAATAAATCTTTAACTCATTCTGTTAACTTAGTCAGAGCTATGAGTAATACCTCAGCTTTGGAAAAACATAGACAACACATGGCTTGTTTTTCAGTAGTTCACCAGTAACATCACAGTTATCATTTACTACAGCGGAAAAGCAGTTGTTACATTCATCAGAAGGAATATATGTCACACAATGTTAAGTAGTGCCACCATTACTTCCAAAAAGATTTTTTGAGCCAAGGGTGGTTCATTACTAAGCTCATACGTCACCCTTTCTCTGGAATACATAAAAAATTGTTTCGTTCTATCCGAGTCTTGATTTGAAATTGCACCTTTTTTCCTGCAATACTTAGATGCAGTGGGCCCGTTAGATGTCACAGGTTATTTCCTGGTGTTAATACCTTCTGGTTCCCCTATGCTAGCTAGTTTTGACACTAAACACACTTTTTACTTTGGGATAGCACCCCCCGTTCTATCCATAGGAACGCTCATCATGTGAATGCCTAGCAATGGGTGTGTTTGGAGCCTCACTCAAGTCTAATGGAGTGAAAATTGACTTGACTTTTTCAAGTAGGAAAGGCATCTTACGGAGATGGTTGCAGGAGCGGGATAACGTTTTTTTTTTTGCATTCCTGCCAAACGTGGAGCTCTGCTGTCTTTCCCATCTCACTAAGGTATTACATTCTTAAAATACATACCAATATCACCATAGATAGACAAGGACTGGAAAATGAAGTTTAAATCAAAAAGACAAAAAACCAATGATCACACGTGAAAGATCCAGTTTGTTGATCAAACTACACATTTTTGATTACTGGCCTGCTAGCTCAGATGTTTACACACTGCCCAAGAGGGTCTTTATTACTGCCACAGCGCTATTCTGAACTCCGATTGGGCTTCTCTGATGAAAAAAGCAAGCAGTCCAAAGAAAACAGGATTATGATGGCATTTAATCAAGAGTTTTGGGGGTTCGGTGCCTGAATGGCATGAGGGACACCCTTAGACCTAGGCAACCCCCTACAACCACCCACGGATAGCTTGAATATCTTGAGCGGAGCAGGATTGGATCACGTAATTCTTGGTCCAGGGGTCTCCCAATCACAACTGCTTAGGCTTAATCAAGCAAGGGGCTAGGAGACAAGACAATAGATACAACTAAAAACTGACAGGTCAGTAAGTTACAGGAACTCTTTAAAGTGATTCTAGTTTAGCATGACTATCAGGCAAGATACCATAACAACTAAGCCCAACGGTTGAAGTTCATACAATGTAAATTAAGTATGATGTACTTTAAAGGAGCCAGAAAAATTCTAAAAGAGATGTTAATGGACAGCCAAAAGAAGTGGCCAGGCCCCGCCCAGACTGATAGGCATAGACAGACCCACCCCAGACCCGGGCTTCACTTGTGTGCATCCCAAGCAGTGGGGATGATCCTCACCATTCAGGATGTTCTTGATCCTGTTGTAGTCAGAGCCTTGCTGCAAGGGACTTTGGTCTTCAGAGTTCCTTGTCCTCCTTGGGTAAGGTCATAGAGTTCTTGTGGGACCCCTGAAACTCTGCAAGGTGGTTTAGCCTGTCCTGATCAGGCATCAGCTGGTTCAAGCATGTAGCAAAGCAACTGAATATCAAACACACACTTTTAGGCCTTCCACACTGGTGTTTGTCCCATTAACAGGGAAATCTATTTTCAGCAGGTGTGAACTTAATCAGGTTTAGCAACTTCTGTGAATGGGAAACATGTGAGAGAAATGTTCTCTATTAGTTTGTATGCTGAAGCAGAAAAAGCAATGCCACACCCAACCAACTTTCAATATTTGCAAATTACTTAAGAATGGAAACATACACGTTCAACATCAATCAACAGAATGCAAGTACCAGAAACACAAACAAGAAAGCATAGCTTTGGAAGAGAAAAAAGCTTTCAAGTTTATATGCTTTTGACAAAGGCAATTAGTCAAGACTGGTTTATGAAAGACGTTTTTTATTGATGAAGCATTCGTGTCTGACTCTCATGGCCTCTTGTAAAATTAAGAGACTTTATGTAGGAAAATTAGTATTTTTACTTGGTATAATGGCTTATTTAGTGCATGCTTTGCAGTGCAAGAGTGGTCAACTAACCAAGTGCTACCTGCTGCTAAGGAACATACCCGTGGTTGACCGTGATGTCGGAGATAGACTAGCACAACCAACATGTATGGACTCTGCTTCAGAAATATGTGCATCTCTCATTCCTTCCTTTACCCACCAAAGCTATCGCCGGAAGCTATCACTCACTCTTCCTTGTCTAAAGACCAGCCTAGAACTCTCCATTGAACAAAATACATTTTTAATCGTAACTCAGGAGGCGAAATTACCAAACCGCAAAACAGCTCCTATGTGTAAATGCTCTTCCACAGTAAAGTGCTATATAAAACTTGTACTGTCCATTGCTTAGCACCTATAAACACATTTTTGAAACTCTGCCTTTAAACATAGATTGCTTCTACTGAGCATCACTCAATTTAACAGAAAATGGGCTATTTATTTTTGGAGTTCTGCATGAACCTCGCTGTCAGAACTAGGGTTATCAGCAATGTGAAAGTGAGTTCTGGCTGTCATTTTAACCACCATTCTACAGGTCAAGTAAATCTTGCATGATTCCCCTGTGCCAAGTTTCACACACCAAGGAGCATCTACAAAACAGTCCACCAACACTTACTGGGGTAAAAGAGGTCTTTCCTTCCTCATCTCTAAAAAAAAAAAAACAAAGACTTAAGAACTATGTCCCCGATGTCATGATAATCCCAGGTACACCACCACATCCCTTACACTCATACACGCTGATTACGCCAAGCACACTCAGCAACCCTGCATTTGAAAACACCTACACGCTATCTATCTTCTGAGTCACCATCAACAAGGAGATTAACACAAGAGAGACCACAAAAAACTGCACAGAAATCACAAAGACATACATAACCTTCTCCCATCCTCTCATCTAAATAGTTTAAAGACTTCCACTTCTCAAACATAGCTAGGTTTTCTGCTTCCTGTGCCTTCATATTGCCGAAAGTAAGACCCCCCTCCCCCAGACTGCAAATAATAGCAAATTGCCCAGAAAGAAGAGGTGGATTAACAGCAGTTCTGCCTATGCAGCGGCAGAAGCATTTTCTCATCCTTAATATCTCGGGGCTATTATTACCTGTTCTCCAATACAAATTCACTCCAACAACTCCCTCTCTTTTGTCTTCACCTGCAGACCTTCAAGACCCAATCCCAAATTTGATGTCACCAATACAAAATTATCTCCTGCACAGTCCAGTTAAACTACCTGGTTTAACAAACCCAAAAACACAATGATATGCAGACTAGACTAATAGTCAGCCATGAGAATCCCAACCAATATCAGCTGATGGCAAGATTTACCCAATCAGCCACACACTATCTAGATGCTATATTTGTCACCACATAACTTTTCATAATAAGTATTCAATACACTCCTCTCACTGCAAGTGACCATACCGTCACTCCCTTATGCTTTCAAGCTTTGCACACCACAAGGCACACATCAGCACCACAATCACTCTAACATAACCAATCATCGAACAACAAAACAACACTGTTGTGGCCAAAAGACAACACATCTTATCCTCACGCCTGTAGATAACCCAGCTGTGGTAAATAAATAATCATAACATCATGCTCCTATCACTTCTCAATCACATCTGTGTGATAAAAACAAAAATAAAAAAATAAAAGACAACAAATGGTTAAACCCCGACATAAACCAAATAAAAAACATTAACAGTGTAACAAAATTGGCAAAGGTACATGATCCTACCAAAAAGCGAACACATATGCACCAGCTCAAGGTATTCATGCTTATAATGCACAAAGCTAAAAACAAGCATAGTGATTAAAAAAATTAGCATTGGCTCAGTCTCTGTAGAAATATGTTTTCAATTTCACATGAGCTACGAAACAAAGCTGCGTGCACCATGGCCCCCATCCCCTTAAAACGGAGATCTTCAAACTAGGGGGAGGGCCCCCACAGGGGGATGTTAAGAGATCTCGGGGGGGGGGGGGGGGCAGGCTCTGGCCTAGAGAAGCATCATGCTTTGTTTTAAGTAATAAAAAATGAGTCAGTAAGCTACTTCGTAATGGGCCATCACTAACATCTTTTGAAATTAATAGCCTGACTGTGAGAGGGTGTAAAAGGGGCAATAGAACTGGATGCACTGAAATGTGTAAATATGTTTAGACCTATTTAAACATTGACAACTTAACAGGATAATTGTGACAAATTGAGCTGGGGGGGAGGGCCTGATCATATTTCTTTTTAATGCAGGGGTGCGGCATTAAGAGTGTTTGAAGACCACTGCCTTAAAAGCCCTATGAAAGACTCTAGCTAGCCACTTCAAAGACAAAATTCACACATGCACACAGCACACCTGCATTAGTTATAACATCATAATCGATCTCTCACATTAACCAATACTGAATCTTTTATTCGAATTCCTTTTCTCAAATCCAGTAACTAGTTGCTAATGGCAAAGTAGGCTGACAGACTGATTTGTGCCCATCTTCCTTTCTCAGGCAAGGTCTTAAACTGTCTCGACCCACTTTCTTAACCTGGTCTCTTTCAAAATAGATTCTGTTCCAAGTAAATTCAAAACTGCCCACGTAAAGCTTTAATAAATATTTTTTTAAACTCAAACCAAAAGACTATGCTGTAACATATTCCTTTATAACAAGCTACGTGAACAAGAAGGCTACAACATTCCATAAGACATCTTGGAAAGCCACAATCTCCTCAACCTTAATCAAATCATTTACAGACTTCCCTGCAATATGAGTCAGCCTCATCTCCATCTGGACAACAACCACAAGAGACAAGCAGTCGAGCACAGGTAACAACATCCCACTAAAACTCTCAAAAGCCTTTAACACCACTGTCTACCTTTAAATTGGGTAATAGTAACAAGCGATATCTGCAACATTGACGGTAAAAGCTGAGGTATGAAAAGCTATACAATGTAAAAAGATATAATAATAAATCATACCACTATAATAGACCAACTACAACTCATGGAAGTGCAATACAGAGGCATAAGTGTGATCAAGACTTCCTGGTGGGTAGATCCCAAAGGGTCTCTTTTGCAGCTTTCTGCTCTGGATCACATTGGCTCTCCCTCTTATACCAAAGGCAAGATGAATGGACCAAAGACTCCCAAAGGGCACTCATTTTATCCTACTGCACTGCTTCACCACACACTAGACACCACATTCTAGATACAGGAAGTCATCCCAACCATGTCGGATCACCCTAAGACGAAACACAAATGCTCGTTTCTGCCTATTTAGACCATAAAACATAAGATACCCAGCAAAACAACACTCACAAATAATTGATCACCTCCAACATAAAAGGCAGTGGGTCTTTTCTGCATCTCTGCCTTCCAACCCTTGCCTCGCACACTCCTTCCAAACTGTGCCACCAACGAACAGCAATGGTCAATTTCCCTTGCCTTCTTCCTTGCTCCTCCTCTATAGCGATAACGCTTGACATTTATCTATCAACAGATTTCCAAACCAACCAACATGATTTCATTACAATGAAACTTCGGTCTGCAGGAAATCCAGTGCCTTGAGAAAACTGCAAATTCACAACATCCCACAGTGCTTCAAGGCCAAGCAGATGTCAGACGTGTGCCATATAAATACCATGCAAAATACCATATTACGTATAATGATGCTTTACCCTATTTAAGTATTATAGAAAAAAATATTGCCTAAATGTGGTCTACACAAAGTGGTACAAGACTTTTTCCAGTTGCACTCCCTCCTCAACACAATCTACAGCAAGGGTAACATATTTGCTGCTTCATGCCGTTCTCTTCGACATAGAAAATATAATGGTAAGAATAAGAAAACTTTCCCTCTCCTCACACATTTAGGAACAAGTAAATTTCATACAATGCCATCAACAAGCAGGCACATATATTTGATTTGTGATCAAGACAGAAGCCTTCATCAAATCCGTATGCTTGGTAAATTAGCAGGCAGCTTTATTTGCAGAAGATTATCCAACATAGGATTGCAAATGCGGCTCTTCAAAAGGGTGCCAAGGAAGGATTTATATTTATTGCTGGATTCACCAAATGTCCTGTTAGTTATCTAAATCAAACTGTCAAGTTGGCCTATGAGGTCACTTTTCAAGTTCAGTTGTTTGACCACATTTCAGCCGTCCAAATGAGAAGAAAGGTGATAAAAAATATTTAATCTGAAATGTGTGACTTAATGGCATTAAAAATAGGTGTATTAATAATGCGGTTATTGACCCCACCTATATCTGCAAACACCTGAAGGTGCACAGTCTCACTCACCTACTTGAGCACAATTTCACAGGATGCCATAATCACTCTTCATGAAATATCCAGCCATCTTCTCAATGCCATCTCAAGGCTTGCTTGTCTCCCAAATCCATGCCACACCAAATGGCCTTCATCCAGTGTGCTTAGCATAGAGTACAAGTTTTACCAGTGACCAGCATTCTTGGCAGTGGGATCAGAAGTATTACGTACTGTCATTCATTTAAGGCTAAAGAAGCAGGTACCAGGTGACTTTTGGAGGAACGAAATATAACCCTGGTACTTGGTAATTTCTTTCTGAGAATAATTCTCTTTAAACAATGCATAACTTGCTCTGGGCATGCACCTTATTTGTTGAAGTTACAGATTAAGTCGTGTGGTATTTTAGGATTATAGGATTTCCATCATTAAGGCACACTTGGTCCTTTATTAGGAAATGTTAATATTTGAGGATTAAAAAAATATGAGAAGTTGCCACATCTCATAGTATTCATCTATACACCTTTCAAAGATCTGGGATGGTATGTGGGAGTTGGTAATTATTAGAGGATCCAAATTCTTTGATTCTACAATGGTTCTTTCTAATTACACACCTGACCTAGCAAAAAGAAGGCATGAGAGAACTGCATAGCAGGCAACAAAGCAAACCACAAACAGGGGTACAGTTGCGCACGAACATATGTTTTAAATATAGTTACATTCTTGAAACGTCGCAACATAGTACATACAGCAGAAAGAGTGGTATGGTACTAGAATATAGATTGTTAAATATTGTGCTATCACTGTATCATAGCAAAAATATCAGTGATCAAAAAATAAACAAGGTGGGTATAGGTTTCCAATACGTAGCTCCACATATATATACCTTGACAATATATATATCTTCACAGTAGGTAGATGTGAGAATTAAGAATAGTAAATCTTTCTTTGCCTACTTATGCTTAACCCAAAAAATCAAAGGGGAGTGCAACCCCTTAGGTTTTTCGGTCTTGTAGTAGGAAGCGGAGTGATCCCCTTCTTGCCTCTTTCTCACCTCCCCTTGATTCATTCTCTACTTATACTTAACTCATCAATATTTTGGTAGTCAATATTTAAACCTTGATAATCTGAAATACAACCAGAAGTACTGAGGTCTCTAGCTACTATTTATTTTAATATTCACATTCTCTAAGCCTTGCGGCACCACTCGGCAGCCTAAGACTGCAGCAGCACAATACAATTTCCCTCACACACATTTTCATGTTATCCTGGAAGGGCAACCTAAAATCTTACACATTAACAATGGCAAATTTTGATCATGTCTCATAACAGGTGGAACGCTTCTTAGTACAGGCACAACACTGCATTGTCCAAGTGTCACCAACTGATGTAGCACAATGGTGGTAGAAGAAGGGGTAAAACTGGTGGCTCAGTAGAGTCTGCCATGTTTACAGCAAGAAGGAAAATTTATAAGGCCAGTTCGGAGAGAGAAAAAATAGAAATAAAATGAGACATCTATCTAGGAGAGTTGCAGACACACGACTGAAGTAGAAAATAAATATATAAATAACATAAATCCAAACACAGAATTACCAATTTGTCTAATTTTAAAACAAATGTAATTGGCAAAATACCTTTAGTTTCGACACTAACCAGTTATGCAGTGCTCACCACACAATGAAATGACTTCTTCGTTGGGTCTTGACTCAAAAGGTTTTACCAGTAGCCACACAATGGCACTTACTTTTTTATTGATCTCAAAACGATCAAAGGCTGCAGAGAGTTGTCTGAAGCACTCACTGAAACGAATGAACTACTTCCAAATTCCAAAACGCTGCTTTCTAAAACAAGGTACTCAAGCATGGATGCGTTGTACTGGGTGTGAAACTGTGAAATCATTGAAACTGAAACAATATGGAGAAGTCCTGGCTGAATGCAAACAGGTTCACTCACTACGCCTAAATAAGGCACCAGGAGAGACAGACACCAGTTACACTACCACCAGGTCAAGCAGCTACGCAACCAGGGTAGTGCCACACAGAAGCGTGATGCTTCTGTCATTCTGTGACGTTTACACAAGCCAAGAGGGATAGCCTGGCCAGTGACTGACCAACTAATGAGTCTAGAACCTTACACCTCCACCTCTTTCCAAACATCAACTTGGAGTGCGCTGTAATGTTCGTGGATAAAACACTAGTTTCAACAATGAGACTCTTACATGAGCCACCCAATGCAGACGACAGAGCTGCAGGACAGCATCCTACATTAAGGAATTACTAATTAAATCTCTCACCACCATTAAAGTATGGCACACCTTGGTATTTGAGCGCCAAGATTCTAGCTCTCGCCTAGGGCTGTGCAGATTAGTCTTTTTAGGAAGACACATTTCTCTTTTGTGGCATAAATCAGTGCAAAAGCCAATGTTCAGATAAATATTGGGAAAGCGCAGCGCAAAACTCAAAGTAGCAACGTTTCCAAAGAACTCTCTGAATGTTGCAACAAAAGCAATTTGAAAAACTATCAAAACAAGCATTTGAAATGCAATAGGTCTTGCATTTGTGAAAGTTAGAGCTATCGGTGTTGTAAAGGATATTTGTATTTATTTATGTTTTTTGTTTGTAGTGGAGTGGATGTTTGTTGTTTGTAGTGGAATTTTCTGGTTTAAATTGGAATTGTTAGTTGTGGAATTGTCTAGTGTGTAGTGTATCTGTGAAGTGGATTTATGTGGTATGGTGAATCAATTGGGGTGAGAGTTGTATAAAATAAAAAGTAAGACAGAGGGATAGGTAGTTTGTGTATGAAGTGGTGAATAGAATCTAGCTACAATTCCAGAATTAGTGTGTGAGAAAGCGAGAAAGAAGGGGAGAGAAAATCATAACATAACGTACATTTGTAAAGCGCACGTTCACCCGAGGGCATCTTTGGGCTGAATAACAGATGTTTATTGTCACCCCTGGGCATCTTTGTGCTGAATAACAGATGTTTATTGTCACCTAACTCAATGGTACTCATTTTGTCGACCTCAGACAGAAATTGGACGCATTAGTCCACTAAGCTACCAGACCCCTTTATAGATGTATAGCGGTTGCGTTTGTGTACGCAGAAGAGACTGTTTGCGGGTTGGAAATAAAAAATAAAAAAAAAGTTATGGTAAAGAATTTGTCCTGAAAGCCCTGAAGTGAACTAATATGTGAAATGCTGGATTAGTGCGTGAAAGAGTGGTGTGAGAGAGGGAGTAGTGGGAGGGGCATTTGGGGAGGAGACTTCTCTATAAAGGGTAGTCCCATAGATTTTGACAGGCTCCCTGTACTACTTGCGCCCAGTTAATTTATACGCATGTTTGTTTACAAGCATGCGTGAGTAGCATGGAAAACATGAAACATTTATAAAATCGACAGCAATTGTCCCTCTCTCACCTACAAAGTGTGGCTGGATGTACAAAATGAATTTACATGTAATTAAGGAACAGGGGGCTGAGTGCTGTTGCTAAGAACGCCTGATCCCTGCTGCTAAATTGCCGCCTACCTGTTTGCCCAGTGTTCCGTGGAGGGTCCTGGTCCTCTGCTGTGTCCCGCGTTTCTCTCCCGCCGTCGCACACCATCGCGACCGCTGTGTGGGGAGGAACACCCCACGGGACCACAATACACAGGGTCCCCAGCGTGGCGAAAGCGGAAACGGAGCTGTTTGCGCGCCCGGAGGCGCTATTTAATTGAACCTGCCCCCCGCGTCGCGGGACCGCGCGCGGGCTAAGCCCGGGCAAAGGGCGGGCTGTCTGTGGCCGCCCGGGGCCGGAAGAGGCCGGGCTGGGCCACATTATTGACGATTGTGCCTACGTGCTACCTTCCTTGGGACTGACATACCAAAGGTATTGTTGTTGTTGAAATCATTTGCTCCTTTCGGTTACTACAACCAGCCTGATTTCCAGCCAGTACCATAGTATATGGAAATAATGTCTAAACGAAGGAATCCTTCAATGACAAATACGATGGACAACTATCTGGTCCAGATTGTTAGCAAAATCAACAATGATAGGAGGGCATCATTGGGACTAATATGTTCTCCTAATTCCCCTCCGTTGATTCCTTTGTCTGGTTTACCCTTGGACTCTCCTTCCCAGGCTACTAGTAGCAGGTCCACTGATTCAGTGATTTTAGACAGTGATATTTTTTATTCCTGCGCATCCCTAGCTCCTAATTCGCCATTAAATCCTGCCTTAGACATAGTGGAGGTTGGGGAAGGGGCTGACCCACAGTCTCCCGCTCTTCCCTTGAGAAGCAAGTTAGTTAGAGTGTGTAGAAAATCCCAGTTTAAAAGCAATGGGACTCGTCTAGGAAGGAAAAGGGCAACCATTGAGAAGAAAAGTGCTAATAAAGAAGATGTATCAGGGTCACTTTCTAACAAAAATCCTGAGATTGAGCTCTCTGCGAAGATAGTAGACATGATTGATACTAAAATAGAAAATATCATAGCTCCATTGGTAGCCAAAATTGACCATCTTATGGCAGAGGTAGCCAGGCTGAACGCTATAATAAATAGACCAGTGGACGAAGTCACCAGAGTAACACCATTATCCCCAAATGTACGTATTATAAATGGGGTGCCCCCAAATGGAGGACAAAGTATCGCAGTAAATGAGAAAGTTAATGCCCCAATCCAGCAATCTGGAACCAATAAAACCCTCCAGAAGGCAAGTATAGATAGTCATAATGCTTTAACACTGGCAAGTGATCAATTCCAATGTATTACCGAGGCTGAACCCCTAACATTGGTTCTTGCCAATGTCCCTACTTTGACTGCTGATACAACTGAAACTACATCCTCTTTGATCAGTAAATCTTTACACTGGTTGGTGAACAATATGAAGATGTCCCCCTGGGGTGAGCAGAAACTAGCAGGGGAAATTATTATGGCTAGAAGGGTCCAATGGCTAGGGCACCATCCTAAAAAATTCAAAGGAGATTGTGTGGTCCTTAACTTTTCTAATTCTGAAGTCCTCCCAAATGTTTTGGCTAACATAAACCCCCCGCAGCGAAGACGGGGTGTTATCATCCCGTTAACTCTTAAATACTTTTACTACAAGAGAAATAGAGATACACATAGAGCACCATTGAGACCAGGGTGGACTCCGTCTTTAAGTAAAGGGGATAGGAGTGATTCTACTAGCAACTGGAACATTAGCCTAGAAAATAGGTTTGGGGTGCTATCTGATTTAAACGCATGCGATTGACTTGAAGATGGAATTAATTTGGCGAACATGAACATAGCATCGCCCAATACTGTGGCCACCTCTAGAACCTTTACTAGCCCCAGAGGTGTTGGGACAGAAGGGAACAAACGAGCAATCCAGGTTGATGCTATTGAATCATTGGGGTCTATATCCCCTAGCAATCATGGAGGGGAGAGTCTAGCACTTGATCCATCAGTAAATGTTACATCAGGAACTTTAAGCTCTACCATTGACTATCTGGGTAGGATAACTGGCGAGACACAAGGCCTATTGACTAACATCCTTTCTTGCCCTCCCGTAATTGATTCAGGATTGACTATCTTATCCTGGAATCTTGCTGGTATAAACAACAAGCTACATTCTGGCGTATGGTGCAGCTTTGTTGACCAATTTGATATAATTTTATTCCAAGAATCGTGGTCTCTGGTCCCAGTCTTCCGTTCTGGGTTTCTTAATTTTTATATACCTGCTATTAAAAAATCAAAAGGTCGACCATCGGGTGGTTTAATAATTTGGGTACGTCAATCATTACGATGCAAAATCACTCAACCCAACCTTCCATCCGATGATATTTTGTCTTTAAACCTCATTTGGCCCAATGACCAGGGCATGGCTATTTTTAATACTTGCGCTCGAGGAATGGTTGGAGGAACTTTGTCTGACGTGACAACTGTTTTGGATCACCAGCTTGCAATGCTCCCTCCTGAAATGATAAAAATTGTAGGGGGAGACTTTAACACGACCTTTGAGCCTCTTGGCCCCGAGGACCAATTTCTCGCTGTCGAAGAGGATAATAGGTGGGGTATTCCCCAGCTGGATCTCCCCCCAGTCAAGAGATGGTCCGCTGCAGCCATCCAACTTAAAGCTCTTTGTCTAGAAAGAGGCCTTAGAGCCGCCAATGGGCGTACTAAGTCAGATCGTCTGGGCGTAAGTACGTTTGACAATGGCAGGTTTTCTAGCCGTATCGATTATTTCCTGGTGGATGTCAGAGCCTGGAATAGATTGAATGACATGTCCATAATCCAACGGGATGAAAGTGACCATAATCCCCTGTGCCTAGAATTACAACTATTAAACACCCCTAGAGAATCCAAAACTGGGGGAGGGAAAATAACCCTGGACATTGTCGTATCGAACAACATGCGACATGTCAAATGGGATAGATTTGTAGAGAAGATGGGAAACTTAGAGGACCTTAAGAAAGCGATTATATGTGAGGTGGCTAATTTAGGTTCCAAATTAACCAATACCAATTTCCATCTAACTATGCTTGAGGCCCATAACATCTTTTTCTCAAAACTCCAAGGGTTCTTTATGAAGCCCTCTAGTATTGGAAAAGCTATTAAGGGATGTCCACCAGAGGAGGGATGGTTTAATAAAAGCTGCAAAATAGCACGTCAGAATTTGAGTGCTGCTCTGAGATCAAGAGACGCGGAAGATGTGAGATTAGCCAGGAAGTTATATAGACAAGCCCAGCTAGTTGCTAAGAAAGATTGGGATGAGAAACAGTGGCAGGATTTGAAACACGCATGCCAGGCCAAAGATCAAAAACGATTCTGGGCTACAGTAAAGTGGGACAGAGGTGGGTCTGCACCTTCCCCTCAAAATAATGTGGCAAAAAACCAATGGGTAGACTTTTTTAAACCACAGTACGCTTCTGCTTCATCTGAAGGAGAGCATCCACTTCCCCCTACTATCTATTTCCAAATGCAGGTGTTTTCAATCAAAGAAGTTAACTTAGCTTTGGATAGTATAACAGTGGGCCGAGCACCGGGAATGGATGGGATTCCCGCGGACGTGTTTTTAACAGACAGATTATCTTGGTGCCAATATTTCCAATGGCTAGCCAATTCAGTAGCCATGGGTGCTCCCATTCCTTCTTCATGGAAAGGGGCGGAAATAATCCCGGTCTTTAAAAAAGGGGACAAATCACTCCCAAGCAACTATAGACCTATTAGTCTCATAGATTCAGCACAAAAACTAATAGGTCGACTAGTGCAAAATAAGTTACAATCTTGGGTTGAAGACAGTAATATTTTATCTCCATATCAAGCTGGGTTTAGACCTTGCACCAGCTCTATTGACCAAGTTTTTTATTTCTTAGCTCTTTACTGGAGGAATGTGAAGCTGACCAAAGGGACCCTTTTTTGCGGTCTTTATAGACCTGAGATCAGCCTTCGACCTGGTGCCCCGTTCTAAACTTTGGAGGGTCCTCGCCCAAGCAGGCATGGCCCCGGAACTATTAACCTTACTCGTCCGCTTACATGAGAATAATTACGCACAAATTAGATGGGGAAGCCAGGGAGAGGTGACTGACCCATTCCCTGTCGAAAGTGGTGTTCGACAGGGATGTGTCTTGGCGCCCACGTTGTTTTCGTTGTACATTAATGGGATAGTTGACCACCTTGGATGTTCCCCCACGGATGCCCCCATATTGGCAGGCTCCAGAGCGCCTGTTCTCATGTTCGCGGACGACACGCTGTTGGTTTCGCGAACTCCAAGTGGATTACAGAAAGCGCTAAACATATTTGCTGATTTCTGCCAAGAACGGGGCCTCGAGATAAACACCTCCAAAACTAAATTTATGTGTTTAAACCAGCGACAAAATTTTAGAGGAGTGATTAAATTTAATGGCATTCCGCTGGAGCAGGTCGAGGCTTTTATATACTTAGGAATATCCCTTCAGAATAATATGAAATGGTCAAACCATATTGACATGACTGTCTTAAAGTTCCACCAGCTAGCAGGTGCAATCATTTCTAAGCATAAATCCTCATTGACCAAGCCAATTAGGCCCGCCCTGGAAATTTACAATATGAAAGTTATTAGTGCGTCCCTGTATGGCTCGGAACTATGGGGCTTTGCTAACTTGAATTGCTTAAGGCTGGCTGAAAACAAGTTCCTACGTAGCTTAACAGGTGTTCCCCAAAGTACTCCAATGATTCCGTTAAAATATGATCTAGGGAGGAAAAAAGTTGAAGATCTGGCGCGACTACGTCCACTTTTGTATTGGCGGCGGATTATGGCAACGCCAGAACTTGCACACTATGCTAATGCCCTGAAAGATATTATTAGGGCTGACCGTTTTCATTCCATTTTATGGCTCAAAGAAATTAAGAATTTGCTTATAAAACTGGAGCTAGGGCATTTATGGAATGATCCAAACGGCCCAAGTATTCCAGCAAAGCCAATCCTCAAGAAATTGTACTGGGATATGACCTTGACATCTGCCTCTCGTGCTGGCCAAGACTCCAACCTGACTGGTCGTTTTTTAGATATTAAATTTTTACCATCTTGTGAGGCATTTTGGGATATTATAGAGAGGCCCATGGATAGGAAGCTGTATTTCCAGTTCAGAATTGGGTCTCTCCGTGTAATAGCTTTTACCCATAAATGGTCATCTTCCCAGGATGACAAATGTCATTATTGTCTAGACTTAATTGAGGATATTGGTCACTTGTTGTTTGTATGCCCGTTATACAGTGCCCCCCGCCTTAGGTGGTTAAAGCCAGTATGTTTAAATCTGGGAACACATAGCTACAAGGAAGCCTTAAGAATTCTAGAATCTGATTCCACCCCCTGCTTGGCTATTGCTGTTGCAAAATTTCTGGGATGGGCATGGATATTACGTCTTCGTGCCCTGAAATCCCTTGAAATTGATCAATGAATGTTTTATCACCAAGAAATGTCTAATTAACTTTTTATTCAGTATTGATCTTTTTAAGATTTTTATCGATTGATGTTGTTTTTATCTGATATTATTCGCCAGCATTATGATTTAATGTATTTTTAGTACATTTTAGCTTAGTATTTATGAAATTGTTAGGATGTACCTGCTTTTATGACATGCTGTCGAATAAAGCTTTGAAACTTGACTTGGAACAGTTCTAATCACAGAACAAATCACTGTTTCCTAGTGAAGTGTTGTTTAGGTTATTATGCTGCAGCACAGTTAGGCAAGAAAAGAAATCGGTGACGCACAGAACTTCAGCCAATGATACCTCATATAATCAGAGGCGGGCTCGCCACTGTGCCATTCTGTAGCAGGAGCAGCTCCAATCACGGGTACAGCTAAGAACGGCTTACAACTACTGTGATTGTCCCTCACAACCCAGTGTGTTGGAACAATCGGCGCTTCCGGTTGGGGCCATGCGCAAATGAAATACTGTGTGCGCTCAGAGGCGCAACTAGAGCCACATTTCGGGGGGGGGGGGGCTAAGAAAAAAATTTGGGGGGGGGGGCTGAATCTTTTAAGCCATAGGCAGAGTGGAGCTGCAGGGGCTCTTAGAAGGGGTGAAACAACAGCGAGGCCTCATTAACATGCAAATGGTCTTTTAAAGACCTGTGAAGTGCTCTGGTGGGGCTGTGTGCGCGCCGGGAAGCTGTCTCATCCCGGGCTGCCACACACGACGGGGGGGGGGGGGGTGGGACGGGGGGGGGGGGGGGGAAGCCCGGTGAGTCCAATTGTTGTTGCGCGCCTGTGTGCGCTCACCTAACTTTCCAGCTCTCAGAGCGCGCCCACGCAAACACAAAACAAAGTTTATGAAGCAAAGCCGTTTTCCCAGATAAGAGGTCATTAATGCCGACCATGCGTCCGCATGTAGAATCCCATCAGGTCCCTCACAGGAAATGTATCCTTGTGAGAAGAAAGGGGGCGATAAAAGTGCCCAATGTGTTAATTTACTGCACCCTTATAACACAAATGGGCTGCTGTTCCTTCTCCAACTCAACAAAGTCCCCACCCCAGGAACAGGCAATGACAGTGGCCCCAATGGATATGCAGAGAATCCCTCCGCACCAGAAATGCACACGGATACAGAAGTCTGCTTTGGCCTCGGAGGCACCGGGCAGTGCACAGAGCACATGGGAGCCGGCAAGGAAGTCCCTGCTTCTGCCCTGGGGGAGCGGTGGAGTGCACGCTCGATCAGAGCGTGAAACTGACCCAGGAACACCCGGTCTTAGCAGTGGAACATTGCAGAAAACGGTCTTAGGTGATAGTAACTCAGATTTAAAGATACACGGGAAACTGAATCAAAATTACAGAATGAGGCCCCCGGGGGGAAAAAGGAAGTTGCCGATTGGTATTGGATAAGAAGCTAAAAGCTTCATATGAGATCTGGGAAGGAGCAATTCAGATGAGGGAGCCACAAAAAACGTATCAACTTTCTTTAAAATTACTGTACAAGGTGGTTAAACCCGCTAACTTGAAAAGGAACCATTTCTTTATAATCAACAGGCTGTACTGGTCCCCCCAGAAACTTGCTAAGTTTGTATCAGTTCCAACCGCAAGATGTCGTAGATGCGGTATGCTAAACGCCAATGATCTACATATATTTTTAGAGTGCCCAAAATTACAAGATTATTGGCATACTGTCGAGAAAGTTGTCAATTATATTTTCCATGTCAATATAACAATGAGTCCAACATTGATATTGATGGGGGTTGGAGGATCATTCTACTCAGCCCCTTTTGGCAAATAAGGAGGGATCTCCTTTTAGGTCGAGCATTTGAGACCTCTTGAATATACTTTAGTATATACTTATATGTGTATGTACTTTGTGGGCTCTGGAGATCAGCCCAAGGACTGGTCTACCTCCGCTCAGACTTTTTTTCTGTTCAACTGCCTCTATTTAACGGTCTTGACAAAAAACAACCAGCAGAGCTCAGTAAAATACCAGAATCACTTTAGCTTTCTCTAGATTCCAGTCCATAGAAATTGTCTTCCAAGAGCACCCGTAGACAATATTTTTTTCAAATCTTGTATTTTCAGTGATATGATCACCGAAGGCCCTGATTTTATATTAAAAACAGAGCTTTGGGCTATACCATTTCCCGCTGAAAGGCCATGTGTTCCCATACCTGGGGTGTCACGCAGTTTGGTGCTTACTTTCCCTCCATGTTAAAGAACAGTAGATGTTTCAGCACCCAGGCTAATGTGCTGCATAGCTAAATACATGTAAGGTCCCAAAGACGAGACTGACTGCGCTCCTTAGGAGCAAAATTGATTGTTCTCCCCATCATAAAGAAAGCTAGATGGGGCGGAAGAAGTTTTGTCGCAGGGGCGGCCAGGGCCTGGAATGAGCTTCCTTTTAGTTTGAGAAACTCTAAGGATCTATTATCATTTAGGAAAGCGCTTAAAACATGGCTTTTCTGATTCTCCTATCTTTTTAGGTGTTGGGAGAACTGCAGCAAGCGCCGGGACACCCTAGGGTAGCTGCGCGCTATAAAAGTCTTACTAACATAACATAACATTGCATTACAAATGCTTGTTTTATATGATGCTCCTTGCCAGGAGAGAGATTTGTAAGAGGTGGCCAGATCCTCTCCCCTCTCAGGGTTTTGACTAGCTCCAGGCGGTTAGAACTATATGTAAAATGGACATTGGAGTCGAGGGTGGCCCTCGTAGTATGATTTGGAACAATTACTTGAGTTGGTATGGAACAGCAAGGACCTAATGGTGAAGTCCTATGATTACACCCGCGTGAAACCAGTAACCAGGAAATTGGATGGACTGGATCAGCAGGGCTAGATGTTCAATTGAAAGTAGCCGGACGGCGGAACAGGTCGGGTACCAGGCTTGGCTTTGCAAACACTGGTGATATGAGGACATAAAAAAAAAAGATTTAAAGAGACTCGCAAAAGCTTCACAGTAGGGTTATTGGGTTAATATTATGGCGCACAAGCTAAACAAAAGAAAGCTACATAAAAAAAGGAATATTTAGAAAAAAAGTGCAGGCTTTAGTATATTATACAAAGAAAGCTGTCCAAAACATCATGCCCTAGCTTCATGAAAACAGTGGCTTGTGAATAAAAAAACGTGCAGCCTGCAACCTAAAGAAGCTTCACAAAAACAGTGGCAACCACCCCAAAACATATTATATATAATATGTATTTGCGTAAGGAACAGCAACATCTAGAAAAAAACGTGTAGGGCAAATAAAATAAATAAATAAAAGAATGGGAAAACAAAAAGGGAAAAAGCCTTCAGAATAAGCATTGGCATAGCCAATAGGTCTTGCCTTTGGGACCTTATAAGTGTTTAGCCATTCAACAGTTGATGTTGTTGCACCAAGGATATTGTACTGCATAACTAAATACTTATAAGGTTCCAAAGGCGAGACCTATTGGCTATGTCAGTACTTGTTTTATTTTGCAGCGTTCCCTTTTTCAGATTTCCCATAACCAAGGTATTATCATCCTCGTATTACCATGGTTCCTTCTCCCCCGAGCCAGCACCCTCGTGGGGTGTTCCAATATTAGCTGCACGTGTGCCACTGTTGCCCTAGCGCACATCTGCCATTTTCTTCACACCTGCCCTCCTCTGTCCATTGATGCCTTGACGGTTAGGGGTGAGATAACAACCTAGCCAGTGGAGAAACTAGAGTCCGCACTGTGACCTCGGATGGGAACAACACTCTGGTCGCGTTCCTTCACACCAAAGGGCATACCAGGATTTCCAAATTGAACACGATGCCGCAAGAAACCTACTTCATGTGTTGCACGAATTCCTATTGATAGACGACGAGATCATAAAAAATTCAACTGGTTGGAGAGGGTGAGATTGATTGAATATTGTGGATAAGTGAACGTGGGCCTCAGACGGCCTGAGAGAAGGGTATGTGGAGGAGGCCTATTTATATTCAGGAGTGCTCTTATGTACAGGTGAATACTGTGCAGAGTGCTGTAAAACAATGATATGCTGTACAGAGGGTGCATGACATGGACCGGTAGCACAGCAGCGTTGTCGGCTATGTGGAGAACTTCTAGTTATCGCGAATGAGACCTTGCACGTTATGCAAGGATATCAAGATGCCACAAAGACATTCAACATGAGCATTTTACACAACAGCCGTGTCAGATGTGGGAAAACAGCCTAAATAGAGACGAAAAAGTGAAAGCGCAAGGATGTTCCCCATAAAGCACTAACCTGCCTACCCCGGCTTGAAACCCTTGCATGAGCCCTAGTGTGTCCTGCCAATCAGGAGCCGACTCTGACCACACTTTGCTATTGGACCTACTAGTAGTCGGTGTGCTGTTGCGTGAGATGGGCAAGTGCCTGATGTCCGATGCAACCACGTCTAAGAACAGTCTTCACTCGACGGCGTGCCTCGAACAAGAGTCCGGCTTTAACGCTTGTGTGTCAGCCAAAAGAGCAACGATTGGCCCCGTAGCACCTTTCAAAATGGTGATTCTTCTGTAGGAATCAAATAAAGTTGCGCAAAACGGAAGCAGGCAAAAGCAAACAGCTCTTTTCAAGCACTCGTGCTTGTGCTGGCATCCACCTTGCGGGAGCGAGCAGTGGCGCGCGGGCCATCTGTTTTCAATTAGCGTGGCCGCGCGCCTCTGCTCCCTCCGGCAAGGTGGATGCCAGCACAAGCACGAGTGCTTGAAAAGAGCTGACCAATTTCTAAAGGTCATCTCCTAAAGCAGCGCATGCGCGCTGCCCAGGCGAGACCTAAAAAGGATACGCATAATAGGCCAGTAGTCCAGGGGAGGTGCAAGACATAAGGAGGTGGGACAGAGAAGCATAATAAACGACACCTAACGAGGAACGACATACACGAACAAATCGGCAGCAAGGGGTGAAATGAAAGCCCATATGCTGATTACAGCATGTCTCAACGAGACAGTGCATGTGCTGCCTAGACGAGGACTAAAAATGAGGCAGATGAAAATAAACACCAACAAGCAAGTCTATTCATCCGATAGGAGGGGGGGGCCCTTTGTACATCTGGATTTCCTTTGGTTGCGAACAAGCCTAGTATTTATCACCGAGCGGATAGCACAGGAAAAGCAAATGGTTGTGGGCCTACATTAACTGTGTACTTGAATTCACCCGGTATTATCAACACATAGGATATAATAATTTGGAGAATTATCACGCAAACTTTTCTATGGCAGGGTTCCTAAAACTTGGTAACATGACCCACTTTTCTTTTGGCAAGCCGAGTTAGACACTATCAAGGCCGTGGTACCTCCATTTCCAACATTTCTCAGTTGATTGAGGTGGTCAAAAGAAAAAACTAAAACAGAAATATCATCATCATACTGCCAAAATGAAAGTAACTCAGAACTCCACAGTAGGAACGAGGGAGGATATTACTACCAGAAAGGGTGTGCTGGGAGCAAGGAGGGCTATGTAATGGTTACTAGTAATGGCAATAGTGAAGTTTAAAGCATTAATGTTAACCCATAAGACTATATCCGGACAAGCTCCTAAGTATCTGAAAAACAATTTTCATGCTGCCCTGCCAGGGAACCCAAGTCAAATGGGAAACAGCATTAAATTCCTCCTATACTCATTTATGTGGGGCTGAATGCAGAGCATTCCCAAAATGGGCAACAAGGAACTGGGTGAACTTCCCAAAAACGTGTGATTCATGGGAAATAACTTCCACAGCCAAACTCAAGTTTCTGACAAATGCTCTTGGTAGACTGACTTACAGGTACACAAGAGCGGAAAAACACCACTGAGACCCTCATTATAGGTTAGAAGGAATTAGGTATGGGGATATGGGGGAGGGTGGAAGGCAGAATCTACAAATCTACTAAATTCTGGCAATTATCAGGGTCTTGCCCGGAATGGGGGGAACACCCACACATACCTGAAGATACCGGGACTTATACCACATGGTTGCTCCAGACTGCAGTGGAAAACTGCGGACATTTTCCACGTGTTTAGCGCAAAGTGTCAGCATGAGGGCCGGTGGGAGCTTGGGCAACGTTGTGGGCAGGGAAGGGTTGGGCCTTTTGGGGGAAGAGGGGGACTATTGTCTGTCCCTCCCTCTTCCTCGGACTTCTGCATGGGGCAGGCAAGGCTAGGCCATGCTGCTACCCAGCCCTGCAGCATCTGAATCTGACAGTCTCTTGTGTCTCCATCCCCGGAATCATCGTGTTCAGAGTTAACGGACATGATCATTGCAGGCTCACACACTTGGAATTGCCAGTTGCTGTGTTTCACCAGGAGCTATCCTTTTGGGTAAAATACCTGTGCTCGTAACGAGGGATTCAGACAGCGGTGCCCAACCACAATAGTGGCAAAATTGTAAGTAAGAAACATCAGTAATTTGGAAAACATAAATAAATAAATAGGAAATCCCACTGATAAGGTATATTAACATCTGAGATATGTGAGGTGAGCCAGAGACATGAAAACACTAACGGAGGATGGGCAAACCCAACCAGGTGTTATGAAATGTTACATACCACTATTTTTATTTTTACGACTTTCCACGCCAGAAGAGCAGAGCCATGAAGAACACTGACCACTGGTGTGGAAATCTAGGGCCCTGAAAGGGATTAGCCCGGTCCCTAGAAATCCGTTTGCAGAGCGGCGAGGATGGTTGGGTTGGTAAGGAATCTGCAGCCCGACAGAGTCTCTACCAGATAAAGAGTTACCAAAGGTAAGTAACTTGTTCATCTGATAGAGAATTCTAGCAACAGATTCATTACCTTAGAATAGAGACCCAAGCGATACATTTCTGGACGTGGGTCTGCAGATCTATTTCACACAAGGAAGTCCTGCAGGACCGGGCAAAGTGAGCATCCCTACGGACCTGAATGCCTAGGCAGCAGTGTTTGGTAAACGTGTGCAGGGTAGCCCACGTTGCTGCCTGACAGAAGTCCAGGACTGGAACTTCACGAGCTAACCCAGTTGTGGTGACTTTAGCTCCAGTGGAATGAGCAGGCAAACCCTCAGGGGGTTGCTTCTTAGCCAAAGCTAGCAGATTTTGATACAGGGAACAATCCATCGTCAGATGGTCCTCTTTTGAGCAAACTGTCCTTTCTCCGCTTCGACATACCCCACAAACAGTAGGTCGTCCACCCGGAACTCTTGAGTGCGGTCAAGGTAGAACGCCATGGCTCTCTTTGGGTCCAGACAGAGAAGTTGCTCCTCTTCCTTGGAGGGATGAGGTGGAGTGTAAAAAGTAGGCAGAGTGATGGTTTGGCCTATGTGAAATGGAGTGAGCACTTTCAGAAGAAAGGAAGCTTTTGTATTAGGCACCACTTTGTCTCGATAGATGCTAAGATAAGGTGGCTTGAATGACAAGGCTTGTAGCTCACTGACCCTCTGGGCAGATGTTATTGCCATCAGGAAGGCTGTCTAGATGGTAAGGAGCCTCAGAGGACAGTTATGTAAAGGTTCAAACGGAGCACACATCAGGAACGTAAGGTTCAGATTAGGGTCCCGCAGAGGCATAATGAAAGGAGAGGGAGGTAACATATGTTACAAACCTTTCAAAAACCTATTGGAAAAGGAAAGGTTAGTCAGGCAACCAAAGAAAAGCAGAAATTGCAGAAAGATATCCCTCATCAGTGCCCAGAGCAGAGCCCTGCTCCACAAGGAAAAGAATGAACAGGAGAACCTGAGAAAAGGGGCAGAAAGACGATCAATTTGTCTTGCTGTACACAATGCCACATATTTTGTCCAATGGCAGGCATAAACCATCTTGGTGGAGGGACGCCTGGATACCAAGATAACATTAGACTTTGGGTGGAAGGTCGAAAGCTGCTAACTGTCACTCCTCAATCTCCATGCAAGAAGGCAGAGCATTGACCGGTTTGGGTGGAAAGCCCTCCCCTGCTGTGTGACAGAGGATCCTCCCAAAGGGGCAGCCCGATCGGACGACCGATGGCCATGCTCAACTGCTTGGGGTACCAGACTCTCTGTGCCCAATCCACAGCCACAAGGATGACTTGGGCCCGGTCGTTCTTGATCTTCTTGAGAACTCTGGGCATGAGTGGTATGAGAGGAAAGGTGTATAGGAGGTGAGAGTTCCACTCAAGACGAAAAGCGCCTCTGAGAGAGATCCGCCTTGGAAACTCCAGCATCCAAAACTGCAGACATTGCATGTTATCGTAGTTGGTAAACAGATCTAACCAAGGCTCTTCCCACTGCTGAAAGAGATCTTCCACCACCTCCGGGTAGAGACACAATTTGTGATCCATTGGGCATCTTCGGCTGAGTTCGCCCACTCTGACATTCAGAGAACCCGCCACATGTTGAACCACCATGGACATGCCCTGCTGTTCCAGCCACATCCAGAGACCTGACAAAGGGTCCCAGACTCCACCCCGCCTTGCTTGTTTCAGTACCACATGGCGGTGGTGATGTCGGTAAACACTTTCACTAGCCTTCCCTGAATGGAGAGTAGAAAGGCTTGCAATGCCAATCGGATCACTTGAAGCTCCAACAGGTTGATGTGGAGTTCGGATTCGGCCGGAGACCTGAGTGCTCTGAACTCTACCTCACCGAGATGGCCGCCCCATCCCAGGAGTGACGCATCTGTCACTACTGTCAGATTTGGTTGGGGAAGGAAGAGGTGTCTGCAGCTGACCCAATCACGGTTCATAAGTCACCAATGCAGGTTCTTTGCAGTTCCCTTGAGATCTGGACCATGTCAGAGAGATTCCCCTGATGTTGCGCCCACTAAAACTTCAGGTCCCATGACGGAGCCTGCATATGCCAATGGGCAAGTGCTACAAACAGGATGCAGGAGGCCATGAGGCCCAGCAATCTCCAACTCACTGAAATCTAGGCTAGAGGGTGAAACATTGGCATCATAGCCTGAATAGCCTAGACTCGCTATTCGGGTGGATAGGCCAGAAACTGCACCAGCTCCGATTAAAGTTATCCTCTGAAAGGGAGTCAGGTGTGACTTTGGCACGTTGATAGTGAACCTCAGTGACTGCAGGAGGTCTGCCGTAGTCTGGAGGTGGGAGACGACAGTCTGGGGCGAACTCGCCTTCAGAAGCTATTCGTTGAGATAGGAGAAGACTGGCACCCCTGATTTCCGCACAAGCTGCGACCACCGCCATCTCCTTGGTTAACACAAGAGGGGCACAAGTAAGGTCAAAAGGTAACACAGCAAACTGAAAGTGCCTGTGGTCTACCGTGAACCACAGGTAACGCCTGTGGGCAGGCAGGACGGGAATTTGGAAATCTACGTCCAGCAAGTCTAATGCTACCATCTAGTCTCCCGGATCCAAGGCAGACAGGACCTGAGCAAGAGTGAGCATCTTGGATTTCTCCGTCTTGAGGAAGAAATTGAGAGAGTGCAGGTCGAGGATAGGACGAAGGCCTCCATCCTTGCTGGGCACCAGAAAGTACCAGGAATAGCAACCACAACCTACTTCTGGTGCTGGCACTCTCTCTATGGCTCCTTTGGCTAAATGAGATGTCACTTCTTGGCGGAGAAGGGATAGGTGGTCCTCCGTGACCATGACGTCAGTAGGTGGTATGGAGGGAGAGATAGTCTCAAAGGGGAGGTAGCTGCCCCTTCGGACAATTTGCAAAACACACATGTCTGATGCTATGGACTGCCAGCGGGCAGGTGATGGTGAATCCTGCCACCCACAGGATGCCCATGACGGAATACTGGCAGACTAGGATGGTTTGGAGGCTGCTTGGGAGGGGTGGGGGGGGGGCGGGGGGGTTGGATTAACCCGACCGCTGGCCACCCGACCTACAGGGCCTGTAGGTACAGCGTCCATTGTCACACAGATGCTGGAAAGCATGTGCACCACTGTGTTTTGGCGGGTAAGGACACGGCTGCACGCCCCTTCCAGGGCCACGAAAGGCAGATTGAGGGTAATGAGGGGCCATAGAAAGGCCCAATGACCCTGCCGTCCACAATGGACTCCAGCGCTGAATCCATCTAGTCTCCAGAGAGACAGTAGTCATCAAAGGGCATGTCCATGAGTGAGGACTGGACATTCCCAGAAAAACCAGTAGTTCTCAACCAGGCATGATGTCGCAGGAACATTGTCAATAAAACCGCTCTGCCTAGTGGGTTGGTAATGTTTAGTCAACAGCGAATGGTGAACTTAGCTGCATCCATCCTGTCGGCAACAACCTGAGAGGCATGGTGCCCGAGCCTCCTCTGGGACCATTGGTAGCACTTGGGCAACCGTATCACACAGGGCGTGGGAATAGCAGTGCAGAAGGCATGCGTGTTCACTAACCTCAATGACAGGCTGGTGGAAGAAAATATTTTCTTGCCTAAATTGTCCAGCCTTTTGGATTCTCCATCCAGAGGGGACGGTTGGGAGTGCACCAGGATTTACATGAGAAGTGGTGGCTTGGACAATCAAGCTGTCCGGGGTAGGGTGTTCCGTGGGGAATTAGGAGTCCCCTGGAGCTGGGAAGTGGGCAGTACTCCTGTTCACAGGAGCCCCTGTGCTGGGCCTGGACATCAGTAAGTGCTTCACTGAATGGGAGAAGCGGTTCGAAAGGGGACACTCCCGCCTGGAGCACATCCATCAAGACATTAGTCTTGATTATCACGGAGGGCAAGCGAAGGCCCACAACCTCATCCGCCCTCTGCACCACAACTGCGGATAACCCTTCCTCCTCCAGAGCCACGGTAGGGAGAGAAATCTTGCCAGTATCTGGAGAAGTGCCCAGTCTGCTGGCTTCAACAAGATCTTCACACCAGCCCAAGGAGTCACAAGGCTGGTATTTTTCAGGGTCCTGCGACCCCTCCCATTCCTTTCCGAGTCCTAGCCCTTAGTAATAGGGCTCAGTCCTGGAAGGCATGGTTCCAGTGGGCAACGGAGCTGGCATCGGACGATGCCCCTCCGGATTTGTGTCTGAGTCCGGGATGAGAATGAGAATGGCGGCGGCTCCGGGAGCGTCAGCCTCCGGACCAGCACTGTGGACGGTCAATATAGCATGACTGGCGCCAATCTGGATACATCTGTGGATCCTTGGGGTCCGACTGGCGGTGGATCCAGTAGGGGCCCCTCCCGCACCAGTGGGCCCAAAAGCACACCAAATTGAACGGGCCGTTCAAATATGAGGCGCATTGCCTCATAAAACTCCTGTATTTAGCTCCCAGAAATGCAGGGAGGTGAGGAGTCTGCCCAGACGCTGGCTCAACTTTGGAGCCAGGCCTCGGGGGCGATCCCTCGTCTCGTTGGCAAATGGATGAGGTGAAGTCGAAGAGCGCTTTAACTTCTTTTTTTTTTTTGTGGCTCCAAGACTTACCCGAACGACTAAGACCTGGAGTGGGACGCCAACGTCTGACTCTGCGACCCCTCCCGGGACATTCCTCTTGACAGGGACCTCAAGCACTGCAGCTTCGAGCCGCCAGGAGCTTGAGGGATCACTCCTCAAGGTCTTCGGATGCATGGCGTGGCAGGCAGGGCACGCCTTTGGGTCATGGTCCCGCTTGAGGAACAGCAGGCAACGAAGGTGCGGGTCCATAATCAACATCTGTTGGTGATAGGCGCCGTAGGGCTTGAAGCTGGCCTTCTTGGAGGTAAGACCTCAAAAAGACTTCGACAAAACGTCAAAAAAAGCTTGGTCAAAAAGAGACTATGAGTTAACTTTTCCCCGATCTGTGCTGGGTGGCACAGAACGAAAAGAACCAACGTCACTGCCTGGTGGCACCTATATAGGCACCGCGGACGTCACTTTCAGTGCGGACGATGCCACATACCGGTACAGGAGTACTGCTCATGAAAAATTTACAGATCCAGTCTGATGCCTGGGGATAATTCTAAGGTAAGGAATCTACGACTAGAAGTCTCTATCACATGAGAGCACACAGACATAGCTGTAATTTTATACCTTATGTTTCACTGTGTGACGTGCGGAGGCGGGTTAGAGTGTGTGGATATATTCAACTGAAAATACAGAGGTGTAATTTATACATACTGAACCCGCAAATGATGTGACTGCTTAAATCTGGGCAAGGACAACCTGTGCATGCTTGATTGAAAAGCTATGTCTGTCGAAAGAACTTGCCAGATCACGGGCAATGCAGGGCCTTATCTTGTACATGAGGAGTGGGGTAACTTGCAATTACATCAGAGTTGCTAAGTCCTGGACAGACGTCTACTACTTACACCCTCTTAGGTCAGTTGTAATTGTCCTGTGCATCTAAGCAGCATAGGCACATAGAAAAACATGCATGTTCACTGACTTTAACAAAGGCAGCAGAAACATATGCAGACATTTCAGTTGGGCTTCGAATCAAATTGATTTACATTTTTCATGATATCTGCTGCAAATGCATATTTTTCAAGACCCAATGAAGTAGTTGAACAATAGTTCTACAATTCCTACTTATCACTTAGTGAGGTAAGACAGTCCTGCCTGCAGCTCCTCTTCTAAAGATATTTTCTTATCAGAACAGAAAATAGCAATGCCAATTTAGGGGAGAGGAGTTGGCCTAGCGGCTAGGGCGGTCGACCTCAAATCTGAGGAATCATGTTAGAGTCTCAGCAAGGACGCACAACATCTTGTGATTCTGTGCAAATCACTTAATCTCCCAGTGCCTAACAAAAATGAATGTGTCCTCATGTAACGCAACTGGCGCTTGTGTAAAGAGCCCTGAAACCCAATACCTTCGGGTCAAGTTTGCTCTATATAAAAATCCGTAAAATAAAATAAATAACAATTTTGCATTTCCACCGTACTTGATAATTAGGTACAATATTTAGAAATGGGGGCCTGGGGGTGGCTACCATCGATTGTACTGCCCTGTTACAGGCCTAAGGGGGTTCAAGTAAGCAGGAGACAGAGCCCTTGGGGCCCGGACCTTTTGAGGCTTGTCCTAATGAGTCTTCAGCCTGTTAGTCAAAAATCGAAATATCTGTAGCTGGCAATATTCTAAGTGCAAGTAATATTTTAAGTGCAACATGCGGTAAAGCAGTGCCATCTGGCTGAGACTGCTCTCCATCCAAGGAACCAGAAGTGCTTCACTCATGGCTAAAGCAACACTTACCAGTGGAGGCCCTAGTCTCAAAATGCAAATCAAACCTAAACAAGCATTGGCATAGCCAATAGGTCTCGCCTTTGGGACCTTATAAGTGTTTAGCCATGCAACAGTTGCATAACTAAATACTTATAAGGTCCCAAAAGCGAGACCTATTGGCTATGCAAAGCGGCCGTGGGGCCGCGAAAGCGATCACAATCAAACATCAAAGCGGCCGTGAAAGTAATCGCGGTAAAGCACGTCGCGCGCGCGCCCACGCACATGCACTGTAGCTCTAGGCTGGCCTGGTAGCACTTTTTGGAGCCCTCTCAATAAGTCTCGCCAGACCAGGCATAAGAATGTATCACATTTAAACATTTTAGAATAATCCAACAGATGTATTGCACTCTTTCCCGATCCTATTCAATGTTCCCATCCCTTACTTCTGGAGTAACGAAGCAATGAAGTCTCTAATCTCGTTTTAAAACCTTCCATGTGGGGCTTGAGACTCCACAACACCATGCTCTCCACTAAGACTTTCACTGGGTATAATGTCATTCACTCACCCAGCAGCCATCAGGAATCTATATACTTCTATATACATTCTACTGCTCCTTTTTCCAGGCATAAGCCACATGTGGTCACTTTGATCCACTAAGACATCTTGAAACCCACTTCCCAGAAAAGCAGTGCTAACAACCAGCAAATAAACTGGTAAAATTGTGTGACATAACTAGGTCACTGCTGCCTGAGGACTCTATAACTCTGTTGGCACTAGGTATGTCTGCTACACCGTCAACATCTCTCTTTAGGCCAGAGAGAGGGTAGAAGTACAAACTGCAGAAATTGCTGAGAAATTGCATGTTCTGGCATATCGCTCCTCTTCCCTTCTTACATCTACCTCAAACAAAAGAAAAGGAAGGCCTCTTCACAGTTTTGGCCATAGTATGAAGTTCTTATGAACAATACGTAGCATAGTGTAGGGATTAGAACTCGGGAACGATTATAGATTGACATCACAATGTATTGCCAACAACAGGCTACACCATGGTCAAATGGAAACCATTTGGCAAAGCCAGGACAAACTTTCTTTGGGATTGGTCACTTTCTCGATCAACTTCTGGGTGACCTGGACATGTTCTAATTCTACAGGACCAGCGCTTTTAAGCTGTGTTGCAAAGAAAGATTTATGTTTTTTTTACCAAGTGACTTAAACTAAAAGGAGAACTTCACACACACAATGATGTAGAATTGGAGGACTGCCCCTTTAAATGTCTACAAGATGGTCTAGTGTACAACCATCTTCCCAGCTCTTCTGCAGAGCTCGGTTTAACACCCAATGCCTGATTGTTCAAGATAATGACCTTTGCCTGTGTGTTGGTAATGAATGTACAGCAGGCTGCCGAAAGGGAATGTGATGCAATTCAAGAAAAACAGGGCATAAACTGAACAGATAGCTGTTCCCAAGACAAATGTGGTACGAGTAACTTAGAAGTCTATAGAAAAGGAATTTATATAGTTTAACAGAAAGAAAACCATGTTTTTAAACTCAATAAAGCTTCGATATGAATCATACCCTGCTACAAATGATATAAAAAGAAGACAATGGAGCACAGAAAAACATGAGTAAGGCTGCATTGCCTGGTGCAGGAACAAGGTGAATGATTAGCATACACACACCTTGGAAGTGGCAAAGATGAGCACAGGAGGTATGTACAAGATCAACACAAACTGGACCAAAATTTACAACTACTATAAAAAGCAGTTTTCTTGCCCAACACAACAGTAGCAATTCCGAGTGGTTGAGAATCGGAGAACAGTTGACAAGAGTAAAAATGTCTCCGTGTTTTGATAACGGCCATTCGTAGGAGAAATACTTTACTACTGTTTTTAGAACGGCCTTAAGCGAATAAAAATGCCTGTCATCATGACTCTAAACTTCAGAATACAGGGCCAGCTGGAGAACTGAAGAATTAAGAAAATCAAAAGCAAAAGAGATACTTTGCAAGTTAAGGTGTTATAAAGCAAGCCTACTGCCCTCTGAGCACGACGTCTATCCCCGAGTCTAGAACCAAACCGCCCAATTGGTATTTTTTTCTGCTCTAGGCACATCAGGAGCTTCCAGAGCAGGCTAAAGTTGTTCATGTGTAGCCGTCTTGCACTTTTATTAATGTGTGATACATCATAGGGTTGTACTTTTTAGCAAAACAAACGGTCTTTTTGCACAAGCAAAAAACAGCCTAAGAGCAGATGAAAGAACTCAGTTTAGACAGAATGGAAGGGCAACTCTTTTTAATCACCAAACACTCTTAGTCTGCAAGTTAAACAAAAGGTATCGGTTACAACTCAAAATGGCACACATGTTGTGAATAAAATTGGAGATAAAAAGCCAAGCAATAGCAAATTAAATGTTTGATAGAAATGTTGTACTTCCACTTTAAATACTCCAGCATTCCATAATCTTCACAGTTGAACAAAAGAGCTTAATATACTAAAGTATGACCGAGTTTTTAATCTCTCCAGTTACTTTAAATATGAGAAATAAATAAAACACAGATTAGGGTACAATTTAAAAACATTAACATACAAGTGCTCTTCTAAACAAAGAATAACGTGCTTGCAGCTTTCAAAACGAGCCGCTGCAGCTCGGAGACTGGATAAGTGGGGCTTTTTTTGGCATGTCGATGGTTGCATCACTAACAGATCTCATACCCAGTGGCTACAATACAGAAACTCCTTCCAAGAGAGTATTATACAAAACAAAGTCGCCCACCGATTCTCAAGTATTGCTGGGCTCAAAGATAGGTGTTTGCTGAGAAGTATTTGAGAGGGTTTCCCTGAAGATTCTTAGGCTGCCAAAGATCCACCACTCCAGAAATGTTTAATAATAATGGATGTGATCATTAAACGTGTTACTATTCTTGGTATGGACTGCATTAAGTGCTATTACTTGGAGAGGGGCCACCACTGCCTGTATGAGACTCACAAAGTATAGGAAAGTTTTAATGAGCCAGAACTTTCAGAAAAAGGCATACACAGTACTGTAAAGGTTAGAACAGCAAGTACTGTCCTATTATCAGGGTCACTGGAATTATGAGATTTTGCACTGTGGCATTTTCTGCACAACTATGGATTTGCTGCATTTGCCCACATAATCCGTAATTTTCTGCATAATCTGTAGATTACAACGAAAAAATGTATCTAGCTCAAATGGATCAGAAGTTACTAAAAGCACACCAACAAAAAACGTATTGCTGCACAATGGAAGGCCTTTGGCAAAGGTTGACTGGTCACCTTACTGTTGCTTATTTCTGTTTTTGGGTTTCAAAGTGGTACTAATGAGGTGACACCTTTGCTCAGACGGTGTAAACGTGCAAAAATGAAAAATAAATGAGGTACTACTAACATTAAATGTGCTGCATTATGCAGCATAATTTGCCTGCTCTTCCTGAATAATTTAGTCACCCCAGCCACATAAATAAGTCCTCACCTGCAGCAGAATTCCAATGGCCCAGCCTATTATAAACCTCTGCATGTAGAGTGCCCATCATTTTCCATACAGGGCTCGCCAAATGTACTGGCTTGCCACTTCAAATGGGAAATACCAAGTACAGCAAACCTTCCAGCTCCTATCCTTGTTTGGAGGAAAGGAGTTACAGCAAAACAAAAAGCAGCTATCACGCCCAGGACAGCCAAACAATACACTGAACCTATCACAGATGAGGCTTCTACATGCATAATGCAAACATGCTTCAATTCAAAGCCAACTGAATAGTTCCATCTTAACCACACAACTTTTGCAGCATGGCAGTCACTCTCAGCGAGGCTGAAATGTAAACATTCAAAATGATACTCCTCACAGTGTAGGTATTAATATAGAACGTGTTGCTCCGAGCTGCAACGGTGCTCACAATGTGCCCCCGCCAAATTGTGCTAGCCGGATTGGTAGCACCACCCTCAATGAAGAAACTCAAGTTTCAAAAGCTTTCTTGGAAAAAAAAATCTATTACATTCTCAATGGAGTAGTCAACTCACACAAGCACCGGAAACACAATATTTTCCAGTGTTCTCCGCCCATTTTGTAGAAACCATGTAGGGGTCACCATACTGGGTTGGCAATATACCCTGATAATGATGCTCCTATAGTAGCTGTCCCACCATTTCAACTATATGAATGAATATAAAGTTTATGAGGGTCCCACTCGGTGAAGAGGTAGGCAATCCCAAATTTTACAAATCTTAAAGACTTTAGCTGTTGCTACAGGTGATGCCAAATATTGCAAATTAATTTTACAGATCTAGGTAGGTAACCTACAGAGTTATGTGTGCATTATAGGTCTAACACAGAGTAAACGACTCAAGTGGCCAACAGGGAGGTTGTTGGCCAAAATATCGAAACTAATAATCTGAAATGAATAATCGGAAATGAATTTTAAACCAGTCCCAGTTTGGAAGTTCCACCCAGCACTTCACAAAGAAATAATGGTGAAATGGATAGCTTTGGGATCTCAGACAGAGGGAAAACAGTGGATGTGTGTGGATGGGGAGTAAAATTCACTGCATCTTTTCCATTTTAAAGCATCGGAGTCATGCTACACTTGTCTGTCATCTCTTCGCGGCCTCATTTCCTTCTCAACCTATGTCCAATACAGAGACTTGGTACGTGCCAGAAAACAATGCCTTGCCTTCCGCTCCCTCTAAGGGAAAGAACAGAAAACACTGTGGTGCCCAGCAAGGGAACTAACTCAAGCCGTCAATGGTGCTGAACATACAAGAATATCCCTAGAGCCAATGAGTACTGCTCTGACGGAGCCAGACCTGCACTGTCACTGCAAGATGTGGCAGAAAGATATGGCGTGTCCTTCTCTTTCAAACTTTATGCTTACCCCGATTTCAAGACTGTCTGTCCCTCCTGGCAAAATGTTATAATTTACTGTGTTGAAAGCCCGTCATTATTTTCAAATTTATCTCACGTGATTCGATTACATTTTTAAACCATTGTGTCATTTTTATTCCCCCAAAAATACATACCTACTGCTTTAGTAATGTGGCACTTTGAATATGTGCTCACGACATATCTTTCATGCCCCACAGGCACTAGAAAAGTGATGAGTCCTTCACTTCATGCCAACTTTCACTGTTCGCCATTTAAGAATAATTTCCTAATTTCCCTGCAGTGCAGTTTACATTTGACCACTATATACCATGGTTCCCTCAAAGACCATCATTATGAGATGGAAAAAATAAATTCTTGGCAGGCTCTTCAGCGGTCAAATAGTCTAGACTCCTTTCATAACTCCCAGAGCACATCTGATGTGCAATAGGTTACAACTTGACGAGCTGGCAATATTGGACTGGGAGAGGAGCTGGTATTTCTTTTAGGTAAGTTCAGTTGCTATAATTTAGTAAGATTGATCATCATCCAAATCACACCTCGCATTCTCTCAAGTGACTGGTTTAGATTCAGTTCAAAGTGAGTTCTGTGCTGACAAAGTCCCATGCAAGTGCTCTCACCATTAGTAAATACCTTACTAATATTTGCACAAACATCATATTGCTACTCCTTTTGAAATGGTAAACATTAAAAACCAAAACCTAACAGAGTTGTGTATTTGGTTTGATAAGTATGACGCTGCTCACCATATCAGCAATAGGTCCTGGTGCCATTAACCCCTTGGCTGCGGCAGGAATTCCGCCGCAGCGCTGGGGGGGGGGGTTTGGCGGCAGCGCGGTGGCGCTGTGCTCATGACGGAGCCACTCCGTCATGAGTCACGGTTGAGCTGTGCTCATGACGGAGTGGGGGAATTGGCGCCGCGTGGACGGAGCGGCGGCCAACGGCCGCAGCATGACGGAACCACTCCGTCATGAGCACACGGCACCCGTGGCTCATGACGGAGTGGTTCCGTCATGAGCGGGGAAGGGGTTAAAGAAAATGGGTACTCCATTCAACCAACCACAAAAATGATTGGCTAAAACTACAAATTCCTCTCGATTTCCATAGTTCAGTGGAAGGAAATGGGCTAATATTGCGGAGTAGTACCAAGTCATTTTTTGTAAATATATGTGGAAATTTCTAAGAGTAAAGGACATGAAAGCCCCTGCGTGCCTTAGATAGGTTTAGTAACTCGCAATCTCCACAACCACTAGCTAAAGTATTCCACTTCCTTGTGAACAGTGGCTCATTTTTAGGGAAGAATCACACAGATTAAACAATGTCAATCGAGTGACAGAGAAAATGAAGTAAGGAATTGCTGAACAACAGCAGCTTACCCACTTTACCTCTTTTCAAACATATTGCAGCTGTTAGCTACCACATGTTTTTCTCTCCTCCTCAACACCTACTGCCCTTTTTTAAACAAACCTACCTACCACTGTCATTGGGCAGCCTTCTGGGCTCTCCCAATGGTCAGAGATGGTTCCAAACAGAAACAAGTGTGTTCTGGGGAAATCCTCAGAAGGTACTTACCAAGAGCTCCATTTGAAATGTGTGGCAAGCCCTCATTCCTGAGAAAGGACTGTCACTGACCACGCAATGGCCTACGATTCACTTACACAGATCTACAAATCCAAAATATTTGCAGTGACAGAAACCCTAGCTCTGTGAAGAGGCTACAATAGCAATATCCTTGGTTTTATGCTCTGCCCGCCAGCTTCATCTCTGAGAAGAAAAAGATTTTTTAGGCCACAAAACAACACTTATTCAGCTGCAGACTTTTGTTGCCTGCCGATGGAAGATTGATACCCACCCTACTAGGGGTTTACTGCTTCACAGCATGAGGAAGTAGTTGGGTATATTTTGCTGTTTTTTTTAAGTGAAGCATATTTTTATTCTGAAAGAATGGCTCAGGAGGTCAAAAACGAATAGCACAAAATGCAAAGAAATGAGACCGCATTAAAGTAGATGGCTCAAGGTGAAGCACAGCTCTTAGCATTGAACCCCAACAAAGCCTCACATAAGAACATAACTTTGGTTTGAGGCAGTCACTCATGGTGTATGGTGGCACCATATTTCTAAACTGTTGTTTACAGGACAACACACTAAAACAGTATGATGCTGTGCCTCTTTCTTCACGAAATGGCAGGTTATGGTCCTACCGTTTACATGTCTGATTAGTGATTATAAAGCAGTAGTATACATCGGGCCGGAGGATGGCACAATCTGTTCACTCAGGAAAGCAGGACGTTAGGATGTGTAAGGCATGGAAGACTTTTATTAAATGTATTGTTGCCACTTTCTCATTACTCTTAAAAATATATATATATAAAAAAGGCAGAAAATGTTTCAGAGAGATGGGTCACCGATATGATGCAATGGTCTGCATTTCCCCTTAACATGCATGGGTTATTAAGCCCTTTATATTTCCACAGGAGGCCCTCATCAACATAAAGCCAAGAAATCCAATTACCACAGTGCGCCACCATTCCTCAAAAACTTAAAGAGGGACTAACACTGCCAGTGACAGTGGGACTTATTTTATTGTTGATACACTGAACTCATTTAGACCAATACTAAGCAAAGACAAATTGGGCATTTTGAGATGAGGCCCTTCTAGTGTATGCTGAATAATGTTTACTAGAGTTCATAATACCAGAGAAAATCCAAACGTCGAACAGTCACAGTATCTATCAATAAATCAATTGGGGAATTGTGAAGCATGCGAGGGCCTCAAGGCGCGGGGGTGGGGGGAATGAGTGCAGCTCTGGGTCAGCCAAAGAGCCAGGTCTTGAGGCTCTTCCTGAAGATGTGCAGAGTGGGGGATCGTCTGATGTTGATCAGGAGCTTGTTCCAGACCTTTGCTGCGATGTAGGAGAAGGATCTTCCACCTGCTCTGGTTCTGCTGATGCGCAGGATTTCTGCGAGGGCGAGGTCGGCGGAGCGAAGGTTTCTCATGGGTATGTGGAAGGAGACTCTTTCTTTGAGGTATTTGGGTCTGATGTTGTGGAGGGATTTGTAGGCATGGGTGAGTAGTTTGAAACTTACTCTCTTCTTGACGGGGAGCCATTGGAGGTCCCGCAGGTGTTGGGTGATGTGTTCATGTCGTGAGATGCCGAGGACAAGTCTGGCCGCGGTGTTCTGGATGGTCTGTAGTTTGCGTAGCAGGGATTTGTTGATTTCAGTGTAGAGGGTGTTTCTGTAGTCCAGTCTGCTTGTTATGAGTGCATGGGTGACGATCTTCCTGGATTCGGGGAGATCCATTTGAAGGTCTTGCGGAGGATGCAAGGGTGTTGAAGCAGGAGGAAGCGACGACGTTGATTTGGCGGGTCATGGTGAGGGAGGAGTACAGTAGGATGCCGAGATTCCGGGCGTGGTCCGTGGGGGTGGGTGGGCTACCGAGGTCGGTGAGCCACCAGGTGTTGTCCCAAGTTGAGGGGGTGAATCCGAGGATGAGGACTTCTGTCTTCTCCGAGTTGAGCTTTAGACAGCTGCTGCTCATCCAGGATGCAACGTCTTTCATTCCTTCCTGGAAGCGGAGTCTGGTGGCGTCTGGTTCCTTTGTGAGGGAAGAGGATGGGCTGGGTGTCGTTGGCATAGGATATTATGCTGAGTCCCTGCTGTATGATGATGGCAGCGAGGGGGGCCATGTAGATGTTGAAGAGTGTGGGACTGAGCGACGATCCATGTGGTACTCCGCAGTTGATCTCTGTGGGTTCGGAGAGGAAGAGCGGGAGTCTGATCCTTTGGGTTCTGCCGGTGAGGAAGGAGCGGAGCCAGTCGAGGGCAGTTCCTTGTATGCCAGCATCGTGGAATGGCTGTGAGAGTGCGGTGGGAGACTGTGTCGAAGGCTGCAAAGAGGTCTAGTAGGATGAGGGCCGGGGTGTGGCCTTGGTCACGGTGCGTGCAGATGTCGTCTGTGGCGGCGAGGAGGGACGTCTCGGTGCTGTGGTTGCTGCAGAATCCAGATTGGGAAGGGTCGACGATGGCGTTCTCCTCGAAGTTAGTCAGCTGGGCGTTGACAATCTTCTCTGTGACTTTGGCTGTGAAGAGAAGGAGAGAGATGGGTCAGTAGTTTTTCAGGTCTATCGGATCGGCAGAGGGTTTCTTGAGGAGGGGCTTGACTTCTGCGCATTTCGTTAGGAAATGTGCCGGAATTGAAGGTGGCGTTGAAGGTGCGTCATAGCTCGGGGGCTATGGTGGCGGTGGCTCTGTGGAAGATGTGCGGCAGGCAGGGGTCATTGGGGGCTCCTGAGTGAGTGCTCTTCATGGTCGTGGCGGTATCTTCGGTGGTGACCGGGGTCCAGGCGGCGATGGTAGGCTGGCTGTCGTTGCTGAGGGAAGGGGTGGTTTCTGGAGTCTGTTCACTGAAGTTGTCGTAGAGGGCCTTGATTTTCAGATGGAAGTAGGAGCCGAGCTTGTTGCAGAAGTCCTGGGAGCGTGTGATGTCCATGGCTTCGCTGGGGAGTTTGGTGAATTCCTGGATGATGCGAAAGAATTCTTTAGAGTTGCTGGAGTTGGCGAGAATTTTGTACCGGATGAAGGTTCTTTGGGTGGATCTAATGAGTTGGTGGTATTCTGTCATGGCATTCTTGTTGGTGGTTTGGTCTTAAGTGGTTTTGCTGTTCCTCCACTGCTTCTCGAGACATCTGCAGGAGCGTCTGGCTTCTTGGAGGTCGGTGGTGAACCAGATGGCAGTCATGGAGCGCCGTCTGTCGGGGTTGTGGAGGGGG
This sequence comes from Triturus cristatus, assembly GCF_964204655.1. Taxonomy (NCBI): domain Eukaryota; kingdom Metazoa; phylum Chordata; class Amphibia; order Caudata; family Salamandridae; genus Triturus; species Triturus cristatus. The sequence goes on along the minus strand of NC_140586.1, from coordinate 294,602,131 downwards.
GCGAGCTTGTCTGCGCAGTTGGTGATCCATTTGTGTAGTTCTTTGCCTGCAGAGTTGGCGTCGGACGAGGCAGGAGGGGGATCGTGGTTGAGGGTGGGGTTGAGGTGCTCCTCTGTGACCTTGCTCCAGTTCCTTCGGTGTGGCCGTGGTGTGGGTTTGTGAGCGGTGGTGTTATTGAAGGAGAAGTGTACGCAGTGGTGGTCCATCCAGGGGGGTTGGTTGGTGTGGCTGAAGTGGATGTTGTTCCCTCCTGCGAAGATGGGGTTGAGGGTGTGTCCTGCCTTGTGGGTGGGGGCGAGCGGTTTCAGTCAGAGATTGTCCAGGAGGGTGGCGGAGTTGGGGTCACTGAGGTTGTCGAGGTGGAAGTTGAGGTCTCCGATGAGTATGTAGTCCTGTCGAGGTAGAAGTTGAGGTCTCCGATGAGTATGTAGTCCTTATTTCTTAGATGCCATGGTCCTCCTCTTACTGTCATTAAATGTCACAGCATAACTATCATTGGTGTGATGCAGGCACTTGGAATAGCACACAATGGAAATATTGATGAAACAGTAGTGCAGAACATTATTGCGACAAGTCCAGACTCAATGAAACTATCATTCCTGTCAAGGCATACAAACCTATGCCAAACAGAAAAGGGATTTACTAATCCAGAGAGAGGGTATTTTATGATGGTGCAATCCGAGCACTTCGAGCCCTAGAGGGCAATTTGAGAATCTGTTACTACAGCATTATTAAAACACATCTCGACTACAGTAAATGGTTAAATCCTGACAAAACTGAGGTAAATATTGAAAATATTGAAATGTCTTATGTATACACAATGTTGTAAAGAAGAACTTTCAAGTAGGTTTCAGCAGAAGGTTAGAGCACTTACCATCTCTCCCCTCTCCACTGCAATACACCCCGCAGACAAACTAAACCTACCAACTCGACAGCAGACTGCAAGATTCTCTCCAACCTCCATGTCACCCCTCCCTGTCAAAACCCTTAAGATCGCATCCAAAGGGAAAGCCTTACAGTAATTTCAAGTAATACTAATGCATGGGACCATGGACATTCACCCTCCTTGCTCCCACTGATCCCACCATGTAGGCAAGCCTAAAACCGCAGACAAGCTCCATTCCAAAGTGCAGATTAATAGGCAAACATAAGCTATACAAAAACCATGTAACAAAACAGAACATACAGCTAAAAAGGCATTAACACAAACAAAGTGTTGTCTGTAGCACGAAGCTAGGACTTGCCCTTAAATCGAGCATAGTAATTCAGGGCATTATTTCAACACACTCAGTTCTGAGATAGATCACTTGAAATTGGTCATGATAGTATTACTTTTGAATAATGTTGGACTAGTGGATTTATTCGCGTCCCTCCATTTTCATGGAACAAACTAAATCCTAAACCTTTTAAGCATGACTCCCTACAATAACGCAAACATGATCCTCTTTAATTGATGTCTTAGATTTTTCCAAGACACTCTTGCTCTGAGATCCCCTCAACATTATCAAAACTGCCACATTCAGGTTTACTAGAAAATAGAGGTGAAGGCCATTGTGGCTGACTCACGAACAAAACATCTAGTTTGGAAAATACAGTGCTTCAACACTACGAAAGAAACACATTAACTGTGTAAATAGATAGAGTTGACAGAGAAAACTGCTCACTACCCTCCCAGCATAGCAGTAGCAAAACCGAAGATACCCTGACCCCTCTCTCAGGAAGCACAATAGATCAGGGAGAGAGTTGATTCCTCAGCAAATTTTTCAAAGCAATTCGATTCACCTGACATTACAGCACACCTCATTCACATGTAAATTGTATCAGAAATGCAGAATTATTAAACCAACATTTAATTAGGTGAAGTTTGACCTGAGTTCTGTGAGTCTGGAAGAGCTATTTTGAAAATCAGGGCAGGTTAGCAGGGATTTCGGCCATTGCACAAAAAAAAGGAAAAATGCAATTTTGTATGTGCGTACACATGCCTTCAAAATGATGCAAACACATTTTTTAAAATTTTTGTTTAACGATCTGTGTTGGATCAGTAAACAAGAACACAAAAAAGTAACAGGTGGGGAAAGCAAGGTGGGGAGCTCGGGAAGTAACTGGAGGGTGGAGAAGAGGCAGCAAGGCGTGGGTGAAAGCAAAACAGGGGAGAAGTGATGGCAGCAACACGGAGGGCATTGGAAGGGAAGCAAACAGAGGGAGGAGTGTGGAACGGTGAAAGCAAGCGGACAAGAGTAAGCGCAATGAGGAGCCGGGGTAGAGAATCACATGAGTAGAAAACAAGAGGGGGAGAAGAACACGAGGGTGATCACATCACGGAGGGGGGTGGGGAAAAGCAAATGAGTGGAGAAAGAGCAAAACAAGTGAAAAGTGGGTAGTGCATGAGGGAGACAGCTAGAAAAACACAAACACTCATGGAGTGCTTAAACAAAAAGAAAAAAGTACTGCCCGAAAGGTGAGCAGTGACAAGACACAAGTAATGCGTCAGTGCTTAAGAGGAGGGACAAATGCACGAAGAGGAAGTAAAGCCCACACAAGCTAGCAAGCAAAAAGTGACAATGAAGCCAACCAATGGTAAGCAACGGTCGGGCTTCTAAGCCCACTGTAGGTGGACAATAAGTCTTGCAACAGACAACACATGCACTGTGGTGAGGCCCAAACATAACCGAGGATAAACCTTGACTCGTTTGAGGTTCTCCTGAATCCCAAAAGGATGATTTAGAGGGGAAGTCGTAAAGCATTTAATGTCCATCGCACAAACATCTTATGCGGAAAAATCATTTTAGGGCATAAAGCATTAACCATTGAAATGCCTTAGGCACATTATTAAAAAGCTTTTTACTTTCAACTCAATAATAAAGTCACCAAAAGTTTACAATACAAAAGTACTCCAAGACATGCTTCGACAGTGTCCTGAGGAAACATTTAAATAAATATCTACCCATCCTAACATTGCACTAGCCCAGCTGTATAACTTTATTTATATTATGTACCAATGGGGGATGTCTGTTCTTCAAATCATGAGGATGTTTGCAGTTAGATCAAGGAGTTTTTGTGGCAGAAATTGTAGTGGTAAATCAAAATAATTTGGCGCACAACACATGGCAGATAACTAACTTATTGTAAAGTTAACTTCGCTCATATGATGGCAATTTCTTCTAGTGTGTCCACTCTCTGCTTATTCTAAATGATAGAGACCATATGTGTTCCCACCTTAATCCTTAGCATTGTCCCAGATACCTTCGGTATGCCAATAGTTCAATTCAGTTACTATTCAGTAATACAGAAAAATAAAAAAGATTGTTCATTGCGAATGCAACCGCCTAACACTAGACAAAAATGACACACAGATCACATTACTGCAACACTTTCTGCTCAGTTACACGAAACATATGGTTAGGTTAATTACTATTGTATAGCGCTAAAAGCATAAATTATAAAAGTGCTTAAGGATACTATGGATACAGTGGCCCACAGGACGGGGAAAATACGGATGCCATAAATACGAAGGGCATCCTTTAGAGTGGAAGTAATATGTAAAGAACACTAATCATTCTTTCCCTCATACTTTCCTCCATTTGCAGTTTTCTTATGATCCAAGACAACGATGGAAATGGTCTACCATCTACCCAGCAAAGAAAGAGCTCTCTGTTGTGAGAACATCATCATGATACATCACTCTCTAAAACAAGAGCACAACAAATCACTTGACATGCCAGAGAATTCACAGCCACGTCTTCGAAAGTGCAAGACATTTAACAACTGAAAGAGTGCTGACCTCTTTTTTATAGAAGAGACATCACTCAACAGCTGCTGACTTATAATCAGAACGATACATCACTTATTTAGAACATCGGTTTTAATGCTTTGTTATATGAAACGATGTGGCATACTAATCATATGTCTACTATTTTGCGACCGGATGTGGAACTGTCACATGAAAATTAAAAATATCCTGGGAGCATCAGAGACAATGCCTTCAGGCACACAAAATAACATCCCTGCGATTTCAAGAATATTTTTAGCTCCCACACCATCTTCAGATGTCGCACATATAGCACCTAGAGAACAATTAATTTTATTTTACCTCCTTTGCATGAAGGTGGAACTGTGTGCTGTATGTTAATCTAAAAATATAATAAACTGCAAATAATTAATTTCAGGCAAGTAACCTCTTTCGCAACATGAATTTGGAGGAGTTTCACCGGTCTTCTATTAAGTAGGACATTAGCATCTTTACGAGGAGATGGGATAGACTTAAAAGTAGACCATTGTTTTTTCAATGGTACGTATTTTGATGAACATTATAATTAAAGTAACATTGTTCTGTGAAGATGTGTAGCAAACACCACGCTGTGGCTTTGAAGATCATAGTAAATGTATACAAACGTATATATATTTCTCATGAGTGCAGCCACTGCTATCAGTTCTCTTAAGGAGGATCCCCTTCGACCCTGATAGTTCCACTGCAATTAAGAAATAAGTAGCATAAAAAAAAAAACACAAATGAGATCTTTGGTTCGATCTACAAAACCTCCTTAACGTCTTGGGAGAAAATGACTGGTTAAATAAGGGATTTACATGCAAATAAGACTAACAACTATGAAATGGTATCGAGTGGAGATAATGGACCCTACTTTATCCCTGTGGAATACTGATACTGTCAAGGGATCTTCAACAAGCCAAACCATTTGCTACGATCAACTGGAATTTAAAGGTCAGAAACTTGCTATCAAACCTCAGAATCGGCTGCACATGCAGGCAAATAAGGTCTTCCAGAACACCATGACCGCCTAAACAGGAGGTGGAAGGAGAGGTCTTTTGTCTCAATTCTTCACTAAGGGCAACATAAATAATGGAACGTAGTAGGTCTCATACAATAAGTAGTTGAAGGAATTTAAAAGCTTCTAATATAGGAGTGTGCAAGGTTCTTGTATGCCAGGCATAGTAAATATAACACTTGATAACTGAAGGGACAGTACAGGTATTTGTGAAAGTCACCTGCATTCCTAGTCAAACAATGGTTTGATCAGTTTGTCAAGACAAACATTAGTGGAATATGTCCAGTCTTGCAAACGATGCTAGACATGTACTGCTGGTCATTAAAGTAAACAGCAGTAATTTTCAAAGGTGTCTAGAAATTGCCATCCGAGAACAAACCAAACTAGACAAAATTCTCAGAGTGAAGGAACAAAGGCATTGCTTACACAACCAGCACATATTGTCTCAATGTATACACTCTAACTTGGCCCAGGTGCCTGAACACCTATTCGCCCAAAGTACATGTCAAGTACAACTATACACTCACTGGTTTTACGGAATTGAAAACCTCTTCCATTACAAATGTGAATGACGTTTGTGATGGTCTGAAATAGAAATTTCGAAGTAAGCAACTCTGAAATCTTTAACCGTCATGATATCTTGTTGGAACAAAGGAATCATCCCTTGCCAAGTGTGGGTACTGAATTTTTGTCCAACAACACTACTGTTAAGTTGATGGAGATCCAAGGTAAGAAATCATTCATTCTCCTAGAGTAGAAGGAAATAAAGGGAATAAACTCATTAAGTCAAAAGAAAAATACATTCACACTCTAAGCCTAGCTTATATATTCACTTTATGGAGATTGATACAGAACTTTATTAACACCCAAGTAATGGTAGAAAGATTGTCCTATTGTTGCAGGCAAAATGTTAGTCTCCAATCTACCTTGAATCTTGGGGGAAAAGAATTGACTCATGAAATAGACACTATATGGGAATGAGCCTACTAGAATTGTGTCATCTAACTACTTCATAGGCAAGAGCAAAGTCCTATGGACTTGCTATTATCCACATCACAGCTGTGGAAGCCACTGGCATTGCTGATCCAGTGAATAAAGAGACCTATGGAAGTACACATGATTCTGTCTCTTCTACTATGAACGCATGTGGAATGTGCAACAATTATCTAAGACTCCCTCATGTCCTAAGATTCCCTCAGTAGCTTTTGTATTGCACCATCAACGTTATGTTCTGGATCAGGGTAATAGCAAATGAATGCCAGGATCATGTAGTTCTGGTCAAAAGGCATGCAGTGATTTCATGGTTTTCTTGGTAGGTTTTCCAGCAACAGAATGGCTGCTGCTGAAGAGGCTCCAACGATTCCAACAATAAATGTGTTTGTCTGTTATCAAAACAGAAGGTTATATTTTAGGAGCTGCTCTTTTTATTATGCTTCTGAATGGAATCATAAGGAGAAAAGGCTTAAATGGCAGAACATACTCTTAAAAGAAGACACAACTCTCCATACATGTCTGTAATCTATCAATTCAGTATACTCTAAATCTGGGGCATAGGCTTCACTACTACTTCATCCTGTAAAACACAGCTCATACAAGGTAATATCAAAGTAATAACCAGCACCTATGTGCTTTGACATTAGGCAAGAAGCTGTCAAACTATGCATGAGAGGAAGGTTCTGTGTTGATTGTGGCATAGTCAACTTTAGCTATCTTGGCACATGAAATGGTCTCAAAGCAGATATATATATATATATATATATATATGTATATGATACAACCAACGCAAACTGAGGTTGATAGCTTTGAGGTAGTAGAGTGGTTGGAAACTGAAGAATCATCTTTTGAAATGTGACCACCGAAAGGGTTGCTGCTTGTTTCAACAATTAAGTCTTAAATTTAGAAGATGCAGGAGGTAGCACGAACTGCAAGGTCATTGCCTGGATAATTCCCTTAATTTTCTCTGTTAGGTCAGCAGTTTTATTGGCGTTCAGGGTCACTAAACTATAGGATTAGCCTACACTGTATATTCCATAAGGCTGTTGGATTAAATGCATTCAATCCTCATGGACAGCATAGCTGTCCATTATCTTTTTAAGCAGAACTTGAAAGAAGCACACTATATGTCAAGTCCCTGAAAACGATATGTGAAATAAAGATCCTAATCAGCAAAAACAAGTGTAATTAGCTATTTTTCCAATGACATAACAAAACTCAGCAGTCAACCGGATCAGACACCAGAAACAAAATATACGGTAAGTCACAATTAGTGAGAGTACATAATCAGACTGATTCTTGACTGTGAAGGCATGAATATAAATCTGAAGATGGCTTCAACAGGCAAAGCTATAGTTAGGTTCCTGTCAACATCTGGATACTTCCAAATGGGCAAAGAAAATGAAAAGCATTCCAACCAGTGAACAATCCAAGCTGCACAATGTTAAAATCTGTAAGAGGCATCCCTTTCATGGTCTGTTGAGTTACAGACATCGAGATGACCTCTCACATTGTATAAGAAAACCCACTCTCACCACCCACAGACTTAATTACAACCACTGGTATGACCACTGATATTGTGCAAGATGCATCACTCCAGGCACCAATTAACTGACAACCACTGAAAGAAGACATATCCCATGGTATTAAACATCAGTCACATGACCTAGTATCTTATATTGTTCGAGAGAGGCCGGCTTATACTAGGGACGTAATTTTCAGCATCCATTATCTACCAACCAGCAAGCAATGAAGACTATTCTTGTCTAAAAGGCACCCAAAACTCACAAACCAGCCAGAGATGTCCTTCTCATTAATTTACCAGTCATTAATCATAATGCACTTCGTGTAACCACTGAGAGAACATCTCACTACAGCATAAAAGATGAAACTCATGGCACTTATTAATGAATAACCAGTAAGAGAAGAAAAATTAAATCCCTAAAGAAGCGACTTCTAATGAACATTCTGCAGCCTAAAGGGCTTGCACAGCGCTAACTTGTTTGTCTAACCTACAAAGGCAAAATCTACACCGAACCTGCCCCCTCCTTACACAGCCTGGATGCACCACTGAGGCTTAACATGAAGTAAACTTGGGTAACATGCCAACTTTAGATATTTACTCATACCAAGTCTCACTAATTACATTTCTTACAACTTCCTTCAGAGGCAGCACATCTTTTACACAAAAAAAACAGAGGTCTAAAGCAGTTTCCCACAAAATAGGAAACTACCTTCCTTACTAAGCACGTGCAAGTCCAATCAGGAGTGTCAGCCATGAAAGGAAGAAAACCCCACTACTATTCCATTGCTTTACTATCTCGCTGATAAACATGCTGCTGTGTTCCGTCAAAATTATACCATGTGATTTTCCTCAGCAAGGGATGTAGAAGAAAGGATGTGTGGACCTTAAAACAGGTGTTTATATTTCCAAAGCATGAAGCTGAAGAGGTGAGTCCAAGCCAGGATCAAAGACCATTAATCGAAGTTCTACAAGAACCAGTCTTCGCTCTTCTGAGCACTCTACAGAGAATTAAATTTGGCACGGAGACACAGCAGTCTCTTAGTTTTCGGACAGCCAGATGATATAAGTGGCAAGATGATGTTTTAAGGCAACAGCTTCTGAGGTATGTAGGGCAAAATCCCCTGCAAGTCAATGTGGTGAATCGGAGTATGTAGCACTGGGGTGATCAGTGGAACTGACAGTTTGATAAGAGCAAACAACCCTCCAAAAATTTTATTTGAAAGGGTGCAGTAGGCGTCATGTCCTTAAAAATACAAACACCATCAAAAGTGCGAGCATCTGAAAGAATTAGCCTTGGTTTACCTTCAATTTCAACTAATGTGCCTGCCTAGGGTACGTGCATTCACAGTCTGAGTTGATGACAAGCACTGCTCTTAACCTAACAATATGGTGCTGGAGACCATACCTTATAGGAGAACAGCAGGGCAAGATCTTATAGCTTTATGAAGGAAGGGACAACTGGAGAACTAATGTGAACTGTTTTAACATCATCAGAAGGAATAGAGCTTACAGTTAGAGGCCACACAAGGGTACAGGCCATGATCAACATTGCCATCTGCATTTACAAGATGATCCACAACTAAAGTAACAAAAGTCCCAAACTAATCTTTTGACTTCCCAGCAAAGTGAAAGAAAATAAACAATTTGGGATGAGCAAAGTGGGTGGGATGGGAGCCAAGATGAGACACGCCAGTGTTAGACGACAGCAGGAAAAGCATACTGGAACACAGCTCACTTGTGGCACTCAAGGGACAACTGGGGAAGATATCTAGCACCATCATGCTGCTAGTTAATGACACATGGAGTCGAGTCAGAAAGTTAACTTGCAACACAGAGTAATAATGCATAATTCCATAAAAAACTCTTTCACAGCACCTATGTAATTTAAAAACTCTTATGTCAGAGGCGTCCACCTGTAGCACCCCTTATTATCAGCTTCTCATTAGCAGCAAGAGATGGCATCGTGCACAGAGCCTATAGAAGATTATAAAAAAAACAAGATTGATTTTGTACCAAAAGAAACATCAGTCAGAGCTTAGCAATTTATAATGGCTGGGAAGTTAAATTGTTTTATACCCCAAAAAAACATCACTTACAATGCATAATTATGAAACTATATGTTATATGTAGCATGAGGAGGTAGCTCTTCTGGCAAAGAGGACCTCACAGTCCTGAAGGATTTATAATCAGTGGGGGGATGACAGCTCTTATTATAAGAGACATCATCCTGCTCCTGTTGCCAAAGTCAGAATGAGAAGACTGCTTGCCTAGGATATACTTACCACCTTTGTTCATAGGATATCTCCCTAGAAATGCAGCAATACATCATATTCAAACAGTACCAAAAAATGGGATCTGGCATTAGAGAAAAGACTAATCATTTGCAAATCTCAAAACGCCCTCACAAGGGGCAGTCGACTCAAATTAGACCACATTCTCTCTCCTCGTAATTAGAAGCCATTTCGAGAGGCACTTCTGCCAGTTCAACTGGCGACATTACATCTAGCAGTAGCTCACCCAAGAGAGCGAAAGATAGAGGGACACATTAGTCAAACTAATTGCCCAAGAATGCGATCTGAGGAATTGGATGACTGTCCTCAATGAAGCATGGAAAGAATGTAAAATATCAATAGGATGAAATACCATGAAACCGAGGATAGCACAAAGTCAATGAGATTTGTTGCTGCCCATAGAAGAGTACTCTGTGGGTAAAGAAGTGGAGAAACATGAACATGGAGGGCCTTGTCGTCAGCCACTGAAGAGCAAAAAAAAAAAAAAGGTTGTCTGTATCAGTTTGTCTATACCTGAGAAATGGCAGCCTAGTACAGGACACAGTTCATTACTTTTATCCACCACTACACAGGTAACATGCAACAGGCCCAAAGTGGAGAACGAGAACTACAGGAGCTAGTCAAATTGCACCAAAGTACCTACAAATTCAGCTGGGTTAGACTCTTTTTGCCTTCAAATTATTGTTTAAACATGCAGCCTCTCACTCATAGCCTGGGCTAATATGGAAATTAAAACTTTAGATTTAACAACAGGTGGAAGTAAGTGCACTGCTCCATCTTATTTGAAAGCCACACTGTAAAATGACGTGCAACTGAAGTCAATGATGCTGTAGAGGACAGACTGGTCAAAAATGAAAAGCTTATGATGACCCAAGTAACATGCACTATTTTACATAGATACACTGAGGCTGAGAAGAGATAAGGACAACCAACCCCACAATAAATACATGATTAGTGTGTTGTTGTGCCTATGTTGCAGAATCCTGACCCCACATCCTCCCTCCTACTAGCCATGCATTGTCCAAAAGGGATAATCTCTCATAACTGGCTACGTGTGCAAATGAAAGAAAATCTTCCAGGATGGACTTCTAACAGCAACGCATCACCTTGACATTAGTTGTTACATGGCAAATAACCTTTACCTGAGAATGAACTCTCAAAGAGACCATTCAATTCGAAAGCATTGCTCAAATAAATGAACACCATTCTGGTGACGACAGCCTAATTCATGGGCACAATTACAAACTTACAAGAGCGAATAGCACGAGGCCCATGCTTTGAGAACCCCCAAAGGTAAGTTCCCTCTGTCACACAATGCCACCAAACTATCCTTTGGTACATAAGCATCTCGTGATGTAATGGCAACTGTGATAGTCTGACCGCATTTCCACTTGCTGACTTAATCCTTAAATCCTTATCTATCCCCCTTGTTACTTCTTGCCCCCTCAAATACAGGATTTTGCGTATGTACCTTTTTCATCTCTGCTGGCAATTTCTTTTCTAAAAGTGTTACATACAGAGACAAAAGCATTATCTCTCCTTTCCAGTGAAGATTTTAAATAAAACGAAAAGAATCAGGATTTTTTTTAAATGTGAAAAATAAAGAATACTGGGGTGGCAGAAGCTAAAAAAGAATTAAATTCAATACTAGGGCAGATGACCTTTCAGCACAACCTATGTGCACTTATCAGTGTGGAGATGTCAGGACGTCACATTTTTTAGGGTAGGCTGGAGCGTAATCCTTAATGTTACAACTCGCATTCATGTGCCACCTTCTGGAAGCAAACACCGGCTATAGCCGCCTACCAGAGCCTCCACCCATCTGCTCAGTGTGCTTTGGAGATGGAATGAAAACGTCTTTCTTTTCAGGACCAAATAAAAAAAAAAAAACCTCTTTCCTGGACCATGTTAAAAACAAAATCCATTGAACATTAAAAACAAAAAAAGAGAGGCCCCAACAAATGAATATTGTCCTCAATTCCGCAAGTCTTGATCACATGATGGAGGGTGGTATGAAATTGGGAACGGCTTTTCACCACTTTTTTCTTTTGATCCTCAATTTGGCAAAATCTTCAGAGTTCTTGTTCCATGGAACATTTTTACCCCAGCTCTTGTATGTAGGGCTATTTGCCACAGTGAATCAAAGGACAATAGAACCATTTCATTTCTGTTCAAATTTACACAAGGCTATTGTTCAATCCGGGCCAGTTGTGGACACGGACCCCTGAACTGTCTCCCCACCATAAGTCTCTGCTGGATATGTTTCAGCAGCAGATGATGCCCCCACAGCAACCTCTTCCTGTGGTGGTGACTCTTCCTCCACCTGCCCTCGCGAGGTTACTGTGGTTTCAGGAGAGATGCTATGAGGCCCCTCCAGAGGTAGGCAGCCCGGGTGATTCTTCCGAAAGTGCTGGTTGAGAATGGCCTGGAAGGGAAAGCTCTTGCCACAGACATGGCAGTGGAACGGTTTGTTGCCAGTGTGCTTCCGGATGTGGTATTCCAGCTGATCCTTTCGTGTATACTTTTTGCCACACATTCGGCACACAAAGGGCGTGATGCCCATATGTAGTCGCATGTGGCGGTCTAGGCTTCCCTTCTGGTTGAAAGATTTGGCGCAGTAGATACAAGTGAGACGCGGGTTGTAACGGAACCATCTCTCTGATACTTCCTGTTCACGTAGGTATTCCACATAGCCACTCACTCCGCCCACAGCAGACTCATCACCCTAGAACAAAAAAAAAAAAACAAAAAAAAAAAAACAATTATATTCAATAGGAAAGTTTAATTATACTGCTAAAGGTAGACGTTAAGGAACTGAAATTGCCACTTGGGTGACTAAAGAAGACTTGTGATTGGTGTGATACGGGGTGTAATAATAGAGAGACTAGATCTTGATGTCATCATCTGCCTCAAACAGCATGCCAACTTAGGGTACTTTCTTTATTGCCATACCTGCAGTGCAGAATCAATACCTCTGCTGCATGTGCCTTAGAGGTACAGATAAACTGAGTGAAAGGAAAAAGAGGAACCAAGTAAAACAACCATCTCCACGAAGTGTTTCCACCAATTAAGCACTCCTCAACAAACATGGTCTCATCCTAAATTATTCCATTGTGTATAATGCAATGGGAAGCCACTGACAAAAATCGCCATCGTAAAAAACAATGTTACATTTTTTAATTATTTCGACCGCATGACATTGAACTGCTGAAAATATTTCTCTATGTCTTAGGGTTTTGGAGTTGGGGTAAATTCTTCACTCCTGGTTTTACCTCCCTTAGCTCAGCTAAGGGAGCTATTACCTAAAGCTCCCCACTGGAGTTCTTCGATAGAAGCTTAGGATTTGACCACTTGTTCTTTAAGTGTAACAAGGTATAACTGGAGATTGCCATTCTGCTAATTAACTGTGTCTAATTTGTACTTTAAATACCCCAAGAAAAACACTGCCCTTCTAAATAGAACTCTCAGCACAAGTTCTGAGATATACACACATTGGATTTAACGAAAATATGTAATATATTAACACGTTACATACGAAGACAGAATAATTGGGAAAATGTTCTTGTTCAAATGGATTAAGGTTGTACTGATCCCATGTGAATTTTGATATACATGTCCACTGGAGCATCTGCCACACCCTTAAGCATTTGCCGGGTTCACCCACTCTATTCTTCTAGGTCATTATAAAGTGGTCACTTGGGTGTCAGTTCAGAAACATCTAGATGGCTCAATTATTTTGGACCTGCACTAGGTGATGTCACATACCTTTGTCTATGAGATGCACCTTGCGAGTGTCCTTTTTGGCTACAGCATTTTCATTCAAATGTATGTGTCTCTTGTATAACACATGGCACATCTTTCCTTTTTTGTGACAACCAACTGCATCTGCAAGTCACAGGGAGGTGCGTGATGGCATCACTCAGTCTAACCACCTTACATGTGGAAAACTATATTGTATACATAACAAAAAAAACTGAACAGCACAAGGGAGGAATAGGTACTTAATAGACATCAGTGAAGTTTTCACACAGTTAATCAGGCCCTCTATTTTTCCAGTCAATCTCTCTTGTGCAGAATGGACCGGGTGCATGAGATTCTGAAAAAGATGCCCTTACTGGAGAACCGGTGTTACAAATATGCAATGTTCTTTCCACAGTCTAGGATCTGTCCCAGATGCTTACGTCAAGTGTCTAGTGGTACCATAAATATTAAGAAAGTAGGATGGAGTAAAAATGGACTATCTCAAAAACTGCCTCAAAGCTATCTGATCCATTTGTCAAACTGCAAGGGTAATAGAATTCACACAATTGTTACTTCTGAACGCACTGATAGACTATCAAGTGGCACTCTTGTATATGTCAAAGAGATTAATTCTACCCAAGAGCAATACAGTTGCAGATTTTCCTCAGGGTCTAGGGATGGCACAGAATAGTCTACGCCTCAAAAGATTACAGAATTTTTAATAAAATCAGCAAACTACCTGTAATATCAAGGGGGAGTGAGAGGTATGGAATCAGACTGACAGACTGTAGTCATCTATACACACATTTTTATGAAATGCATGTAAATGTTAAGTGTATCTGTAAAGCGCACTAATACCTGCTTGGTTAGGGAAAGGAGATTCGACTGTTCAAATAGGTGGGGCCTGAGTTGTGGAGTGCCTTCAATGTGTGTGTGGGCAGTTTAAATTGAGTGTGTTTGTGTATTGAAAGCCAGTGTAGTTCACTGAGGTGTGGTGTAATGTGAGATCAGTGTGGGAGGTTGAGGAGGAGTCTGGCTGCCGAGTTCTGGATAGTCTGTAGTCTTCTAGTCTGTTGCTTTGTGATCCCGGCACAGAGTGTTCCCATAGTCCAACCTGCTGGTGAATAGGGCGTGAGTGACAGTTTTTCCAGTGTTGCTTGGGAGCCATTTGAAGATCTTCCTCAGCATCTTAAGGGTGTGAAAGCAGGATGCAGTCATGGCATTGATTAGTACAGTAACGTCCAGTTTGCTGCCAATGATTAATCCAAGGTTCCTGGCATAGGTTATGGGTGTTCTGCTGGCCACCAGCTGGAGTCCCATGGTGAGGAGTTCTTGCCGAAGATCACTACTTCTCTCTTGTCCGTTATGAGCTTAAGGCAGTTGGCTTTCATCCAGTTAGCGACTTCAGTCACGCAGGCTGTGAACTTGTTTCTTGTGCTGGCGGTCTTGTATGAGAGGATGAGAGGGGGAGTATAAGTTGTGTGTCATCTGCATAGGAGAGGATGTTGATGTTGTGTCCTGGATATCATAAGCCAAAGGGATCATGTATGCACTGAAGAGAGTGGGGCTGAGCCATGAACTTTGAGGGACACCGCAGATGAGTTTGCAGGTTTCAGAAGAGTAAGGTGCCTGGCTGACAGCATTTGTTCAATTCATTAAGAAGGAGCAGATCCTGGTGTATTCACCTACGCCCCTGATCTCTGAAAGAAAAATGGAAAATCCATGTAGGGGAATTGAACATGGCGGATTGGAGAGATGCCTGTATGGCCCATCATACTTTAGCGATCTCTGCTCGATTCCGCTTTATACAGTTTAAGCATTTACACCAAGCCTACATGACTTCCCTCCGTATGCAAAGAGCGGGTCTTTCCACTTCTCCAGAGTGCTATAGGTGTAAGAACACTCTGGGGGAGTTCTTCCATATTGTCTGGCAATGCTCAGCGATTCAGGAGTGCCATTTTTAGGTCTCGGCTGGCGAAAGCAGCGCGCATGCACTGCTCTGGTCATTCGAGAGCTTCTTGGAATCAATACAGATTCCAAAGCTCTCGGATGCGGAGTTGAAGCCCCGCCCATCTTCCTCATTCGCTGGCGTCATCCTGCATGCAAAACGCAGGCTCAGGATTGAAAAAGAGGCTTCTTAGTCCCTCCTTGTTGCCGCCTTGTCTCCTTTTAGCCCCGCCCACAGGGATTGGATCTTTTACCAGCGGCAGTACACACACTCTTTTCTTAGTCGGTGTGCACTTTTTTCTTCACATTCGGATCCCGTAAGAGTGCCGGCGCCGCCTGCGCTCCTTGCATTCGCTCTCCTCTCTGGCTGCCGCAGCGTGCGGCTCGGTGGGTAATTGCACATTGACACGCTTCCTGTCTGCCCAGGCGGGGCCAAAACACTGGCTTCAGTAACTGCATAGATCTATGTGGATTGCCACAGGTATAGGGTGCCCTCTCCACTGGAAGGAGGAACTTGACTGTGCTGTGTCTCAGACGTAATTGGTAGTCTTCAGGTATCGCCCCCCCCCCCTTCACTGGGGGAGGGGGGCGGGGGGGGGGGATCCTGGTGCACAAAGCCTCTTAGAGTGCTTCTGGTGTTTTGTAACCTGTACATTGCTGGCGGTAGCAGCCACCGCTCCCAGTCATGTGCTGTTGTTACTGTGGTAGTCGAGGTTAGGTGGGGTCAACAATGTCACCATTTCTTCTCCGTTCCAGTGGTCCCACCTCCCCTCCCTGCGTGCGCCTAGTCCATGCTCTCCCGCCTCACGCGCTGCATTTCACTCCTCGGAGCTGCCCGGAGCTTGACTACCGTTTTCCGTATTTACAGAATCAGAGGCGCCCCCAGTCATCTGATCCCCACTGGGGACTGTCCTCTCTGTAAATGTTTGCAGATTAAAGTCTCCTCAAGTAATCCGGCCCGAGCCTCCAGCTGTGCGCGCGTAAATGCTCTCTGAGGAAGCCGTGTGCAGCGCGCGGAGTGTTGATTGGCACCTTTCAGCCAGGTACCTCACTTCGAGGCGAGCCTTCCGTAGGTAGACATTGTGGAGCGAGACATTGTGCCTGTCCTTTTATTTGTATGACTGTCTGAATTTGTGCCAGTTTGTAGATTGTGCCTGCTTGATTTCATATTTCTATGTCCGTTTGTTGGCGTTTCTCCGTGCCTTTCTTCGTTTGACTTTGTACCTTTGCCAGTTTGTGTGTGTGCCGGTTAGTGTTTTTGTGTGCCTGTCCGATTGCGTGTCTCTGTGTCGGTTTCTGTCAGTGCCTGTCTCTCATTAAGTATTTCCCTGCTTGGCGATGTGCGAATTTACATGTTGACCTTTGTGTCTGTGTACCAGGATACTTATTTGCCTTTCTTCTAATGTGCGCAATAATTTGAGTATATATTGTGTGCGGTAATTTTGTGTCTCTCTACCATGTGAACAAGTTGTGGTGTTCGCAGGTCTATTCATCTCGTTGTACAGTTTATCACTTCAGTCTCGCTACATGTTCCATTTAATTTCTTCGTATATTTTTGTGAGCATGTTGGGCTACATTGTTACTTGTTATGGTGCACAAATGGTGCTTCCAGGTGTTCGTGTGGTTGTCTTTCCGTCTGAGTGTAACTGACTCTGTTGTGCACTGTGGTATGCATGCGATTCGCTCTCTGTATCAGCTGAAGCTTGCTGTCTGTCCGTGTATCTGTGTAACTATTTGCTTGTGTGTCAGCGTGCTTGCTCGTCTGCGTGTGTTAACAAGTGTGCCTGGCTGTATGTGCTTGCCTTTCTGTCAATTTTCCTGGCTCTCCCGTTTGTTTTCCCGTGATTTCCACCTATGTCCACCCATGCGCCTTTTTATGTATGTGCTATGGGTGTTGGTATGTCTCTCCGCTTGCTTTCTTCCCACTTGCTTCATAATCACCACACTGTTCTCCCATGCCTTCTTTGTGTCCCTCCTCAGTTATTAACATTCCTTATAAACACCCGCCGGGCAGGTAACTCGTCCGTGTGGTTATGGCTGTGGGATACACCCACTCTCCCGGACAGAGCTGTTATTGTATAGGACGGTGTATCACACAGCCATAACCAGCCTGGTGGGCGATACCTGGAATAAGGCAACACTTTTAGGTTTTGTGAAGCGCATTGAGGCAGAATGCCGAGCCTGGACGAGTTCTAACAGGTTATACCTAGGGGGAAGCGGACTCCCTCGGTGACTCTCCACCACTCAGACCGCTCATCTTGCTCCCTGCAGTGACCTTTAAAATGAGGATTAGTGTGACCTATAAGAGGGGTGTGAATATTTCAATATTGCTTAACATATCGACCCCCACACTATAGTTTAGTGTGGTATGCTATTCTTAAAATATAATGCATACTGTCACCCAGAACTGGCCTTTCCTAGAGCACGTCTGTGAGCCATCCTTATGTGACACCTGTCCTCAGGCGCTAGGAAATCTGCTGGGATCTTGTAAATGCATTCTTGCTAATGGTCGTAGTTAAAAGTGCAGTGTATGTGAAACTGGGAGCGCACGCCTTGTTTTGCTCCGGGGCAAACAATACTCTTGGACCGGTCGCACAAGTCACTTGTGCTCTCCTGCTAGTACTGGCTATGGCCCCTGAAGTGGACCCCTGAATACCTTGGATTCCTTACTAAATAGTGTTACAGCAGTGCTCTCGGATACCAGCCTCTCACGCCATTTAAAACAAGCATTAAAAATGCAATAGGTATCATCTTCTATTAAGTTAAATCCATTTGCTTTGCTATACAATACCATTAGCAAAGCAAATGGCTTTAACTTAATCAAAGGTGAGACCTATTGCATTTTCAATGCTTGTTGCTGTGTTGTCTGTCGTGGTGGGTGAGACCGTGGATGCTGACCCCAGAATTGCTCTGCTTGGTATACTTTATGATATGGGAGGACCCAGGGGAGACAGAACACTAGTGGGCGTGGGCACGTTAATAGCCAAACGGAACATTGCACGTGGCTGGACTTCTCCGGCAGCCCCTTCGATAAAGGCATGGACTCTGGGCATTGATTGGTGTGGCAAATTAGAGGAAACCATTTATGAAGCTTGAGGATGCCCATGCAAATACGACAGAATCTGGAAACAATGGTGGGACTACGATGGCCTATTGAATAGATGAACCTCAGGGGACGACTCGTAGCATTGGGAAAGTTATGGAGCTAGACTTAATTCCGGATTCATAGGAGGACAGAGATTCAATGTGTTTTGGCTTTTATGATAAGCAAGGCATTTTTCTGTTGTCAACATGTAAACTTGCAATAAAATGCTCCTACATAAAAAAAAAAATAGTAGGAGCAGATCTAACAGGGTGCGGGTCCTTGGATGCCAATCTTGTGCAGGCGTCGGAGGAGGTGCGAGACAGTGTCAAATGCTGCAGAAAGTTCCAGAAGAATGAGGGCTACAGTGTCTCCTATGTCAAGGATCATGCAAATGTCGACTGTGGTGGCAATGAGTGCCGTGTTTATACTGTGGTTTGGGCTGAATCCAGACTGCGTGGCATAGAGGAGGTGGTGGTTGCTCCAGTGGTCAGCGAGGCATCGGTTGATTAGTTTCTGTAAGACCTTTGCCAGGTACGATAAGAGGAAGATGAGTTTGTAGTTGGAAAGTGTGGCTGGGTCAGTGGATGGTTTCTTGTGCAGGGGCATGACAATGGCATGTTTTCAGGTGTCCGGGAATGGGGCTGAGTCGATGGAGACATTAAGGATGGGTGTTAGTGCTTCATTGATTGGTAATCCTTTGGTGAAGTTGTGGTGGGGCCGGGGTCAGATGGAGCCCCTGAGTAGATGATCTTCATAGTAGCAGCGATTTTGACAGTGGTGACAGCAGGTCACGAGGTCAGGGCTCACTCGTCCGTTGCGATGGGAAGTTGAGTTTTAACTATAATGGGGTCCCGTTAAGGGTCGATGTTGTTCCCATATCTCTGTGGCACATTTGGTGAGTGAAAGGGTGTTGAGGAGCATGTAAGTGTACCGTTTTGCTTGGGTAGTGTTTGTTCTGTGTGAGCGTGAGTCAGCAGGGTGCTGTTGGAGTGCGAGTGTTGGTTGTAGGGAGTGGGAGAGTGCATGAGAACTTGCAAGGGGTGCAAGTGAATGCTCTTTGTGTTCTGTGGTGCGGTATGGCAGCAGTGCAGTGAGCGGCAGCCAGGGTCAACAGCATGGAGAAGCATAGCAGGGTATTGGTGTGTGGGAGTGAACCAGGGTCCCTGGCACTGAGTGTGACCCAGGAGCTCACAGGCACAAATGGGCTTGTCTGCAACCACTGCCAGTCCGCACTGTAGCTGCCAATAAATAGGTCTTCGAAGGAGCGCAGGGTACAGTGGGTGGAAAACCAGTGATGTCACATCCTGTGAAGATTGATGATGAGAAATTAAGTCCTCTTGCTTGACTTCTTTTAAATGAGACAGCAAGGATGTCTTCAACCTAACAGGAAAGGTTTTTATGAATACAGAACCCTGTTGGGTCCTCGTGACTTGCTGAAAAAATAGGCAAATCATTTTAACTTGAAAAAAATATGGCATTAGAACATCTAAAATGTCTTATGGTGAATAAATACGGTCTAAATCCTTTAGCCTGCATATTATGGAGGCATCTAGCCATTTTTACCACCACAAAGACTTAATGCCAACATTCCTGACCAAGACACCTATATAAATGGACCACAAAAACATATCAACTAATAGAACATGTAAACATAATAGAATGATTTTACCTCGGCACTCTCAATATTTTTATCTCTCATTCTTAATCATAGTCAAAACATGAATCCCATGTACATTTATGGTAACACAACTCACAGGAAACACCAGACTATGAGATTGTACTGAAATTTTCATTCAATTTAATAGTTTGTGACAATGTTTCACTTCATACAATGTAATCAATTTGGCTTTTAGTATTAACATGCATCTGTTGACCACATTCAAACATTTAGATCTGCTACAGTTAGTACATGATGGTCCAATTCTTGAAACATCATTGTTGGTAAAGGAACATGGCAGCCGACACGTGTTTCGTTACAACCGTAACTTCTTCAAGGCTTGAATCTATAGAGGTATAAATTATCAAAGTAGCTGAGTACGCCGGAAACTCAAGTACATAAGTGGTTGTCGTAGAAATGAAAGGTGAAATTCGGTTAAGGAGCTTCAATCATGGCGGACCGGTTCTAAGGATAAGCGTGTCAATGACCGTACAATGGAGGAGTTTTATGTGAAATTCTGTACAAAGTAACATATCCATCGTAAAAATATAATGTCAGCCAGTGGACTCTTCTAAAACATAGTGTGATGCTCTAAAGCGGGGCTATAGTATGTCCCTTTAATCTGTAGGGCATTAATGTTCTTGGGCCATGATATGCCCTTAATCTGTAAGGCGTTAATGTGCTTGGGCTATGATAGGCCCCGTTCGATTTAGTCAGCATCGCGAGCTACATAGCCCACTTCGGCCCGGGTGAGAACATATAAACACTAGACCAGGCTTTTCCAACCAGTAGCTCGTGAGCTACTGGTAGCTCTCCAACTACCCGTGAGTAGCTCTCCTGTGTGCAGCCCAGCATACCTAATTAGAAACTTTTTCTTGGTTTAATTAATATGTGTATTGTGTAAAAAAGATTATCCGAGGGTCAAGGGTACATGTACTCAATTTTGTACCACAGGTATTGAATCAACATGGACTATTGTGGATTGTAATTTATTTGCAATGAATTGCGTTATCATTTTTATGACATTTTTATGTTTTTATAACTTTTATGGTTTTATATGGTGAATCCGAATAAAGAGTGATTAATTGAATATGTGTATGCAAAAATTGAAAAGTGTGTACATGAAATGAAAATGTGTGTATTTTCAGAACCCATAATTTCAAAAATATATTTAAAGCTGATATTTGAATCATAAATCATGCAGGATTGGGAGACTTATTACTAACATTGTTCCCTTTGTGCTAGGGAGCTTTGCAGCTGTGGCAGTTATGTATTACCCTTGTAGAGGTATTCCAAATTGACTAAGCCTTTTTTACTGCTGGCAATCCTGTACGGAGGTGATCACTGCTGGTAATCTTGCATAGGGTGGTCACTAATGTACCCTTGTCTTAAGTGTACTACACTAATATTTTTGGTAGCTCGGTATGATTTTCGCGGAACAAAAGTAACTCATTAGTGAACAGGTCGGAGACCCTTGCACTAGACCCTCTTTTTAATTTTGTGGCACAAAGAAAGCAAATTTAGCATACCGCCTCTAAATTTCAATAGGTTCAGATGGTGGTGACTAGAACAAGAATTACACAAAAGGTGATGGAATGAATGTTTGCAAATATTCTAACTACTGGCGGTCGATCGGGGTAGCATTCACACCCATCGCTTTTCACCCACTGTGCAACTCTAGACAAAGACCGCTACCATCTTGCAGCTGGACCGGCTCACCATGGGAGCAAGTCTATCCCGAAATGCCAGGCAGGGCCCCCTCCAGAAGGGAACACAAACAGCCCCAAACCAGTTTTGATCATGTCAGTGAGGTATAGCTTGGATCCTAAGGCAATGGCCCCATATTTGGGCATATCCTTGGCCACTTTAGGAATCCCATCAAACACACAAAAGGTGATGAGAAGGATGCTGGCAATCATTCAGGGTAGCATTACAACCCACTGCTCTTTTGCCCACCATGCCACCTCAGATCAGACCTAGCCATATGCAAACCAGTCTTGGTCCTGCTATAGAATAACAGTATAGCCCGAACTGTCAAGCCAGGTCCTTTCTGAACCAGAACGCAAGAAACCTAAGACCAGTTTTGTCCTGATTGGGTCGCTTTAGTCAGGTGTAACTTGGTTCCAGTGACCCAGTGAGTAAGGGACCCACATCTGGGCATAACCTTGTCCACTTAGGGCGTTACATCTAACACACAAAAGGTGATGAAAGCAATGTTGCAATAATTCTAACCACTGGCAATAGTTTGCTTACAAGTGATTAGACTTGCTGCAAACATTCCTCCTAAAACCTTTTATGTGTTTGATGTAACACCCTAAGTGGACATTAGTATTCTCAGATATGTGTCCCTGGCTCACTGTGCCACTGGAACCAAGCTATCCTAGACTCAAGAGCCCCAATCACACAGAAACTGGTTTTCCATTGCTTGTGTTTCATTTCACAGTGGGCCTGGCTTGGCAGTTCGGGCTGAATTATTCCTATCAGAGAAGGACCCCGACTTAAGAGACCCAATCAGGTTAAAACAGGTCTTGGGTTGCTTGCGTTCAGGTTCAGAGAGGACCCTGCTTGGCAATTTAAGCTGGACTGTTCTTTTTGGAGCAGGACGAGGACTGATTTGCATGCGGCTGGGTCTCATCTGACGTGGCATGGTGGGCAAAGGAACGATGTGTTGGAATGCTACTTCAAGTGACTGCCAGTGATTAGGCTTATAGCAAGCATTTACCCTGTTGGGACGGAAAAGTCCTCCGCATGGTAACAGATGTGCACCCCTACTCTGAGTGCCCCAACTATACAGAGGTCAGACCCCCAATAGTTATTTTTGTTATGAAATACAAACACGGATCATGTGTGTGCACCATGACATAGGTCTGTCTCAAGAACTGCAATCTTGCTGGAGAAGGAGGGGTGCCCAAAGAACTACCCTCTTAGTGGTGAAAGGGTACTGCCTTTATCAGGAGTTAATCTGCACAGGTGCAGTGGTGGAAGCATACTGTGTAGTGATCAGTAAGAGGGAACAGGTCCTTTTTAGGTCTCGCCAAGCATTGCAGCGGACTTGCGCTGTGCGCTTTGCAAGGCATATTGTAATAAGGTATGTTTTAGAAGTGAAGTGGCAGCCCCGCCCATCTTTTTCATTGGCTGGCGTCATCGTCCATGGTAAACGCTAGCTTCTGATTCAATCTGAGGCTTCTTAGTCCCTCTTTGTTACCGAACTGTCTCCTTTTGGCACCGCCCATCAGGAATGGATCTTATACTTGTGTCGTGACACGGTCTCCTTCATAAGTTGGTAAGCACTCTTATTTTTATTTACAGCGCGGTCTGCTTCGGCCGCGCTTGTTTATTTATTTAATTGTTTTGCCACATGGACCGAAAGGTAGTGTATATCCTCACTAAAGCAGTCTGCTTTTATTTTGCCGTGCTTGTTTATTTATCTAATTATTTTCTCGCAACGACTCTCTGCGAGCAGGGCGGGATTACAGGGCCTTGTTGTTATTTGCAGCGCGGTCCTCTTTCAGTTTGAGGACCGCGCTTGTTTATTTAATTTGTCGTGCGGGCCGCTTTCACTTTTGCGGCCGCACTTGTTTCTCCTGGGTACAAGGCACAGACTGGGACCATTGGTGCGGAGGCCTGGGTTCAGGTCACATCTCAAAAGTTACTTAATGCACATTATGAGTATTTATTACGCTCAGTGTTTTCTCTTTGCAGTGCGGTACTTGCGTGTTCACGATTAAATACAAAATACTAAGTTGCTGGATGCTAAATAAAAAAAAAACATTTGTCGAGCTAACGGAAGGTAGGAAGATATTTTTTCTTTAAAAGCTATAGGGTTCCTAAAATAGGAGAGCCACATTTTATTTCGCCCAGAGGGCTAATTGCGCAAAGACTGACTCCGCGCAGTGTATTTTAAATTAAATTGGTGTTCTTCTATAGCTTCCACGGTTGCTTTTTCACCATGTCACAGCACTATTTGAGAAGAGAAACTGTTCTGACAGATGTTATGCATTAAGAAATAAAACCACCTAGAGAGACCGCGCTCGCTACGAGTGTATGAGTAGTATGTAAGTTAATCAAGCAGAAGCAAAACTCTTTAATACCAGATACTTTAAATTGTAATATGTCTCCTAACTGTACGTACCTCACTGGTCAGATCCCACCACCCCACGCAGACTTTTCCAGGGGACCTGAAAATAATGTCATTTGTGGTCAAGATGGCGAATAACAACTGGAGAGTAAAATGGTACAGTATTTGGTGCCTCGTTGGTGTGGAAACACACCTTATTCGTCAGTTATTGTCCTATGTCTATCTTTTTTGAGCGGTTTTCCAACTCTATTATACAGTGTAGAGTGGCCATGGGGGTGCGGGAGGGGGAGGGGAGACGGGGAGGGAGAAGGGGGAGGGGGAGAGGTAATGGGAGGGGGAGGGGGAGAGGTGTGTGGTGTGTTATATATATAAAAGGAAAATGCTACTTACCAGTATGCATCTGTTCTTGGCATGTAGAGCTGCAGATCCACACACTTAGCATAGATCGCCATCTGGTGTTGGGCCAGGATGTTTGCACTTGTTTTTGTCCTGGAAAATTCTTTGGTAGTCACGGGATAGGTGACTCCTCCTTTGGACGATAGTGCGCATGGGCATCGGCTCCATCCTCAGATTGTTTTTCGCCAGCAGGGAAATGATGGAGTTTTGTAAGAGACAGAAAGATGCCCATGTATGCTGTATCTAAATAAGATAGTACTAGAACAGATAAAGGTAGCCGGGGAGGCGGGTGGGCATGTGTGGATCTGCAACTCTACATGCCAAGAACAGATGCATACTGGTAAGTAGCATTTTCCGTTCGAGGCATATGAGCTGCAGATCACACACTTAGCATAGATTGTATAGCAGTACCCACCCCTAGCGGTGACCACCAGTACCTGTTGCAATAGTTTGAAATAGTGTTTTGAGTACAGCCTGGCCCACACTAGCTTGTTGTCTTGTTTGCACATCCACAGAAAAGTGTTTTGTGAATGTGTGTGGTGTAGACCATGTGGCTGCTTTGCAGATGTAATCTAAGGGAATGTTCACTAAAAATGCCATTGGAGCCCCTATCTTTCGTGTAGAGTGGGCTTTAGGAGGACAGATAAAGTATGTTTTGCTTTGTGATAGCAAATTTGTATGCATTTAACAATCCATCTAGCTATCCCAGACTTTGATATGGGGTTGCCTTTGTATGGTGGTGAGAATGACACAAAAAGTTGTTTGGTCTTACGAAAAAGTTTTGTCCTTTCAATGAAATAAAGCAATGCTCTTTTGACATCTAGGGGATGAAGAGCTCTCTCTGCAACAGTCAGTGGCTGCGAGAAGAACATTGGCAACTCTACAGACTGATTGAGGTGGAAAGGAGAAATGACTTCAGGGAGGAATTTTGGATTGGTACTGAGGGCAACCTTACTGTGATGGAATTGTAGGAAAGGTTCCTGAATAGTTAGCACTTGCAGTTCACTAACTCAAGAGAAGTGATAGCTACTAGGAAAGCAACTTTCCATGTTAAAAACTGGATCTCACATTTATGTAGAAATTCAAAGGGAGGACCCATTAGTCGTGTGAGAACGATGTTTAGATTCCACACAGGTGAGGGTGGTACCCTGGGGGGAGTTATCCTTTTGAGGCCTTCCATAAAGGCTTTGATGGTAGGCACTCTGAAATGTAATAGGTGTTGTCTATTTTGTAAATAGGCTGCTATGGCAGCGAGGTGCAGCCTAATAGATGTGTAGGCTAAGTTGCACCTTTGGAGATGTAGTAGGTAACCTATGATGTGTTGGATAGACAAGTCTAGGGGATTGATGTTGTTGTTATGACAGTATATTGCAAATCTCTTCCACTTGGCTGCATAGCAGGCTCTAGTGGTGGGACGTCTGGCTTCTTTAATGACGTTCATGCATTCAGGGGGAAGGTTAAGGTAACCAAATTCTATGACCTCAGGAGCCAGATCGCAAGGTTGAGCTGAGCTGGGTCAGGGTGTTGGATCTCGCCACGGTTCTGGGTTAGGAGGCATGGGGAGAGGTGTAGTTTTTGGTGGGGAACTACAGACAGTTCCAGTAATGTGGTGTACCATGGTTGTCTGGCCCAAGTTTGAGCAACTATAATGAGAGTCCGTGCATGTTGCTGTAGTTTGCACACCACCATTGGAATGAGTGGGAGAGGTGGAAAGGGGTACCCAAATCTGCCTGACCAATTCATCCATATCGCATTGCCTTTGGACAATGGGTGTGAATACCTGGCGGCGAAGCTTGGGTTTTTGGCGCTTTCGTGTGTGGCGAAGAGGTCCATCTCTGGTTGCCTCCACATTTGAAAGAATGGCTGAAGAACTTGTGGATGAAGGTCCTACACGTAAATCTGTTGCGTTTGATGGCTTAACAGATCGGCTATGGTGTTTTGGACTCCTGGGACATGTTGAGCTAGGAGAAAGATGTTCTGGGGTATAGCCCATCTCCATATGCTCTGTGCCAGTTGAGAGAGCTGCAGTGTGTGTCCCGCCTTGTTTCTGTATGTAGTACATGGCTGTCATGTTGTCCGTGCGGACTAAGACAGCTTTGCCTGATATTTCTTTTTGGAAAGCCTTTAAGGCTAGGAAGATGGCTAGTATCTCCAGGTGGTTGATGTGGAGTAACTTTTGTTGAGGAATCCACCTGCCTTGCATGGTGTGATGTAATAGGTGCGCTCCCCAGCCGGAGAGCGATGCGTCCGCTGTCATGACTATCTGTGGAACTGGCTCTAGGAACGGTCGCCCTTTGGAAAGGTTTTTGTTGTTCCACCATTGCAGAGATCGATGAGTGTGACCGTCTACCAACACCAGATCTGTTAGCTGACCTTGAGCCTGGTTCCATTGGCGTGCTAAGCACTCTTGGAGAGGACGCATCTGGAGTCTTGTATGAGGTACTACAAGTATGCAAGAGGCCATCATTCCTATTAGCTGCATGAACACTCGTGCTGGGAGAGAGTGTTGAGGCTGAAATTTGGTTATGAGAGCTTGCATGCTTGCTAGCCTGGCCGGGTTGGGATAGGCTAATGCTTTTGAGGGGTCTATTGTGGCACCAAGGTATTGTATGTGGGACGGTTGTAAATGAGACTTTGCGTAGTTTACTGTGAACCCCAAGTTGTGGAGTAGTTGGATAGTGGTGTGAGTGTGATGTACACACTGACTGTATGAGCTGGCTTTTATGAGCCAGTCGTCCAGATATGGGAAGACGTGAATGTGTTGTCTTCTTAAGTGGGCTGCCACTACCGCTAGGCACTTGGTGAATACCCGTGGTGCTGTTGTGACTCCGAAAGGGAGTACTTTGAATTGATAGTGTTGGCCGTCCACTACAAATCTTAGATACTTCCTGTGAGCTACGTGAATGGGGATATGGAAATAGACGTCCTTGAGATCTAGAGTAGCAAGGAATTCGCCTTGTGAAAGAAGAGGAAGGACCTGCTGGAGTGTAACCATGTGAAAGTGGTGTGATTGTATGTAAAGGTTTAGAGGTCTGAGGTCTGGAATGGGCCAGAGAGAGCCGTCCTTCTTTGGTATGAGAAAATACAGGGAGTAAACTCCTGTTTTTTGTTGGTGCAGGGGAACTGGTTCTATTGCACCCTTTTGTAGGCGGGAGATCACCTCCTGCTTTAGCAGAGATAAGTGTTTTGACGACATTGGGCGTTGTTTGGGTGGTATGTGTGGGGGGGTAGAAGTAAGTTCCAGACAGTAACCTGATTGAACTATTTGTCTCACCCACCTGTCTGTAGTGATGTTGGTCCAGACAGGCAGGAACTGTTGTAGTCTTCCCCCGACCGGAGTGGAATGGTCTGGGGGAAGTGGAGGAAAGTCATTGGGTAGGGGTGGAGGCAGAGTGGGTGTTGTTGGTCTTGCCTCTGCCTTTATTATGCTTTCCTCTGTAGCCTCCTCCCTGGTAACCTCTGTTAAACGTAGACTGTGAGGGAGCCTTGTAAGAGGTGGAGGGGTTGTCTGAGCAGTAGCCTCTGGGGGTGCCCTTGTAAGGTGAGCGACAAAAGGAACGTCTGGGAGCCTGCAACTGCAAGGCTACCATTGATTTAGCTGTGTCTGTATCCTTTTTCATCTTTTTAAGGGTTGAATCTACATTTGGGCCAAATAGGTGCTCCTGATCAAATGGCTGGTTGAGTATGGAACTTTGAACTTCAGGTTTAAAACCCGAGATGCGCAGCCAGGCATGCCTACGCAAAAGGACACTAGTGTTTACCGCTCTGGAGGCGGTGTCTGCCACATCAAGAGCGCAACGGATGGAGGTGTTGGTGATAAGCTTACCCTCCTGTATGAGTTCATTGGCCCTGTTCTTGTATTTATCTGGAAGGTGCTGCATTATGGACTCTAGTTCATCATAATGTGCGCTATGATACCTGGCTAACAGCGCCTGAGTGTTGGCGATGCGCCATATGTTAGCAGCCTGTGAGGCTGTTCTTTTGCCGGAGGCGTCCAAGAGTTTAGACTCTTTGTTGGGTGGTGGAGCGTCACCTGATGTCTGGGAATTGGCCCTTTTCCTAGCATTAGAAACTACCAGGGAGTCTAACGGTACTGGGCCTTTAATGTAAGCTGGGTCAGCAGGGGCCGCTGTATATTTTTTCCTCGATCCAGGGGTTAATAACTCGAGCCCTAACAGGATCTTTAAAGACTTCAGGTGCATGCTTAATAACCCCTTTAAGCATAGGTAGTATTGAGGTGGACCTTTGATTGGTGTCAAATGTATCCATTAGGAAAACCTGCTCAATGGGGTCTGTATGCAAGTCAACCCCGTGGTAATGGGCAGCTCTGTGAACAAGCTGATTAAAGCCCATGGTGTCCTCTGGAGGGGAAGGCCTGGAGGGGTAGATGTCATCCTGTGGAACATTAGGGACATCTGGCGTGTTATAATCATCCCAGGGGTCTGGGGAAGAAGGTGGACTAGGATCCCCTAGTGGCACATCGTCTGGACCCTCCTCTATGTCATACAAGGTGTCATCATCGTCTACTGGTGTAGGAGATGGTGTAGGGGAACGGTGTGGTGGGGGAGGTGGTGGAGGAGGAGTTGGAGAAGGGACTCCTAGAGGAGATGTGGCAAAGTCCCTCTTTTTAGGTGGTGGAGCTGGTGCAGGCGCATCTAGTGGTCTTTTCCTAGAACTAAGCGTTAATGGACCAGTTTTAGGTTCCCTTATTAGAGTCTTTTGAGCAGGGTCTGGTGTGAACAGCTCTTCTGCTGGAGGTTGGAGGTTGGTCTTTCAGTGCAGTCGGTTTCGGTTCCGTAGGCTTCTTTGGCACCGACTCTGTAGTGTTTCTGTGTTTTGGTTTGGAGCCGTGCGTTTTTACAGTGTCCTTGGCCTGTGGAACTTGTTGTTTTTTCGGTTCCGAGGCTTTCCTTGGCTCCGAATCCGAACCTTTTGGAAGTGGTTTTTTGTTCGGATCCGAATGTCTTTTCGGTGTCGACGAATCGGTGCTTGTTGGTTTTGGTGCTGTGAGCTGTCGGCATGGAGGAGGAGGGCTGTTTCTTTTTCGGTGCCGGTGATTGTGTTTCGGTACCGACGGCAGGCTGACTAGAGCCCGAGCTGCCTGAAGGCTTAGTAGGCTTCTTTGCCGGCCTGAGGGCGGGGCATGGGAAGCAGTCTCACGGTGTGCACCTGAGCCCGAAGGTGTGACCGAAGCCTTTTTCAATGGTGCAGGGAGGGGGTCAGGGTCGACGCTCTTATTTACGACCCGCTGCGCCAGAGTGATGTGTTCGACGTCGGAGTCATCGGCTTCTGAGGCGCTGACGAGGCTTTCTTCGACCCGCTCTCTCTCCGGCACGTCGACACCCTCTTGGAAGATGTCGTCCGGTATGGATGTCGACGAGCGAGCCATGGTTCTTCGCACAAGCCGGTCCCGAATGGTCTTTTTAGAGCGGAAAGAGGCACAAGCTGGACAGTCTCTGGCATCGTGCTCTGGTGAAAGGCAGAGGTTGCACACTTCATGCAGATCGGTGTGGGGAAACTTCGACCCACATTGAGGACACTTCTAGAAGGGCGTGCTTTCCATGAGCCAGAAGCCAAGGCCCAGGTAGGCCCGAAGGCCTTCGTCAATGATCGGAATCGAGGACGTCGATTTGGAGAGATGCGCGACAATTAGGGTTCGCGATCGAGACAATACCGTCGAAAGGGTGAAGGATCCTGTGACTATTGGTAAGATATTAGAGGATCTAGACATTAGACCTGACCTATCAATATCAAGTGGACTTAAGATGAAATCAAGGTGGTCTCCCAACCTCACTAGTGGGAATAATATCGAAATTTCGACAATACTGTCGAAAGGGTGAAGGATTGCGCGTCGAAAGTGGTAACGGTTCCGAACTGGAGCGCGACAAACACATCCGAGCACGATGGCGGAAAAGAACAATCTGGGGATGGAGCCGATGCCCATCCGCACTATAGTCCAAAAGAGGAGTCACCTATCCTGTGACTCCCAAAGACTTTCCAGGACAAAAACAAGTGGTGATCTATGCTAAGTGTGTGATCTGCAGCTCATATGCCTCGGACATATGTGCTTCTGTACTTTTAGGCCACCCCTCCATAAATATGGATCTCGGTGGGGCGGCCGCTCTGTGTTCCCACACACACAACCACTGTCTAAAATAGAAAGGTGTATTTGTGTTTTTATTATACGTTTACGCCATCAACGTTTGTGCCATGAAATGCCGGGGCTTCACACATTTGTATGAACCAAGCAAGGTCTTATTCTGGCTAGTTTGAACTGTGCGGGCTGTTAAAATCCTAGCAGAAGTAACAATGCTTTTCGTTTTTCTCAGAATTTAGATTATCCATGCTAAAAGGGAATCCAGTTAATGAATGACTGCTTGATCAGATTGCTTAATAAAAAGTATTACATATTTACATACTAGATAAAAATATATATCAAAGAACCAGTACAAATGACAACATTTTGATTGTGTAAAGGGATTTACAAGTGTTCTTCTGAAAAGAGGCTAAAGACCCACTTCATTGAGTTTGTGATAAATGTTGTATGCAAGCTTAATTATTTCGCACATCGGTGGGACAGGCTCAGCCTTTTATCCTTCTAAGATCAAAGGGCGGAGTTGAGTTCCATTCAGTTGAAAATAGTAACACCAATTTGTTTTTGGCTGTTTATGTAATGTGTCTCAGGCACTTTTCGTACATGTTTGCCTGTAGGCGCGGTGACAATTCAGGTAGGAGAAAGCCATGATCTGGCCAGCAAGATGTCAGGCGAAGCTTGAGGGCATCAGAGTGTTTTAAGAATCTTAACTCGGGGCGGCCCTGGTATGGGGTATTTTTCAAGCACCGAGATGCATCTACTATGTGGCGTGTGCAATATAAATGTTAATTTGGTATCCTTTCGCACCTGGTGTGGTTCAGTGCCAGACACGTATTGCGTGCCACGGGTTTGGTTTGAACAAGCATCATCGATTTTAATTGTTTTTTTTAGTAGCTGGGCAGTGCCACTGACACACCTGGGAGATGTTGGCGCCCCCTCTCATCGGCTGTGCCCACTACTGACGCACCACAGTTCGCGTGCAGATCCGCTGCACACATTTGAGTCACACCTGCCACTCGCTCCTCCCATAGTCCCGATGGTACGCTCCTAAATCATGGAGTAAGTGCGCTTTGAAGGAAGTGCACACAGTTTAGGAGGTTGCTGTACTTTACACCGGGAGGACGCACCCTCCTTATACATGTGCTTGTACCCGAGATTGGACATATTTGTTCTTAAATATAGGTTAAGCAAATGATGGACTGTTTTGTGTCGCCCCCCCCGCCCCCCCCCCCCCTCATTTATTTTGTGAATTAGTAAAGCGCTCCATCCTTCTCCATCTCAGCACTAGGTCTGTAGGTCAAGTCATCCTGTGTAAAGTTTAGGCTTGAGATTATTTATTTATTTCTCACAATTGTACACTGTCTGCCTCTGTGGGGAACATATGACAGAAAGGTGTAATGTTTGACCAGATGTGTACATCTATTTGCTAGATTTAGTGACTAGGCAGCTCCTGGCCCTAGATGCAGCGCCTAGCACAAATAAAGCACATTTGCCTGTAATTCGAAGTGTAGTGTAAACAAATACTTGAATATGACCAAAATAAATCAGTACACCAGGACCTAGGTGATGCCAGTTTCACACATTATCGTTTGTGCGCTGTATAGTTTTGTCAGTAAAACATTAAGTGCAAACTTAATTGTCATTTTAATCGAAAATGTGTTGTTTATAATGGCACTATGCTATCACACCATGCATATTTCACAGTACGTCACTCCTCTCTACAAATCTCCACCCAACAACACTACTCCACATCACTCTATTCCACTCTGCCCTCCACCCTAACCCACTCCACTCAACAACACTCTACAATGCTCTACTCCATGACACAACCCTCCATTCCACCACACTCCACTTTATGCCACTTCACACTAGTCCACTCTACGACACTCCATGCCACTGCACTCTACTACAATTCACTCTACGACACGGCACTCTGCTCCACTCCACTCCGCAGCACTCAACTCTACACCACTTCACCCTACCTCACTCTATGCCCCTCCACTGTACTCCACACCACTCCACGACACTTTACTCATCTCTACTCCACTCTATGCCACTCCATGACACTCTATGCTGCGTCACTCTACTACACTAAACAACACTCTACAACACTCTATTCCACTCTAAGCCCCTCCATTCTACTCCACTCCACTCTACTCCATGCAACTCTACTCCACTCTTCGCCACTCCCCTCTATGCTACTAACTCTTAGCAATGTTGAACAGCAGCCATGCTGGTGTACAACATGGCTAAAACCCATTGACAAATTCAATAGCTCTTTCAATGGCAAAATCTATTGGCTTTGCCAAAGCTTGTTCTTAGTACCACCTTGTCTTCCCATGAGGACTGGCCCTTTTACTCCTGTTGTTACACGGTATGTCTTATTTAGTCTGTAAGCACTATTTTCTTTAATGAGTTTCCCCTACTGCAGGCACGACATGCTTTCCTGTAACATTCAGCACACCATGCGCGCTTTCACTTTCAAAGCAACCCGGGACAATGGCGGCCGCTTCTTTGAAGTGAAACTGGTCTTGCATTTACAAGAGTTTGAGCTATTGGCATTGTAAATGACAATGCTTTTTATTTGTGTGTGAATTATCAAAACAGATAAATAAAAGGCATTGTCATTTACAATGCACATAGCTTAAACGCTTGCAAATGCGAGACCTATTGCATTGCAAATTCTTGTTAACCTGTGCCACTGAAGTGAGGCCTTCAGGCTCACTCGCTCAAAGTTCAGCTGTGGTGTGTTTAATTTACCCCTTGGCCTACATCGGATTGATTTGGATTGCTTCTCTGAGCACGAGTGGTGTATCTGCGCTGGGAGTATATGTGCCTAGGAAGGGTAGAATACAGGGATAATGCAGTACTGTGTAGTGCATTCATGTTGAGTGCATATACTGGATGTAGGTGTGCCTGCAAGTTACACAGAACATGAAGGATAGAGTGCTGTGCAGTGCGTGCATGTAAAATGCATGTACTGGGTGGTCACATGGTCAGGATAGGCCTGGTAAGGAACACTGCCATTTACATGATCATGTTTCTTAAGTTGCCTTCTCCTTTATGCACAATGACTTTTGACATACATGTGCGTGCGCGACAATACAGGATAACATTCTCTGAATCAGCATTGCTTACATTTCTACTTCGTAGGCACATTGTAATGCCACCTTGAACTTTTAGTATAAGGGATAAAGTTCACTGTGTAAATGTCATTATTATTGTCCGGTAGACGACGACGCTATCCAACTAGAATAAACAAGTGCGGTCTGACTGGGTTGCAACATGGTCTCGTGGGTCCTGTTTATAACATATACAGAACAGTTTCCTTGTTACGGAAATGAGCACTCAGCTGACACGGTCAGGTGACTACATGCCGGAATTCCAGCTCTCAGCTGATTCCGGTTTACCAACACGAGGGATGTCCAGCTCTACACCATGATGGACAGCCTGATGACACTTACTCACAGGTAATGGGGAGTTAGTCTACCCAGCAGTGACTTAGCAGCTCACCCACCCTACGCACAAACAGGTTAGGGAGCGCTAGGCAGAAGTACACCACAGCACAGTACTCATATGCCCGCATATATTCACGGTCTTAGCAGCTTGGTGGAAACGTTGATCTTTTTCACTGTTTTTGTGAAGCTAATTACGCAAATCGGTTTCATTCTATTGATTATTGCAGTGCACCTATTATATGCAAGAATCACAATGCTTCAATAAATATTGAAACGCCTTGCTGTGTGTTTCTTGTATATTTCTTTAGGTATGCATGAGAGTCCAAACAAAAGGGTTCTAGATCCGTTACCACAATTTCCTTGGGCTATCCGGGTTGTGATGTTCTAAGGTTGCACACACATTTGTTACCCTGTACACTTAAGGGTGATGATGGTGCATTGTGAACTAGCAGGACTATAGGCCAACATATCCTGAGGGTGTGCACAGATTTAGTCTGGCACAATCCTGCCATTTATGTTGTCCAACAAACGCACAGTTTTACCAGACAGGTACAAGCCGTGTGACAGGGTGAATGTGTGCCTATGAATGGTCCAATAGTTTCAATCTTGGGAGACCTAGGGCTGCATGGTGGAACATGGAGAGGAGGTAGAGGTATCCCCCCCAGACAGAATTGACTATTCCTGCATTCCTGTAAGCTGGGTGGGACACACTGGGGAGGGGAGAACCAGGCTTCCCCATTACACTTCAAATGGTGGTTTTTGATTCAGATTGGTCACAGGGAAGAGGCATTGGAACACCTCAGGAAGGAGATGGGGCTGATGAGAGAATCAAAGAGTAGGGTTGAGGCCCTGGGCTAAACTTTTGATACACATATCACTGTGACTGACAAACATGTGTGAACTCTTGTCACTACCATGACCTGTGGTGTGGTTCTATCAGCTTTGGAGTTGCTCCTGCTGTGACAGACTGCTTTCAAAAGGAAGAGAAGGCAGAGGTGTGGGCCCTTCAAAAAGAAGCAGACACCCAACAAACTTAAAAGTTTAGATCCTAAATCACATTCGATGTCTTAAAATGGGAGCTTGAGACCCTCAAAATCGCCAACTGCTAAACAGCCAGATGGATTGTGAGGAAGGGAAGCTCTGCAAGACTTCTACCTGAGACCAGGACTGGGGGCCAAGGCCTGCTAGTTTCCCTGCTGGGTGAGGGGACATCACCCAGGAGTCCATGACCACCTGGCCTGGAGCTTGGCACACCAGCGCCTGTCTGCTTGCCAAGAACAGTGTGCCCTGTGAGGAAGGGGATAGCGTTTCAGAGAGCAAGCTCCAGTGGTTAATCCTGTTAAGTGGACTCGCGGAGTGTGAGGAAACAGATGCTGCACCGATCAGGTCATTGCCCGTGTGTAGGACAAAGTCAATGACTTCTGTACCCCAGAGGAGGGCAGCCGTAACGTGAGCCTGGGATATCGCTGTGCTGATCGGACAACAGCACGTGCGGCAATGAGAGGTCTGCAACCCAGTATACCAGGAGGGGTCGACATGGTGTGTCACTATCTCTGTGCTAATTGGGCCATATGTGCAATGAGGGAGCGGTGACCCCGTATGCCAAGAGGGGCTGCTGTTGATGGATTGTCGGGCAGAGTGAGCCCTAGACGTTGCACGGTGAAGAACCGGAGAACCCGTGTGTCTGGAGGGGATGCTGTGCAGGCATCTGTTGTGCCAATCGAGCCATTGCCCATGTACAGCAGAGATACAGTGACCCTGTATGCTAGAGGGTGTCACTGGAACTAGCAAGGTGTGGGACCTGACCCAGAACTTTGCAGGCGGAGTGAAGACCGTGTGGAAACTCCTACGCTATTATCCTAGGATGACGAGTCAGCATCAAGAACTACGGACCACCTTCTCCCCCATGAGGGATGAACCAAAGACTTATGCTGCAAGGAGGAGCCAGGAGGAATCTCCAGTTGCAGTGGGTGCGCGACAGTGTGTAAGGAACTCTGGGATCTTCGGGCCCACCCAGCTGCGCGCAGTGAATTCACCTGAACCAGATGCTCGGCCCCCCGCAGAGGGGGTGCACTTAGGAACACTTGATGCTCTGATCCTGCAGGTGCAGAAAAGACTGAATTCCATCAGTCTGGCCTGGGCGAATTTGCTTGGTAGATAGTGCTTCGGCGCTGGTACACTTTTGATTTTAAAATATAGTCGGAGTAGACTCTTGAGTCTCGGACTACTAGTAGGGTTTACCCTTGATGTTGCCTACAGAGAATGGGCACTAACCATTATTGCTTAAGGGAAGAGGGAGTGGGACACAGAACTGACTACGAAAACACTGGGGGACTGTGAAGGTGTTTGTGAATGTCCTATTTCCATTTGTGTTGATAGCGGTAAAACAAAATACTTCTTTTATCCTGAAAGTGAGTATTTGGCTGGACAATCATTTATTACTGCTATTGCATGTGCTTTGAGTTGTGAGCTGGTGTCCACTGCCCTGTATCCATCCTCCCCGAGGGAGCCTTGGACTGCTCGGACCACGTTATTTCTGAGAGTCAAGTGTTGAATGGGTACTGGGTCCAGCTGCTCAGAATTTATAGTAGGTTGGACCCGGGGACATCAGGAGTAAAAGGCCTCAACTCCGATGGCTAGGATCCGTAGCTCCTACTTTCCCTGTGACCCTCTGAATGGGGTTCTGACACCCTCTATTACCTCTGGTGTGATTGGACTAGGACAAGACGCTTTGGGTACATGTAACAAGTGCTTAATTTGTACACAAAACATATGTGCAGGGGTCCAAGTTTTTCTTAGGAGTCTGCTGCAAGTGCAGCTGAATGCCAATAGCCGAATGCCAAGCTTGCAGAGTCTTGATTCGGCCACTTTACTTTTCACAGCATAATATACCATACCATAACATGACATACCAACATGTGTTTGTGAAGTGCGCGTTGTCCCTTTGGGGCATCCTGGCGCTGAATAACAGGTGTTTATTGTTACCCAACTCAATTGTAGGCTTAACAGACCAGCCTGGATTTAAACCTATGCACATGATGTCACATACTGGTTTCTGGGGTGGATGCATTAGTCAACTGAGCCACAAACCTTCTTATCTCATTGCTTCAAGTGCTTTTTAACTCTCCTTTTGACAGTTTTTCTTTTTCTTTCTTTGCTTTTCTATTTTTCTCTTATGTGCTCTAGGTCAGTTGAACGATTAAAAATAAATCTTGATGCCCAAACATGAATGCCAATGCACACCACCTGCACAAATTAAGCCCGGAATACATCCCACTTCACTAGGGAGCATCTAGATATGCTTCTTGAGGAACCGGGACACTGTGAATATTAGGCCTAAGACAACTGACTGACCCACAGCCACCTAGTGTAAAGGTGAAACAAAATACAGTTTGCACCTAGTGCTCAATGTGAGAACTCTATGACGACGCATGCCACCTTGTTTTAGTGAACATTCTACCATCTTTGTGACACATGGGACGCAGGAAAAAATTTATGATTTCAAGAACCTATGCAGGGCCTACACGAGCAAGAGATAGTAACATTTTACAGGGTGTATGTAAACAGGAAACAACAAACCGACATACAGGCAAATGCGAGACCACTATAATGGTGGTCATGCCCCTTTTTTTAGACGCTGCTCGCATATTCAGGTTACTGTGAGCAGTGTCTAAATAAAGGGGCGTGGCCACCATTATAGGGAAAGCGTGTATGGTGCTTTCACCCAAAGTAAAAAAAAAAATGTAATTTCAAAAGCTCTGTAGCACAGCCTTTGCTGGTAATTAAATAATTTGATAGGCGCGGCCGCTAAAGTGAATGCAGACCGCGTCGTATATTAAATAACTAAATAAGCGTGGCTGCTATAAAGCGGACAGCACTGTAATTTGAATAAAAATATATTACTATTTAAAACAAAGCGGGCTGGGACTCCAATGCCGGCACGTGCGCTCCGATGCTGTGGGTGGAATAAGGGAAGAACATTAAAGAAAATAGTGCTCATCAACTTATAAAGTAGACCATGTAACAACCGAAGTAAAAGGGCCAGTCCTCGTGGGAGTTTGTAAGTGAAGACAAGGTGGTAACTAAGGAGGGACTAACAAGCCTATGTATGAATCAGAAGCCAGCATTTACGAAGGGCAACGACATGAGCCAAATAACAAATATGGCTGGAGAGTGGGCAGGGCTTCAAGAACATACTCCAATACAGCATGACTCTCAGAGTGAGCAGCGCATGTGTGCTGCCCTTGGGCTCGGCCTACAAAGGACTCATCCTCTGGGGTTGGGCCCAGGATCCGCTCTTTTGCCCCATGGCCCCCTGAAAGGGGCTCTGATAATGAATATAAAATAAAACAATTGACCTTTTCACAAACCTGAGAGCTGTGTTGCTTGGGCTCATCCGTGGGGATCGGTGACTCGCTTTTCGCCCGAAATCTCTCTGTCTTGGTCACCACACTGTCAGATGGGCTGAACCTGCAAGGGGTGAAGGGAGAGTGAAGGAAAACAAATAAATGCAATGAAAGCTAGGCAGTAGGAAAAACATCTGTGCAGTCACTGCACCAAAAATGGTGGAAAAGAAAGATCCTTGTGCAATTTACACTGCACATAGCAACTACTGGTATACGTCTTACATCAATTACTTTGTAAAATGCAATACACTATGGCCCACAGTCCCTCCTGCTATCAGTAAAACACAGCTAAACTCTTCTTAGTCCTAACCAGATGTGCTCCATGCACCTATGTGGTTCAGACTGACAATCAACCCTCCTATATCTGGACTACGAAACACCAATGTACCATATTTCTGGACCTGTAGCACCCCATGCAGTTCTAGCATTAAGACCACAACACACAGCACTGCCAGTGCATCCCCAATTCTCATGTGCTGCAGCCAATGCTAATCTAACAGTCTGAGGCAAAGACAGGTTTGCTTTTATACTTCAATCCAGTTCAATCTCAGCACCTGAACACACACACACACACACACAGAAAACAATAAAGCTTACAGGGACGTTATAGTTAGGTTATGTTATAGTTACGCTCCGGTTACACTTGTACTTAACCAGTGAATTTCAGCAGTTATAGTTACCTGAGCTAACTATAACTTACGCCCTCCGCAATGTACTGCATATGACCTCACATATGATTGGACAATCAGATTCTTGGGAGTCATTGAACCTCTGACTTATTCAGGCATGCCTAAGCCAAGCCTGTCTGCACCTGAACAGGGCCAGGAACGCTGCCGGGTTGAGTACAGTTAAGCACCGGTTGAGCTTCATGAGGCTGGCCCTTAAGAACCCCGAGCAGAAGGTGAGGTGTGGGAGAGGGTAAGTGTTAGACCCAAGGATGTTGAGACGATGGTGCAACTGGACTACCAGGAGCCCTGAGTTAGGGGGGAGGTTAGCTCCAGAGAGACTACCCCCTAGAAATCTCCGGGAAAAGAAAATTGGTTGGGGGGTATCAAGAAAAGAGGAGGGCCAACGCTGTGCATTATTTAACTACCGCTCCCTCATAAAACACAGCTTAGAAATTAGCAAGATGATTGGGACAGCCCAGTTAGAATG
Organism: Triturus cristatus; assembly: GCF_964204655.1. NCBI lineage: Eukaryota > Metazoa > Chordata > Amphibia > Caudata > Salamandridae > Triturus > Triturus cristatus. Next base: position 294,562,521 of record NC_140586.1, on the reverse strand, counting down.
TTTGTTTGTCACTGAAACCTGGGGCAAGGAAGGCTCTAGCCCGGACTTTGCGGCTGCCACGCCACCAGGTTATGTGGCGATGAGACTTGATAGGAGAGTACGGAGCGGGATGAGGCCTAGACATTTTTTTTGTGAACAGCTGAACTGCACACTAGAGCCCGTTAATACCGCTATCGAAGGCTGCGAAGTGGGGCACTTTAAAATCAAAAATAGAGATTCAGTGATTTTGGCGGGGCATGTGACCTACAGTCCGCCTGGTCCTAAAAAGCTATTTATTTCGAACTGGCGCCAAGTGCTTGAACCCTTTATCACTTGTGGTAACCTCACCATTCTGGAGGACTTTAACCTTCACTTGGAAGAAAAGAGGGACCGCAATACCAGGGCTTTCATAGATCTCATGCTCAGTTTCGGCTTGAGTAAACGGGTCAATATCTTGACTCACGAAGACCGACATATGTTAGATGGGATCTTTTCCAATCAAGAGACCCTGACTACAGGCGGCTGTCTGCCGTGAAGCTGGTCTGGCCAGAGTTTGATAATGTTTAATATACACAAGGCACGTGTGGTGGAAAGCATCAGAAACTGGGGGGAAAAAATTGCAGTTGGCGAGTTTGCGGATCCGCTTGTAAAATTAAAAAACAGAAGGACCTTGGAGATCCCGGCTTACCTGCTGAGAATTTTTATAAATCAGTTAGGTCGGCAGTTAAGGAGGTTTACCACCCCCCCCCCCCCCGGCAAGAGCATGCCAAAAGAGTAGGCAGAAACCCTCTGGCCCATGGTTTTCTGAGGAGCTCAAGGAGCTGCAAGGGCAGGAGGCAAGAACGGAGATGGAGACTGGCTCCTGAGTTGGAAAAGAAAATCAAACACAGGGAGCTTACTCTCAAATATAAAAGTACGATCAAAGAGGCAAAATCTGTGTATTTCCCCCAGAGGATTAGGTTGGCTCAAACGTTTTCTGCAATAAGGTGGCAGAGTTCTTTAAAGATAAGATATTTGCAGATTTCTCAGCTCTCACTAATAGCCCCTGTAATTCTGGGATGGCAGAAGGGAAGAGGAGACATATAACTGTCGGCGGGGAAGGGGCGATTCTAGAACTGCCTAACCCCAGCTGCTTAGCTAGATTCACCCCATTGCCGGCATCAAAAATCAAGACTATGTGAGCTGATACCACCTCAGGCTCACAGGACGACCCTTGCCCACCCAGGGTACTGCAGTTGGTCCATAACCTTATGACGGAGGCCCTGGAGAAGATCTAATCGCAGTTCTTGAAGTCCGGGGTGTACCCGCAGAGCTGGATGGAGGCAGTGAAAAAAAAAAGCCTGAAGGAGATTCTAGCGATTCAAAAAACTTGCGCCCGATCTCTTTGTTGCCTGCTCCATCCAAGATCCTGGAGAAGCATTTTAACCAGGAATTAGCTCAGTATCTCAAAGATCAAGACCTCCTGGACCCTTGCCAAAACGAGTTCAAGAAGAATCACAGCACTGAATCGGCGCTTATAGCGACTGCTATTCCATTCACAAGTAAGTTGACCATGGAGGTGCGGCCATCCTGATACTGCTAGATCTGTCTGTAGCATTTGACACCATATCACCAACTCTACAGGTGCAAAGGCTGCGTCTGGTCGGGCTGAAGGACGTGGCTCTTAAGTTGCTGGAGTCCTTCCTGCAGGGTAGGATGCTTACAGTCAGTTGTGGTGACTTCAGAGCCAAAACTTTTCAGCTCCCCTGTGGGGTTCCTCAAGGGTCCTGCCTAAGCCTACCTTTTTTAATTTGCATGTCGCCTCTCTGACGATACTGGTGCTTTCTTTTGGATTCCAGTATCGTACTTTGCGGATGACACTCCGATCAAGATCATCATCTCCATTTCCGATGACTGGGAAGAGGTGGCTGACAGGTTCAGGACTTGTATGATGGAGATCAGCAGGTGGATGAGGGAGAACTGCCTAAATGAACGGGGAGAAAACTGAGATCGTGGTGTTTAGAATGGATGGCTTAATTTGGACCACCGTTGGTGGCCAGAACGTGTAGTAGTTTACCTGCTCCGGCGGCTGCAGCCAAAAACCTGGGTGTGATTTTTGATAATACCTTGACATTCAATGCCCAGGTTAATGGAACAGCGAGCTCCTGTTTCTGGATTATTACGATCTTGAATCAAATACAGCCTTTTCTCCTGAAAGAGCGTTGTGTCTCAGTAGTCATTGCGTTAATCACCTCTCGCTTAGACTACTGCAATGCCCTGTGTCTACATGAGAGCCAGTACTCACTAAACAAGCTCCAAATCATTCAAAATGCGGCAGCACTTTTGGCCCTAGAGTTACCTAAACACTCCAATGTCAGGGAAGAATTGAGATTCCTTCACTTGCTGTCAGTAAAGAAACAGGTGACTTTTAAAGCCCTTTGTTTGGGTAGCTGTATGTGTGAGTGAGAGGCTTTGTGAGTTCCTATATTGGTAAGTGAGTGGGTGTATGAGCTGCTGTATGGGCGAGTGAGTGGCTGTATGGGAGAGTGATAGGCTGTTTGGTTAATTGAGTTGGTGTGTGAGTGGAGACCTTCCATCTGTTTTCCTGCCCGCTTGACAGCGGACAGGAAAACGGATAAAAAGTCAGCTCCGAGCAAGCGAGAGCAGTTTTCCTGCTCCCTCCTCCTGGGAGCGGACTTACTTACTACTTATCTAGGGATGTGATTCCTTGCAGTGGACTCGAGGATCCTACAAAATTTTGATTGGCTGCCAACACTTCAACCAGGACGTGTTGGCAGCCATCTTGAGAATCGGCTTGAAGCAGAGTCCCACAAAAAAATAAAAAGAATAGGGGGCAGGGTAGGAATACCTGACCCCCAGATATGGTGGGCAGAGGGTTCCACCGGGACCCCCGTGGGGGCTAAAAAAAATTATGGGGGGGGGGTGGAGGGGGTAGGTTTGTGCGCACTCACAGGTGGATCCACAGATTCACAGCAAAAAAAATTTAAAAACCTACTGGTGGGCAAATCTGGGCGGCATGCTAAAAATATAATGGGGGCTTATGGGGTCCTCCTCCTAGGGTTTAATTAAACCCCGGGGACCACCACCTCCACAGGCACCTGAGTTTTTCAACTGTATTATAGGGGGGCACGCACCGCAACCCCCGCGCTCCAGGGACCACCACCTCCCCGGGGCTTATTGCTTTATTAAATGGTGAGGCCCTATTGGACCCACCTCCCAGCACCGGGGACCGCCACCTCTCCTGGGTTTTTCAATAAAACATGTGGGGGTGGCACGTACCCTACCCCCTGTAGCCCTGGGGGCTGCCACCTTGCCGGAGCTTTAATTGAATTGTCATTTATGGGGGGGGCCGCAATGATCCCCCTCAAGCCCCGGGGACCGCCACCTTCCCGGGGCTTTACATACATTAAATGCGGACCCGACACCTCTCCGGAGCTTTAATTGTGTCCATCTGTAACGAAACTGGTGATCATGTAATGCGCTCCGATACCAGATATCTTCGGGTCTAGTGTGCACTATATAAAACTCTAAAAAAAAAAAAGATTAAAAAAAAGAATTTAGAGCCCCGGGGACCACCACCTCCTCGGGGCAACTTCAAACAAAGGAGGAGATCCCCGTCCTGGGGCCAAAGGGGACCGCCAACCCCCCAGGGCTGACTCCTGCAATGTCCCGGGGTGCCCATCCCGAGGACATTGCTGTTTGCTATGGCTTAGTGCAGCAAACACTGCACCGCTTCCAGTAAGAGCGAGATGAAAATGCTCTTGCTTACTAGAAGCGGAGCAGAATTGCTTTTATACACAGGGAGCTGCATGTTAGCAACTCCCTATGTTTAAAAGCAATGCCAGTTACCGCAGGAGGTGGGGAGCCGGCTCCCCCTGCGCTCCTCAACACTTCAAAAGTGGGGGCCCTGGGAGATGGGATCCCTGGGGCCTAACATGGCCTGGGAGGGGGGGCAGCGCGGCGCCCCTCCCTTTTTTATTAAATATTATTATTAAAAAGGGGCAGGCCCGGGAGGGATGGGCCACCCTTTCTTGAAATAAAGAAATTAAAAAAAGGCCAGGCTCCGACATCGGCCCATGAGGGGGTCCGCAAGGCCCCCGCCCTATAAGTTAGATTTATTTAAAAAAAAAAAGGCCAGGCCCTAGTCGTGGGGGTCCCTGGGGCTAAAATCGGCCTGGGGAGGAGGTGCCGTGTGGCCCCCTAACCTATAGAAAATAGGCCTGGCCCCAGGGGATGGGGTCCCCGGGGAAGAAAATGGCCCACGGAAGGGAGGCCACGCAGCCCCCGCACTTAAATTATAATTTTTTTTAAATAGAAAAATAAAACCTCCGGCAAGTCGCCAAAGGCCATGTCCCCTTCCTCACCACTCTGCAAACGCAGCTCATGGCACAGTGGTGGTTGGGGGATGAAATTCACTTTACTCCTGAGGGACCTTGGGGGTAAGCCTTACACAGCGAGATTCCTGAGAGCTTGTCAGATGCCCCGTCCCCTTTCTCCACCACTCTGCAAATGCGACTACTACTTTAAAAAACATCGAAATTCACTGAAAAAAACAAAGGTTACAAGGACATTATAGTTCGGAATAAGCATTTAAAAAACCTTTGAAATTCACTGGAAAAAAACAAAGGTTACAGGGACGTTATAGCTAGGCTCAGGTTTCACTCCTACAAAACCAGTGAAATTAAGTTGTTATAGTTAGTGAGCTAACTATAACTCGTGCCCCCACAATGTACTGTTCATGACGATACATATGACATCACTCATGACATCGTCAGTGACATCACTCATGACATCAATGATGACATCTCAAATTACATAACCCACAAAATCTCTGATGCACCACTCACATCCCATATAACTTTTCATACACCCACATCAACTTCCACACTACCATTCTCAAACCCATTCACACACCCATGCCAGTACTTAAACAGCCTCTCATTGATTCATAGATCAACAGACACATCCACTCACTCACCCATACAGCCACTCACTCACTAATAGCCACTGACATATCCACTCATACAGCCACTCACTGAGTCAGTCACCCAGAGCTACTCACACAACTACTCACTCATCCATAGTTACACACACCCCCACGTATTTACTCCTACAAATACTAACACTTACTCACTCACCTATACAGTCACTGACACAAGCACACTCACCCATACAGCCACTCTTCAATTCACTCACGCAACCAGTCACTCATATACCCCACTCGCCTATACTGCCTTTCACATGCCCAGTTACTCACCCATATACCACTGACACATCCACTCACTCACCCACCCACAAACCATACACACACATACACTCTCCCATACAGCCCCTCACACACTCACTGACCCATACAGCCACTGACTCACCCACTCACTCATCCATACAGTCAGTCACACACACACACTCACCCACCCACTCAGACACCCATACAGGTACTTAGACAACCAATCAATCACCCATACAGCCACTCAGGAACCCACTCACACACTCATACAGGCACTTAGACACCAACTGACAGACTGATACAGATATTCACACAAACAATTTACTCATCCATATATTCACTGAGACACCTAATCACTCACTTATACAGTCACTCACGCAGCCACTGAATGATCTGAAAAGGCATTCATACACTCACTGATTAAACAATATACCTTGGTGTATATATATATATATTTAACACTCATAAACCTTTCAATAACACTCAGTCACTGAATGATGTCATCAGCAATATCATTTGAGATGTCATGAGTGATGTCACTGACCATGTCACGAGTGATGTTATATGTGAGGTCATAAACAGTGCATTGCGGGGCGCGTGCTATAGTTAGCTTACTCAAACAACAGAATTTCACTGGTTTTGTACGAGTGAAACCCGAGCCCAACTAGAACATCCCTGTAACCTTTGTTTTTTTCAGTGATGTATATATGTATGTATACACGTACACACACACTATACACGTGTCTGTAATATATATATATATATATATATATATATATATATATATATATATATTCACTGAAAAAACCATAGGTTTCAGACATGTTATAGTTAGCGGAAATTTTACTGATAAAAAACCAATGAAATTCCCCCGTTATAGTTAGTGCAGGCAACTATAACTCACGCGACCGCAATCCTCTGCTGATGCTAATACTGTATTTAGACACTTATTTGCCCATGTCTTCTTCCATAAATTTTTAGCTATACATATATTACGAATATTTTTTTTTCATAAAGACACATATGTCATCAGCAGAAGATTGCGGTCGCGTGAGTTATAGTTGCCTGCACTAACTATAACGGGGGAATTTCATTGGTTTTTTATCAGTAAAATTTCCGCTAACTATAACATGTCTGAAACCTATGGTTTTTTCAGTGAATTTGCAAGGTTTTTTAAATGCTAATTCCTAACTATAACGTGTGTGAAACCTATGGTTTTTTCAGTGAATTTGTACGTTTTTTTAAATGCTAAGTTACTTTACGCCATTCGTGGCGTGCACGCCCACTTAACGCAGTTCGTTCCGTGCGCGCACGGTGCGCTTCGCGCACCGTGCGCGCACAGTGAGCACGCGGTGCGCTTCGCGCACCGCTCGCCCACTTTACGCAGTTAGTGCCGTACACGCAAGGTAGGCACGCAGTGCGCTATGCGCACCGCGTGCCCACGTTACGCACCGTGCGCACATGGAGGACATATTATGCGCTTCCTTGTGATAGGTAATCTGTTAAATTTAATTTGTAAGTGATGACAATAATATGCCATGCACAGAGTGTTTTTTTTTTTTTTATTAAAATTTTTAGCGTAAGCACACCGTACGCGTACGGTAAGCGTAATCGGCGAAATTTTCAAAAAATAAAAATTTACCGTTTTTGGCCTTGGGGGATCTTTGAGGACTCAACTAACATGGCTATGTGCATGGGCGCTGTCTAAACAGCCCCTTTATATGTTTTTTGCCTTTGTTTACAGCCCCCCCTCAGAGTGCGAGAGAGAAAATGGCGGCCGCCGCTTCCTGGTTTCGACCGATTCGAATGTTTACTTAGATGTAACAGCCAATCAGAATCGCGCTCGCGCACGCCACCGTACGCGTACGGTAAGCTTACGGTAAGCGTACCGTAAGCTGGCTCAGATATATATATTGATTTAAAGGCTATTTTCTCAGAATCTACTGAACAGATTTACACCAAACCTACAAAAGGCACTTCCTTGACCTGAGGACTACCTCTGCCAAATTTCTAGTAATTCTGTTCAGCCGTTCGGGCTGTAGCCCTGTCTAAAGGTCCTATGGAAAAATGCATGGGAAAAACGCGTTTTGGGACCCCCCTTTTATCTCAGCCCCCGCTTGACGAATCCCCCCGAGACTTTCAGGGTAGGAGCGGAGCGTAGCGCCCCACCTATTTTGAGAAATTCGCGAGGATTCGTCGACCGGCGCCAAAGTTATTCAAAATAGAATGTTGCGGATTTCCTATGGAAACAGGGTCCTAACTATAACTACCTACTGGCGACCGCCAGTAGGTAATATATATATATATATATATATATATATATATATATATATTAACACCAAATCCGACCTTCTCCAAAATCAGACACCGACACTCAGGATACTTTCAGCCGTCCGGCTTGGGTTTTATTTTCTCTCGTAACGCGTTTCGGGACGTATCCCTTGCTCACACAATCTAATGTGGACCAAACGTTTCCATTTTAAACAGAATTACAGAGTCACATGATTCGCTCCTTAACAGATATAGACAACAGACTATTATTGCCATAGCGGTTGGTTTCATCAATACAACGTTATCATGACATAGTGCCAGAAATCTTTCTTATATTCAAATTTGTTTCATTTAAATAAAATCAAAAAATGGATTAGTTTTAAAAATATTTACAAATATTTCATGTATTTACATATTTATATTCAAATCAAAACATCCACAAAAAATTTTTAGAGAGAAGATTTCAAAAGGATAACATTATAGTCAATAACAATCTATCAATAATGTATCTTTCGCCTACAAAATTACACAATTATTTGAAACATAATTAGACACATCATAATTTAGTCTTATAACTTTAGGTCCCTTGTCATGATTGATTTGTCCATCGTTCCTATTTTATAATCAACGGGTTTTTCAATAAAATAGTTCATTTATCATCCATTCTGGTAGCCTATACATCCAGGAACCAAGGGGAAAGAGACAAGGGAAAAGAAAAAGAGACTTAATAGTGTCAAAAAATAGGACATACACTGATGACATATTTGAACAGTAGGATTCAACTCGGTACCTATAAAGTGCTAGTGCTTAGTGCAATTCAGTGCATCAGAATAAAGTGCTAATGCCTATCTTTGTGCAAAAAATCGCAATGTTGTCACAATAAAGTGCTAGTGCAAATATAAAAGTATCGAGGAGTCCCACAATCATTATAATACAACAGATGTCCTAAAAATAGTTATCATTGGTAGTTTTGTGGACGAGAAAGACAAAAGACGGAGCGATCACTGCATTACAAAGCTTTATAAAATCAAAATTTAAAACCACAATTATTTTTTTCTTAAAATCAACGTGATTCAGAATGATACCTCTATTTTAAATGTATATGTAGATCTTCTTCAATGTTCATACCATGAGGACTTTTTGTATTAAACATGAGTATGTATTTAGACTCTAATTTTCTTAATTTCTTTTCTCGGTCACCACCTCTTTGTTCTTTAGGGACCTGATCAATAGCAAAGTACGTCAGATCATTAATGTTGCCTTTATGAAATTCATTTATGTGGCGAGCAACCACATAATTTTTGTCATTATTCGTAATCGCCCTAAGATGCTGCAGGATACGCACATGAACCATATGAATAGTGCTTCCTATATACATCTTTGGGCAAGAGCATTTTAGGACATAAACAACAAATTCACTTTTACAATTCAGTGGCTTTCTTATTTTCCATGGACTATTTAAAAGGGGAGAAATTATCTGCTGTGTATTTTTACCGTGTCTACAGGCCTTACATTTAAAACATTTGTGGAAGCCTGGGCTCACTTTAAGCCAACCCCCACCTTTCTTTGCTTCAAAATCTGTTTTAAAAAGGTCAGCTCTCATAGATTTAGCACGGTTAAAAGTCAACAAAGGAGTTCGTGTAACTTTCCCCTTTAAAATAGGATCCTGCTTGACAAGGTGCCAGTGTCTACTCAGGCTATCTCTCACTCTAGCCTGGTATGTACTGTAACCAGTAATCATGCGGATCTGACTACCAGTATTTTTCCGTTTTTCTTCAACTTTCTTAATATCTGGTTTCAATAATGCACTTCTATCCATGTTTGCTACTTTCAATTGGGCCTGTTTTAAAGTTCCCATTTTGTATCCTCTTTGTAGGAACCTGTGGCTCAATGCTTCCTGAGCCTGCCCCAAAGTAGTAGTCTCACTGCAGTTACGTTTCATTCTCAGATTCTCTGCATAAGGGATACTCATCTTAAGTTTAGTTGGGTGGAAACTAGCTGCATGCAGGATTGAGTTTCCTGCAGTTGGTTTCCTGAAAGTGCAAGTTTGGATTGAATTTTGTGCAATATACACCTCTAGATCTAAATAAGTCACTTTCTCTGCGCTTATGTGTTCAGTGAATTTCAAGTTCAAATTGTTTATGTTTATGCTTTCAATGAATTTCTGTGCCGATTCTCTTGATCCGTTCCATATGATGAATAAGTCATCAATGAAACGGATCCATTTAATGACATTGTCTCTCCACTCATTGATGTAATCAACTTTGAGCACCTGCTCCTCCCACCAGCCCATGTGTAGATTGGCATAGCTGGGGGCGAAGCAGGTGCCCATCGCCGTGCCCTTGTTCTGTCTGTAAGTATCACCTCCAAAGAGGAAGTGATTGTTGGTGAGACATAGCCTACACATCTCCAAGAGCATATTGGTGTGCTGATAGAGATTAATAGGTCGCGAATTTAAAAAATGCCTCATCGCCCTTAGACCATCATCATGGGCAATACTTGTATATATATCCCTACCTATGACAGTGTAGTTCTAATCTAACCTAACTACGGCACTTTCTGTACTACACTCTATACAGATCTCGGTTTCACTTCTATTGTGTCCCAATCACTCCTTCTATTGCAGTCCTGTGATCGTACACACGGCTTGTTGAAAGAAGTCGCTGCTATTCCAGCAATGAGAGAAATGTCGACATAAATTAAGTCTGAATTTGAGCTGCTCACTGATTTGGTCTGCTTCATCCAATGAAGAGTGAACACCTGTATATGAGATGGCTTTGCCAAAATTCCTCCGTTTTTTATGATGAACATCTGGAAGGTGTTGAATGATCTAATTCATCTCTTCTTCAAGAAATCTGTTATACCACTAAGCAGAGCTTGGAAGTTAGCTACAATAGAAATGATAGCTGCCCCACGGTCAAATGTTTCCCTACAGTGTCGATGAGCATGCTCACCGTATCAGTAGCGAGAGGATTCAGGATCACTTACATGTTGTATTTACCTACAGACAATCAGGTTTGACAAGACCTTTAATGTAAAAGGGAGCCTGAGAGGCAGCTTTGTACTCTTATTAAACCCTTGAGGGACAGAACTTGTCTTGAGAGGGTTGACAAATTGCCTTTGGCTGGTTCCAAGACGTTCTAAAGGAATAGTGAGTACAGAGAGTCTCAATGAGAAGTTCTATTCCTCCTTCACCTGCTTTAGGACCACTTGAAGTCAGACATGTCTTTAAATCACTGCATTATGTGCAGATGTCCCGTTAGTAGGTGGTATGAGATTAGAATCTGGTTCATCCATCAAGTGAAAATCAATTGGATAGCTGTTCTGAAGTTGTCGTTGTTTCTGCTGAGATTCACTTCCTTCACACTGGTTATGTTCATTTGGGTCAGTATGGACTAAGGCTTTTTTCAGAGATTGTTAAATGTGGGACATAGGCCAAAATCTGCTAGATGACCTTTCAGTCAAAATTTAGAGGGTGAGTATGTGAGTAAACACTCTAAACATGGGGGACAAGACATACACCATATTCTAAATAACCCTCTGAGACACCGGCCAGTTCCCTGACTGGCGGGGGGCAGTGTGTTCCCAAAATTCTTGGGGAGTAATGGACTAGGTGCACCTAGACTGCCTTTTAGCTCAATTTTCTTATTTGGTTTTGGAAGTGCTCATGGTTCTGGAGAAATACGTTCTTCAAAAGTTTGTTTGTTCGAAGCCAGTGCAACGATTTGTTTTAAAGAAGCTTAAAATGGTAATGGTAAAAAGTGGCTTTTTTAGGATCAATGTGAATTGTTCTTAGTTTTATTTTCAGTGGAGTTCAATAGTGAGGGTAAACCTTAAGTGGCCTAGATAGAGCGAGGCTCACCAGTCGTTCGGATTTTTAGTGCAATCCCAGTTTTTAGATGTTTCAACTGGCATTTCAACAATCCTTCAAAATAAATTTTCAGAGACGTTTACAATTCTGAGGAAAATCACATTTGTTTATCAGTTCCTTCCTTGATTGGGGGAATGTGGAGTGAATGAAAATGAGAAATCTTTAACATCACAGCGCAGCACTCATCTTGACAAAGAAAAGAGGTAATAGCAAGCCCGACTCATCATGTCAAACATTTATTTTTGTGACATGTACATTAAGTGTCACAAAGACTGGAATGAGGAATGGAATTACTGGAGAGACTGAATGAGGACTGAGTGGAATGAGGACTGGGGTGAATGGATGGATGGATGGATGAATGAATGAACATATAGTAGCACAAAGAAAAACTAGCCGATGGCTATTGTTATAATCATGCACAATAATTCAAGCACACCATACTTCAATGTTACATGCAGCCACGGCTCGCACAGGTAAGAGCGGTGAGGCCGAGTGGGGGAGAGGAAGGGGGTTTTCAAGGGATGATGCGGAGGGAAAATTAAATAAATAATGTTCCCTGGTCATCGTCAGTCGTTGGCGTAGCGTGAATACCACAAAGCTGCCTGTGTAATATTTGTTGCATGTGAAGCGGTTACTATATTCTTAGGTTAAGAATTGAAGTTTTTATATCAATATCGGAGGTGCTGAAAGACATAGTACTCATTCTCCTATGCCAGCGTGTGTTATAACTGTGCACAAAGTGAATACCAAGTTGCAGTGCTACGACTACGTCTCTGATCGGTGAAGGTTTTTGGTTCAAAACCTCGGCAACTTAGCTCAGGCTGCTTGACACAACCGTTTCAGTAGCCACTTTCTTTCATTTGAGGCTGATTTTCCATTCAATGGCAATCCTCTTTCCACGTTAAGCTTGGAAGTGTCGTGGTCTTGGGTTCAAGCAGTCCTTCCCCACACAGGCGATTCTCCAATTCAAATTCGGCATCTAGCTTTTTCCTGTTAGCACTTTTCTATGGAAGTAGTAAACATTGCCCAGAAGGAGATGGGTTATCTGGTACTTTGAGAAGGTGGCCTGGTATATGCTGTACACTAATTAAAGTGGGCACCCTGTACCAGTCCACACGACCCTTATGATGTATGGGGTCAAAGATAACCTTTAGAAAGCTATCCTAGTGGTAGCTGTGGAGAGCAGCCTTCAGGCTTAATCTTGAAGGAATGTAAAGCAGCTTGTTTGACCAGAATATCACCTCCTAAATGACTAAATGAAAGGAGAACCACACAGTAGTTATATAAAAATATGTAACTATTAATATAACACTCTCTACTAGTCTCTATACGAGACTAGGGCACAAGGTACACAATACTGAATCAATAGAACATTCGTAAACAGCACAATACACAGCAGGCTCCAGGGGGAGACCGAACCATATACTAAAAAAATGTTATAACAATAACAGGTGCAGTAACGAAACACGACCGCGTGCTCCGTACAACTCCTCAGGAAAGTCGCGGTTGTAAAGTTACAAGTTAAGGACACTTATAAAAGGACTTCGAGCAAACCCTTGGGAACATAAGAGGTTCTAAGGCCAACCCACCAGTGAGTACCGAAGTACCCATGTTACCTATCCCAGAGGAGCCCTGTGCATAGGGGTCAAGTGGTGTCGGAAAACTTCGTCATTTTCAATGGAGAGTTGCAAAGAAGTACTGCTGCAAGCAGGGCGAAAGTATCCGGTGGAATCAAAGCCTGGATTCAAGGTGAGAAGAACCTGAAAGCAGAGGGGACAGAGTCTGGGTCACTTCAGGTGACCAGGGACTCAGTAAGCGAATGCCCACCGATTGTCGAGTGCTTCAGGAGTGAAGAAGGGTTGCTTGACTCTGCAGCCATGGGGAGCAGGAGACATTGAGGACGACCAGGATCCGGAGGTGAGCTGTCCCACGAAGGATGCAGAGTGCTGAGGGGTCGATGTCCGGCTGGAGCACCAACAGGCCTTGGCAAATGCAACCCACGTGGTCAGAGTAAACAGGTTACGGTGTAGACCAGCAATGTCTAGGTGACTCCCCAAGCAATGGGGAGTCCGGGCACGTCTGGAGCAACCAGGTAAGCCCAAGAACAAACAAGGTGACCCTCACCAGGACCCACAGGCCAACGGACCAGGGATCGCGTGGAGACCTCAAGCAAGTTTGCAAAGCACCAACCCAGAGGACACTCGGTGAGTGGAGGCCGGATATCTTCGGTGCAAATACTGCTCGGGACTACACGGAGTCCAATACATAAGCGCGGGAATCGTCAACAAGCATATGCAATTGCAAAAGTACGCGGTGCACAGGGGTTCGGATTGCCAAGTCCCCACGAGGGAACTGGTCTGAGAATCGCTGAGAGGGCTGATCGACCTCAGGGACCTTCGAGAATTCACCTCCTCTGTTGCTGAAATCTTCGGAGTCCTCAGTAGAAGCAAACCGGTCAGATGTGTTTAGATGCCTGCTTTTGCAGGGGAGTAACTCCTTTACTCCAAGGGAGATTCTTCAGTCATCCAGCGTCGTGTAGGCAGTCGAAGTACTTGGTTTCTTCTTAGCAGAATCTTGTCCAGGTAAAATCTAAAGTCCTGTAGTCAGGTAACCCACTCTATACCCATGGGAAGGGGTTGGAAAGATTCTGTGGACCCTCCTAGGGGGTGGGCAGGACAGAAGGGTGGCTACACCCATGTCCTTTGTCCAGTTTCACGCCAGAGCAGGAGCCAATGGCTCCCAAAAGGAGTTTGAGCTGGACTATGCACAGGGACACCAAATGTGCCCCCTGTGCAGACTTTCTGGCACTCTCTGAGTGCAACCACCCAGCCCTAATACACTAAACCCTGTCTGGGAGGTGGTCACACCTCCCTGTGACAGGATGCCAATTGTCATGCCTTCTTCTACTCGAACTTGGCTCAGCAGCAGGAGAACAGAATCAGGTCTGTGGCTGGCAGCATCCATTTTGTGCTGCCCGGGTCGAGAAAGCTGGTACCGGGTAGAACGGTGAACCACATATGTCCCTTTGGAAGGGTGGAATCATACCTGCCACACCAGTTACTGGTGTGGAGGTATGATTCCAAGGTGTTTGACACCAAACGCGACATGTTTCTAAGCAGCCGTTTTGAAGTTAGCACTTAAAGCTAGGTTATAATGCACTTAAATATATATGTCTGGCTGCATCACAGACAACCCCGTAGAATGGTCTCCGAAGGCTGCAGAGGGGCTCTGCTCTTGCAGGGGCACCCTCTCACATAAAACCCAGCACCCTGCCTTCAGGATTGTTAAGGCCTGCCATAGGGGTGACTGATAGGTATTTAAGTGTAGTGATTTAGATAGATATAGTGAACCTATATCTTAAGTAAGTGGGGCAAGCACCAGCTTACACAGTCTGCTGTAGCAGGCATGTCGTGTCAATTTGAATGGCCTCTCAGGGGTGGCATAATACATACTTCAGCTCATGGGAGGCCTCTGGGGGTATCTATGCCCTGGGTACATGGTGTACCATATACTAGGGACTGATAAGGGTACCCCAGTATCCAATCTGGAGTGTACCTAAAGTACATGCATAGCAATTTAAGGGAGAAATCAGATAGACTGGGGTCCTGAATAGCAGGATCCCAGTCAGACTAGTCCAAAAACAGCGTGGCATCAGCAAAAAGTGGGGGGGTAACCATAAGAAGCAGATACTGCTTTCCTATACAACCTCCCCCCCCCCCCCCCCAACGCAAGGACATTAAACTAACCTTGACCAGTTGAGTCTTACTGTTCTAAGTGGAAATATCTGGAGAGTCCATCTACATTGGCATGGTTACTCCCAGGTCTATGTTCCACTGTATAGTTCATCCCCTGTGGGGGAAATGGACCACCGCAAGAGTTTGGGGTTTTCACCCTTCATCTGTTTTAGCCATAAGAGGGGCTTAAGGTCTGTCTGAACAATAAAGTGAGTGCCAAAAAAAAAAAGGCCTAAACTTGTTAAGAGCCCAAACCACAGCAAAGGCTTCCCTCTCAATAGCTGACCAACGTTTCTCTCTGGGGGCAAGCCTTCTGCTAATGAAAGCTACTGGCTGATCCTGACCCTCTTCATTCAGTTGTGATAACACAGCCCCTACCCCCAATTCAGATGCAGCTGTTTGAACAATGAATTGTTTGGAATAATCAGGACTTTGCAGAATGGGAGAAATGCACATCGCCTGCTTCAGGTCATCAAATGCCTTTTGACAGCTAACTGTCCACTGAACTTTCTTAGGCATTTTCTTGTAAGTTAAGTAATTCAAAGGGGTCACTATGGAGCCATATCCTTTGACAAACCTCCTGCTGTACCCAGTCAGGCCCAAGAAAGCGCTGACCTGAGTCTGGGGGGCTGGAGCAACCCAATCCATGATGGTTTGGACTTTGCTCTGCAATGGTTGAACCTGTCCTCTACCCACAAGGTGGCCTAGGTATACAACCGTATTCTGCCCTATCTGGCACTTGGTGGCCTTGCTAGTGAGGCCTGCCTTTTGCAGGTTTTGCAGGGCCTCCAGAACATTTCTCTGGTGGACCAGGTGATCCTCCCAGGTGAGAACTTTATTCACCAGCCTTTGAAATGTGGCAGGTGCATTCTTCACGCCAAAAGGCATCACCGCAAATTGGTAGTGCTCACTAGGGGTTGAAAATGCTGTTTTTTGTTTTGCATCCTCAGCTAATCTGATTTGCCAGTAACCAGCTGTCAGGTCAAATGTACTTAAGAACTTGGCTGAGGCCAAAGTATCAATTAGTTCAGCTGCCCTTGGAATTGGATGAGCATCAGTCCGAGTGACTGCATTGAGTCCCCTGTAGTCAACACAGAACCTTATCTCTCTCTTGCCACCCTGGGTGTGAGGTTTTGGTACCAAGACTACTGGTCTAGCCCAAGGGCTATCTGAGGGCTCAATCACTCCCAGTGCCAACATCTTCTGGACTTCAGCCCGGATACAGTCCCTGACATGATCAGGTTACCTCTAAATCTTATTTTGAACAGGCATACTGTCACCTGTGTCCACCTTATGTGTACACCAGGTAGTCTGACTTGGAGTCAGTGAAAACATGTGTCTGTACTGATTGAGGACCTTCCTACAATCAGTCTGTTGCTGTTCAGTGAGGCTGCCTGCCAAGGCTACACCATCAACTGAACCATCATCAGGGTTCTGTGAGAGGAGGTCAGGGAGTGGATCACTCTCTTCCTCCTGTCCCTCATCAGTAGCCATGAGCAAGTCCATGTCTGCCCTGTCCAAATATGGCTTGAACCTGTTCATATGGAGCACCCTATGGGGGCTCTTGGGAGTTCCAAGGTCCACCAGGTAGGTAACCTCTCCCCTTTGCTCAAGAATGTTATGGGGGCCCACTCCACTTGTCTTGGAGACCTGCTGGGGCCACAGGCTCCAACACCTATACCTTCTGTCCTGGCTGATATACAGTCAAAACAGCCTTTTGGTTATGAAAGGCCTTTTGCAATTCCTGGCTAGCCTCAAGGTTTTTGGATGCTTCATGTATTCAGCATTCCGGGAGTGGAGACCAAGTACATAGTCCACTATGTCCTGTTTAGGTGGTTTGAGAGGTAACTCCCATCCCTCCTTAACCAAACATAAGGGACCCCTAACTGGATGTCCAAACAGAAGTTCAAAAGGGCTGTACCCAACTCCCTTCTGAGGAACCTCTCTGTAGGCAAAGAGAAGGCAGGGCAAAAGGATGTCCCATCTGCCCTAAGCTTTTCAGGGAGACCTTTTATCATACCCTTGAGGGTTTTGTTGAATCTCTCAACTAACCTATTGCATTGTGGGTGATAGGGTGTGGTGAATTTGTAATTCACTCCACACTCCTTCCACATAGCAGTCAGGTATCTAGACATGAAGTTTGTACCTCCGTCTGATACTACCTCCTTAGGGAAACCCACTCTGGAAAAGATTCTCAGGAGAGTTCTAGCCACAGCAGGAGCTGTGGTAGTCCTAAGGGGAATTGCCTCTGGATACCTAGTGCCATGGTCCACCACCACTAGTATAAATCTGTGCCCAGATGCAGTTGGAGGATCCATGGGACCAACAATGTAAATCCCAACCCTCTCAAGGGGAACCCCAACCACGGGTAGTGGTATCAGGGGGGCCTTTGCAGTACCACCTGCCTTACCACTGGCTTAGCAAGTGATACAGGAGGGCCAAAACTCCTTTGTGTCTTCTGACATGTGGGGCCAGTGAAAGTGAGGGAAAAGCATGTCCCAGGTCTTACTTTGGCCTAAGTGTCCTGCTAATGGGATATCATGTGCCAGTGTTAATAGGAAGCCTCTAAACTTCAGAGTTATAACCAACCTCCTGGTAGCACCAGGCTTGAGGTCTCTATCCTCTGAATACAGAAGTCCATCATCCCAGTAGATCCTGTGGGACCCACTGGCACTCCCAGCAGCCTCCTCAGCAGCTTGTTGTCTGAGGGGTTCAAGAGAGGGGCAGCTCTGCTGCTCGTAGCTTAAATCTGCCCTGGATGGGCCCCTTGTCCCCAAGAACTCAACCTGGTCAGGTTCAAGTTCCTCTGAGACAGTTCCTTCACAGGGACTGAGATCATCTCCCTCAAGAGACTGATCCTCACTCTAAGGCAGGGGGGAAGACACTGCCTTACCCCTTCTGCTCCTTCTCTTGGAAGGCACCTGGTCCATCTTTTCAGGATCCAGGGCCTGTTCAGTGGAAGACATTTTTGCCTGTGACCTAGTCATGGCAAACACTTCTGCAGGGATGGCCAACATTTCTGCTTGTGTGCGGAGTTCCACTTCAGCCTAAGCTGAAGTCTCCAAATCATTGCCCAATAAGCATTCTACAGGGAGGTCAGAGCTAACCACAACTTTCTTAGGGCCAGTTACCCCTCCCTAGGTGAAATTCACAACTGCCAAGGAATGGTCTGTCCTGACATTGCTTGCATTGGTCACTTGGTACATCTCACCAAGTATGATCTGTTCAGGGCCCACAAGATCTTTTGTCACCATTGTGACACCTGCACCTGTGTCTCTGTATGCCATGGCCTCCTTACCATTGATCAAAGGCTTTTTTTTGCCTGTACTTGCCCAGGTTACTGGGACTGACAAATAAGGAGGCAATATCCATGCCTCCATCACAGACAAAAACCGCCTGAGTTGGAATTCTGACTAGGCCAGAATCCAGGTTAACCCTACTACACCCTTGTTCTGTACAACACCACTTGGAACTCAGCTAGGGGGAACAGTTGCCTTAGGGGCAGTGGTGGGTGGAGTAGATTCCTTGGCCCTTGGACAATTGGCATCCTTTGTCCAATGTGTCTTCTCTCTACAGATATGACACCAAGGTTTCTTTTTGCTTTTTCTCTTGTTAGACTGTGACTCCCCTCCCCCCTCCCCAGATGCAGGTTTTTGGGGCCCTTGTGAATACTTCTGGTCTTTATCCTTCTCCCCACCCTCATCTGAGGTTTTAGCATCTTGCTTCTTTTTGTCACCACCTTGATTCTGAGTTGTCTGCTTCACCCTGGTTCTGACCCATTTGTCTGCCTTCTTTCCCAATTCCTGGGGAGAGGTCAGATCAGAATCAACCAAGTCCGTACGCAACTGATTTTGACAATTATTAAGGATCTGCTCCCTCATAATTAAATTGGACAATCCTTTAAAATCATTCACTTTACTGCCAAGTAACCAGTCTTCCAGAGCCTTAGTAGCACAATCTACAAAGTCAACCCAGTCCTGAGTCTGTGTCTTCTGGGTGTCTCTGAACTTAATCCTGTACTGTTCAGTGGTTAAGCCAAACCCATCAATGAGAGCACTCTTCAGGACTGAATAATTGCCAGCATCCTTCTCTAACAGTGATGAGCTTATCTCTACCTTTGTTAGCAAAGGAGAACCACAAGATAGCTGCCCACTGCTCCCGAGGGACCCTCTGTACCTTTCAGGCCTTCTCTAGTGCAGTTATTCATTTTTGGATGTCATCCCCACTCTAGTAGGGAGGGACTGTCTTGTTCAGGTTCCTATGATCAGGAGTACATCCTCTAACCCTAGGGACACTGTTGCTGCCACCATGGGACTCTAGCTACAATGTCTTTGTTGGCCTCTGTAGCTCTAGTGATTCCTTGTCTAGGGTGGGGCAATTGCTCTTTCTTGAGCATGACTTTCTCAAGCTCCAGGAATTGGCACTGTCTATCATAAGAGGATTCCCTCTTATTTGATATGGAAGTCCCTACAGAGGTTCCTGAGTGATGAGATTCTACAGAGGGAGTTCTGGATCTCCTAGGCAAACTCTATACTCTTCCTGGTGGAGTAAAGAGAGGGCCACTAGGGCTTTCTCCCCCACCTAAAGGAAGATCTAGGTTTTCCAGGTTAGAATTATCTTGATTCTCCTGGTCAGGGTTTGAGTCCAGGTCAAATAAGGTTTCACTTCCTGCCCTTTCCTGATTCCCTGCCCAACCCACTCCATCTACCTCATCAGACCCTGGGGTCTTCCTAAGGTCATCTAAGAGCAAAATCTCAATGAGACGTTGGGAATTTGCTGTTCTCCTTGTCCTCAACCTCCTAGATGCACACATGGCTTTCAATTCTGGAAATTAGATGCCATTGTATCTAGTTGGCGGAGAGCCACTGGCTTCTCCTCTAGAAGACATACTAGTGTTATATGGTGTAGGCACCTACCTAACCTAGTGGAGACTAAACTCTCTTGAGTTGGAGAAAGGGTGTGCTAGACCCTTGGCTTACCCAACTCCAAGTTCAGTAGAACTTACTTTAGTCTAATCTTGATGTATTATATGTACCCAATACTTTAGTGGTTTTCAGTTCATCATTCAATGAGATTTAACTGTTAAAACAATAGCAAGCTTGAATCCCAACCGCTGCACACCAATGTGAGAAGGTGGCCTGGTATTTGCTGTCCACTAATTAAAGTGCTGTGCATATAGGCAGGAGAATGTACAGTGGTTTGCAAGTTTTGACTTGCTACTCCGCCTAATTGCCACTTTCTAGGTCTCGCCTGGCGAAAAGCAGCGCATGCGCTGCTCTCATCAGAGAGACCTTCTGGAATCGATTCTCCCCAACGCTTGCATGCATGCGCCTGCATGGAAAAAGATGGATACTCTCGCCATCTGTCCAATGCAGACAGCATGCGCGTGCCCCTACGGACTGTGGACAGTCCGACACCATCTTGTGCTAAGCTTGCCATTGTCATTGCAACTCTTCGCATGTGATGTCCACATGCGCGCACATGGCGGCTTTCACGCGCACGGAGGGACAAAGATGGCGTTGAGCTGTCCACACTCTTTCAGCGAAGCAGCTTCCTTTCCGGTGGCGCTCGTCTGTCCTGGGCGCACTCTGATCTTCTTTGCGGGCGTTGGGAAGCCCTGGTCGTTAGAAGGTACCGGGCGCTTCCTTGGAACTCACAGCTGCTTCCTCCGTGTTACCCGGCAACCCGCAACGGTGCCTATGCTGCTACATTGGCGATCTTCCCCGGTATGATATTTTAAAACATACACCTACACACTACTACTGGCCCTCCAAAAACTCTCATCTATTAGTACTCCTTGGCCATTACTGCCCTCGGTCAGAAGTCAGCGGTCATGTTGCTTGTTTATTTATACCATGTTTTATGTTCTAGTGATTGATGCACGTGCCTTGTTCTGTTTTCATTTGTGCTGTTGGCCTGACCTGTGCAGCGTTTCAGCAAGAGATTGTGTTATTTCCATGCTTTGTCCAACATTACCATTCGCACTGATGCAGACTAAACACAAAATGGTTTCAAAATTAGGCAAATGTATGTATTAAGGTGTAAGGATGGCAGGCCACGCAACATCTTAAAACACTTGCACGCGGCGTGCAGATCGGGGCTCAGCAGTTGACGGTCAGCTGACAAGGGCTTCACTGGCAGCATCCCAGCATGATGGGTCAATGGAGCTCAGGCGCCGATGCAATACACTACTCCGAGGGCAATGGGAGTTATACATATTACATTACGACAACATACTACATTGGATAGCTTAAACATTTATCGCGGTCAGAGATTTGGTATCAGTGTTGTTGTAATCTCTTCCAACATTAGTTCTTCCGGTTAATTCATCACATTACTGTGTCTACATTTACCGACAAGATGGAGGCTTCTTGAAGTTACGTTATATGGAAAAAGCATAGCATTTGCTATCATTTGTATGGGACCGTAAGGCTTTCGGTGAAGCCATCACAAAATAAATATATATATTTTACAAACCTGCTTGCAGGTCATTGTCCATGTAGCCTAGAAGCGCCATGACAAGTTTTTGCTTAGCTTATGTGTGACATTTCCCTCTTTACAATGTGCTTGTGTGTCACAATTCAGTACCTTATGTGTAAAACAGATTTGCAGACATTTCACTGCAGGGCAAATACTGAAAGTCTCTCGACGCCATTGTATGCCCCAGGATGATTGTCGTTTTTGTCTTTTAATTTTTTTTTACGGGGGTGCTTTTTTAATTTAAGCCATGTTTTACGTTCTAGTGATTGATGCGCGTGCCTTGTTCTGTTTTCATTCGTGCTGTTGGCCTGACCTGTGCAGCGCTTCAGCAAGAGATTGTGTTATTTCCATGCTTTGGCCAACATTACCATTCGCACTGATGCAGACTAAACACTAAATGTTTTCAAAATTAGGCAAATGAATGTATTAAGGTGTAAGGATGGCAGGCCAATGTGGACTCTGCGTGACCATGTAGCATTTCTTTTTAAACATCTACATAAATACCAAAATATTGCAGTAACTCCCCCTTCTGAAGATCTTTAATATAAGCTTGCTACTCACTCTCTACTACTCACTCTCTACTAGTCTCTCTCTACTAGTCTCTCTCTACTAGTCTCTCTCTACTAGTCTCTCTCTACTAGTCTCTCTATTACTCACTCTCTACTAGTCACTCTCTACTACTCTCTCTCTCTACTACTCTCTCTCTCTACTACTCTCTCTCTCTACTACTCTCTCCTACTCCTCTCTCCTACTCTCTACTACCCACTCTCTACTACTCTCTCTACTACTCTCCTTCTACTCTCTACCTCTCTGCCTCTCTCTCTCTACTACCCTCTACCTCTCTGCCTCTCTCTCTCTACTACTCTCTACTACTCACTCTACTATTCTCTACTACTCACTCTCTACTACTCTTTCTCTACTACTCACTCTCTACTACTCTCTGTCTACTATCTACTACTCACTCTCTACTACTATGTACTACTCACTCTACTACTCACTCCTCACTACTACTCACTCTCTCTACTACGCTCTACTACTCACTCTCTACTACTCTCTACTACTCCCTCTCTACTCTCTAATACTCACGCTCTACTACTCACGCTCTACTCTCTACCTCTCTCCACCTCTCTACCCGCACACATACATATAAACACTAATAAAAGCAAAGCTAAAAAGCCACCTAATTACAAACCGAATTGCTTTAACTTAAGCAAGGGCGAGAACTATTGCATTTTCAATGCTTGTTGATTTATGGACTGGTGCTTGGATTACCCTTCTTTGTTTTTGTAACTGTACATAAATTGTTGATGTATTATATACATTCGTAATTATTGTTTATATGTGTTATTCGTTCATGTAATTCACATGTTGAAAAATGTCACTAGTTTGTGTTGCCCTTAATGTTCGACATGATTTGAATGTTAATGAATTCACGGAATAATTAAAAAAACTGTGAAATAAATCACCCGAGCCTATGAATTGATTCCATTGGCTTGGCTTTGAATAAGCTCTAACAGTAGCTACTGGATACTTGTGTGTATATCACTAATTAAAGTGGGCACCATGTACCAGTCCACACTAACCTTATGATGTATAAGGTCAAAGATAACCTTTAGAAAGCTATTCTAGTGGTAGCTGTGGAGAGCAGCCTTCAGGTTTAATCTTGAAGGAATGTAAAGCAGCTTGTTTGACCAGAATATCACCTACTAAATGACTAAATGAAAGGAGAACCACACAGTAGTCATATAAAAATATGTATTTATTAATATAACACTCTCTACTAGTCTCTATAGGAGACTAGGGCACAAAGTACACAATACTGAATCAATAGAACATTCGTAAATAGCACAATACACAGCGGGCTCCAGGGGGAGACCGAACCATATACTAAAACAAGCATTTACAATGCAATAGGTCTCGCACCTGCGAATTTCAGAGCTAAAAAATTAAAAGCCATTGTTATTTACAATACCAAAAGCAACAACTATTGCATTGCATAGCGCGTGTCCGTTACTGACCATATCTCGTAAGAAGGGATGGTGCTGTGCAGGTGAGAGCTGCAGGGATGAAATTTAAAATTTCAGAGACCACGAAAAATCTAGGATTTAAAAAATGTTCATCCATAAAGCACTTAATAAGATATGGAAGAAACATGCTAATGTTTAATTATGATATTGCAATGGACTATCTGCACCTCTACTGAGAGACAGACACAAACACACACAAACACCCCACACCCCCTGAAAAGAAGACGCATTTACCAGCGCAGAATGGATCAGCGCCAAGTTCTCCTTCGCCAGGCCGTGCACTCCAGGGCATTGCTGTTGCCCTGCTGCTTGCAGATGTGGGCACAGTTCCTCTCGAACATGGTCCGGATGCCTTTGAAAAGGACCAAGCTGGTAGTGCAACCCATTCCAGATGTGTAAAGGGCGACATCAGCAGCAGCCCTCGCTCCGCTCGCAGTGTGCCTCCCCCAGCGTCAGTCAAAACATCCTCCCTCGAACCATCTTCGCGAGGTGCAATTTGTAATGCATGGCCGACCAAAACGAAAGCAAAATCACTCTTCCTGGTGCCCTCAGGAAAGCTCTTAAAAAAAATCAGGTACGACAAAATAATAAAGGGAGCGGGGTCCGATATTGTACCTTACAATTCCCCCCACGACCTCTCATCAACATGCACCATAATCTTTCATGAAATGATGATGGGAAAAGGCAGTGTGGGCTGAATTGCACCAAGCCTCCTATGCGATTCTCACGCTAGCTCCTGGAGGGATAGATTCTGCTGCACTTGCTGCTGCCAGCCACAGAGCATCTTCGGCAGCCGCAAGATGCTGCCCTCCCAGCATGACTTGCACGATCTAAGGGTTGACAAGAAATGCTCTATCTTGGCCTAAATACACAGCTTGATGCTTTGACGTACGTTTCAGAGCCTTAAAGAGAGGGAAAGAGAGTAAATGCGGTGCTATCAGTAAACCGCGGCTGCTATGGAAACACATTAGATGTACCTTGCAAGATCAGTTCGCGCAGGCACGTGCCTGCACCGTTAATGGTTTGCTGACAGCCAGACACAGGGGAGTGCGGGATTGACATTACAATCTACTCTACCTCTTTCGGCGGCCTCTGTGGAGGGCAAGGCGGGTAAGTTCTCATCTGCAGGAAAATGACTTAGTTTAATCCTTGGCATGTGACTAGATCACGCGAAAAAGAACACGGTGCAATGTAAGCAATACTTCACAACAATTATATTGGCCCACACAGCGCAGGCGACCCGGCCGGTGCGAGCGGCAGCGCTACGGATCACATCACATAAGCCAGCCATGTTTACAAGGCCAACCACGGCAGAGGCCTCCAGAGGCCCAAGAGAATGCTTCTGTGTCACCAAGACACTGAATGTCCTGCGTCATGTGGGACTGCGCCAGCCAGCCCCATTCATGGCATTTACTATGCAGACTGCTACCTGTAGTGTGACTTTTAATAAAGGTCTCGTTTCGGGTACCAGAAGGCACACACAAAACCCCCAAAAAAGCACACAAGCTTACAAGCTTTCAATAGCGGCCACGTAATAACATTAGCTCAATACGTCAGACCTCTGCGGAGGCGCAATGACAGGACATACCTCAAAGTCAGCAGTGCCTTTTGAAACTTATAAAACGCGCAGGCTAGCCTTCTTCTAAGCACGTCTGGCTTATATAAGCAGAAAACCTGAGCATCAGACTAGACACTCCCCGCTGACATGACGACACATCGCCACATCTCTGATACAGTAATCGCGCGCCATAGTTTAGAGAATGCATAAACGCGCTGTCGATAACCCAACCTGTACACTGTCCTCGTGGCGCCCTGAGGAGACAGGAAGGCGACACTGAACCGCTCTGCAAAATAAAAGGTAGTGCCTGCAGACTTTCTTATCTTTAGGGTGGGGGCATCTGTTTCAAATTAGCATGGCCGCACTAAGGCCATGCTCATTAGAAACAGATGGCCCCCCTTAAAGATAAGAAAGTGCTTCACGACAGCTGTGAAGCAGACGACCCAGTCCGGATGGGTCGTCCAAAAGGGAGAAAGGGCAGTGACCTAACAGCATCCTTTTCAATGAGAAGCCAGCGTTTAGCATATACGCTGACGCAACCCAATGAAAATGATGGACGGGGCTTCAAGTCCCCTTCTGAAATCTACTTTCTCACTATATGTCTCGCCGAGCGAGCAGCACATGCGCTGCAACGCTAGGCAAGACCTAAAAATGGTATAACAATAACGACTTGACTAAACACAGTGCCTAGAGCACATAGAATCGCTAGGACCCCAAGGAACTACCCAGAGGGGTGATACAGGGAGCCCACGGAGGACGGGTGCAGTGAGGAAACACGACCGCGTGCTCTGTACAACTCTATGGGAAAGTCGCGGTTGTAAAGTTACA
This sequence comes from Triturus cristatus, assembly GCF_964204655.1. Lineage (NCBI taxonomy): Eukaryota > Metazoa > Chordata > Amphibia > Caudata > Salamandridae > Triturus > Triturus cristatus. The sequence goes on along the minus strand of NC_140586.1, from coordinate 294,536,546 downwards.
AGTTAAGGACACTTCTAAGAGGACTTCGAGCAAACCCTTTGGAACACAGGAGGTTCTAAGGCCAACCCACCAGTGAGTACCGAAGTACCCATGTTACCGATACCAGAGGAGCCGGGTGCATAGGGGTCAAGTGGTGTCGGAAAACTTTGTCGTTTTCAATGGAGAGTTGCAAAGAAGTACTGCTGCCAGGAGGGCGAAGAGTGTCCGGTGGAATCCAAGCCTGGATTCGAGGTGAGAAGAACCTGAAAGCAGAGGGGACAGAGTCTGGGTCACTTCAGGTGACCAGGGGCTCAGTAGTCGAAAGCCCACCGATGTCGAGTGCTTCAGGAGTGAAGAAGGGTTGCTTGACTCTGCAGCCATAGGGATCAGGAGACGTCGATAACGACCAGGATCCGGAGGTGAGCTGTCCCACGAAGGATGTCGAGTGCTGAGGGTGTCGATGTCCGGCTGGAGCACCAACAAGCCTTGGCAAATGCAATCCACGCGGTCAGAGTAAACAGTTTACGGTGTGAACCAGCAAGGTCCAGGGGACGCTCCAAGCAATGGGGAGTCAGGGCACGGCTGGAGCAACCAGGTAAGCCCAAGAACAAACAAGGTGACCCTCACCAGGACCCACAGACCAACGGACCAGGGATCACGAAGAGACCTCAAGCAAGTTTGCAAAGTACCAACCCACAGGACACTCGGTGAGTGGAGGCCAGATATCTTCAGTGCAAATACTGCTAGGGACTACACGTCCAATGCACAAGTTCGGGAATAGTCAACAAGCATATGCAATTGCAAAAGTACGCGGTGCACAGGGGTTCGGGTTGCACGATCCCCACGAGGGATACTGTTCTCAGAATCGCTGAGGGGACAGATCGACCGCAGGGACCTTCGGTAACCCACCTCCTGTGTTGCTGAAATCTTCAGAGTCATCGGGAGCTCGGAAGAAGCAAACTGGTCAGATGCGTTTAGGTGTCTGCTTTTGCAGGGGAGTAACTCCTTTACTCCAAAGGAGATTCTTCAGTCGTCCAGCTTCGTGCAGGCAGTCGAAGTACTTGGCAGAATCTTGTCCAGGTAAAATCTAAAAGTCCTGGAGTCAGGTAACCGTCCCATTACCCATGGGAAGGGGTTGGAAAGATTATGTGGACCCTCTTGGGGAGGGGCAAGACAGAGGGGTGGCTACACCCATGTCCTTTGTCCAGCTTCGCGCCAGAGCAGGAGTCAATGGCTCCCAGAACTGGTTTGAGCTGGACTATGCACAGAGACACCAAATGTGCCCCCAGTGCAGACTTTCTGGCACTCTCCGAGTGCACCCACTCAGCCCCAATACACTAAACCCTGTCTGGGAGGTGGTCACACATCCCTGTGACAGGAAGTCTATTGTCATGCCTTCCTCTGCTCGAGCTTGGCTTAGCAGCAGGAGAGCAGAATCGTGTCTGTGGCTGGCAACGTCCATTTTGTGCTGGCCAGGTCGAGAACGCTGGTACCGGGTAGACCGGTGACCCACATATGTCCCTTTGGAAGGGTGGAATCATACCTCCCACACCAGTTACTGGTGGGGAGGTATGATTCCAAGGTGTTTGACACCAAACACGACATGTTTCTAAGCAGCCGTTTTAAAGTTAGCATTTATCACGAAGTTATAATGCACTTAAACATATATGACTGGCTGCATCACAGACAACCCCGGAGAATGGTCTCCGAAGGCAGGAGAGGGGTTCTGCTCATGCAGGGGCACCCTCTCACGTAAAACCCAGCACCCTGCCTTCAGGATTGTTAAGGCCTGCCATAGGGGTGACTGATAGGTATTTAAGTGTAGTGATTTAGATAGATATAGTGAACCTATATCTTAAGTAAGTGGTGTAAGCACCAGCTTACACAGTCTGCTGTAGCAGGCTTGTCGTGTCAGTTTGAATGGCTTCTCAGGGGTGGCATAATCCATGCTTCAGCTCATGGGAGGCCTCTGGGGTACCTATGCCCTGGGTACATGGTGTACCATATACCAGGGACTGATAAGGGTACCCCAGTATCCAATCTGAGGTCTACCTAAAGTACATGCATAGCAATTTAAGGGAGAAAGCACATAGACTGGGGTCCTGAATAGCAGGATCCCAGTCAGACTAGCCAAAAACAGTGTGACATCAGCAAAGCATGGGGGTAACCATAAGAAGCAGATACTACTTTCCTACAGGTACTATGCTCTAGCAAGCAAACGGTAGCCTTAAAGAATTCTAGATCATGCTCTGGTTGTCAGTATGAATGGTGGAAGATGATGATTGGCCTTGTGGAAGGAGGAGTGTGGAGTCTGCGTTTGAGAGGATTTCTGGCCCATATGTCATTTTTTAAATAGTCTTCTGGAAAAGAACATTATAAAAGGATGACCTTTTCAAAATCTTCTGCAGTGTTTCTATCCTGTGATTGTTTTGGGAAGAGATCCAACCACCACCAGAAGGGACCTGTCATTAGTAGTCACTGAAGGTTGGCCACATCTGCCACCACTCTAATGGACTCTTGCGCCTTGAGACCCTCACAGGTGAGTAGCGCGCTTTATAAACCACTGATTGATTGATTGACTCTATATACCTGTGGGGAGACTGTGTAAATATGCCATGAGGAAAGAGTAAATGGGCATGTATGGGTCACGAGTGAAGACTAACAACCAAGTACATAGGTTAGGGGACCTGTACAATCTGCTGCCTTCGCCTTGACCTTTAGAACCCTGGAGCAGGGCCTCAATCAAACCACACACCATTTTCTTTAGTGTATCACTCTTATTAAGGTTAAACGCTAGGGCTATTGTCCTCACATTTAACTCATAGGCCCTTTCGCGGATTCCTAGGAGCCCCTAGGAGAGGCTTAGGGCTAGCCTAAAAGCCCAGTACGATAAGAGACAGGGCAACAGGACAAGGGACCAAATCCTGCATCTAGGAAGTACCGAAGTACCAAGTAACATGCCACAAAGGCCTTGAATTATAGTGAATGTGTATTAATGATCACACATGTAAAATGGATGTCAAAACAGATAGGCATGGATGGGACTTTCTGCTCATATTTTGAAAACTAGTAAGAAAGACCGTCATTCAATGAGATTAATTTTTGCTAATTTGGGAATCTAGTAGGAACAGCTGTTCTTGGGCTGTACAAATCCAAATAAATGCATTAAGGTTTATAGAAACATTGGATTCTATAGGAGTCTATAGAAAGACACTGGGTGAAGACATGGGGTGCCGCTCGCAGGCTTTGGTCTTTGCTGCTGGTCCTCGGACTCTTGTGTGGTGAGGTGTGGAGCTGCTGGATTTTTTATTGCACAAACGTGTGCTACGGATTCTGGGGTTTTAACATTCAGGACTGCGAGGCCCAGGGCGCATCGCACGAACATCATCACCAGCACCTGTCGTCCTCTTCCTGACTCCTCCCCCCCAAAGTACATTACGCCTCGCAGCCCCCGCTTCGCCGGAGCCGCTCGCAGGCTTTGGTCTTTGCTGCTGGTCCTCGGACTCTTGTGTGGTGAGGTGCGGAGCTGCTGGATTTTTTATTGCACAAACGTGTGCTACGGATTCTGGGGTTGTAACATTCAGGACTGCGAGGCCCAGGGCGCATCGCACGAACATCATCACCAGCACCTGGCGTCCTCTTCCTGACTCCTCCCCCCCAAAGTACATTACGCCTCGCAGCCCCCGCTTCGCGGGAGCCGCTCGCAGGCTTTGGTCTTTGCTGCTGGTCCTCGGACTCTTGTGTGGTGAGGTGTGGAGCTGCTGGATTCTTTTATTGCACAAACGTGTGCTACGGATTCTGGGGTTTTAACATTCAGGACTGCGAGGCCAAGGGCGCATCGCACGAACATCATCACCAGCACCTGGCGTCCTCTTCCTGACTCCTCCCCTAATTATTTAAGACACTCCAATACACGCGCGAGCGGGACGCGAGCGGGGCGCAGTACGGGGCAAAGCCCGGGCAAAGGGCGGGCCCTCTTAGGCCCTCAGAGGCCGAGTGAGGCCGGGCAGGGCTCGGTTATTTAAATTATTATATATTTCTCTGTGTCCCCTGTACCTTGAGCTCCCCGTTAGAACTGCTGTCATGGCCCAAAGCCCCGATTTGGCCTCTAAAAAAAATCCGTGGGCTATGCTAAGTGGGTCTCTTGACAATTATTTCAAAAGGGTCCAGCCGGATGAGGTCGAGGAAAACATTTTGGCAAAACGTAGGACTGAGCGTCGTCGCTCAGTTGAAAACCTAAAACTCAGGGTTCCCGAAGCCTTTATACCCCAGGCTCCACCCCGGGACGGAGGTAATCTTAATGATAACGACGACCCTCCTCCGCAGGAGAGTGTTCCACTTTTGCTTCGGGATTGTACTCCCATACATTGTGCCCCTATTGATCAGGATAGTAGTGTTACCTCCCTCCACAGTTTGAATAGTATACTTGTTGCTCCAAATATACACACCCCTACCCATGGTAAAAAGGTCAAGAAGAACCCTAAGTCATTCGAAGTGGTTAAGATCCATGGCCCACCACCAAGGAAAAGAAGGTGCAAGAAGGGGGGGGGGGGGGGGTTGGTTAAATATAAGATTAGCCATTCTGACTTCGGGAAGCATTCAAAGAAGGTTGTTAGCACTGCACTGGGGAAAGTAGTTGTACCTGCATTTATCCCTAATTCGGCACTCCCTTCTCTGATTGTAAGCCAAGATCCGGACGAGAACACCAGAGTTACTCCCCGCCCCCTCCATTGCCCAATTCGACCATCTGGACCATCTGATTAAGTCTCTTATCTCACCCATTATTGAGAGTTTAAAGAGGTTGGAGAAAAGACTTGCGGATATAGAATCCGTTATAAGTAGGAAGGTTGATTCGATCATAGCTTAGGCGAATGTGGTTGCTTCCTCCACTTCTATTGACCCACTACCCACTATTGACGCACCCAAAGCCACACTCCATTCCAGTAAAGCTATACCCCAGCCCACTAATCAGATAGCTCTTAACCACCAAAGGTTATTACCCCCTAAGACTGTGGACACTTTGGTCGGGAATTCATCCAGCGACCTCTTGGGGGGAAGAGCAAATGCTCCTAAAGCAGATAAGTGGGATGAGCGGGGAAGTAATAGTTACAACAGAGCTTTAGTGACTAATGGGCCGCAAGTAGACTTGCCTCCAGAAGCAGTGCCCTTGGTGGTTGTTTTAACGGGGGTGCCAATACTGGTTGATAACAAAAAAGAAGGGTTTATTCAGCTGAAAGACAAAATTATGCATTGGCTCAGTATACATAGACCACTCGAAAAGAATATTAATGGCGAGATATTGCACGTTAGGCGTCTTCCATGGCTGGGTGGCAGAAGCAAAGATATCGAGGGAGATATAGTTGTAGTAAACTTTAGAGACCCACGTGCAGTTGATTACATACTGAATTGGCACACAGAAAGTGGTAACAACTGCATCTCCCCCGTGCCTTGACCTACTTTTATCCTAGATCCCTGGTGTTTTCTTTACCTCATATAAACAAACAGGCTTTAATACATTCAAACCTCCCGGCAGCACCCATTCCTAGGCAATTGGCATTCGACCCCTATACAGCCCCTGCTGTTGATATCCCTAGGTGGGACATCGTACCCCCAGACCTAAAAGAATTACCAATAGGAGAAGGGACCATCTGAGACCCTTCACTCCCCTAGAGGTAGTGAACAGGTTTGATATGCTTACTGGCATGGAAGAATGCGATTGAAGATTAAAGGCAATGCTGGGCATGGGGGGCCAAGTAGGCGCTGCTAGCCCAGAGGGCAGGGATTGTGAGATTCTCATAGAGGCTACCGGTTTTGACATGGAGATCAAGGTTCCAATACTACCCACTGGATCTGATAATGGTGAGATCGCAACCATTACTCAACCTATGCCCTCGGGCTGCAACGCCGAAGGCTGTCTATCGCCAAAATTATTATATCTACCAGATTCTTCAAATGATCCTGTCCCATGTGTGCTGGACGGGAACGAGGAGGATATTCTTGATTCGTTCGTACTAGACAATGAGGCTATCCATTTGGTATCTTGGAACGTGGCTGGATTAAAAAAAAAGATGGATCTCCCACAATGGAACACCTTCATCGAGAAGTTCGATGTATGTATGTTCCAAGAAACCTGGAGTTTGCTTCCAGTACATAAATCCGGTTACTCAACCTTCTTCGTGCCTGCTCAAGGCTGCGGGAAGGACAGACCAGCAGGGGGTCTACATGTTTGGGTAAAAATTGCAATGAATTGGGATGTTTCTATTCATGATTCAGGGAATTGGGACATCCACCATCTTTCATTTGAAGGTCAAAAAAAGGGAAGCAGGATAGATTTATTCAATATCTATTCGAGAGGGACCCAGGGGGACACAATTTCAAGCACAGTAGTAAGTTTAGAACGGGCAATAGTTAACTGTCCCCCTTCCTCTAAAATCATTGTGGGGTGGGGGACTTTAACTGTACATTTGAACCCCTCAGTGGGGATGGCCCCTTGGGTATTGAGGAGGAGGACTCTAGATCGTCCATCCCGGCCCTGACTCTAGCCCCAATCAAAAAATGGTCATCAAAGGTAATTCAGATCAATGCCCTCACAGCGGAACATAACCTTAGAGCACTTAATGGCAGGACCCCCTCTGACCGCGTTGGAGCGATGACCTTTAATAGGCTTAGTAGTCCGTCCAGAATTGATTATATTCTACTGGATGTCACACTGTGGTGCGAATTAATAGATATGGAGGTGGTACCCTCGCAGGACAGTTATCATAACCCCCTATGTATGAAGTTAAGGTGGGGTAAAAGAAAAGGTGGCGAGAAAATAGTCCCCCTGAGGACAACCAACGAGGTTGTCCCATATAAAGGCAATCGTAGGCTGAAATGGGTCAAGGTCCAATCCCAGGCTCACAATTTGATAAGGATTAGGGCGCAGGTAGTAGATCTGTCAACAATGTTGACGGATCTTGAATCGGGAATAGGCAGCGCCCAGGGTTTGCCCTTTCTACAGGCTTACAAAAACGCAATAGAGGAAGTAGGGAAATACTTTATAATCCAGGGCAAAAATGGCAGTTCGAAAAGAAAAAAAACTGTCCAAAACCAGCAATCCTTGGTACTCGGACCAGTGCAAGGCAAAAAGGAAAGAGATTACGGTCGCCTTGCGCAAAAAGAGTCAACCCCTAGTTAGAGCAGCCAGAAAGGATTATGCAAAGGCACTGGTGCAGGCCAAACGAGAGTGGGAGGGACAATACCGGCAGGATCTTAAATGTGCTTCTAAAAGGAAGAACTCTTTGTTGTTCTGGGAATTGATTAATAAGGCCAGGCAGCGTATCACGCCACCATTAGTTAATCATATAACAAGTCAACAATGGTATTGCCATTTTTCTGCTTTGTATGGTGGGATAGAAGCGGTCCACTCCCCCCCCCCCCCCCCCGACCCAGTTACCAGGGCTTCGTCTTTATTGTTGTTTGAAGAACCTTTTTTGACTTCCGAGGTGGTGTTGGCTATTAGACACCTGACCCCGAAGAAGGCTGCTGGTCCTGATGGGATTCCAGGAGATCTTTTATTGGAAGAACCCGCAGCATGGGCAAAACTTATTGCCCAAATAATGAATCTGATCTCTAAGGGATTTCCCGTGCCAGATTCATGGAAGGGGGCGGAGGTTATCACTGTGTTTAAGAAGGGTGCCAGAGAAGACCCTGCCAACTACAGACCGATCAGTCTGATCGATGTGATCCAGAAGGTGGTTGGCAGTGTCATTATCACGAGGGTAGGTGTCTGGATGGAAGAGGAGCACGTTTTGTCTCATTTCCAAGCGGGGTTCCGACAAAAGGTGGGTACGATGGACCAGGTCTTCCGCTTCTTTGCGATCTATTGGAAGTCAGTAACCATCAATAAAGGTAGCTTATACCTGGCTTTCGTAGACCTCAGGATGGCGTTCGACCTGGTCCCCCGTGAAAGGCTGTGGGAAGTCTTGGAGAAGATGGGCATCCCTGGATCACTTTTGGGCTTTATTGTGAAACTCCACGAGGGGAATTATGCGAGGATCAGATGGGGTACCCAAGGACAATTGACTGAGAGGATACCCGTGAGGAGGGGTGTACGCCAGGGATGTGTTATGGCACCAACGCTGTTCTCTCTCTTTGTGAATGGAGTGGTGGACCATCTGAGAGAGGATCCGGCTGATGCGCCATCCCTGGCAGGGGAAAAAACTCCTACACTTCTCTTCGCGGGAACACCTCCAAAATGGTGAGCCTTTGGAGTTGGTAGACTCCTTCGATTATTTGGGCGTTAGGGTCAACAGTCGGATGAGTTGGAAAGATCACTTGGCCAAAATGTTGCTAAACTTTAAAAGAGTCTCCGGGGCGGTCCTGAGAGAACATCGGGAATCTACGAGCAAGCCCGTGGCACCGACTCTCGCAATTTATGAGGGACAAGTTTTACCGTCCGCCCTATACGGCTCAGAATTATGGGGGTTTGAGAATACACCGGAGCTAGTTACGTCCGAAAATAAGTTCTTGAGAGACCTGGTAGCCCTTCCTGCTTCTACCCCGTTAACCCCTCTACGGTTAGACATGGGCAGGCGCCCTTTCAAAGACCTAGTGCGCCTGCGCCCACTACTCTTTTGGGTCCGTTTGCGAAGGACCCGGGAGCTTCAAAAGTATGCAGCTGTTTTAGACGAACTTATCTTGCTTAACAAAGGTAACAAGATTAAGTGGTTGAGCAATTTGAGACAGCTGGTTGTGCTACTGGGTTTGAGTGATTCATGGAAGAGCCAATTACCACCACCCAAGCTAGTGATTAAGCAGCTGTACTGGGACCGGGTCCGGAAGGAGACCTTCTGCAGAGGTGATGGGGGCCCTCTAACCGAGCGGTTTATGATGTTCAAATGGACAAGGAAATATGAACCGTTTTTGGACCTTATAGAGAAACCCCTGGACAGATCACTTTATTTAAAGGTTAGGTTCGGGATTCTCCCGGTGAATGATTTCACCTCGGGGTGGAACAAAAAGGGTGGCTCATCAAATTCTTGCCCAGGTTCTGCTGCCCCTAATGAGTCTGTGGCGCATTTCTTTTTTGCCTGTCCAGCATACAGGGTAGCCAGGAGGACATGGTTAAAGCCACTATGCAAGGGGTTGGGCCTTAGATGTCATAAAATGGCCCTGCGGATCCTTTGCACCGACACGACCTCCACAGCCATGGTGTGCGGAGTAGCTAAATACCTGGGCAGTGCATGGTTGTCACGCATGAGGCGTATTAAGGCCCTCCCCCATCCCTCTTAATCGCTAGAAGACCCCTGGTAGGAAGCCCCCACGATATCTGACAGTGTTCCCTTTGTACTTTTTACTAAACTAGTAAAGGTGAAGTAGGGATTGTTGGTTGTACTTTGGTTTGGCGGGTTCTTGTCTTCATTTTTATTGTATTGCTAAAATTGTATACTTTTATGATGATTTTTTTATCGAATGAAGTACTTTGACTTGACTTGACATGGTTTAATTACATATAACACACCATGCTCTATCTCAGGAAACAGAAAGTAGTTTTACCTGACTGGTGAGGTAATGGCTGGTAATATCAACGTTCCAGTAAGTGTGGAGGGCAACACTGAAAGTCCCCACCAAGTAAACAAAGCTTATGAACAAGTCGGTCATCAAAAAAAATGTAAGCTTGTCAGGAGAGAAGAGAGAAAGTGCTACTGCCAGATTGAAGATGGGAGGGGAAAGGCAGGGGGACCTGTTGTCCAAAAAGAGCCTAGATGCTGAAGTCCTAGAAAGTAAGTCTTATTGCAATGGGGAAGAGAGCTAATATTACTAAAATAGATTTAGGATTTGCTGAAAGCCCACCTTGCTGCATGGAATATATATTTGTTAAAACCATGACATTTTATCCACAGAGTGGCAAGATGTGCAAAGGTCCATTGATGATGCCAGCTCAGCTCAAATAACTGAAGAGAGTTACCGAAGAGTAAAATCTCCAATCTGCTAAGCTTGGAAGACTCCATGGCTAGACACAACATTTTCCTCATTAATCAGAGAACGAGGAGATGCTGGAAGAAAGGATTTAAAAACTGAAGCATACCCCTTTTGAATATCACGGTCTACTAGTCTTTGTAGGCACTACAGAAAAACGAAACACAGACTCAATCCAGCATCAGCTCAAGAGGGTTTTCTACGCAGCACACTAGCTCAGCACTGCATGGAGAGCTTAAGGTGCCCTAGGGGAACATCATACAGCCCCCTGAATTGCAGGCAGAGAAAGCGGAATCAAGGATGCAAATATGCACCACAATGTTGCAAGTCTAGATCGCTCAAAAAATTGAATGGCAAGGCTAGCAGCAGTAACTCTTGTGCGGATAGAGCAGACTGGAACAAACCATCAAAACAACAAAAAGCACTAGCAGTGCAACCAGAAGAGCAGCAGAACTGAAATGTAGCTGGTTTGTTAATGATGTCAGGAGAGACACGCTTCATTAGCACATGAGGGCGGTTCAGAAGCAAGATCAGGTCATGAGATAGCCCAAAAGCAATCTCATGACTTGTCAATACTGAAGCCATAAGGACTGGCATAAGAAAAGCTCCTTTTTAGGTCTCGCAGACCTAGCTTTGCAGCGCCCATGCGCTGCTCGCTCTGCGAGGTTTATAGTAATCTAGGAGATTTCAGAAGTGGAGTTGAAGCCTTGCCCATCATTTTGATTGGCTGGCGTCATCATTTATGCTAAACTCTAGCTTGTAATTGAAAATGAGGCTTCTTTGTTACTGCCCAGTCTCCTTTTTGGCCGGCCCATCCGGACTGGATCTTTTACTTGTGGCGTTACACGGTGTCCTTTAAAAGTCAGTGAGCACTCTTTTATTTACTTTCAGCGCGATCCGCTTCAAGTGCAGTCCACCTCGGGCACGCTTCTTTATTTATTTTGCCTAGTCCGCGATTGTTTATTTAACTATTTTCTCGCACAAGCAGACCACAGGGTGGCCCTTCCTGGAATAGGAACCTGTTCAGCCACAGTGAGTGTTAGAAGTTTTAAAACTTTCTTGGCCATGCAAAAATAAGCCCACACGGATTGTCACAACAGCGTGCTCCTTTGTGGGGACGGGTAGGCAGATGCAATTGTGCTCCATGAGTGCATATTCTAGCAAGCGGTCTCCCCATCTCTCCCGTCAGTTTTCATTTTCAGCGCCGTCCTCCTGGGGCGCACTTATTTATTTATTTAAATATTTTCTCGCATAAGCTGGAAGGGCGCTAATGGGGGTCCAGCTCACCCAAGGTTGCCACCAGCTTGACTTGCTGCTTTGCCAAAAACAGCGCTTTACATGAGAACCAGTTACATAACCCAAGGACACGTTTATTTGGTAGGCACAGGGAGATTAAGTCATTTGCCCAGAATCACAGGATCTTCAGTAGGATAGGGAGCGTTTCTCCTCACTAATGCAGTCTGCTTTTATTTTCAGCGCGGTCCGCTTCGGCCGCAGGGAGGGAATGCTCAGAGCACACGCTTGGCGGGATGTTATTTTCATTTAATTAAAATTTCACACGCTTGTTCTATTGGTCTTTCTATCCTCTATTGTGTTTGTTTCTGCCTCTTACTGTGCACAGAAAAAAGCCTACATAACACATATACTATTTCCGATGGCTGCAGATGACACGGTGTGTGTGAAAAAGAGCAGCAATTCTTCTGGCGAGTGCTGTCCTCACTATGCACTTTAAAATGTCCGTTTTGTTTTCTACAGGTGTCGCCTTTCCATTACATATATATTCAATGTATTGTTTGTATTTTAACAAATGCTCGCTATGCTTTGGAGCCGAAAGTATATAGTCGTTGAATGCCTACATCCTTAAGTTTTTAAAAAGTGAAACATTAGACTCTAACTTATCATATTGTTGCTGCAAGCACACAGCATGAAGAACTGTATCTTTGAGACCTGCATCCATGAGCCTTGGGATCCCATTCCGTGAGCTGACCCTGGTTCCATTTTATCGCTGGATTACCGTCCTTGCTCACAAATAGTTGCCGCACCAGTACGACCTCCACCCACCCTTCTTTTTCATGCTTTAACTGCCAGATAACAGCCGTCCTTCAGTATTTGCCAAGGTTTGAATATGTATTTCAGCTTTTTAATGCCAAGTAACATTTGTATTTAAGACGTTTGCAAAATAGCATGTAGAGTTACCACTGTCCTCCAGGTCACTACACATGTAGTTTCCTGTCCTGGACTTTTGTGTTACCCAATAGACCATACTGGATGTTGTAGCTGTTTGGAATCTATAGATAATTAGATTAACATCCCCGAAATCACTAATTTCTAGATGGAAAATTCAGGACTGGATATCGCGCAGCCTTCATTTGCTTTCTTGCCATTACCATTCTTTATTTTAGTGATGTAGCTAGTAATTGTGTTTCTTGAAGACTGGTTCTCCAGCACGGTGTTTGCAGCCCCCCCCACCCCAATTGCCTGGTTTACCTTGTCTGCATTCTTTACTTCTACTGGTGGATTTACGGGGGCGGGGTCAAAGTACTGGTGGTGTGTGTCTGTTCCATGTGCACCTCCCCACATCTGCTGTTGCCTGGCGTGCAACTCTTATTCGGCTCAAAGGGCTTCAGCCCCCCCCCCGAACCCCTCCCCCCCTCGTGTGTGTCCACCCGGGTTGAGACAGCTTCCCGGGCTGGCGACCGTCTTATTGCAGGCGCACCCAAGTACTTCACGGGTTTTTAAAACACCATTTACTTGTTAACGAGGATTTGTTGTGTTTTCACCCCTTCTTAGAGCCCCTACAATTTTTTATTATTAAACACTGCGGCAGCCTCAGCAGTAATGGTATTGTTTTGTAGCTTGCGATTCAGTTTATTGCTGTCTGTTTTCCTCACGTTTCCCTATTATTTTGTTGCTGTTGTCCGATAGCAGCATTTGCAAAAACAATCTCCTCTAAAACTATTGGCATTGTAAATGACAATGCCTTTTATATAAGTATTAAAAATAAAACGCTTTATTATTTGCAATGTGAATAGCTCAAACTCGCGTAAATGTGAGACCTATTGCATTGCAAATGCTGGTTAATAATGACCCTTAAAATCATTACCGAAGAGCGTTGAAATGCAGGAAGATGGAATTGTTTTTTGGGCAGTTGGCAGCTAATGTAAAAGACCACTGGAAAAAACCCTGAAATATGGCTCTTCTGTCTGGCCACTGGATCATAAGAAGCAGACAGGACACCATCATTCCCCAAACCACTATGGAGGCTGCAGTAAAGCGTCACAAAAAAATATTCAGCTGTGCAACAACTGGACGTACCTGTAAATAAGACATGCATGTACTATTCAACCCAGGAATATTAGAGCATACCAAAGTTAGACACATGCGGATTAAAAACCCCTTTCCTTAGTAACCTTTCAACTCAAATATGATCTTAATGAGAAGATTATCCATTTGGAGCCTCCAAGTCATACATGAAACATCACCCAAGAAACGGAGGGACTTTCAGCAAATAGCAGTCCTTGGGATGTTACGTTTTATGTACTACACAAAAGCATAATTATGTTCCTCTCTTGAAAGTGACCAGGACTGATATGATGCAGTCAGGCCTGCTGATTTTTCAGACTGCAGCCGCTTGAAGGACAGTCTTTGGTGGGTCCAGGTGAAGTATGGAGATACCTGTCGTAATGCATTATCATAATCAATTCTACATAGCACGAGGAATCTTACCACAGATTTAAAATCATCCACCAGGAATTTCATCAATCATGTTATTTAACATGTCATGAATAATATCCTATATGAAAGCATAAGCAGTGCATGATGGGGGTGTATATTATGGTAAGCCTACCTGACCATAAGGGGGGAATTTAAGTTGTTTATAGGTTTTATGGTCATACACAAAAGCAAAACATAACTTCATTTTAACCTTTGGAAAGTTTGATGGAATTTTTTGGGGTGAATTTTTTTCTCTCATATGCCACATCCAATTGTTCCTTGCACTGGCCTCCTATATTCAGTCAATGCCGCACTGGAAATGGCCTAGGCCCATGCACAGTAAGAGTTGGTTGTGGTGGGAGGTCAAAGGTGTTGTCCAGATCCTGAACCCAACCCTCTTTGGGTGACCTAATTCACATTTTCATTTTAGGTCTCGCAGACCTGCGTTGCAGTGGGCATGCGTTGCTCGCTATGCGAGGCTTCTTGTAATCGAGATATTTCAGAAGTGAAGTTTAAGCCCTGCCCATCTTTTTGATTGGCAGGCATCATCGTCCATGCTAAACGCTGGCTTCCGATTGAAAAGGAGGATTTTTAGTCCCTCCATGTTACCGCCCTGTCTCCTTCTGTAACAGCCCATCCGGACTGCATCGTTTGCTTGCAGCGGGGTGTAACACCCACTGTCTCCATAAGTCGGTGAGTAATCTTTATTTTTTTTGTTATTTGCAGCGCGGTCCTCTTTCAGTTTAGGGACCGCACTTGTCTATTTAAATAATTTGCCGCGCGAGCCGCTTTCACTTTTGCGGCCGCGCTTGTTCAATTGATGGCCCCTGTTCCTCTGCCTGTATCTGTGTTTTACCCCCTCCTCTCCGGCTCCGATGGTCTGAGTCTAACTGGCTTCAGGCAACAGCTGATGGATGTCAGGGGCTGTCCCGGTGCGGCTTTATCGCTCTAATGATCCTCTTCACATTTCACTTCGGACATCGCCTTTTGCAACAAGCCTTGCCCTGCTCCAGACCTGGCATCTGGCTGAAGATCTCTCGTGCTCTGCGCAGAGCTCGCACGAGAACAGCTCCAACGAGAGAGAGGCAGAGGAGTGAAAGTGGGGCCAGGCCCCGTCCACCTCCTGCCTCAGACCCAGGATCCAGGGCACCCCTGACGGAGGTCTGCCCAGTGCCCTCACCCTTCCGCTTCAGAAAGTAACGAAAGACTCAGGCCTTCAGGGAGGGTTTCAAACAGAGCAGCGACCCACCCCGCAGTTACAAATGACAGGGGCTGACCTCAAACCCCCCCCCCCCAGTGCAGCACTCTGGTGCCTTATGGCTATGTCCACACTGAATAAACACACATACATAGGTTCCAATAGACATAGCTTCTAGATAATGCTCAGTACTGCCCGATGGGTGGGCTTCAAAGCACTCCCAGGTTTGCAGATAGGGTACAAAGACAGCCTTCAACAGAGTCGCATTGGGATCACAATTAGGCCCAGGCACTGCCAAAAAAGTGGCCCACATTCCCAAATGGTTAGTATTTTTGTTGTAGCTTTATATAGCCTGAGCACCAGATACATTGCAGAAATCAAATTCGTTTATATTCTATTTAGATTAAGTGATTTACCAAGAATCAGTGGATGCTGCGCTGATGCCAGAACTGGAACGCACTCCACCCCACTTCCTCCTTCATCAAATCCTAAAACAACACTGGGAAAGAGGTGCTCTCATCACCAGTGGTGCACAGATATCAGCTGCAGACCCCTGCACTCGTCGCCAGTGGTGCGCAGGTACCAGCTGCAGACCACTGCACTCGTTGCCAGCGGGTGGTTCTCCACCAGGCCTGTGCATCTGTGAGGACTGGCCTGTGGATGCACATTGCCTTAGGGCTAGGGTTGCCACCTGGCCGGTTTTTTATCAGCCTTGCCTGTATTTTATTTCACAACAAATTTTATTTAATTTCTTACCATTTTAGCGGCCCGAGGGGCCACATACACATATACGTAATCTTGCATACAGTGGCATTGCATTGCATATTGGTAATGACAACAAAACCATAACAGTACAGCACGCTACGATATAGCTAGTCTGTGTCCCGCTGAATTTGTCACGAACGATGCCCGATGATCCCTAATGGCATCTCATAATGTACATCACACAACTCGACTGTAGGACTGCACTTCCACATCTATGGCATTGGCAATCGACAACGGGCGGTCTAGGGTGAGGCCAAATCCTCGTATGTTTCTGGGGGCATCCTTGTGCTCTAGCCTGTATTTTTAAATCTAGACCGTTAAAAATAATGGGAAAAGCAGTAAAACCATGTAGGTTTCCCCCCTGAGATAATAAACCTAAAACAGAAAACAAGAATTTGCAGTGCAACAGGTCTCGCATTTACCAGAGTTTCAGCTATTGGCATTGTAAATTACAATGCCTTTTATTTATCTTTTGGTTTTTGAAACATAAATAAAACGCATTGTTATTTACAATGCCAATAGCTTAAACTCGCGCAAATGCGAGACCTACTGCATTGCAAATGCTTGTTAATTTGTTGTTTTGGGGGATCCTTTTTGGAACCTTCCAACCTGAACGGGTGGGGTCATGGGATGCTACCCGTGCCCCATTTTGGCTCTACTTTTTAATCTAGTTTTCCGGACTTAGGGACCAAAGCATTGGGGCGATATTTTGTTTTACACAAACCCAGATTAACGGTCAAGCTATTTCTACAGTTTAACCTCTTTATGTCCAAACCGGACCACTTTTTAAATGCAAATGTTTTGAAAACTACTGAAGGAATTCACACCAAGTGCTAAGACACTTCCTTGAGTAACGTTCCACTTTTATGTCAAATTTGGTGCAATTCCATTCAGCCATTATTCTGTATTCAGGAAAAAGAATAATCTTTTGGGCATTTGAATGGAAATTTCACTCCAGGACAGCCTTTCCCCGCTCACGATTCTTTTAAGCCCAAGGTTGATTGACCTGCTTAAAATAAATAACTAAATGTGGAAATTTTGTGGAAATGTTGTGCAAATTTGCCAGACAGCACCAAATGTGTTAAGAAAACAAAATGCCTTTTCAATGGAAGCTTTCACCTAAACATAACTACACAGGCATCACCGCCTGGGTGACATCTCCAGGAATATTGATTTGCTTATATCTTTATCGCAGATTACAGAATCTGCAAGAAAATTGGCAAATATTTAACACATTCAGCTCTCGCTCTGTAGTTTAAAATTTGTGCTCATTTATCAATGGAGGCAGATAAAAGAGGGGGGCAAAAAGTGTTCATTTTTTAATAAATGTGATACAGTTTCAGAAATCCATATGAAATTTGGTAAACCTTGGAATTGTTCCGTTTTTCTCTTGGTATGTCAAGTTGAATGCAGAGCAATGAAAGTAGAGAAAATTTACAGATGTGGGTTAATAAAGTGTTCAAAGTTCTAATAACTTTGACACTTGAAAACAAATCTGAAGGGTACTTGAAAGGATGTAAGTAAGTCAAGCCCTGTGGAGGGATCTCAGAATTCAACAAGATCCGATAAAAAGGTGGGGGAGGTTGGTGGAGGGCGTTAAAAGGGATGGGCAAAGGGGAGGTGCCGTTCGCAGCAGGGTTGGCCAGTCCCCCTGGGGTACCAGTGGGATCGAAGACCAGGATCTTTACTCAAATTGCAGCAGACGGCCAACTCTAACTGCGCATAGCTTTCAGCCATGCTTAGCACAGGTTTGTGGTAGGGCTGGCATGAGTTAACTTTGGAACTGGTTGACAACTGCTGGAAATTAAGCCCAGCACAGGAATCTCATGTCTCAAACAGATCCATTCAGGATTTCTTTTGCAGCGAAACAAGCAAAGATTCTTATGGGAATTACAAAGGCGAATGCTACTTTTTGACCACCCCTTTCAGTGTTCCCCCTTGACAGATCTGCATGATAATCAAAATATCAAGAGAAGGCTTAACATCGCAAGTGTCTGCCCAGTGGTCAACTTACATGCCAAGTTTGGCGTAATTCTGTTAAGTTCTTTTTTTCTTATACAGAGGACCAAAGAACCTTACTGGAGTTAAACTGGGAAATGTCATATTTGGGAACCCCACCCCCATTTTTCCTGGCTCCCACTTGATTGATTTTCACGAAACTTGCCATCCGGAACACAAGGTGGATGCGATTTTTGTATGGAAAGTTTTGTGCCAAGTACATAGGAAAACAAAACATTTTTCAATGAAAACTTTGACCTTACCATGGCTACGCAGTCATGTATACATACATATATATCTAAATCAGTGACGCTTGCCACTAGGTGGTAGTGGATAGGTGAGAATTTCTATAGAAAGAATTTTTTTATTTTGCTAATTACAAGCGCAGTTTGATGAATCTCCATGAAATTTTCCCCAAAAAGTTCACTCATCTCAGCGCCTACGTTAAAAGTCTCCGGTTGATCTGTCAAGTGAAGCTGAGCAAATAGGGAGGGACAAAAACGCAATTTCCCAATGCAGTTTTCCATAGGAACCTTATGGACCGCTAAAGCCCAAATGGCAAAAGTGAATGACATACTCCTTTAGATCTTTACCCAGAAAGTGAGCTTTTTGCGATTTGGTATAAATCAGTTCGGTAGTTTGAGAAATTAAGGTTCTAAATGTATAGATATATGGATGGTTGGGCATGTGGGACTCTGCGTGTGCCCAGCGGGCATGCAATTTCGAACAATGGTGAAATCGGATTGGTCCAGAGGGTCAATTTACCCCTTCTGCTGTCACGCTCCCGCGAGTCCCGCGGGAGCTCGTGCTCCGACTGCCTGGCCACAACATGAAAATGCAGGGACTCATCCGTAGGTCATACCCTGACCCCCAGCAACTTGTGGGGGGTCCCAGACACCCACCTCCTCCCTTCCTGGACAAAAATTAAAATAATTTTTTTTTTGGGCAGGGCCACTATCCTGTGGGATTCTTACGGTAGCTAGTATTACCTTCCACAGGACTGGAAATCCCTTTTTTTTAAAAAAAGGTGGGAGGCAGGGGGTGTGTCAATGGTGGGTTTGCCACATACGGGTGGTTGGGTCTGCGGCTAACCCACACAGCACATGATCAAAAGCTGTGCGTGGTAGGGTGGCCACCCACAGGCCAAGCCTTGCAGCCAATCCCACGCTGCACACAGCTGTGTAGGGCAGGGCATTGGTTGATTGTGGGGCGTAGGGTGCAGGCCCTGGCTATGCGTAGTGGGGGGGTCGGTATAGTTACATATGGCAATAACATATTACTTTACGTTAAGAAGAAAAAAAAAGAAATGCTTTGGAAAAAAACAAAGGTTACAATTAGGTGAAAATTCAGTATAACTTGGACTCTCGTCACGCACTGCTTATGACCTTACATTACTCGTGACATATTCTATGACATTATTGATAGCCATCAATACGACACCAAAAATTACATCTTTGACGACAACACTGTGCACGGTGGGAATTGGTATTTTTTTGTTTAAAAAGTTATGTGAAAACTGACATTTTCAACTAAATATAATGTCACATTTACCTTCGTTTGTAAGTGATATATAGAGAGACAGAGAGAATACAGAGAATGAAGTGAACCCCATTCGTCCTTCTACGTTTTATTGAGAAGAGGAGTGACTGAGTAGATACAAGTCAAGGAGAATAAGAAGGCAAGGGCTGCCTCTTTCTAAGATTCATACTACTTTCTAAGGCTTGGCCTTTTCAGATAGAGCACTTAAGACTAGGGGGGTGGGGAGGAACAGCGCTTCAAAGATGAGAAATAAATGGGCCTATTATTATGTGAAAAGTGTGGGACAGGGACTGCATATAGGAAAAGGAGACAACCAACAACGTCAGGCTCAAATTGGTTAGATGTAACTACTTACACAATACCTACCTTGCTCCAGTGAAATCGAGGAGAATTTGTCCCAGGCACTCATAACTGCCTCAGATATGGTGGATTTACTGCGGATTACTACATAAATTAAACTGCCCCAGATTCAGGCATATTGGATGAAAAAGCTGGCGAGGCTTCAAACAATCATGGGAGGCCTAACAATTCTGACATAAAAGTAGTGCCTGCTGAGCTCAATGCCACTTCAGAAAAGAGCAAAATAAAAAAATTAGTTTGCAGCCCCAGGGGCAGGTTTAGGTCAGATGGACATAAAAAAAACTAACTGCAGGGGAGAAATATGGGTTTACTTAATTCCTTCTCTGATATAAAAAGCATTGTTTGCAGAAATCTCCCCTTTGTCCTTGAAAGTAGTCAAGTGAGTCATTTCGACTGGTAGGGCATCCAAACAAGATATCAATACACCCATTACTCTATTCTTAACAAACAAGAAAGGTGTGGGCAACTCTTGGTCCTACTCAACTACCATTTTAACATATTTTCCAAATTTCTGACACACCGAATAACCACGATCTTCGATACTCTTGTCTGATGCTTTCCACAAAGGTTTGTCCCACCTTCCACACTAATCTTGTGACATGCCTCATTAATTGCATACAAATATTCCAGGAACCTATGGCGGTTATCGTGTTAGATGCAGATTGTGAGGAAACAGACTTTTGTAGGTTCAAACCCATTTTTGACTGTTAGGCGCTGGGGTAATGACTCGGAGTGCACGGAGGCCTGCTAACCAGACCTCTGTGCCTGTGCTCTGAACCATAAAGTGTATGTTTGATTGGCTTATACCCAATTGGAATAAGTTACATTACTTATAAGTCCCCAGTAAATGGTAGCAGGAGTACCCAGGGCCTGAAAGTTAATGTGTCCCTCAGGGGGGACGGCACTTATGTGCCACCTTGAGTGCGACAAGGGAAAACAGGTCTCCCAGTCAACCACTGCAGACTGAAAGAGCAGTTTTAAAACTGCTAACTCAACTTTGCCATTCAAACTAATGACAAAGCCCAAACCTTCCTTTTTAGGTCGAGCCTAGACAGCGTTTGCGCGGTCTCTTCGAGACATGTTGTATATACTTTGTGGGCTGATAGCCCACCTATTGCTTTTCACTTGTTTCTTTCAGTGTCCTTTAAAGGTTCAAGTGGTTAATCTTTTCTGTTTGCCCCTCCTTTTAATCGGTTGTTCACTACCATGGAGCAGCGCTCTAGTCTTGTAGCTTTCTACTTGTCCTGTTTTTAAAAGAAAAATGTAAAAGGGACTCCTTTACATTTGTCCAAGAGCACTGCACACAAGCGCTCTATTTTTCCAGTTGCTCCGGCTTACTTTTCTGTAAACAGGGCTGTAATTCTTGTTTTGAGCTCTTAACACGAGCGCTCATGTCACTTGGAGCTCCGACGGCCCTGTAAAGCAGGTGGGCCTTTCTTTATCAGCACGGCGCCAGCTTTAATGTGTCACCACTGCAGCCACATCAGGTGACTGCACGCCTTTTATCTTATCAGCAAGGCACCCGCTTCATGGCCGCCTCGCTTCATGTTTCAGCATGGCAGCTGCTCGCCTAAGGTTTATCTAAACGGCTCACGCGTGCACCCGATTCACAGCCGCCGCGCTTTATATTTCAGCACTGCGCCTGCTTTCATGTTTTATTTCTTTATGTATCTACTGTTGCTTCCTGTATATTGAAGCGGTTTACTCTTCTTCCTCTATCCCCCACCTTTGTATCTGCCATTCCAGTCCGCTAATCTGTGCTCGCTTTGTATTCCCTTCTATCCTGGCACTTGCTCTCCTCTATATGTGCTCTCGCCTTCACTCCCCTGTTGGCACTCTCCTCCCATTCTGTTCTACCTTGTGTACCTTCTTCTTTTTCGGTATCTGTCCTGCCTTCCACTGCCTGCTCCCTTGTCTTCCGCTAACTGCCCCACCCCTTCATTACCTACCTCCCTTTCATTGCACAATAGCTTTTTACGATCTCTTTCAGGTATTGGTTTTCCCTCGCCCCTTTTTTTGCCTTAAATACACCGCCTCCTTGGCTCTGCTTTGACCTGCTCTTGCACGAGCTAAAATTGATCTTTTGTTCCTCCCCTTTTCTGTCGACCCTTCATTTCGCTACACCCTTGTGCGTGCCCTAAGTGCCATTTCCTCACTTCTCCTCCCCCTGGCCCTGCCCAGGCACATGTACTTTGTGATTGGTGCGTGACGTCTCAGCACAGCGTTTTCTCCAGACGGTCACTCCGGGATAGGCCAGTGTTATGACACTTCCCACAGAACAAGAGATGGTGATCATGGATCAGGGGTCTCATCTGTACAGAGCATAGCTTCGCATCGGCCACCTCCCTCACTGTCTGCAGTCCAGTAAGCACTGCCCTCAGGTTTTGAGGCTTTTGTTAAGTGGGCTTCCATGTCATAGGTATTTTGATCTGTGTACAGGTTCCTCTTTCTTTATGCCGGATGGACCGATTGCTTAAATACGTTCTCGGCATCCACCACCTAAACACAAACTTATTGAATTTGTCAATGATAGCTTTTCTTTTCTAGAACTGAATGGTTAATGTGCAGCCAGTTGCCTTCAGAAGTCCGTTTTCCGGTCGGCCATTGGCTATGTTCTTTTGATTTTGCTGAAATTATTTACAAAATCTACTTACATATAGGGGCTTTTGGCAAGCCCTGTTCATCCAGTGAGTGACGTTGTCACCAATATTTTTTTCATTACATGCAGAACATCAAGCGTGGACTTGTTTTAACAAATAATATCAGTCAGTCGTAACCAGCCACATGAACTATGTTGATCTGTTTTTCATCATAGCTGATGATCAAGCTTGGGCTCGTTTTAACAAACCATATTAGTTTGCAGTAACGAGGAACATGAACGTCACAAACTTAAGGTAAAACTTGACAGCTCGGTCAGTTTAGCGCCATTTGATAGAGAAACCCTTGTTTTCTACAAGTGCACCTTTCCTTTTACCGAACAAGTTACGACACCTTCCACAGTCCAATTTTACTTACAAATAGTGGGGTTTCATTAAAATACAGAGGGCATTCACCACACAGTACTACACGGATGCACATTATGCATAATGCCAATTTCATTCACTTTTGCGTGCTGCTATCTGTTATTTAATTTGTTTACAGAGATTGAATTTGCTTAAACAGATTTTGATATTGTATGGATCTATTAACACCAATGGTCAGTACAATCTATTCCAATCTACTCGACCCCCTTTATGCCATTTAGCTCTACTCTATACCACTCCACAACATTCTGTAGCACTCCACAACACTCTACTCCACTCAACCCTACGCCCTTACACTGTAAGACATTATACTCCACTACATGTCACTTCATAATACACCATACCACTCAACTCTACACCACTTTAAGCAACGCCATTCCATAACACTACACTCTTCTCCAATTTACAACACGTCACTGCACACCCCTTTACATCAATAACTTTTAGCCATACTGAATAGCAGCCACACTACTGTACAACATGACTAAAAAATATTAGCAAAGCCATAGGCGAGACCTATTGACTATGCCAACGCTTTTTAATATATGGGTCACCCCTACAGTATGCCTTTTTATATGTTCCAACAGTAAAAAACCCCACATTGTCGTTTGTGGAAAGGCTAGTAGCCCTACTGGCGAGTGCAGGGTTACATGCTGACAACTCCGCTATGCTAACTTCTGAACAGGACTGCTAATGTTGCTATATCATGGTATCAAAATGATAATCACATTAAATATGACTTGATGGCCAAGTCGAATTTAATGCAGCTTTGGAATTAATGCAACTTGTAGGAACATGCCACTTTGTTGCCCACGTTTTCCAGTGGCCATTCACAAATGCTGGTCACAAGACAACCTTCTGCCCTCCTGGGAAGAAGTGCCAACGGCTCCCAGGAAAGGAACCAATCGAGGCCTGCCGTTGGAAGAGTCGTCATCTCTCCATGACAGGAAGCCACACACTGTGTGAGCCCAAAATGGGAACTTCAAAGGGGAAGCCACCATTGAAGTACAAATGGCGTCGGGGACGGAGTGGACAACAGTTGTCAAACTGGATTTCCTGTGGGAGTGAAGCCCTTAGGTAGCCACAACTCTAGGGTTGGCTACCAAGCTCCACACACCGTGAGAGGGGTTCAGTCATCTTGGGAGTGGGCCGAATAGTGCACTCTAGGATATCTAGATGCCACACAGTGCAGGACGTCATCAGGGGGAAGGGGGTCTGGTGGTAATTTTTTTTTTAACCTCCACATTTCCCAGGTGCATTTTTTGGACATAGATGTGGGACTCCTGGTACCCAGACCTTAGATCACATCCGGACTGGAGAGAGGACCAAAGAATGACTGTCTTGCCGTTCCCTGGACCCTTGCAAGAGCGGCAGCACCAATGGCTGGACCTGCTGATCCTTGGGCAAGCAAAGAGAGGACTGTGCTTGTGGTGCCTGGCTAAAGGAAAAGATGATCCTTAGCCCCAGGCAAAGAAGGTGAACTCCAAGAGTCAGTTGGCTAACCTCCTCTTACAGCTCTAGAGCCACAAAAGCTGCAGAAGCCCACCATAGCTAGTCAGTAGCCACAAGTGCTTGATCGCTGACCACTGACGTGCAGCCAGGCAGATCAAATCCCGAAGCTCAAAATTTGTCTAAGTCTGCCGGACCCCCAGGAGAGTTGTCGGAGTACAGTTTGATCACCCAAGGAGGACCCTAGCTTTAACCAAAAGGAACCACTGGTTTCACTGGGCCCAGAGACCAGTGGTCCGGTGGCAACAACTTTTGCTAGACCCACCAGGACTTTGACCACTGTGGCCAAAGTCGACCACCAAGACCATGTACCAAGGAGTAGCACCAGGAAGATCCTCGCTGACCGCACACCATCCTCAGCATCTTGAGGGTCCTGGGCCATCAGGGCCATTCAATTGAGGTCTATGGCGGTTAGCCGATAGAGCCTGGATCTGGATTTGAGACGGCTTTGGAGATCAAGTAATTGTCCTACAAATTGTTACTGGCCCCCCTGACCTGCTCTGTGCCAGAGTTGATCACCCAAGGTAAGCCAGAGTATCCAAACATAACTTTACAAATGGTTTACAAAGTTTCTAAAGATTCCACTAACTCTGGTAGCTACGAATGCTTGCTTGCATTTGGTTTGAAAAGCAGTGATTTATGTTTTATTTAAAAATCTCTAAGTGACCCTCTGAAGGATTTTGTTCATTTTGGTGCCAAAAAATTCATAAAAATAAGATCTATTGTTAGGTCTCGCCTGAGTCAGCGTGCATGCACTGCCCTGCAAGGCTTTTAGTAAGGGCTTTAAACTATGAACACACGCTCGTGCATGCGCTATTTTTTTTTCACCTGCTATTGGGCTTTGCATGCGTCTTTCTAAGAAAGACAGCACGCAATTGGCCTAAGGCAGATGCATTTCCCGTCTTCTCTGTCCCATGGCCTAGGGAGCTCGGGAGCGAGCAGCAGTGTGGCCGGGTGCCAGCTACATACCTCGCATTCCTGGCAGTGAGAGCGCACCGCGCTGGTTTGCTGGGCTGTCTCTTTGATCCATCTTCGAGGAGGTGACCTCTTTTACTCCAACACAGAGGGGGGGCTTGCAGGCTCAATTGCAGCCGGCGTGGTCCAAGCCTTGATCCGCTCTCCCGTGTCCGCCTTGGCTGCGCTTGTGTTTTTACACTCCCTCCACCTTTCCCGGCCTCGCCTTGTTTTATACTGTGAGCTGCGGCGACTTGAGAAGATTTGATGAAACACAGGGGGGAAATCTCTAGCTTGTGACCCACCCGTCACCTGTGATCAGACCGCCTTGCGGAAACGCAGAGGGGGGGGGGGGGGGGGGGGGGGGATTTGCAGGCACAATTGCAGCCGGCAGCGTCCAAGCCTTGATCCACTCCCGGCTTGTGTTTGTCATCTTGTCCGCATTTCATTGCTCCAAGCGCCGTACCACTTCCCCTTTATTTTCTTTGTTTATGAGCCCTTTTTCTGGAGCACTGGTGTTTTAATTCGTTTTAAGCGCCGTTTTGTTATCTCATCATGTGCCCCGTCTCTGCATGCCCTGTGTTTCTCCACGATCACTCCCCCCTTTACTTGCCTTGGTTTACGAGCCCTCCTCAGGAGCACTACTGTTTTATTTAGCTCCAAACGCCTTTTGCTTTCTTATCCCATACCACACCCAGTGGCTGCTTGCTCTATGCTTCTCCATGATCACTTCTTTAAAAATTGCACTCAAACAGAACGTTGTCTGGATATCCTTTGACCGGGATTCAACCGTTGTTTCTTTCTTGTTGCCCTTAATGATCGTGTGGCCCGAGACGACCTGACCCATTTACAACCGCATTTATTTCAGTGTACATAGGAGATGAAGGGGAAGCTGTCCACAACAGCTGATGTGAGCCAAAAAAATGTATTGCAAACAGCGTTTCAAAAGGTATTGTTTAGGTGAAATCTAAAAAATGTGTACGGATATTTGTATGGGAGGAGGGTGGTCGGGGACACAAGGGGATGGCATAACAAAAATGAGTGCATCTTTCTTCATCCAGGGTTCCTTTCTACACATCTGCCGCTCATTCTCGATTCTGCCTGTTTGTGTTGCATGCATGTTCTGTTTCCGTGGGTTTTCCATCCCTCTTAGGCTGTTGGTCGCAGCATGTCAGGTACGGTTTTGTCAGTTGTGCATCTGTGTGTGCTTGAGTAGAGCACTTTGAAAACCTTTTTGGCCCACCCATGGGGAGGGTGGTTGGGCTTGCAGTGGTATTAATGTGGTTGGCGGTTGGTTCTTTACCCACCACCCTTACCCGCTGGGTTTCTTCTTGTTTACACTTCCAACTAAAAACATTTTGAAGGTTGCAAATTTAATAGCGGTCCCAAGTAAAAAAAAAAGAAAAAAAACAGCACTCGTCCGTTGTGGCATGCAAAATTATTTTAATTATTGTAATATATTGGCTATCCTTTGTCCGCAGCCTGCCTGGTAATTGGTTGATTCCCTGCCGCAACACCCCTTTTGCCGTCTCTGTAATTAGACACTCCCATTGGTGAGACCAATTGTCTATGTCAATGCAGGTTATAAATTGGTGTCAGATATCTTTTGTGTTGTGTGACTTTCTGATTTTGTTGTTCTGTTACTTCTAAATGCTTTACACTTGTTACTTGATTTAAGCTTAATTGCTCAAAACCATAGCTACCCAGGGTTGAGCTAAAGGTTTTACAAACAATTCTGACTGGAGCAAAGATGGTATTGTAAGTGTACCACACAGTGAGGTCTCACAATCACACCATAACATATACCACTTTCCTCACAGTTATAAAACATTTGATTGTGTTTTTCAGATGGGTGAAATAAATATCAGCTAGTGTAAGCTTGTGTTCTTATCAATGGACTGATATCTTTGCCAAGAAAGACATGATTATATATATACACAGCTAAACAGCAGTTAACCTGATTTACGCTGGGTCTGTATTTCCTGAGAGCGCGCTGATTGTGAAAGTGATAGAAATATTGTGATTTGCCGGACTACTCCACCGGCGTGCGCGCCACTCTCCGCGGGTCCTTGGAAGCCCAGTAGGGGTTTTTCGCTGTGGGATAGATATATATATATATATATATATAGTATTCCCTGGCTGATCTGTTATGGGAACTGCTTAATTTGATGACAAACCTTTGTATCCTAAATACTTGGAAGAAATACTAATCATTGTAAAAAAACACAAATGCGATGGAGTTCAGCCAACATAACCAAACTATATCACACATCTTTTTTGCCATGTAGATGCAATTATGGGACCAGTGAGTTACAGAAGGTTACCTCTATTACAAAGTATTTGGGTATAATTCTGATCGGCAACATTGCATCAAACTAAGGCTCAATAAGATTTTGACTGGTATTTAGGTTTAACATGACAAGATGAACTCATAACTTCTGACTCCTCTTCCCGAAGCCCATCCCAAAGAGTGCTGCTTCTTTCAACAGATGTAGAATTCTCAGGATATCCTTATGTTTCCATATACCTGACCTGGGGATGATACAGAGCACCCCACCCTCATCTATGAGTCCACTTTAATGTTCCACTCTTGTTGTAATGTGCTTAGAGTCCACAGAGTCTTTGTACATGTAATCAAGCTAGGGTCCCTGGTGAAGAAGTACAAGACGTGCGACCACATCTCAATGAACTCCTGCTTCATGTCTGCCCAGCTGTGTGATTTTTACTCTCTGGCGTATCCCGCAGTCTTTGGCACCATTCCAGCACTGCAGGGGACCTAGCCATTTCCACTAGTATATGCTTGACCATCAAGAGTAACAGCATGGTCAGTTTACAGGAATCCCTGGATGCAGCCCACTCATTCTCTTGAACCCACAGCAAGGGTATACTTGCAGGACCGGTTGGGAACCTCACCACTAATCTGAAATACACTGTCAATAAAACACTCAAAGATAAACCAACAGGCACCATCTTAATGCCCTGCTCAAAGCTTGCCTTTACAGGAAAGTACTTCAATCACACACCTGCATTAAAGACTACATAATTTAATGATCACATAAGCCATCATCCTCGAGTGTGATCCCCCTGTAGGTGATAACCTTTTCCCATTTTCTCTCTACTCCGGACCTGGTGATCCCACTAGCTCTGGGTTCCAATTCTGGTGAGTCCAGGAGTAGCATGAATCAGACTCAGGTGAGTTTGTACGGGACCACAGTCAATTGCTCCCATCTTTTTTCCTCTTACCCACTCCCCGGGATAGGCAATATTTTAGGAGTATTCTCTTGCTACCTTGCAACAAGGGCAGAACACCAGGTCGGGCGGTAGCAGTTTTAGGGGTTGCAGTCCCGACAGGACGAAGGTAGGTGCAGGCCCAAAGGGGGCCTATTGCAATCAGGCAGCTTTAGGTTTTGTCCAGGCCTATGTCAATCAGGCAGTTGTAGCCCACATCCGGCACTTCTGAAATCACTTAAGTGAAGCCCTGAATGGGTCGATGAGGTGCACAGTGCAAACGGTTCCTGCCAGGAACCAAGATGACAGACCGTAGTAGAGGTCCAAAGATACCGGGGTTCTCTCTAGTTCACTCTCGAGTAGTCTGCCCTTCCTGAATGTCCCACAGGCGCATGGATGTGCATGGCCTCACTCCTCCTAGAAAGTCTTTCCTTCTGCGGGGCCAGGCATACTCCTTCCCTCTCTCATCAGGTAGGCAGGGTTTCAGGCACTTCAGGGCAGGTTCAAAGCTTCTTAAGTAGGAAGCTCATACTTCAGGTGATTTGCCCTAATTTCTGCAAAACAGGCAGACATCAGTCCTCTTTGCCTAGCAGTCCTCCGAGTACTCTGCAGAGCAAACCTTTCTTTTTCATGAACGACTGGAACAAAGCGAGGTGATTTGGATCCCACTTTTAAAAACAACTTTTAGACCGGGAATGTAGATCTGGTGTCTCAATTATAGGACGGGTTTCGGGTGCTTCTCCTTTCAATTATTTTCACAAGGCTGTTCTCTAGGCAAACCACCTTTGTGTACAGCAGAGTTCCCCAAACTGTTGGTCGCAAGCTGATTTTTGGTGGGTCGCGAAAATCCAAGCAATAAATAAAAAAGCCTTTAAATTCTGTATTTATCTTGTCACATTTGATGTACTTCAAAGACATAGGTCAATGTCAGGCTACACCTTTTGACCACTTGCTGCTTATTTTTTTTTCACTTGAACACTGGTGTTAAACTCCTCTCACTTTGCAGTAAGGGAAAGAAAAGTGAAGTGAAAGGCGGCTGTATGATGTATTGTTTGTACCACTTAAAACATGTAAATACATGTAAATGAACAGTACACATTCAGCAGTTAGGAAAGGAAAAATGAAGCATATTTTTTAAGTGTGAGAGAAACAAAGATTTTAATAGGCTCAAAAGAAATCAGGACAATTTACTTGGCAATCCAGAAATGATACATATTCACAGAAACTAGATTTCCACACCTTATCATGTATGAACAATATAGTTTTATCAGTAAAAATGTACTTCTGCGCAAATTTAGTGGATATTTAAATGGAAAATGTGATGTGTAAATGGTAGTGTGCAACCACACGATGCTTTATTTACATTAAAAACATCATTCACAGAACAGTGGCCTAGAACTAGAACCGGTTCCAGCAGCCAGATCTACAGACTTGGCGTCCCTCCAACTATAGTCGATAGGTATTATCGCCCTTGGGATGTTGGTGTGCTACGTCTGGATTGATGTGACGGTTCTTGTATGGTGTTGCTCTGGAGTACGAGTAAGTGCGCCGTGGGGTGGGCTGGAGGCTTGTTTTCTAATGTATTGCTCTTCAATTGTCCTGTCTAAAAATTGCAATTGTCAAAGGTATCTTATTATGCAATTTATATGCATGAGTTGTTGGGTTACAGCGCTCTGCAATATATTTATTTGACAAATAAAATCTGTTCTTAAAAAAAAAAAAACACAATCATTCACTTCATGCCCATCAAAGCTAGGCATGCCACGAAAGTCTGTTGTCCTACAAATTGGGTTGTGGTTCTAAGATGTTTGGAAAATACTGGTCTAAAGTGATGCTTCTCACAACATGTAGCACTGAGGCTGGTTCGATCCTCAATCACTAATAGAGGAACAAAGAGGTGTGAGATTTCATGTACAGGACTGTCATAAGTCCAACTGAAGGAGTAATCAGGGACACACAAAAGGGAAGTCTTCACCTAGCTACTTTTTCACCTTTCACATCAGAGTCCACAATTCTACCCATCACTCCTAACATCCACCAAAGGACAGTGCTCAGGAAGACTTATCAGCAGCTCCTTGCTAACAAAAAGGGCTCATAGAATTCCTAAAGACAGTCCTGTTTCAAATACCCTTACTTCAGTGTAGGGGTCTGCTACCTTCGAATATGAATGCATGCAATACACTTCTACTGTCTCTTCATCGTCCATTATGCGTCAGATGGCGAACATCTTGGTGAGGACACCCCCAGTTTGAGTTATGTAATGCCCAGCGTCATTGTCAAGTGTAGTGAAACAGCTCCTTTTCCTCTAAAACGCAATCTTGTTTAACAGATTTCATTTTCCCCTTATCAAACAGATCTCCCGGTTCCAGGCATCTGTTAGTCTCCCAGTTACTGAAGGCCTCTCTAGCTAGTTGTGGGCAACAATCTGAATTTTAAAACTGGAGAATGAAAGAAGACAGGAAGCTTGTCACGCTTTCACAATCTTAACTATGTGTCAAACATGGCACCTTAAACAGAGGAGACCAGCACCATTTTTGCCCTGTCTCTTCCCCTGATGTACAGGAGCACCCACAAGGAAACCATGGTCTAAGAATCACCACTGTTTCTTGTTTTCTTCCTTGACAGTTCCCACATATATCGCTGAGCGGTCCTATAGTAATAAGTCATAACGGGTGCAACCTGGGCCTCCTTACTTCAGGAACAATAGACTCTTGCTTCTAGTATCCACACCCACATAACAGAGGCAAGCCTTTTGCAGTTGATCTAAATAGCCCCATGGGTCCTGAACAGGCAAGATTTGAAAAAGAAACAGGGCCTTTGGCAGAATTGACGCTGTAACCAATGCTATGCTAACCAGTTATGAAAGGTGTGGACTACTGTGTCTTAAACAGTGGGACGTGACCCCCTCATGGGGCACCAATCGAATTCTGCTGGGTTGCCAAACAGCAATACATAAAGACCTCTTTACATATGTATTTATCTTGTCATTTGCTGTGCTTCAAAGACCGTGGTCAAATGTCAGGCTATGTCTTCTGACAAATTGCTGCTTATTCGTTTAACATGGGGTTTGTTTACATTTCTTTCTCGGACTGTGATAGGACTTTTTAAAGTGAACGAAGTGACAATCTTGCGTGGCAATGCCAATCTTGTGTGAAAGGAAAGGCTGTAGGATATTTTTGTAACACAAAACAAAATTTAAATACCTGCAAATTAACTGTACACATTTCAGAATATAGCAACAGGTAGGAAAGCAAAAATGAAGCACTTTTGTTTGTAATTCTTAAGTGTAATGGAAACAAAGACTTTAATAGGATCAAAACAAATTAACCCCTTCGATGCTCATGACGGAGCGGTTCCGTCATGAGCATCGGTTGAGCTGTGCTCATGACGGAACCGCTCAGTCATGAGCACAGCCCCTGGGGAAAGCGCTGGCGCTCCCCCCCCCCCTGGGGCATCGATCGTGCCCCCACAGAGGGGGATGGCAGTGGAAGAGTTTCCACTACCACCCCCGAGCCCCCCCACGCTTCCGGATGACGTCAGCGCGCACAGCGCGCGCCGGCGTCATCAGGAAGCGTTGGACGCGCTGGAATTCATTTCTTCCAGCGCGTCCAACGGGGAGGGTGAGTATTTCATTGCGGTGTGGCGGGGGGGGGGCGGAATTCCAGGGCCTTGAGGCATCGGGGGAGAGGAAAGAGTATTTCCTCTCCCCTGATGTCTCAATGCGGGGCATTCCTGTCCCACGATCGCGCACAGCGTCGCGATCGTGGGACAGGAATGCCCCCACTAGACCCCAGGGATGTTGTTTTTGGCCATTTTGGAAGCGACCCCTTGGGCAAGGGTCGCTTCCTGGGGGAGAATTTGTGGACAGACTTTTCTGCCCCCCCCTGGGGGCAGATCGGTCCACTTTCGGTCCGTTTCTGCCCCCAGGGGGGGCAGAAAGGCCCACTAGACACCAGGGAATTTCGTAATATTGTTTTGGGAAGCGACCCCTTGGGCAAGGGTCGCTTCCCTGGGGGAGAATTTGTGGACAGACTTTTCGGCCCCCCCTGGGGGCAGATCGGTCCACTTTCGGTCCGTTTCTGCCCCCGGGGGGGGCAGAAAAGCCCACTAGACACCAGGGAATTTTGTAATATTGTTTTGGGAAGCGACCCCTTGGGCAAGGGTCGCTTCCCTGGGAGAGAATTTGTGCACAGACTTTTCTGCCCCCCCCTGGGGACAGATCGGGCAACTTTCGGTCCATTTCTGCCCCCAGGGGGGGCAGAAAAGCCCACTAGACACCAGGGAATTTCGTAATATTGTTTTGGGAAGCGACCCCTTGGGCAAGGGTCGCTTCCCTGGGGGAGAATTTGTGCACAGACTTTTCTGCCCCCCCTGGGGGCAGATCGGTCCACTTTCGGTCCGTTTCTGCCCCCAGGGGGGGCAGAAAAGCCCACTAGACACCAGGGAATTTCGTAATGTTGTTATGGGAAGCGACCCCTTGGGCAAGGGTCGCTTCCCTGGGGGATAATTATTGCACAGACTTTTCTGCCCCCCCTGGGGGCAGATCGGTCCACTTTCGGTCCGTTTGGGGGGGCAGAAAAGCCCACTAGACACCAGGGATGTCGTTATAGTGATATGGGAAGCGACCCCTTGGGCAAGGGTCGCTTCCCTTGGGGAATAATTTTTGCACAGACTTTTCTGCCCCCCCTGGGGCAGATCGGTCCACTTTCGCTCCGTGTCTGGCCCCGGGGGGGGGGGGGGGCAGAAAAGCCCACTAGACACCAGGGAATTAGTGTAAATAAAAATGGAAGTGACCCCTTTGGCAAGTGTCGCTTCCAGGGGGCAATTTTTATAATATGTATTTGGCCCACCCGCCCCGGGACAGAGTAGCCTTTTTTTTTCCTGCTGTTTTCTGCCCCACCTGGAACATAACCCGATTGACCATTTGGGTAGTAACATAGCATGTTGTAATGTTTATTGTTTTATTTTTTGTGAATTGCAATAGTAATGTTTATTTTTTTTACTTTTTTGTTCTAGGTGAAGGCTTTTGCTCTTTTCAGTTTGCCGTGTTGTTTCTGGCGGTTCTGCTGTTTGTGTAGTTTGGTAAGAGACTCTTTTTTGTACAATGTAAATGTGTTTGATTTCTCTGCATGAATTTTTTTTGCAAATGGTGTAATAATAGCAGTATGTTTGTTTTTTGAGTGTCAAAAACTTTTTGCATTGGTGCTCGATGTGTATTTTGTTGTCTTGTGAGTAATTTGGTTTTTTTTTCTTCTTTCTAGTTTGATATCGTTGGTTTTTGCTGTGTCACTGCAGAGTTTGTTTCCGGTGAGTGCAGCCGTCTCTTGTAACTGGATTGTATAGTTTTTGAGTACATTGATCTTTATGATAAAGGTACACATTTCTTTACTTGGTTTGCACATTGTTGGTTGTTGTTGACTTGTTTGTGCAGTCTATCTTAGTAAGTATAATGGCTAGCCGCAGGATTACTGCTCAGCAGGTTGTTGGTTTGCTGTTTGAGTCTTCCTCTGATATTGGTTCAGAGACTGACTCTGCATCTGAGAGAGAGGAGGCAGGGGACGATTCTGGCAGTGAGTTGTCTCTCCGTATGAAGTCATCGGATGATGAAGATACTCTTAGTGCGGATGAAGTGCCTGTGTTAGAGGAGGAGACTGATGTGCCGATAGTGCGGCAAGAGGCATCTGGGCTGCAGCCTGGGACTGCAAGGCTTCCCGTTGGTGTAGTGCGACAAGAGGCTTCTGGGCTGCAGCCTGCGGCTGCAAGGCTTCCCGTTGGTGTAGTGCGGCAAGAGGCATCTGGGCTGCAGGCTGGGGCTGCAAGGCTTCCCTTTGAAAGTGATGACCTCTGGGTTGCCCCTGGCATGGTGCAGCCGGCATTGCCAGAGTTTACTGGTGTTCCAGGGTCTAGAGTGAATAATGAAAACTTTTTGCCGGTAAATTTTTTTCAGTTGTTTATGGACGATGTGTTTTTGGCAGAGATTGTTGAGCAGACTAATTTGTATGCCGAACAGTTTTTGAGGGACAACAGTGCCAGTCTTAAGCCACACTCTAGAGCTACCCGGTGGACTCCCACAAATGTTGAAGAGATGAAGAGGTTCTTGGGTTTAACTTTTTTGATGGGCTTGCTAAGGAAGCCATCAATGTCTTCATATTGGTCTAGCAGTCCCTTGATGGCAACGTCTATTTTTCCGGCAGTCATGACTCGTGACAGGTATTTGCTTCTGCTTCGGATGATGCATTTTGTTGATAATGGTTTAGCGTTGCCACGAGATCACCCTGACTGTGACCGTCTTTTTAGGATTAGGCCTGTCCTTGATCACTTTGTTGATCGATTTTCTGGGATTTATGCCCCTGGGAAAGAAATTGCAGTGGATGAGTCTTTGGTGTTGTTCAAGGGCCGCTTGGTTTTTAGGCAATACATTCCTAGTAAGAGGGCACGCTATGGAATAAAGCTGTATATGCTGTGTGACAGTAGGACTGGATATGTCTCTAATTTCAGGGTGTACACCGGTAAGGAATCTAGGATTAACCCCCCTGGTTGTCCGTCCACTTTTGGAGTGACTGAGAAAATTGTTTGGGAACTTGGTAGAGGATTTTTTAACAAAGGCCACCATTTATATGTAGATAACTTCTACACTGGTGTGCGGTTGTTTAGGGAATTGGCCAAAGTGGACACTCTTGCTTGTGGCACAATCCACTATAACCGTAAAGGTTTCCCGAAAGAACTTGTTTGTCAAAAGCTTGTGCGGGGACAGTGCAGTGCGTTGCGTTGCCAGGAGCTTCTTGCTGTGAAGTTTACAGACAGGAGAGATGTCTACATGCTGACTACCATCCATGATGAAAGCACTGCACCTGTGACTGTTTGGGGTCAGGTCGCTGAAGCGCGCAAACCTGTGTGCATTTTAGACTATAATAGGCACATGGGTGGTGTTGACAGAGTAGATCAGAGGTTGGAACCTTACACTGCTCTTCGTAAGGCTTACATTTGGTACAAGAAGTTGGCTATCCATCTTTTCCACTTGGCAATGTTTAATGCTTTTGTTGTGTTCCAGGATTCTTGCCCTGAGTCAAAGATGACTTTTGCTAAGTTTCAGGAGTCTGTAATAGGCAGCCTTGCTGTAGTGGAACAGGCAAGTGTTCCTAGAGTTGGAGTGGTGGAGGATGTTGCTAGATTGAAAGAACGCCACTTTCCAGATCACATTCCTCCCCCACCCGCAAAAGATTTTCCCAGTAGGAGATGTAGAGTCTGTTGGCGAAGAGGTACGCGGAAGGAGAGTCGTATGTACTGCCCCGACTGTCCTTCTCATCCTGCACTGTGTCTCGATGCTTGTTTTAGAGCGTACCACACGCGAAAGAATTTTTGGGAGCATTCATGAGTGGTAAAGTGAACGGCCTGGTCTGTATTCTTTGGATAATTTGATTCTGTTTCAAGGTTGGTGTTAGTGCAATGTATTTAGTTGCTGATTTTCTGTTAGAAGATTTGTATCTATTTGCAATTTGTTTTTGTTTTTTTCTAAAAAATCCTAAATGTGATGGCGGTGTGTGTAGGCTTGCGCTTGGCTGTTGGTGTGTGTGGACTGGCACTTGGTTGGTGGTGTGCGTGGAATGGTGCTTGGCTGGCGTTGTGCGTGTTGTCTGGCGGTGTGCATGGACTGGCGGTCTGCGTGGACTGGTGCGTGGCTGGTGGTGTGCGTGGACTGGAGCTTGGCTGGCGGTGTGCCTGGACTGGCGATTGGCTGGTAGTGTGCCTGGACTGGCGCTTGGCTAGCGGTGTGCGTGGACTGGTGTTTGGCTAGCGGTGTGTGTGGACTGGTGCTCGGCTGGCTGTGTGCGAGTAGTGACTTTCTGCTGGTCACTACACACACTGCTAGCTGAGTGCCACTCCACGCAATCCATCAGCCTGTGTAGTTGCTGTGTCTGGATTGTGGGCGTGTGAAAGTGATGGGCCCTTGAATGGCGCGGTGTGCTGGTGTGAGTTTTGTTATGTGATGGGCCCGCGGCTGGCGGTGTGAATGTTTTTTTTTTTTTTCACACGTATGAAAGGTGTATGAATGGCCTGTAAAGAGGTTGGTGCCTTGTCGTGGCTTTACAGCTCACGAGCTGTGAGTCAATGGTTCAGTTTTTCGCCCTTTCAATTATTACCAGTGCATTTCATTTATGTGAAATCACTTGCTAATACAATTGTATCTACTGAACCATCACTCACCCTCGTGCCAAATCCAACCAGTATGTGTGCGTGCTTGTGGATTAGATGGCTGTGCAGTAATATTTGTCTTTCTGAAGCAGGGTGTACCTTGTCCCTTTTTGGTGAATTTTGTAATGTGTTGCTTTTGTGCCTGGTGGTGCGAATGGTCTTGTTTGTATCACGTATGAAAGGTGTGTGAATGGCCTGTAAAGTGGTTGGTGCCTTGACGTGGCTTTACAGCTCACGAGCTGCGAGTCATTGGTTTGTTTTTTTGTGAATTTAATTATTGACAGTGCATTTCATTTTTGTGAAATCTCTTGTTAATAAAATTTAATACACTGAACCATGACTCGCCCTCGTGCCAAATCCAACCAGTATGTGTGTGTGTTTGAGGAATAGATGGTTGTGCAGGAATCTTTGTCTTTAGTTTCTCTGCCAAGGTACACTTTCCATGCAAGAATAACCCACCAACTGTAGATATTGTCGAAAACCCAAGGGAGTTCATGGTGATGTCTCTCTTGTGAATTAAAAAAAAAATGTTATCCCCAATGTCCTGCAAACCTCAAAATGTCTGCCACATTTTCTTTGCAATATTATTCCAAAATTCTCATGCTGTAGGAACAATAGTTAATCTGGTTTTGCAAGGGGGGTCACTTAGGTTGTTGGCCCGGTGCTCGGCGGCCATCTAGGGAAACCTACCAAACCCAGGCATTTCTAAAAACTAGACACCCGGCGGCTTCCAGGGAGGTATGGCTTGCGTGGATCCCCCAACGTTTCCTTACCCAGAATCCCCTGCAAACCTCAATTTTTGCTGAAAAAAAAATCACTTTTTTCACACATTTTGAGGTGGGAAAGTAGTGGCATCACCGGGCTCACACAAATTTACCACCACCCAGCGTTCCCCCAGGTCTCCCGGTAAAAATGGTGCCTCACTTGTGTGGGAGGCCCAAGTACCCGCGGCAGGCAAGGGCCCAAAACGTAGTGAGGCGACATCAAAATGGCCTATCTCAAAACCACCTGGTTTTGCAAGGGGGGTCACTTAGGTTTTTGGCCCGGTGCTCGGCGGCCATCTTGGGAAACCTACCAAACCCAGACATTTCTGAAAACTAGACACCCGGCGGCTTCCAGGGAGGTATGGCTTGCGTGGATCCCCCCACGTTTCCTTACCCAGAATCCCCTGCAAACCTCAATTTTAGCTGAAAAAAATCACTTTTTTCACACATTTTGGGGTGGGAAAGTAGTGGCATCACCGGGCTCACACAAATTTACCACCACCCAGCGTTCCCCCAGGTCTCCCGGTAAAAATGGTGCCTCACTTGTGTGGGAGGCCCAAGTACCCGCGGCAGGCAAGGGCCCGAAACGTAGTGAGGCGACATTTGGGATAGGCAATGTTGATGTTGCCTCAATACGTGGAGACCTGGGGGAACGCTGGGTGGTGGTAAATTTGTGTGAGCCCGGTGATGCCACTACTTTCCCACCCCAAAATGTGTGAAAAAAGTGATTTTTTCAGCTAAAATTGAGGTTTGCAGGGGATTCTGGGTAAGGAAACGTTGGGGGATCCACGCAAGCCATACCTCCCTGGAAGCCGCCGGGTGTCTAGTTTTCAGAAATGTCTGGGTTTGGTAGGTTTCCCTAGATGGCCGCCGAGCACCGGGCCAAAAACCTAAGTGACCCCCCTTGCAAAACCAGGTGGTTTTGCAATAGGCCATTTTGATGTTGCCTCACTACGTTTTGGGCCCTTGCCTGCCGCGGGTACTTGGGCCTCCCACACAAGTGAGGCATAATTTTTACCGGGACACCTGGGGGAACGCTGGGTGGTGGTAAATTTGTGTGAGCCCGGTGATGCCACAACTTTCCCACCCCAAAATGTGTGAAAAAAGTGATTTTTTTCAGCTAAAATTGAGGTTTGCAGGGGATTCTGGTTAGGGAAACGTGGGGGGATCCACGCAAGCCATACCTCCCTGGAAGCCGCCGGGTGTCTAGCTTTCAGAAATGTCTGGGTTTGGTAGGTTTCCCTAGGTGCCGGCAGGGCTAGGGTTCAAAAACGACAGCTAGTCACTTTGCCAAAAAAGGGTCATTTTTCACTGCAAAATTGAGGTGTGACCACGTTGCGTTTTGCGCCGTTTCCTGTCGCGGGCACTAGGCCGACCCGCACAAGTGAGGTACTATTTTTCTCGTAGGACTTTGGGGAACGCGGGGTGGGTGGAAATTTGTGGATCCACGCAGATTCCAGAACTTTCCATCCCAGAAATGTGGGGAAAATGTGTTTTTTTTGTCATTTTTCTACGTTTGCAAGGGATTCTGGGTAACAGACCATGATGGGAGGCAGTCAAGTCACCCCATCCTGGATTCCCCTGGGTGTCTAGTTTTCAAAAATGTATAGGTATGCTAGGTTTGCCTAGGTGCCGGCAGGGCTAGGGTTCAAAAACTACAGCTAGTCACTTTGCCAACAAGCATTTGCAATGCAATAGGTCTCGCATTTGCTAGAGTTTAAGCTACTGGCATTGTAAATGACAATGCCTTTTATTAATCTGTTTTGAAAACCAACACATAAATAAAAGGCATTGTCATTTACAATGCCAATAGCTCAAACGCACGCAAATGCGAGACCTATTGCATTGCAAATGCTTGTTAGTTGATGTCAGTGGGCTCTTGAGAGCGCCATGCACAGGGCTTTCTTTTGGGAATCAGTTTTTGTTTGGAGGTATTGGCTTAAAGGCCTTTTTATATGATTTTACTCTGAATATTGAGAAGTGTGTTGATGACAACCACACAATGGGACTCTGTTACTGATGAGCTCTTGCAGCACAGAGCGAATAGGAAAGTTGCGAGAACGGGGCAGATTTGGGTTTGTCAGAGTGGTGCACGTTGGGGGGAAATAGGAACGGTGAGATGGGCTTTCTCCACATTCTCAAGTACTTTTGCTCTGGGAGCATTCATTTTCCTCACCTGTACAAGATGTATTATAGATATAAAGTCTACCAAACTAGAAAATTTTCTGTACTTGTAAGTGGACTTCACAGTCTGAAGCCTCAGCAAAGCCTGACGTGAATCCAGAAATGGGATTTTGAACTATAAACGTTCACGTTTCGGGGATGTGACTGCAAATGTTTTGTGAATCAACCCTTAATTTGAATCTTTTGGAACGAATCAATACTCCCATTGCAGCTACCTTATGTAATCAACAAAATCTAGAGAAGTATAATAAATACAGATAAACCCACCAATAAGCAACTCCAGATACAGGCATCTTCTAAAACATAAACAAACTAGGATAGCATATAGGAGGTTCCTTGAGGAAAAGATTTCAAAGGCTTCCTTCCAAACACAAACACAGCGGAAAGGCGCAAAGTACAGACATGGCAATAAAAGCACCTCAGAAGACAGTCGTCCACTAAAACACAGACCACACCAGGACACCACATGAGTGCCAGGCAAGAGCCCCACATATAACACAGGAGGCAGACCTCCAAGGTAACATAGCCCGAAGTGGAAA
The DNA here is from genome assembly GCF_964204655.1 of Triturus cristatus. Taxonomy (NCBI): domain Eukaryota; kingdom Metazoa; phylum Chordata; class Amphibia; order Caudata; family Salamandridae; genus Triturus; species Triturus cristatus. The sequence continues at coordinate 294,496,639 of NC_140586.1, read as the reverse complement.
GCACAAGAAGTGGGTTGATGGTCGCAGTCGCACAAAATATATTATATGGGACCTACAGAGTAACTCCAACCAACTAAACTAAAACTGCAAGAGTTTTCACTCTCTCTCATCTTCCCATCATCCCTCTAAGCACTGCAAGACAGGATAAGAGCACCTCTATGATCACACATGCCAACAAAACGATTGACACACAGATCTGAACATTGTTCACACCAAGCACTCCCATACAATATAGCATACAACTCATTTGATAATGTCCTTTGGCACACTGCAAGCAGCATACAGCACAATACAAATGTATGTAGAATTACAAGTGAACAACAGAAGGTAGTACTGGTGAAGGAAGACCTCCGATATAAAACAGATGACAAAGTAAAGGGGATAGGAGGCATGAAATGAATAATCAAGAAGGCCAACTCAAAATTATTTCTGCTTAACTCAAATCACATGAAATGCAAGGGGCTTGGTAGGCAAACCCCACACCATAGCAGTCCTGCCAGGCAACCATGCAGAGGGGAAACCGCACAAGACAACAAGGGTGCAAAGGCCAAATATCCCCAGGTGGTCCTTGTGGTGGACCCTGTAGGAACGACGGCGCCTCGCTAGTCCTACGGGCGGTTGTAAACCTGAGCAATCGGGGGCTGCCTGGATACACTCCGCCCCCCTCAAGAGGTGTAAGTAGATGGGTGGACTGGAGGTCCACAGGTGGGAAGGGGTAACCCCCCCAAAAAAAATTGGTAAGCACCGATTGGTTAGTGCCACGGTGCAATTTGGCTCTTCAGTTGGGCAGGGCAGCTTAGGTGTGTCTCCGCTGCCTCCCTTGGATCGCCCGTAAGTTGACCCACCATGTTGGCATATTTCTGTATGCTAATAAACCTGCAGCAATTTTCTCCACGAAAAAGGTGTTGTGTGTTTATTTCATCCGGAGATTGCTGTATGTGTGATGGGGAGTGTGTGGTTAGTGCCACGGTGCAATTTGGCTCTTCAGGTGGGCAGGGCAGCTTAGGTGTGTCTCCGCTGCCTGCCCTTGGATCGCCCGTAAGTTGACCCACCATGTTGGCATATTTCTGTATGCTAATAAACCTGCAGCAATTTTCTCCAAGAAAAAGGTGTCTTGTGTGTTTATTTCATCGGGAGATTGCTGTATGTGTGATGGGGAGTGTGTTGCTTATATTGGCACTATGGCACCTTACCCCAAAAACTCACTGAACAGTTCAAGCAGGAGCCAATTTGCTTCCTTGCACTAGTCCAGTCACAAACTGGCTACCTCACTGAGTACTTCCATATATTTTATAGTTGTCCCCGCTGCCAACTACAAACCATTTTGTTTCATAGCTGTGGACTTCAGTAACAGCACCACCACCTATCATGCTTCTTTGCCACTCCCTCACCCCCAACAACCCCAGCACGCTTCTACGTATTCCTCGGGTTACACAGTTTCCTTTATAAACAGTTTTGCTAAATAAAGCATTACATTTTTAAGTATTTGTAAACATTACAATCAGAATACAGTTTTCAAGTGCCATAAAATACGTTCCTGCTTGTTAAACATTTTTGGGTTATTTTACTTTTTTTAAACAAAACTTTATAAACAACCTTTACCAAAGCCGATAGCTCACCACTCGCATTATAAAGGCAAGACCTATTGCCCTTGCAAGTGCTTGTTAGCCTTTTACAACCAGCGTTTAAGAGACATGGCAATAAATAGTAGCAATAATATAGGAAGGAAAGCTTGCTCGAGGAAACACAGATGATTCACTCTTTCCTGGTCAGCATTTATTAGTTACAGGAAGGAGCGAAACGGTAACTTTATGCAGCATGGACGCTTCACACTTGAGAAAGAAATATTCAGCAATTTTCAGCAGGCACACGTGAATTCAGAAGTCCGCTTTTGAAAACCGATATTGCACAACGTAGCATGGTATTGAAGCAACGTAGCATGGTAGTGAAGCGTAGCATTCTGGGAGTTGTGGTGCTAGCGTCTGACTAGGCGAAGGGCCGAAGAGTACAAAAAACTACATTTCCCAGGTATATTACGTTTGCACTTTCCCAACACTAGGAGCTGTGTCTTCTTCCTGTTTTCTTCTTGCACAGTAGAAGGGAGAATGCGAGGATCCTGCAAGGGTATGCCAGCAGCTCGCAGCAGGTATGCATTTTTGCAAGGGCTTAATTTAATTTCCTTATAAGCAGTTGATGATGACGTTTTGTTCTTTATTCGAAGTTCGTCATAGAACACCAGTCGGGTAATTTGGGGGCAAACGGTAACATTTTGGAGGCGAGATAAAGTGCTGTTGAACTGGGTTTGGTCTGAGATGCAAAAACTCAAGACAGAAATGACCGAGTGGTCAATTTGTGTAAGACAGGGTTTCCTTTCAACAATATTAGGACAGGTAGCGCGACAAGTGTTTGGTGTGCACATCACCAGGAACTGTAAACGAGGTGTGTGCGCGCGCGTTAGGCAGCCGCGGATGCGGGGGTCGGCAGCGGCGGGGTGCGTGCGCGCGCGTGTGTCTGTGTGTGTGCGTGCGTCTGCGCAAGCACGTCCACAGACCCCGACCCCAATCGCTGCGCGTGCCCCGGTCTGTCTCCCTTGAGAGGCATCTCGGCGACAATAGGTCTCGAGAGCGAGACCTAAAAAAGGGTCATTTTTCACTGCAAAATTGAGGTGTGACCACGTTGCGTTTTGCGCCGTTTCCTGTCGGGGGCACTAGGCCGACCCGCACAAGTGAGGTACCATTTTTCTCGTAGGACTTTGGGGAACGCGGGGTGGGTGGAAATTTGTGGATCCACGCAGATTCCAGAACTTTCCATCCCAGAAATGTGGGGAAAATGTGTTTTGTCATTTTTTTACGTTTGCAAGGGATTCTGGGTAACAGACCATGGTGGGAGGCAGTCAAGTCACCCCATCCTGGATTCCCCTGGGTGTCTAGTTTTCAAAAATGTATAGGTTTGCTAGGTTTCCCTAGGTGCCGGCAGGGCTAGGGTTCAAAAACTACAGCTAGTCACTTTGCCAAAAAAGGGTCATTTTTCACTGCAAAATTGAGGTGTGACCACGTTGCGTTTTGTGCCGTTTCCTGTCGCGGGCACTAGGCCGACCCGCACAAGTGAGGTACCATTTTTCTCGTAGGACTTTGGGGAACGCGGGGTGGGTGGAAATTTGTGGATCCACGCAGATTCCAGAACTTTCCATCCCAGAAATGTGGGGAAAATGTGGTTTTTTTGTCATTTTTTTACGTTTGCAAGGGATTCTGGGTAACAGACCATGGTGGGAGGCAGTAAAGTCACCCCATCCTGGATTCCCCTGGGTGTCTAGTTTTCAAAAATGTATAGGTTTGCTAGGTTTCCCTAGGTGCCGGCAGGGCTAGGGTTCAAAAACTACAGCTAGTCACTTTGCCAAAAAGGGGTCATTTTTCACTGCAAAATTGAGGTGTGACCACGTTGCGTTTTGCGCCGTTTCCTGTCGCGGGCACTAGGCCGACACGCACAAGTGAGGTACCATTTTTCTCGTAGGACTTTGGGGAATGCGGGATGGGTGGAAATTTGTGGATCCACGCAGATTCCAGAACTTTCCATCCCAGAAATGTGGGGAAAATGTGTTTTTTTGTCATTTTTTTACGTTTGCAAGGGATTCTGGGTAACAGACCATGGTGGGAGGCAGTCAAGTCACCCCATCCTGGATTCCCCTGGGTGTCTAGTTTTCAAAAATGTATAGGTTTGCTAGGTTTCCCTAGGTGCCGGCAGGGCTAGGGTACAAAAACTACAGCTAGACTCTTCGCAAAAAAAGTGTAAATTTTCAGTGTGAAAATGTGGTGTGTTCAGCTTAGGTTTTGAGCCACTTCCTGTCGTGGGCACTATGCCTACCCACACAAGTGAGGTACCATTTTTATCGGGAGACTTAGGGTAGTTCAGATTTGTAAAGCAACTATTACCTATTGATTTTGGATGCATTTCTCCCTTCCAAATGAAAGACATTGTGTAAAAAAAAAAGTCATTTTGAAAAATGACCAATAATTGTCATGCTAGTATGAGTATTCCCAATTTCGAAAATGTGCAAACATGCACTGTTTCTAAACTCTGTAATTTGTTCCCATTTCAGAAATACATAGGTGTCTTTCATACCGATTTTTCCATGTATACATTTTCCCACAATAATTGCTATATACCCAGAATAAAAAAAAAAACCATTACAAAATGCTGCTCAGTTTTTTACTCTGGGTTCGTTGGGCTCTTGGTGAACCTACAAGTCCTATATATCCCCACAACCAGGAAGGTCCAGTGGATGTAACGGTACATTGCTTTCTAAGAGATGTGATAATTAGAAGAAGTTACAGGTGAAAACGTTGACTCAAAAGGCTGCTTTTTTCAACTAATTTTTAATTTTTCCTATATTTAACTGGTAGTTTCTATAAAGAAACCTTGATGGATCTACACAAATGCCCCCTTGCTGAATTCAGAATTTTGTCTACTTTTCAAAAATGTATAGCTTTCCAGGATCCATTATTGTTTTTGTACCCATTTCTACCATTAACTGGAAGGAGGTTGAAAGCACACAAAAATAGCAAAAATAGGGTATGTCCCAGAAAAATGCCAAAACTGTGTAAAAAATGTTGGTTTTCTGACAGAATTCTGTCATTCCCTAAAAGCTGGAGAAATGGTGATTTCAGCCCCACAAACCCTTTTTTTATACCATTTGCAGAGAAAAACCCAGAAGCTTTCATTTGCAGCCCGTTTTTCCCATTTTTCACAAAAAAACCAAAATGTTGCTGTATTTTGACTAATTTCTGGGAACCCTCTAGGAGAATCCACAAACCCTGGGTACCTTTAGAATCCCCAAGATGTTGGAAGAAAAGGACGCAAATTTGGCGTGGATACCTAATGTGGTGAAAAGGTTACAGGGGCCTAAGCGCGCACTACCCCAAATAGCCCAAAAAAGGCTTAGCACAGGATGGGGAAAAGGCCTAGCAGCGAAGGGGTTAAGACACTTTTACATGGTGATATGCAAATGATAAATATTGACAAACCAGATTCTACGCATTATCATTTGTGTGCTATAACGTTTTATCAGGAAGACTTTATGTATTTGCAAATTTAGTGCCCATTTCAATGGAAAACGTCTGTAAATGACAGTGCACTACCGCACAATTCTTCAGTAGAACACTTGCCACAGTGTGCTCCAAAATACATCCCTAGCTACTTACTACATCTTTACCACTTTCCTGCTGAACACACTTGCTACACTTTGTGTGAAGCTCGGATTTTTCATAATTATTTAAGCCAGTGATGTAATATTGATATCAGCACCCCCACTCTGAAAATTGTTTTCGTACCATTCGTGCAATGTTGCTGAACTATGACACTAAGTCCAGTTTTAAAACAAACCCTTGCAAATATTCCCAAACAAGACTGTGGGAGATCCTCCCAGTATTTTTTGCTGCTGCTTTTGTCCTTTACAAAGCCATTTCAACAGAGAATGTGCTCACTATATGAGATCATACACAATCATCCCACTTGTGCATAAAACTTTCATACATAAATTGAGAAATATAGATGTGGCTAAAGGCCAAAGCTGCCGACTTTGGATTGGGGAAGCCAGATTAGAGTCCTAGTCTTGGCTCCAGGCACATCACCTGATCTCCACTGCTTAAAATAAAATCAATCTGACCTATGTAATGTAATCTACTGCTCATGTAAAGTGCTTCAAAGCCCTTGGGCAGTGTGCGTGCTATATAAAACTTCAATATAAATACACATATATGTGGAGTCCAAAATGCACCACTCTGCCTTGTTTTAACACAAAAATGGATATGAGGCACGTAAGGGAATGGGTTCTGCCAATTAAATCAGCCCAGAATTTTAAAATAAGGCTGCAGTGATGTGGTAAGGGGGCACTTGACTGGTTACATGTGTGCACATGTGTGAGGGCTGTGCATGGGAGACTTCTGTTGTTCGCAGCACGGTAACAGAGGGGACTCTGCAGGATTGACTATTGACCTGGGATAGGCCTCAGAAGGTTAGTGTACACTCACAGGGAAAGTCACTGTGGTTTACAGTCTTGTCTGCAGCGACACACCATTATGCACCTATGGGAGGTCTGCCTTAGAGTGCAGATTTGCTTCCCTTTGGCCTACAGAGACCAGAAACATATCTAATTAGGGCTCAATCTGTGTGGAAAAATACATTCTTTAAGTTCCAAAAAGATCTCTGTATAGCTTATGGGTCATCCAGGAATGTAGCATTTCTCTGACTCAACTCAGGATCAGAGCCCAGGCCTTTTGTCACCCGTCTGTGCTAAGTTAGATACATTTCTTACCAGTTGCAGGAACAAAGGCCTCCCCACACAAAGAGAGCAATTAACAGTACTTGACACAGCTCCTGAGGAGAAAAGGCGTAGAAATGAAGGATCTGCATCAATCAATCAACTGTCACACTGTGCCAGGGATGGGCCTGCCCAAGCCCATCAAACAAAGGAGGGAGCTCAGACCTCTGGAGCCAACACATGAGAAGCTACCTTTGAATATTTGCTAGGAAAAGCCCTGGCAGTGATATCAGCAAGAGGTGGACCTAAGGCCACCAGAGCAGATGTTGCAAGTGACTCCTGGGTGACTCTATTTGGAAATGTCCCTGCAATATGTGCAGGAAGGTTGGGACAGGGGTGGAGAGGTGATGTGGCACCCCAGGATAGGCCAGAGGTGCCTCGCAGCTGGAAGCTCCTGTCCCAAGTTAAACGGTCTTGCACAAGGGGGAGAGCTCTCTCTTAGTTGTAATTTTCTGCTGGACTCTGGGACTAGAGGCTGCAAAATGAACAATTGGAAGGAAGAACCCCCTGATGGCCATTTGGACTAAGGACTCTGACATCAGTTGACCCCAAGACCAGTGGGGCTCTCCCTGGTCCCTTTACACCCCCTAAGGACTAGTTGGGGGAAAGCATGGGCTTCTGCGCCAAGGAAGAGAGAAGTCTCAGGGGAAAGCAATGACAAAGGCTGGTGAAGGGAGCCAGTGGAACCAGCTCCTTGCAAAGTTTGTCACCTTAGAGGCCAGGAGAGCTAAGGAACGTGCTCTAGGTGGCTAGGGATCGCCACCAGGAACAAAATGAGCCCAGAAGCATGCAACAGACCAATGGCCCAGACGTTGCCGCAAGGAACATTTTTTTTAAATCTACAGTCCTGGGAGGGGGTGTGCGTGGAGCCCCCTCTCTAAAGCCCAGAAGACCCAGGGATTCTAACCCCTGGGTCGTGCCATGAAAATGGGGCCAGGAAGAAATCAGGGAGGTCCGGTATGCACCCCCAGGACCAGAGGAGGAGGGGCCCAGGACCCCATCCGTGGGCCCCAGAAGCAAAGAGGTGCCAGGGAAGCGCTGCCTCGCTTACCACAGTAGTGGCTGGCCCACCCTGCTCCCAGTGCCTGTGTTCGGGAGGAGTGGGAGGCCGCCACAACCACCAGTGGCGTGCCCGCAGGATCGGGCAAGGCAGAAAAGACCTGACTGCTCCCACAGCAGAACAGAAGAGTGATGAGAACACGGGGAGCCGGTGGGGGCAGTGAGGGATGGGCTCCCCACCCATCATGGGCAATGCAGGGGTGCCTGGGTGGGACCGGGCACCCCCAAAGAAAAAGATGAGGCAGCATAGTGGGAAAATCAGAGAAAAGAAAGGGCAGCAGCTTTGCCCCAAGCAGCGGGAGAGCAACTCATAATATTTACTGCTCCCTAGGCAGCGCCCCATAATGCCCTTCGGGGCTCTTTGATTTTGCAACTTTTGTCCCCTTTTAGTGGTCCCAGGATGGCGAGGCCACCACCAAAGATTCACTCAAGAGTGTGGGGGAGCTGCAGGAGTGGAGCAGCCTCCCCCACAAAACTGAAACTGTAGTGACCCCAAGTCAGCAGGGACAGAAAAGGGATGACCAATCCAGGATTTCCTGCAAGTTTTAAGCATTCCTCGGGCCGAAGCATGTGCTCTACAAATAGGCCTTCTAGGGGCTAAGATTATGGCTGCAATTACTGAATGGTGGTTAACTCCTTCGACGTGCATGACGGAACGGTTCCGTCATGCACGTCGGTTGGGCTGTGCTTATGACGGAACCGTTCCGTCATGGCCCCGCCCGCGCTCAGAACCTTCAGCGTGGCGCGGAAATCCGCGCCGCGCTGAAGGGGTTAAAGAAATATACATGATGTGTAGCGTCCTCTAGGGGTGAAGTTTATGGTTACATGTTTGTGATTGAAATCTGATGCCATCTAGGGGCCAAGTATGGTCACCAACAGTGTGGCCTGAAGGTGTCTAAAATAATGTACAAATTGTGCAACACCCGCTAAGGGTGAAGTTTATGTTTACATATTTGTTAACAAAATGTGTTGCCCTCTAGGGGCTATTTTTGATATTGTGTTTTCAAAGGTTGGAAGTATTTAAAAAGCACACAGACAGATGTGAAGTTAATTCTTTTAAATGATTTATTGAAATGCGTTATTTAGATAAGACTGTGGAGAATGATTACGTATGATAATGGATATGCTTCATTATCAGTAATAAGCCCATTCATTCATAGTTATTTTTGATTATTGCATTTTCTCATACAATTATATTTTGACATGTGGTTTGTTGATCGTGAACCTTTGACCAAGTCAAGGTACTTACCCGAAGTAGTTGTATGACCCCTTCAGGAGTTCAGAGGTCATTAAATAGTGTCTTAAAAAGGTTTTTCCATCAGCCTTCTGTATATTTGTAAATTACTGCGAAGTTTTGAGTGGTATGTGTAATATGTTAGGGTCCCAGTGGAGGGCAAATGTGGACCCTTTACTTGTGCAGGCCACACACCTAATGGCCTGTTTCCTTACAAGGCATTGACCCATACTCTGATGTAGAAGGAGTTTTTCAAATTTGCTAAAATCATTGGCATCAAGGCCAAGATTTTTTAGAATCCAATTGTTTTATTCAATCAATGTTATTCATCAAAAGTTGTCAACTCAGCCCAGTCAGCGTGTTTCGTCCAAAAGGACATCATCAGGGCTCTATATCAAATTTGGGCTAGAAACTATAGGTGATCTGTTCCCGGGGGACCACGCCTTCGTCCGTACCGAAGACCCACACTTCACTACGACCACATTTGCAGATCACTTTGCATTGACTTGTATACAAAGTGACCTCAGAGGAGTAGTTCCCACGTACCCGCTGGAACCAGTAGGTTTTGAACCACTCGCGTCAATATTCACAGATAATAGCAGAGAGCACATTACTTCCAGACTATATAAAACTTGCCTTGCGTTATTACCACAACAAGACACTAAAGTCGTGGATTCTTTGGTTGTGGACATAGGACAACCACTCACAGATGAGGTCTGGAAGGGGTGTTGTAAGCAGACCAAGATGGTTTCCTGTAATCACAGGCACAAGCTACTACATTTTAAAATTCTCAGAAGAGCCTACACCACACCGCAACAGATGGTTCAGATCAACAGCACCACATTCACACATTGTCCTAAATGCAATTTACATGCCGCACCCTTTCTCCACATGATTTGGTCCTGCAATATATTTACCGCTTATTGGCAGGGAGTGTATGACTCACTACAACAGATGGTGGGGACACAGGTACCAGTTACCCCATTGATAGTCCTGATGGGATATGTAGAATCCATGCCTAAAACCATGCGTAGATTCACAGTAATGGCCATGCTAATGGCAAAAAGAGAAATAGCATTTCGCTGGGGCACTAGACAAAAAACAACTGTCCAGGGTTCGGCTAAAAAGTATGTCGTACTGTGACACTACCAGTGAATTGTATGCAGAGGTACAGCAGCCCACTTCTCGTCCCAAAGACATATGGCAGCCTCTTCGGGAGTATCTGCGCACAGAGTACATCAGTCAGCCAGGAACAACAAGAAACAAACCAGACCGCACAGGTGGAGGGAGAGCACATTGAGACCAGAGAGCCTGAAGCGCACGCTCCTCTCCGTGCAGACCCTAGAAAGGGAGCAGGTGCACACAAGTGCAGTAATAGGACACCATGCAACGCACGTCAGAGATTACCGAATTTTTAAAGGACGAACCTTACCTTCTTGGTTACTTATGCCTTGTGATGCCTGCAATGTATTATTTTTCAAAGTGACGGGAACTGTGGCTGTACATTTACATATTGCACATTTATGTATGTTGTTAATAAAAATGACAACTAAAGTAAAAAAAAAAAAAAAGATTAAAAAAAATCAGGGCTCTATATTTACGATTTGAGTCAGCATACTCTATTCATCCTCCAATTTAGTCTGTCCGGGAGCAGCATACTCTATGGCAATGTGTGGCTTCCTGTTCCCTTGGTATTCGTGCTTCAAGTCTCCACATCCAGTCCGGTCTGGCCTCCCAACTGCTGCTCATCTTGTGTCCATCCTATTCAATGAATACTGCCCTGGGGCAGTAGGACCACAGAAAGTAGAGCATGTAGGTGTGCTAACATAATTTGTCTTGACAATAAATCAGTGCGCCCTTGCTTTGAACCCTCACTGTCAGTGTGTGCATCTTTGGATTCTTTATTATTATGGTAAGCACACTAGGGAAATGTAAGCAGGGACTGCAGTACTGAAATTGGTTCCAGTATAAAATTATGTGCACACGTTTGCAAAGTGTACCAATATGAGGCTACGCATAATGCTCTCAGAATGCCCTCTGATTTGATGTAAATATTTGCAGGAGCTTGAAAGCAAGATTGATGATTCTTTGCTTTCAAAATGAAACGTTTACAAAAAAATTTAACTAGGAATAAAATGTTTTGCTAAACTACTGCAACATTTTTGCCATAATTTTGTTGAAGCATCATTTAGTAAAATGTGTTGATACATGCTAGTATTTCCAAAAATATTCATAATGGAAAATCAGTGCAACCAGTTTCAACAAGATTATGGGAAACATGAATATAAACAAGCATTGGCAAATCCAATAGGTCTGACATTCGTGGTCAGCCTTTTAGTTTTTGTCAATATATATCGTCTTTTAACTTGGTTATAGTTAAACTTTAATGGTCCTGGAGCTGCCTGGTCCTCACCCTTATAACAAACATTGGCAAAAATATTTTTTGGTCTTAAAATGCACCCACTGCCACAGTAGTCCCGGATATTGGAAAAAACTACTTTGTGCGTCAATATCGTCCTTGTGAAATAGCGGAATGTTTCACTCGCAGTGAAGCTAGCCGATAGAGAGAGAATTTTAATAAAACACAAAATGTCTTCTTTGACGCCGGACCTAATTATGAACCCAAGTCTTAAAGAAAGTCACAAAATGGCACCATTGTATATGTCCTTGCATTAGTGCAGATTTACGGCTTTTGTGAATTTACAGAAATAGGCCAGGAAATGGTTCTCTTAGAAAATATATGTGAACTACATTTTGCCAAAATCAAATATGCATGTTTAGATTTGCTCATGCGAAAATCTGCTTAACACTTACAAATTCACTTCTCCTTAAACTTATTTTTTTCACAACCCTGGAATAGGTTTTACTTCTGCCCTTGTCAAGAATAAATTTATAACCTTTCTCAGTATGAGAAATGAGTAGAGAAGAGCTGGTGAAAACCCCTAAAACATGCAAGTTAGTAGGTTTGCACAGACTCAAAAGGGCATTCCAACCCTAAAACCATTGCTAACTGCTGCCTCCCCAATATGTAAATCTGAGGGAAGGTACCAAAATCTGTGAATTGCTAGTATTCAAACATCAGGTCTGGCAAAGTCAGAGAGGCTTTCAGAGCTCCTTAAGGAGATTGCTGCCATACTTGTTCACCATACTACCTGGCACCAAAGGGACAAGTAGGTTTGTTTACAGGACAAGTATGTTTATGAAGCAACCTGTCCCATGGCCAAGTAGATATTATATTAAATTCCACACCCCTAAACTTGCCAGAAATTTTCATGGACTCATTTTGTAATCCCTGGGGCACGGTTTAATCGCAGCGTGCAGGTCATTATTAGTTTTTTTTTACTGATCACAACTTTCAGACATCTGAAGTAGTGAAGCAAGAGTGGTCAAGCTCAGATGTTCAATCTTTTCACATTTCTACAGATTTCATACAATTTCACAAAACATCCTCTGATCCAGGATAGCTTACATAAATTCTCAATTGTTAACTGAATTTATGAAAAATACATCGCCAACTTTAACAGAATGTTCGAAGTGCTTAATTAAGAAAAAGGTAGATGACAGGATAAAACAGGGGAAAATATTGACATACGGTGTGGGTATTCCGAATGACGAACGTATGAGACTTGCACTACTTCCTGATGCTTGTGCATCCTACATCCGAACAATACTGCACGTTTTACTTTTATGTCACACCTCCTTGAGGAGTAAAATGGGATAAATCGGAATGCTCAGAATGAACCAGGTGTGCAACACTGTTGGCAGAGAGCAAGGAGCCCTTCTCTACAGGAATAGTGGCCAGCTATGTTTTACATTTTTGACAAATCTGGTTAACTGACTTTTATCCTGTATGCTGTCTAGACTACTAGAAAGCTGATAATCAGAGATGAAATAATAAGAAGCATTCCCTTTCAGGATAAGGGGGATTTTAATAAAGGTCAATTATTAGACCATCTAGTGGCATCTGAGAGGGGTAGCCTACAGTCAGGATGTATGCTAAACCAGATTCTTAATATATTTTATTTAAGGTTTCTCAACCCTGTTAATATTATATTACTATCATTTTATTATCACAGTACAAACTATATTTAATTTGTATAGTAAAATTTTTATATGAAATAAATGTTGTGTTTTGATGAACAAATTAACCTTATGAAAAAATGAGAGAGACAAAGCTTCACACATTATTCACGTTCGAAGGTGACCGCCACATTCTAAATTTTCTCAAGGATTGGGCGCGATTTGAAATTTCTCATCCTTGCCCTGGAGAAATACTGTTGCACAAAATTGTAAGCATTTTATTCTCTAATGTACCTAACTAACATTATGCGCCCAACATCAAATTAAAGAGACCAATACTTAAAGCTACAGGCATCACATGGTGCGTTAATTTTACCACTTGTAAGCAGTAACGAGAATCAATTTCTATAAATCACAAAACAACTAAAAACTACCATGATGGATTCTTTTTAATTAAACATTTCTGGTCAATTAGTATATAGTGATAAAAGGTGTTTTATTTTCTAACATGTCGTTCTCAAGTGATTTTATGGTTGTATTTAGTCAGGCATACTAATTGACTAAGACTGATTTAATAACATTATATATTCAAGTTGACGTTTTCAAATGCTGGCCATTGATCTATGCATGACAAACATCCATCAGGCACATGAGCGAGTCTACACAAACCGCATTGTGGTGGAATGTGTGAGGAAGGCTACAGCGGTTCTAAAATCAAGTAGATAGGTGGTGAATGATGAGAATGTAAAAAGTGGGATTTGGAGTTACTGTCACAGACATAGGTTGTGCAGGGAGGTGCTGCTAACATCAAGTGAATAAAAGGCCTGAAAGAAATCCACTGCATGGATTTAGAATTATTCTTTCTAAATTACAATATTGGACTTCCTTCTTGCACTGTCAAATTTGCCAAAAATAACTCGTGATCGTGTCGCACTGTCAAACTTGCCAAAAATAACTCGTGATCATGTCACATTTCAGTAAAGAAAGGGCTTTTTTTAATGTCTGCTTTAGTACTACCTACCTTGGAACATCGATAGTCACTTGGTTTTCAGGAAAGTGAATAGCCCAAGGTTATTTCAGCAGTAAAGATGAAAGGTTTACATTATTTGGAGTTACATAGGAACTATGAACATTCCGTGTGGTAGTATGTATGACTTTAATAAAATCATATCATGTGGAAGAGTGCCAAATTAGTCCTACATAATCATAAAACAGTCATATAGCACATCCAAATAATAAACTTAAGGCTTCCTCTTACCCATTCACTTCTCACTCACACTGCTTATATCCAATCATGTGAAAATCATACATTATCTATCCTCTTATCCTATCACACTAAATATCACAATGTCAACCGTAGGACGGAGCCGCTACACATTATTCTGATTAAAACACAGAATATACACCTACACAAGCTTATCTTTAGGGGTGGGCGGAACTTGCAGTTACCTAAAAACCCAGCGAGATTCAGCGGAGTTCCGCAAGCGGCAGAATTGGGTACAGCACGCTGTTCACGCTAATTTTTAGCGCCAGGAGCTTGTCCCGCGCTATACAATGAACGCAAATGGCAACACACAGCGAGCAAGAGGGCGCTGCTTCTTTCTAACGCTCGAATAGACTTTCTATTCAAGCTGCAGCTTTCTCAACACTAGCGACAGCTTTCTCAATGCGAGCAGCAGCAACCTGCTGTGGCCGGCCACAGTGAGAAATCTTACCGGGAGGCGATGTAGCGCTCTATTTTCCTACTCGCGCTCTCCAATTTAACGACGGCAAGCCACGCGCGATAAAAAAAACTCCGCCATGTGGCAGTTGTCTGAGTTTTTCCAGAACTCTGTGCTCGGAGCGGGCAAAACTCCGCCGGAGGAGCAGAGTTTACCGCCCACCCCTACTTATCTTCCAATCAAAGGACAGACTCACATGGTTATATCAGATGGCAGCATTTACAAGTTTTTTTAATCTACTCACAAGAAGTGGAGCTGCTCATTTGCCAATTTATTCAGAGAAGATGGCTCATTCACACATAGTCCTATTGAGTACTGGGTCCCATTCTATACTTGTCCAATTCATAAAAGTCTAATCACGTCCTAATTTTTTCCAATCAAAATACTACATTACTATATTATCGAGCTACGTGAAGCTCGATCATACAACCAGCAGTGAACTGCTTTTAGTAAGTTGTGTAAGGAACGCAGACGCATAGTCCCTCTTTTCAAATAAATGAATGCAGTTGCAAACGGAAGTCAATATTGTGTGTGAATAAAAACTAACGCACACTCACCTGTCCATTTCACTGCTAGTTGGCCGGGCTACCTTGATTCCAGATGACCCCAGTCCATAGCTCTCCTGACTCCCAGATCCATGGCCCGTGGTATCAATCACCATAGCCGTCACCTCCTCAGCACTGCTCCCATCTTCTCCAGATGGCTGGTTTTCCACTCCAAGCCACTCCTCCATGTTCTCACTCTTGATTCTCATCCCATCAACTACTTGCACATCGTCCTCACTCCGCCCACTGCGATCAGCTGCCCCCGTCTCAACATACCACTGACCTACCCTGTTAAAGCGCAGGATTGGCTCACGACTCTCTGCGTCCGAACTCTGTTCAATTATTTGAGGGCTGGTGGACTCGTCAGGGGGGCTCAGCTCCCGGAGGTCCAGCACTGTGCTCACCTGACCATGCCGGCTGCCACGTGGGGTGCTGTGACGTGGGCTCAAGCTCTGGCTCACTCGGTGAGAATCAGGCAGTCGCTCTGTGGGTTTTTGGTGACCAAGGTCTTGCTCTGTGTCCTCAGTGCTAATTTTGAAGTGGATGCCCTCCAGAATCTGCGTGCATTTGTCAATGACATGCTGCATCTGCAGGAAACTGGCAGCAGTCAGATAACTGATGATGTCCGCCAGCTGCAGGCAGATCCGGCCCGTGTAACAGAATGAGAGGAGACGTTCAAACACGGTGGGGTTCTTGATGACAGAGAGGGAGACAGCGCTCATCTCGTTTAAAGACATGTGGTCACGGAAGTAGGGCGAGCTGGCCGCAAGCACCACCTTGTGTGCACGAAACGATTGCCCCTGTACATTCACCACAATGTCACACAGACGTCCCTGCATCCGCAGTTGATTTAAGTGGCTCAGAACCGAATTGCTGAATTCGGGAATCTCCAGCTGAATGTTCCCACTCTTCTCCATGGCGACGCCAGTTTCAGGCTCAGAACCCTAAGGGAATATGAGCAAAAGAGAGAAATTTTAAACAAACATCATCCAGTTACTCGGGGAATAACAGCTAAAAACTTCTTGTAGGATACAGTTCCAACGGGCTGTAAAACACAATGATAATAGGGTTAGAGTGAATTTATTTCAATGGCTCAAAATTATGCAAGGTGGTTGATGGCATTTAATAGCAACACCTTGCTTCGCAGCCTCTGACAGACTGCCAAGGCTCACCTGAGACTTGACACCTTGTCATTTCTTATTTTCATTCTGCCATATTCTCATGGAGAACTGGCATACATCTGTACTTTGAGATAATAGTTCCACATGCCAAAAAAAACACACCTCTAAGTAAAGACCTGAATCGATGGGTGGAAAACAAACTGCAAACCGAAGTAAGCACACCAAAACAAGGACCAAATGATATGACAACTCAGTATTGATTTGGTTACAATAACTGTGCATTTCTGAAAGTTCACGTTTCATCAACTTGCCTTTTGCACCCTGCTGCACCCTTTCACGCATCAGCTCCAAACATTCAACAGCTTGGGCCAGGTTTCCCTTCACCACACTGCCTAGAGAAGTCCATTCTGCCATGGTGTTTAAATAATCATTCATGAATTTGTCTTTTTTTCTGGAAAGCAAAAGCATCTCACTTATCAAACTCCTGCCTTGTGTCTCTGAAAACCACTTGTCACAAACCTTAACCAATCGCTAGTATCTGCAATAGTCACCTCATCCTTATTTTACTGCCTGTAAAAAATCCAGCCTATGACAAAAGGGTTCTATTTTGCAGCCACGTCACCTTCCGTAACAATTTATTTTTTTAAAGCGCTTCTTGGAATGAGGCATCCAATTGCTTAATAGCAATCCTGGAAGAGGCTAAAATCTTCAATATTCATCTAATGTTTCAAACCGAAGGATGCTCTCTAACAAGCAGTCGGTGCACTATTCAGCTCCTGGCCTGATTACGGGGACGTCACTTCTCATGGGCCTCCTTAGGATCCAGCTCAGTGCTCGAAGCAGACCCACATGCAGCAGCAAAGTTAATATCTTGCATCAAGAAACAGGGCACATAATCCCAGTATTAGCTTTAATGATTTTTTTTAATATATATTTGAAGAGCACATGGTTACCCGCTAGCGTGTTCTAGCACTGAACGCGGTAACTTAGGTTTCCAGCAATTTTTAAGAGGAGAGTGGGATAACTGATGTGTAGGGCCCTTGATATTTATAGCCAATGACATATGCAAAAACTTAAACAGTGATAGCTTAGTGACAGGGAGCCAAGGAAGTGTGGCGAGATTGCTAGATATGGTTAATTGATGAGGAAGGTTCAAGAGTAGGTGGACAAATTGCACCTGGTAAATTAAAAACTTTACTTTCCATTTCACTTTGCAGACCCATACAACAAATGCACATAGTACGAACCACATATTTGGCCATGTGGGAAACTAGTAGAAAGGCCAGGCTTTTGCAAATGCCCCAAATCAACAACCAGCAGATCATGTTTTACTGACAATGACAAGGGAGAAAGCTGCCAAAGAAATACTGATGGCCAAAAACATAAGGTGAGTAAATGAATGTTTTAAGGAAGGTCAATTCGTTACTAATGAATAATGTATTGACAGAGAATCTGGTTCACTATATCACACTTTCCTGTACTACCGACTATATGCATCAACCAAGTCTGCATTCTCATCCTTCATGTGTTAACAACTCACCTTTGTCCCGTTGCAAAGCACGATTACATCAAACAACTTGAAACATTCAGTGCACAGGCTATAGTTAATGTTTACTGAGAACTGTGTTGGTGATATGTCCAGTCCCAGAGCAGTTGCACCAAGACTTTAACTTCCCAACTGATTATTACCCATAGCTCTACTGCTGAAGATAGACTGAATTCCATAAACTAGAGACACATACATTCCTATATCATTTCCATTATACTCCAAGGAAGCTCAGTAAGACAGATCCAAATATTGCCCCATGTGTTGCCACTGCTAAGAACTAATGACTGACTTTATTCATCGAGCTTAGTATTGACCCAACATACAAGAGTTCTGGAAATCCATCTTTGGGACTCTTAGCAATACAACTAAATTGCCAGCCCAACGGCCCAGCTTCTGATCAGGCAGAGACACAGAGTAAACCATTATATCCATCTGGGATGATCTAAAACTCAGAGTGGACAAGAATAGAGTAGCTGCCTTGTTGCTTCCGATTTATCAGCTACATTTGACACTGTCCGCTATCTCATGCTACTACAAAGGTTTCACTATCTCGGAGTCCATGAAAATGCTCTAAAATGGATTGTTTCTTATTTTACAGACAGGCAAAGTGTTATTTACCTACCACCACAAACACTGTGGTGTCCCTCAGGGGTCTATCATATCCCCCTATTATTAAACATCTAACTAACCCTGATAACAAATCTGATTAAATCATTCAACTTCACCTATAACAACTGTGCAGATGACACCAAAATCATTTTAAAAATAAATAACCGGGAAGACCTCTACAATTCAAAACGTAATGACTGCCTTTGTGACAAACATTCGGTGATGAATAACCATCTAAACACTCAATACCACAAAGTCAGAGATTATGACCTGTGGACAATGGCCAAAATACTAGCCTATCACCATATGGCCTAAGGAACTTTAGGCCCTACCAATTACATCAAGAGAAGTTAGAAACCTTGGGGTACCCCTGGATTCAGACCAATCCTTGATACTGCATGTTAATGTCATAAAAAGCGCTTTCTATCCAATAAAAACACTACATTGCATCTTCCCATACCCTTTACACCAAGATAAACAGCAAGCCATCCTCACACTCATAATCTCCAAGCCTGACTATGCCAACAGCCTTTAACATGGCACCCCACATTCATTATATGCAAAATACAATTCAACCAAAAGGCTTCTTCTCAGCTTTAACCCAAAAAATACACAGGACTCCAGTCCTGCAATCCCTTCACTGGCTACCTATGGCTAGAAGGGCAATGTTCAAGGCACTTCTGTATTGTACACTGAGCATCCCAAGGAGAATGACCTACAAGTTAAATTCAAGCAATACAAACAAAACAGAACGCTGCGCTCCAGGCTTGTACCACTTCTCATCATACCATCTTACCATAAGAAATCTGTAGGATGCACTTTTCTCAGTAAAAGCCGACAAGCTCTGGAAATCACTACCAGCCAGCCCTGGATACATCCAGGAGCATATACACTTAAAAAAACAATTGAAAAGATGGCAATTTCTAAGTTTACTACACCACCCCAAATCCCAGCAAAAGCACCTAGAAAGACAGCACAACCTTCAGCTTACAACCCACACATTGTAAACAATCCAACCAGCAAATTTCTTTAGATCTGCAGGTAAGCTAAGAAGGGCTGGCCTATGGTTCGCTGGGGAATGAAATACTTATGTAATTTCATGTGTAACATTTATGGCCCACAATATTACCAAGACCATTATACTCAGCGGTCAGCAGCCAACCGTAACTTACACCTCCTACACTCACATAAGACACATCTGCTAAGAGGGTTGTCGATCACCAGTAGTGTACAGCTTAAAAAAAAAAAAAAAAAAAAACGACATTGCAAATGAACAGACATGGAATAACTGAAGAGATTTGTCACACACTGCTGTATAATTTGGAGAACTTTATTCCAGTCCACCTCTGCAGGTTCCAAATATCTATACATTCTAACCACTTCTTTACATCTCACAATGACACTCGGATATGGGATGATAGCAAAAATCCCCCCCCCCCCCCATATAAACGATGCAATACAATACTTCTAAAATGGTTGCCTTGTAGGATACGTTGGTAAAATTCCTAAATGGGTTAGAAGACTGGCTGCAATGCTCTTTCCAAACATAGACTTGCAATACCATGGATGCACGCCCCTGTTCCTTCATTGCAGCAATGGCTGATCGATTCAACCCGTTGATATGATGTAGCAAATAAATACTCACACACACTATCCATTAACAATTTTAGGATCCTCTAAGACCGTATCTATCCAAAAGAGTAACTTTGCCTTCTGTAGATATGAGCTCTAATTATTGTGTTCCAATACTCGTGATAAATAAAGTTTCAAAACCTTTAGGCGGACAGCAGCATTCTGCATGATCTTTAGTAAACAGGCAGATTAAGATAAAAGTGCAGGCGTGAACTATTGATGGACTGTAATACCGCAAAGGGACAAGGGAAGCAACGACCGTTTTTCTCAGCATTTTCAGACAGAAGATATAGATGATCGACACCTTATTTAATCGAGGAGCCGAAGTCAAAGATAAAACACAGGGTCCCACAAGAAAAGGAAAAGTGCCTTAGTTTGGTGACCATCAACATTCGGACTACGTAGAACTACCGGCCAACACTAAGCCTTCCTTCTTACCGGAGTGGAGTTCAAAGAATGTACAGTATATCTACTGCCCCCTCACCCCAACCACTGAATGTATGTCGCTGCAAGTCATTAAAATACTCTGCGGCCAACTGCGTTCCATGCCTCCTCATCCCCCTTTAGGGTAGGACAAGGTGTGGGGTATACCCCAGCAGCTCGTACAACGCGTGGTTTTGTCACCTCATGGGTCCTGTTACTCTATAATATCAATACTGACCACATTAGTGAGTTTATGCGGAGGGCGTACGCCTTCCACTGCTGTCACACACTTTACAGGACCAAGAGCCCAGGAACCCTACGCGACTGGCGGCATTGGGACGACCGCAAGGCTCATGTTGTGGTTTGCCTGCTGTCACACCTTTTAATGGACCATGGGTCTCTGAATTTTGGGGAAAGGTACTAGGACCATGTCAGCAGGAGGTAGGGGGTTCCTGCTGTCATCACACACGACTACAGTTCCCAGAATACACTGGCGCCAAAGGTACCAGGTCCCTGGGGCATTTATGGGGTCCTCTCCTGCTGTCACCCTAGGGTCTATGTCAGGTCCCTCCCCTTGCCCTACCGCTAGTGACGTCACATCCGGCCTCGCATTACCCCCGCCTTACACCCGGTTTTGCTGCCCCCTACCTGTAGGGTCTCGGCGGACGGGCCAGCGCCGGAAAACACCGTGCCGGAAGTGGAAGGTCCACTCTCCCCCCTCCCCCCTGACCAGCATCCCGGAAGCAGACGGCCCCTCCGATACTGTCTATGTGTCCCCCCGCCCCTGTGGCAGCAGCGACGCCATCTTCGTTAAGAGCCAAGTTGCCAAGTCTGAGAACAAAAACAAGCACCATTCCCTTTGAAAAGAAGTTTGAAAAAAGCGCAAGCTCCACCAAAAGAAGCCTAAAACAAGCCCAGCCCTCAAAATCACGAAGAATGTTATATAACTGGAAACTCAATTAAAAAAAGATATACTGTTTCTTTAGCATGCATTAATAACGCATGCGCTTTATTCTTTACAGATAGAATATATTGAGTGGTATGCAGAAAGCCACGAAACTAATAACAGCAGCACATAATATGTATTTACTCACATACTAATCTGAGAAAGAGGTCGGCGAGCCACCGAAAGCGCGAGTCAGATGGGTGCTCTGGCTTAGCTCGAGGTCCTGTTGGACCCGCAGGGTCAAAACGAGCAGTGCTTTCGTCTGGCTTCTGACTGCCCCCCAAGCTCTAACGCCAAGTGGTAGGAATTAAATACAAAACATGAAACTTTGTGAATTCATACATGCCAACATGTAACTGAAACAAGGGAGAAAAAAACAAGCATTTGCAATAGGTCTCGTATTTATAAGAGTTTGAGCTATTGGCATTGTAAAATTACAATGCTTTTTATTTATGTTTTGGTTTTAAAACAAATAAAAGGCATTGTCATTTACAATGTCAGTAGCATAAACTCGCATAAAAGCAGTGTGTGGAGTGCAGCAGTGTGTGGCGTGCAGCAGTGTGCGGCGTGCAGCAGTGTGTGGCGTGCAGCAGTGTGAGGCATGCAGGAGTGTGAGGCGTGCAGCAGTGTGCGGCGTGCAGCAGTGTGAGGCGTGCAGCAGTGTGCGGCGTGCAGCAGTGTGCGGCGTGCAGCAGTGTGTGGCGTGCAGCAGTGGGCGGCGTGCAGCAGTGTGTGGCGTGCAACAGTGTTTCGTGTAGCAGTGTGAGGCATGCAGCACTGTGTGTCGTGCAGCGGCGTGCAGCAGTGTGCGGCGTGCAGCAGTGTCGTGCAGCATGCAGCAGTGAGTAATGCAGCAGTGTGCAGCAGTGTGTGGCGTGCAGCAGTGTGCGGCGTGCAGCAGTGTGTGCCGTGCAGCAGTGTGTGGCGTGCAGCGGTGTGTGGTGTGCAGCAGTGTGTGGCGTGCAGCAGTGTGTGGCGTGCAGCAGTATGTGGCGTGCAGCAGTGTGCTTTGTGCAGCAGTGTGCTTTGTGCAGCAGTGTGTGGCGTGCAGCGGCATGCAGCAGTGTGTGGCGTGCAGCAGTGTGCGGCATGCAGCAGTGTGCGGCGTGCAGCAGTGTGAGGCGTGCAGCAGTGTGAGGCGTGCAGCAGTGTGTGCCGTGCAGCACTGTGTGGCGTGCAGCAGTGCGCTGCGTGCAGCAGTGTCGTGCAGCATGCAGCAGTGAGTAATGCAGCAGTGTGCAGCAGTGTGTGGCGTGCAGCAGTATGCGGCGTGCAGCAGTGTGTGCCGTGCAGCAGTGTGTGGCGTGCAGCAGTGTGTGGCATGCAGCAGTGTGTGGCATGCAG
This sequence comes from Triturus cristatus, assembly GCF_964204655.1. Taxonomy (NCBI): domain Eukaryota; kingdom Metazoa; phylum Chordata; class Amphibia; order Caudata; family Salamandridae; genus Triturus; species Triturus cristatus. Next base: position 294,474,120 of record NC_140586.1, on the reverse strand, counting down.
CAGTGTGTGGCGTGCAGCAGTGTGCGGTGTGCAGCAGTGTGCTGCGCGCAGCAGTGTGTGGCATGCAGCGGCATGCAGCAGTGTGTGGCATGCAGCAGTGTGCGGCATGCAGCCGTGTGAGGTGTGCAGCAGTGTGAGGCGTGCAGCAGTGTGTGCTGTGCAGCAGTGTGTGGCGTGCAGCAGTGTTTCGTGTAGCATTGTGCGGCGTGCAGCATTGTGCAGCGTGCAGCAGTGTGTGGCGTGCAGCAGTGTGTGGCATGCAGCAGTGTGTGGCATGCAGCAGTGTGTGGCGTGCAGCAGTGTGCGGCGTGCAGCAGTGTGCTGCGCGCAGCAGTGTGTGTGTGGTAAATAATTTTCCTTTACCGGGACTTAATTTGATACGGAAACATAATAAAATAGCTCAGTAAAATGAGAGGCAGAATCCGTGGTATTAGAGGTTCGGAATGGGCTTTATTCCAATGAACGATTATAATCGGTTGCTCCAAGTTCCATCACCACGGAGGTTCAGGAAGTGAAGTACATACATTATTGACAAGAAATGACTTTTATAGTACATACATTACAATGAAGCGAATACAGTAGGCGTAACAATTGATAAGGAAAATGACGATTTATCTGCGTAACCAAAAAATGGGTGTAATAAGGAGTAAAAAGGAACATAATTGGTTATGATGTCACATATAGGTGGATCCATAAGATAATACTTGGCATAGATGCGCGCGCAGCGGCATGACGTGTGATTGACGTGCAACTAGGGGGTGAAGGGGACTTGACGTTTAGCTCTACATGTGGAGACGAAAAGTCTGGGGGGTCAAGTCAACCTAATCCCAAATCATATCTAACATCCTATGTTTAAAGAACTATGTTATCCACAAAAGAGGGACTCTCGGACAGAATCTATTCTATACTGACTGTGCGTGCGTGTACAAGCGTCTAAGTGTCTACACTAAATGCGAGGGCAGGAATCTTCCATAGTAACAGGGCTATGAATTACTTGTATAAAGACAGAGAAGCCGGGCCTTTTGCTCGGTAGCTGGAAGAATGTTTACTTAAACTACTAGGCAGGAATGCATCGGCTGAGGGGGAAGCAGATAATTCGAAGGTGAAATACAGTTCTTGGCAGAGAATAGGCTGATGTCAGGCTTCGTGAGCCGCGCAGAGAATGAGACAAAGTTCATGGTCACAGATGCAGGCTCAGACTGGAGTTTTCAGAGGCAGAAGGCAAGAAAAGCTTGATGACAGAATCAGGGCCTGCTTGCCTGGACTGTAAAATGGCATAAGTGAACCATATGAAGGCGGTGGCCTTTCGTACTTAGGAATGGAATATCCGGCCTATTCATGGCGGATCTGACAGAGGACATGTTGACGGTGGACGCACATGTGTTTGCGTCTTCATAACTGGAACTGGAGGGAACATACATGTACTTGTAACATGCACATAGAACCGTTGGGGTCCAAGATAGGGGACATAACTGACCAGAAAAATTCATATTTCCACATTCCCTCCTTGTCCCCTACTTGCCCGTCAAGAGATATCAATCTTCATTAATCCATTGATCTGTTCATATAGCATCATTTGTTCTTCTTTCTTCTTCCGTGATCTTGAATGAAAATCTTGATGTGGAATGCACGATGTGGCACACAGACCACAAATCGCTGGTCCACAGTGCAGGCATAAGCAGCAACTGAATAGTATGAGAAGGCCAATACCTAGGAAGGATAGAACTCTCCATCCCCAGGCTGATATCACACTCCAAAACCAACCGGACCAAGTCCAGGTGCCTGGGTTCTGGTGTATCTGGCTTACAATCTTGTGAAGGCGAGTTATAGCTTTATATACAGATGGCGAATTTTCTGGTATGAATACGCAGCAACTTGATCCGATGACCCTACAAGCTCCGCCCCTATCAGCCAGGATGACATCAAGGACAAGACGATTTTGAAGCACAACAATCCGCATAGCAGACTGCTCTTCTGTTAAATTGCCTAGGGCGGAAATAGTTTCATTCACTACTGCTTCAAGGGTTCTAGTTAATCTACGTATCAGTTTACTATTAGTAACAGTACCTATATAGGGAAAGATGCCTTTATTGAAATCTGTGTATTTTTCCCATGCTGTTTCAGTGTAATCGACAATTGGGAGATCTCTCCGCTCTCTGTTGTGTACTAAATGAATATTTCTGTAATAATCAGGAGGAGCTAGGAAAACAGGTGGCAAAAGGAATGCAATGTAGCAGGTACCATCCCAATCTAGAGGTAGACGCATATATGCAGTCTGACCACATATAAAGTAGGAGTGGCGATAAGCTCTAAATGAAGATTTGCCTTGATCACTGAATTCTACTGTAGTAGTGCATTTACTATGGCCCATATGTATGGAACCAACTTTTCTTACACACAATTCACCTTTCGCTGGGAATACTGACATGGTGGGTAAGACTAGTTCAACTTCGGATACGACATTTAGAATCATGAGATTAGGTGTAAAATTACTTAATCCATATACTTCATTTTCTAGATCAGTTCCTGTTCCTTTGGGGCGACCCTCCTTATCAGGGTAACAGACTTTGAATAAAACTAGGTTCAGATTTCCCCATACCCACTGGTCTTGGTAAACTGCTGTGTCTGAGTCTATGGAATTGATTAAACTAAACCATGCTCCACAGGAGCCATTATGCGTAAACGGATGTGGAAAGAAAGGCAAGACTCCTTCATAATTCTGATAGGGAGGGAGCCGGCCACACACCCAACAATTAGTTGCATTACTAGTCTGATGGGAATGATGTAACATACTAATGAAAGTGTTATTGCGCAGCGCGAGTCTATAAGACAATTCATGCGGAGGTAAGTCACTAAAAGAATGTTCAGCAGTAACATTGTAAACATTTCTGGCAATAGGGTAATATATGTGCAACAATATACTTGCAGTAATTATTAAAAGACTCAAGAAAAACAAGATTAATAATGTCACCATGCAGTGGCTACGCAGTGATTTACAATACGCCTGTCGTTTCAACATTTTCCGCGACTGTCCATGATTCAGGTCTAGAGGATACATGTCAGAGACAAATTCAACCGCTTCACCTTGGAGAGGACTTAAACAATCAAATTGTCTGACGTTCTAGGCCTCAATTTTACTTTATAGAGTTCGGTTTTAGTCTTTTCAACCAAAGGAAGTTTTGAATCAGTCTGTGAGGGAGTGCAGGGCACAATGTCTATATCCGAGGATAGTCCATGAAATTTCTTGATATGACTTGAATGAATCCAGCCCTTGCGGCCCTCGATCTTCACGGCTGTCCTTGTAGTGAGCAGAACCAACTTGGGTGTCTTCCACCTGGGCTCCAGCTGAGTCTTTCGGTCGAAATTTCTCACAAATACGAGATCCCCCGGAATTACGTCATGGGGTTTCACCTCAGTGTTGTCGGGAAAGGCTGCAGCTACCTGTGAACGACAAGATTGTAGTGCAGACATCAAGGAAGCCAAGTAATCTGTCAGCATATTACAGTCAACATCAGTTATTTTGCGTGGTATAGGCGTCCCCCACATATTTGGTGGTCTGCCGAAGATCACCTCATACGGGGATAGCCCTGTTCGAGAGTGTGCGACCATTCTTGTGAAAAAGAGTGCAACTGGTAGTGCTACTACCCAGTCGACACCTTTCTCCCTACATATTTTGGACAATCTAATTTTCAGTGTCTGATTATGTCTTTCTACGAGACCTGCTGCTTCGGGGTGTCGGACACAGTGGAATTTCCACTGATAACCTAACAAAAGCGAAACATGTTTCATTAATTCGGATGAGAACGGCTGGCCGTTATCTGAGTGAACAACACGTGGTAAACCGTATCGTGGGAAGAATTCTCGAACCAACTGTTTGGCAGTAGTCGGGGCAGTGTAATCTGAAACCGGGTATGCCTCCGTCCAGCGGGACAGAGCGCAGACAACTACGAGAACATATTTGAATCCTCGACATCGTTCCATCTGGATATAATCCATCTGGAGGACTTCAAAAGGGTGATTAGGAGGATGAAATCCACCTTGTTCTACGGGAACACTTTTTCCTGGGTTGAACTGGCAACAGATCATACAGGTACGGACCTTTTGTTTGGCTGCAGCTCGTAAATGCTTGTTGAACCAAATATGTTGAATGCTGTCTAGCATAGCTTTCTCTCCTAGATGCGCTGGACTATGGATAGTGTTAATAATGACTTGGACCATTGAATCAGGGAGGAACCACACAGATTTTTCCTTCGTCATCCATCCTTGGTCCGTTTGGATCCCTCCTAATTCAGTCCATTTCTTTATTTCGTCTGGTGTAGCATGTGTCTGTATGTCAATTACGTCAAGAGTAGGATCTTTAACTGTCATACAATGTGTCGGCATCGGGACTATTGTCTTTGTCATGTCGGATGTTTGGGTTTGGGCAGTCTGTTTAGCTGTTCTGTCGGCTAGATCATTGCCTTGAGAAATGATATCAGTAACTTTCGTATGAGCTTTACATTTCATAATTGATATTGCAGTCGGTAGATGTATTGCATCTAATAAGGCATGAATGAGGGGTCCGTGCTGAATGTGGGCACCGTGGGAAGTTAAATAACCTCTCTCTCGCCACAGCACGCCGAAGTCATGTACAACTCCGAATGCATAACGTGAATCAGTGTATATGTTGACTTTTTTATTTGTGGCTTGGATACAGGCTTGTGTCAGAGCGATGAGCTCTGCGGCTTGAGCTGACAAAGTATTTATACGATTAGTTTCAATGACTTCAGTATCTGTTGTGACTGCGTAAGCAGCCACTAATTCTCCTGTATTTGTTCTCATACATGAACCATCTACATAAAATGTCAGGTCTGGGTCTGACAATGGGACATCGGTTAAGTCTTGTCTGGGTTTCGTCGTTATAGTAATAACTTCAATACAGTCATGGGCTAGTGGGTCTGTTCCGGTTACTGGCAAAAGTGTGGCAGGATTCAATGTGTTACAGCGTCTGATTTCTATATGTGGCTGAAACAATGTAAGCTCGTACCCTGTAAGTCGTGCTATAGTCAAGTGTTGTGTTTGCGTTCTATTTACAAGAACCTCTACTGCATGTGGTACTTGAACTGTCAATGGATGTCCTAACACTATGGCATCGCTTTGTCTGATTGCTAAAGCTGTCGCTGCCACTGATTTTAGGCATGCAGGCAAAGCCTGAGCTACGGGATCTAATGTACTAGAAAAATAAGCACATGGTTTGTGTGCTCCTGCTTGTTCCTGTGTGAGTACTGACAAGGCAGTACCTTCGCGTTCTGTAACAAAGAGTGTAAACTGTTTCCTGTAACATGGTGTTGCTAAAACAGGTGCTTGACATAAAGCTTTCTTTAGGCTTTCAAAAGCTTGTGTATGTTCCTGAGTCCAAGGGAGAACAGTCGATGTGGCTGCCTCCTGTGTTGTCAACTGAATGAGTGGTTTTGCTAGAAATGCGTATTGCGGGATCCACTGTCTACAGTATGAAGTGAGGCCTATGAAAGCCCGCACCTCCTTTTGTGTCTTGGGTATTTGCATGTTAGCTATTAACTGAATGCGGTCAGGTGTAAGCTGCCTTCCCTCCTTGGACAGCGAGTGTCCAAGATAAATAACTCGCTGGACACAGAATTGCAGCTTAGAAGGGGACACCTTGTGCCCCTTTTCGGCTAGAAATTGTAAAACTGTCAGTGATGCTTTTTCACATTCCGGTTCACTTCTCGCGGTGATCAACAGATCATCGACGTATTGAAGCAAGGCAGTGTTAACTGGCATGTGGATACTGTCAAGTTCTCGTTTCAGTGCTTGGCTATAGATGCTGGGGCTTTCTGTAAATCCTTGAGGTGCGCGTGAGAATTTAAAGCTACGTCCATTTAAACTAAATCCGAATAAATATTGGCTTTCCGGATCTATTGGGACGCTGAAAAAGGCATTCTTGAGATCGATTACAGTAAAGAATGTCGCTTCGGAATCAATGGCTGTCAATAATGATGAGATATCGGGGACCACAGGGAATTGTGGCACAATGCACTTGTTTAATTCGCGCAGATCAACAACCAATCTATAGACTGGCGGGGCCTTTGGATCTGTTCGTTTAAGAATCGGAATTATCGGTGAATTACATACATTGGAGTCTGTTTCTACAACCACTCCTTGGGCAATGAGCTCGTCAATGATTTGTAGTAAAGCCACTACAGCATCTGGTGGTAACTTGTATTGTCGCATGCGTGGTAGTACCACTCCTGCCTTTAATGTGACTCGATATGGTGTAATATTCATGCAACCAACATCAGTAGGGCCTTGTGCCCATAGATGTGTAGGTAAAATCTGCAATCGGGGATCCATGTCTCTAGACACATAATGACCTTTAAAATCACGTAAAAACAATCTTACTCCTTCCGGAGAACAACATATTATGGCTCCTAGAGCTTTCAGCGTTTTTATTCCTAATAGATTTTCTGGACATGATTTAGTAAGCAATAAATCGGTAGTTCGGGTCAAAGGTCCTATCGTAAGTGGGAGAGGCTGTGACACTTCATTAACAATAGGCTTTCCTGAAAAACCAAGGGAAATATTCTGTGAGCCTGAGAGGGGTGCCCCTGGAACTTCACTACGTTTTATGGTTGTTCGACTTGCCCCTGTATCGAGTAAAAATTTTCTATCTTGGCCTAATAATTCACTATGTATATAAGGTCCTTCTTGATCTACAGGGATCTCGATAAGGGGTAAGTCAACTTCCCTCTCTAGGCTTTTTCATGCGTAACGCTGGTACTCAGGATATTCATACTGTGCGGTCTGATACATTTGTCGTGTTGTTGTCTGTGTGGCAGCAACAGGCAACGGTGGTGCAGCTGGCACAAACTGTATTGGCTGTTGTGCGGCTGGCATGGCCTGGGCATGTTGCAGAGCTCCTTGTTCATTCTGATCTTGTCTGAGTGGCCGTGATCTTTCTTGTGTTTTACCTATGCTGATATTATGTTTCAAAACTGGACAATCGTGTACGTAATGACCTGGCTTTTTACAATAATTGCATGTCCCTTTTACAGGTCCTGCTGAATCACCAGAATGTGTCATACCCTTCTTATGTCCTTCAGCTGGAACTGTCTGAGAGACTAGCATTTTCATTTTCGTGTCTTTCATGCGTCTGTGTTCATGTTCTTGTTCCTCTCTGATTCTATTGTGATGGTACTGTAACATTTGTAACATTTGTGATGGAGTGTTACCTTGCCAGGTACTCTCGAATTTTAATACTCTATTCTTTACTTGGGGTAGAGCATTTTCGACTAATTTTGTTACAAACAGATGTGGGTATGATTCGCTACTCGCTTTTATGCCACTATTTATACCAAAACATTTTTCAAATCGGGCATAGTAATCACTAGTGTCTTCATCTTGCTTCTGTTTACAGGCTGAAATTGTACCCCAATCTTCCTTTTTCGTAGTTAATAAACGTGGCAGTACCTGTACTAGTAAACCTGGTAATGCCTTAGTTTTGTCCCCAAGCCCTGCTCCTGCAGTTCGGGCCTTTTCTTCTGCTTCTAATGCTGACCATTCTATCTTTTGGTCTCCTACCTCCCACTCTTTTTCCTTGAGTTTTTCGTAAATGCCAGCAGGCATCAATACCTTCAGTATTGTCATAATGTCGGGATAGGTATACTCCCCCATGAGTAACATGTCTTTAATTTCTCGGTGAAAACCCGCTGGGTCTTTGTCATGACTGGGTACCACTTTCTTCATTTGTAACAATTCTATTTTCGATATGGGCGTATATACAAATACGCGTTTAAACTCATTGTCCTCGCCCTTTATTGGGTGCACTTCTCGTAAGGGATTCTGTCTATCCATGTAATACGTAGTTCTTTCCTTGACGGGTAATGAGACACGGTCTGAACATACAAAAAGAATATACTGCTTTCTTGATTCTAGAATTTCTTTAATTAATTTAGTACCTGAACCTCTCCATTTATTCATAAGCAATTCAGTCAATATGTCAGGTAAGGGACCAGGATCTGAATGTTGACTCCGATATAGTATAATGAGTTGTTGAATCATATAAATCCCAGCTAACCTCTGTTCATCTGGGGTGAGATTCAAAAACGTGCGTGCTACTGTATCATCACTATATTTTCCGGGACTGTCCACCCAATGGACAGCTGACCTGGCTAATTCTTGTTCATCCATAGAATCGAGGAAATGATAACCCCTTTGTTCTCGGAGTAGTTTGTCGGCGGCTTGGAACGAATGCTCGTTAGACCTTATATGGACTATGGGTGTTGGGAAACCCCTGTTATTGTCTGGACATATCGGACGTATCGGGTCAATAAGACATCTATTACTATTACAAGATCTTCCTCTACCTACATAGGCTATAGTGTCGGACTGTCCTGTGGGCAGTCCAGATCCTTCCTCCTCGTTTTGCTCGAACTCATCTACCGCTAATCTTTCTTCGTGTAAGCGTCCTATTTCTTTACGGATCTTTCGGCACATGGCTATTATACAATTTTGTTTATCATGTCTACCTTCTGATATATTCTGGCTCCATCTGGTAAGAATTTGCATTGCTTCCGGGTCTACCCCCGGTCGGTCTTCATTTCTGATCACACAATTTATGAGGAAACGTAACAGTTCCCCCTGTATCTCCACTTTCTGGTATTCCATAGCTCTGTTAATACATTCTGGATCTCGCCCTGTTTGGACAAAATGGTATATTTTATCTAGATGCGCAGTCATTCCTGGTAACTTCCCTAAATACACTGCGGCTCGTCTGATACGTAATGATGCTAGGGTCATTTCGTCCTCTTTTCCGGGCACAGGGTCATATCTACAATCTATCAGAAGTTCCTTAAGCGTACGGGCATTTATGAGTTTGGGTGTACGTGAATGTGCTGACTCTTGAAAAGTAAGTTTATTTATTCTGGGTGGCGTAGAAAAAATATTGGTAGCACCTCCCGTAGCCCCATCTGGGGTGTCGGGTGTGAAAGGATTCGTTGAACGTGATACAGCAACTATAGGTGTGGACACAGCTATAGAAGCAGCTGTGGGAACAGATGTAGAAACAGATGTGCTTGCCGGAACTTGTTGCTGTAGAGATACGGATACCGGATCTTGGCGTTGAACCTCCCTGATAGGTGGTCTATGTGGGGCGGAATTAGCATACTCGGGAGCTGCGTCATCTAAATATGAGGAAAGAAAAACATCTTCTGCGGTTCTAGGATGCCCCTTAGGATGTACCTTTATTGGGAATAATGGGGGTGGCAAGTCTTTCGGTATTTCTGGAGTAGCCTTAGGTAATCCTTCGGCCAGAAGGGGATACATACCATTCATAAGGGCATTTCTTTGTCTGTCTACTTGTTCTGATTTCACTCGGATACCTTCCTCAATTAATAGATTTTCTTGAACTTTATTGGAATTCTCTTTACTCTTCTCTTCCTGTCTACGTGCTTTTTCTGTTCGTCTATGTGATTCTTTACGCCATAATTCAATGGCATCTTTCTGTGACTGTCTGACTTTCCTTTTCCATAACTCTTCTTCTACTTTCATGATGCACTCTGCATCCCAGGTTCCCGCTGTGGGCCACCTCTGACTTTCTGGTAATTCCTTGGTGTAGTCTACCCATAAATCAAGAAATAATATAGCATCTAAGCCATGTTTATGATACATGAAGTACCCTGGAGTGTCCCTAGGAGGAATAGGAACGGCTTCTTCGAGTACCCCTTTTCTTGTAGTGATCTGTCTTAGTTTCGAAAAGAGCGGCATATTGAGAACTGATCTGATACTTAATCTTGAACACACTTAGTACAAAAGCACAATAATGAACAACCATTCATACCACAATATGCAGGACATTTAACACATTAAACATTAAACATTAAACATTCTGAACCTTTAAAGTAACCAACAATGATGATCGTCTGCATAACTAATCACCAAGCATAATTCTTGACAATAACTAGATACTTCGGAATACTTGATATACTGCTAAACAGTACATATACACTGCTAAAACAGTGCAGACCGGATTTGTGTACCCAAACCCGTCTTGACCGGCACAACCTATGTGCACGTCAGAAATGCCTCCCCAGCAATGGTACTCACCGGGTAGCTTCGGAAACGGAAGGCCTCGGAAACTGGACTTGGACCGGACTGGACTCGACTCGACTCGTCGGAAACTGGACTCGACTTGGGACTTCGGAAACTGGTGGGCCTCTGTATACCTCGGATCTTGCTCTCTCAGCTAGGCTCTGGTCGGGATACTTCGCACTTCTCACCGCCTCGTCTGGGTGTTGATCGCAGCCTCAGTCGCCCCCGCTTGACCGGAGGGAGATACAGGAAATCCTGCTGGTACGCGTTATTTTCCGTCCAGCTGTGGCAGGAAACCGGGCCTGCAACTCACCGCCGGCGCGTGAGATGAGAAAGTGTCCCTGTTCGGGCGCCATTCATGTGGTAAATAATTTTCCTTTACCGGGACTTAATTTGATACGGAAACATAATAAAATAGCTCAGTAAAATGAGAGGCAGAATCCGTGGTATTAGAGGTTCGGAATGGGCTTTATTCCAATGAACGATTATAATCGGTTGCTCCAAGTTCCATCACCACGGAGGTTCAGGAAGTGAAGTACATACATTATTGACAAGAAATGACTTTTATAGTACATACATTACAATGAAGCGAATACAGTAGGCGTAACAATTGATAAGGAAAATGACGATTTATCTGCGTAACCAAAAAATGGGTGTAATAAGGAGTAAAAAGGAACATAATTGGTTATGATGTCACATATAGGTGGATCCATAAGATAATACTTGGCATAGATGCGCGCGCAGCGGCATGACGTGTGATTGACGTGCAACTAGGGGGTGAAGGGGACTTGACGTTTAGCTCTACATGTGGAGACGAAAAGTCTGGGGGGTCAAGTCAACCTAATCCCAAATCATATCTAACATCCTATGTTTAAAGAACTATGTTATCCACAAAAGAGGGACTCTCGGACAGAATCTATTCTATACTGACTGTGCGTGCGTGTACAAGCGTCTAAGTGTCTACACTAAATGCGAGGGCAGGAATCTTCCATAGTAACAGGGCTATGAATTACTTGTATAAAGACAGAGAAGCCGGGCCTTTTGCTCGGTAGCTGGAAGAATATTTACTTAAACTACTAGGCAGGAATGCATCGGCTGAGGGGGAAGCAGATAATTCGAAGGTGAAATACAGTTCTTGGCAGAGAATAGGCTGATGTCAGGCTTCGTGAGCCGCGCAGAGAATGAGACAAAGTTCATGGTCACAGATGCAGGCTCAGACTGGAGTTTTCAGAGGCAGAAGGCAAGAAAAGCTTGATGACAGAATCAGGGCCTGCTTGCCTGGACTGTAAAATGGCATAAGTGAACCATATGAAGGCGGTGGCCTTTCGTACTTAGGAATGGAATATCCGGCCTATTCATGGCGGATCTGACAGAGGACATGTTGACGGTGGACGCACATGTGTTTGCGTCTTCATAACTGGAACTGGAGGGAACATACATGTACTTGTAACATGCACATAGAACCGTTGGGGTCCAAGATAGGGGACATAACTGACCAGAAAAATCCATATTTCCACAGTGGCATGCAGCGGCATGCAGCAGTGTGTGGCATGCAGCAGTGTGCGGCATGCAGCAGTGTGAGGCGTGCAGCAGTGTGAGGCGTGCAGCAGTGTGTGCTGTGCAGCTGTGTGTGGCGTGCAGCAGTGTTTCGTGTAGCATTGTGCGGCGTGCAGCATTGTGCAGCGTGCAGCAGTGTGTGGCGTGCAGCAGTGTTTCATGTAGCAGTGTGCGGCGTGCAGCAGTGTTTCGTGTACCATTGTGTGGCATGCAGCAGTGTGTGGCGTGCAGCAGTGTGTGGCGTGCAGCAGTGTGTGGCGTGCAGCAGTGTGTGGCGTGCAGCAGTGTTTCGTGTAGCAGTGTGCGGCGTGCAGCAGTGTGCGGCGTGCAGCAGTGTGTGGCGTTGTGGCATGTAGCAGTGTGCGGCGTGCAGCAGTGTGCGGCGCAGCAGTGTGTGGCATGCAGCAGTGTGAGGCGTGCAGCAGTGTGCGGAGTGCAGCAGTGTGTGGCATGCAGCAGTGTGTGGCGTGCAGCAGTGTGTGCCGTGCAGCAGTGTGTGGTGTGCAGCAGTGTTTCGTGTAGCATTGTGCGGCGTGCAGCAGTGTGTGGCGTGCAGCAGTGTGTGGCGTGCAGCAGTGTGTGGTGTGCAGCAGTGTGTGGCAGTGTGTAGCATGCAGCAGTGTGTGGCGTGCAGCAGTGTGTGGCGTGCAGCAGTGTGTGGCGTGCAGCAGTGTTTCGTGTAGCAGTGTGCGGCGTGCAGCAGTGTGTGGCGTGCAGCCGTGTGCTGCGTGCAGAAGTGTGGGGCATGCAGCAGTGTGTGGCGTGCAGCAGTGTGCGGCATGCAGCAGTGTAAGGCGTGCAGCAGTGTGCGGCGTGCAGCAGTGTGAGGCGTGCAGCAGTGTGAGGCGTGCAGCAGTGTGTGGCATGCAGCAGTGTGTGACGTGCAGCAGTGTTTCGTGTAGCATTGTGCGGCGTGCAGCAGTGTGTGGCGTGCAGCAGTGTGTGGCGGGCAGCAGTGTGTGGCGTGCAGCGGTGTGTGGCGTGCAGCAGTGTTTCGTGTAGCAGTGTGCGGCGTGCAGCGGTGTGCGGCGTGCAGCAGTGTGCGGCGTGCAGCAGTGTGCTGCATGCAGCAGTGTGTGGTGTGCAGCAGTGTGTGGTGTGCAGCGGCATGCAGCAGTGTGTGGCGTGCAGCAGTGTGTGGCGTGCAGCAGTGTGTGGCGTGTAGCAGTGTGTGGCGTGCATCAGTGTGAGGCGTGCAGCACTGTGCGGCGTGCGGCAGTGTGAGGTGTGCAGCAGTGTGAGGCGTGCAGCAGTGTGTGGCGTGCAGCGGCATACAGCAGTGTGTGGCGTGCAGCAGTGTGTGGCGTGCAGCAGTGTGTGGCGTGTAGCAGTGTGCGGCGTGCAGCAGTGTGTGGTGTGCAGCAGTGTGCGGCGTGCAGCAGTGTGAGGCGTGCAGCAGTGTGCGGCGTGCAGCAGTGTGTGGCGTGTAGCAGTGTGTGGCGTGCGGCAGTGTGCGGTGTGCAGCAGTGTGCGGCGTGCAGCAGTGTGAGGCGTGCAGCAGTGTGTGGCGTGCAGCAGTGTGTAATGCAGCAGTGTGCGCAGCAGTGTGTGGCGTGCGGTAGTGTGCGGCGTGCAGCAGTGTGCGGCGTGCAGCAGTGTGTGGCGTGCAGCAGTGTGTGGCGTGCAGCAGTGTGTGGCGTGGTTTGTAAACAACAAGAAAAGCGGACATCAAAGGAAGGGTGGGAGGGAACGAGCATATGGGGTGTGAGTTATAACGAAAGTTAATTGTTGTAAGATGGGATAGTGAGGCCGAGCGCGCGCTGGCGAAAGCAGTCTGCTGCTTTCAAGTCTGATGCCAGATGCCAGCTTCGCGCTTGAATGCCTCACATGCACTGGCCATAAACCGCATTCCTAAGGTCTTGTGCCCCTTACTAAATCTCTCTGAATGCGTGAGGCGGCGTACGCGCAGGAAGTAGATGGTGGCAAATGGAATGCGCGTGGTTGTGCGCGTAACCGCCACCCATCCGCCTGGGAAGCCTTTGGGAGCATATTCTGAAGCCCCTACATAAGTCTCGCTGGGCGATCGCTTACGCGATAGCCAGGCGAGACCTAAAAACGGGGGAATGTATTTTCCCCATTGGCTTTCAGTGAAGTGATAGAGATTTTAGGGGCAGACAGCTAACGTAAATCCCTTTTGAGCTTGAAAAATCTCCCGCCTGAAGCAGGTCTGGCATGTGTGTGATTGAGAGAGAGAAAGTGATACTTCCCATCTATTGGCTGAATTAAACAAGGTGGGTGACCAACTGGCATGGGTGCAAATTCAGGACGGTGAGTGGAAACATTCAGGAACAAAAGGGTTAAAATTCAGGATAGGAAGTCAAAATTCAGGACAAAATTTTGTGACGAAAGGTAAGTTTTACAGACACATCAGAGGAGGTCGCGCAATAGCAGCAGCGGTCCGTGGAGGGAGTTCCGTGGGGCGGAAAGGCGGGGAGGGTCAGGGAGGTAAGTAAACAATTAAATAAATAAAACGAATTTCGAAGCGTGCCCTGCATCACAAAATGCGGTGCAGCGCGCACTACGAAATTCGTTTTATTTATTTAATTGTTTATTTACATCCAATTATCCATATTCCGGTGTTTAGTACCCCCCACCCTGCCCCTCCCCCGCCCCGCCTTTCCGCCCCACGGAACTCCCTCCACAGACCGCTGCTGCGCAATAGTATATAAGTAAGCCCATACATATCCAAACATATTCAACCATTTGCAAACCTATCCATCATGTATCCTTCCATCCATCATTTCACTCATCCATCCCTCATCCACCCTTTCACTCATCCATCCATTATCCATCCATCCACCCTTTCACCCTATCCATCTGTACTCATTCATCCACTCTTCCACCCATCCATTCACTCATTCATCCATCCTTTCACTTACTCATCCATCCATCCAGTCACTCATCCTTCCACCTATTCACCCTTTCAGTATCCATCCATCCTCCCTTTCTCTCTCCATCAACCCTTTCACTTAGCCATCCTTCCCTCCATCCACCCACCCATCTACTCATCCACTCATGAATCCATCCATTGACCCTATCACTCATCCATCCACCCTTTCACTCATCTATCCATCCTTTTGTCCATCTACCCTCCCTTTCACTCACTCATCCATCCTTACATCTCCCTTTCACTCATCCACCCATCCATTCCCCCTTTCATCAATCCATCATTTCACTCATCCATCCACCCATTCACTTGCCCATCATCCACCTTTTCACTCATCCATCCATCCCTTCACTCATCCATCCACCCTTTTATCCATCCACCCATATATCCATCTATTTATCTTTTCTCTCATCCGTCCTCCCACTCATCCATCCATCCTCTCCCTCATTATCCATCCATTCACCCTTTTATTCCTCCATTCACCCTTTCACTAAGCCATCCAGCCATCCCTTCACTTACTCACTCGCCCATCTTTTGACACATTAATTATGAGCGGAGCCTTTGTCTGCAGAGTTGCAGACAGAAAAGACCCATCAAGAACTCCACCCTTGCTGTAGTTCCTAAAGCATGGGGTGGGGCAGGGGACAGTTCACTCTGCCCCTGCACATAGGCTATCTGAAAAAGTGGAAGTCATGAGTCATGCATGATGCACAGTGCCAGGCCATGAGGTGACTGTGACATGGTGTTGTTTCCAGGTCTTTAAGTGGGATGAAAAAATTGGGGGGTCTCTCCAAAGGGGATGTTGTATGTAATTAAGGGCATGGCTTAAAACACTTAGGCAAAAAATCTGTGCTTAGTATAGTGTACCGCCCGACCAATATTTTGCCTCTTCTTTCATTGTATCCAGATATATAACACAACAAGTAGCGTTACACCTACAACAAGCGAGAACTATTGGCTTTGTTAATGGTTGTGTAATGCATAAAATAAAAAGCAGCAACCATGGCTCTCTTGAATATAATATTGAAAATGCATCAGTTCTAAAATGAGGAGAATGTGAAAGAACTCTAACCCCTTTTCTTTTAACTTCTTTCACCAGCTTCTTTTCTTGAACTGGATTCTTGCGTAGCAGCATTGGCGTTTTTGCACATTTCTTCCATCTGACATTCTGCCCTGCCTAGACCGAGGGTGGGGGAGGCCCACCACATGATTTTCAGCCCAGACTGGCCCATTGTCATTGTGTATGTAGAAATCATCAGCCGCATACAGAATGACAATGGGCGAGGTGGGGCTGCTCTTGTGCTCCGAGGAGGTGTGCGAGGCGGCCTCATCAGGGAGTTGAGACTTAATGCAGGGGAACAGTGCTGTTCCCTGCAATGCCCAAAATTATGGACAACAGACGTCTGTAAAAGGGATCATCATGGACAACGGACAAGAGATCCAAATTACGGACGGTCCGTTAAATTTACGGACAGTTGGTCAACCGATCAGAAAACCAGGGATCAATCCCCAATACTTCTTGATCAAATTCGTTGATCCCAAGTGAATATTTTACTTAACCAAACATCCTGTTTCTTTGTCATAACAAATGAGAGCCTCTTTAAATACTTGAGTTCAGGATGTGCATTGTACAGCAACCTCTAATGTTTGGTTCAATAAATTATAAGGTAGCTCCATGTATAGGGTTACAAACTGGGCAGTTTTATACCGGCGTGACTGGTATTTTAATGTGCCTCCCAGTACAAAAAATAGAAAAATCACTTAAAGCTGGTATTTATCCCCTAATCAATACTTTAAACAGTAAATTTTAGAAGAAAGCACTGTAAAATGTGTTTTACAACTGACCTAATGACCCCAGACTGATAATTAAAGTAAACAAAGACAGAAAGGGCATGTTAAAAATGAATGCAGACAAGTTCAAATAAAGTTCTATGAGACTCATGTCCAGGCCGTTGCAGAATCTTAAAACATGAACAGATGGCCGGTATTTTTCTCTGAAACTGTATATGAAGTAACCCTCTAGACCTATATTTCTTTAATCACTGGCGTAACAAATCTCTATATTGGGGCATACACAACGTGATTTTCAACACAGACCAAGTAGGCTTTCTTACAGTATTTCATTTATTACTTTTTTTGGAATATTACTATTTTAACAAGACTTTTACATTATAAAAAGTATACAATTTGTAGCACTAGAATTCACATTGATTCAGTCAGCAAATGGTCTCACAAACTCAAGAACTAAACTCTCGGCCAATGGTTTTGTATAAAAATATATGGTTGTTTTATTTTAGAACCAACAATAGATTTCTAAATATACTTTCTCTGAGTGAGAGGCTTTATATAAATACTTTCAATATGCAGGAGGCTTTTTGAATGCAATAGACACAGTTGTTGCAATAGGCAACACAATTTCAAACACAATAATACATTGAGCTCAATGGAAATTTCTAATTAAATGCAATTAGTTACTTTGAGGATTA
Organism: Triturus cristatus; assembly: GCF_964204655.1. Classification (NCBI taxonomy): domain Eukaryota; kingdom Metazoa; phylum Chordata; class Amphibia; order Caudata; family Salamandridae; genus Triturus; species Triturus cristatus. Next base: position 294,457,107 of record NC_140586.1, on the reverse strand, counting down.
CTTTTCTAACCACAGGACTGGATCCTGGATTCAGTCCAGGGACATTTCCTGTAAACAGTTGAGTAAAAGCGTTTTGGTTACAGTAGTGATTCTTAAGCAATATTTTGGTATTTTAAAAGTTGACACTTCGTAACGTTTTCTCATAAAATCACCAATGTTATCCTATGAGAGGAATTTCACTTAGCAGGTAAGTGGGGTTATTGTAACTTTTTCTAACTCAGTGTTGGATCCTGGATCCAGCACTGGGGCACCACCTGTAAACAGTTGAAAGAATGTGTTTTGGTGATACAGGCGATTTTTAACGAATATTTGTAAGTTTGCAAAATCAACACAGAAACTTTTTCAGTAAAAATCTGGCAATGTTATCCTATGGAAGGAAATTCAAGTTGCAGGTAAAGTAGGTTCTCGTTACCTTTGTAATCCAGTGCTGGACTCCTAGGTTCAGCACTGGGACATCTATCTAAAACAGGTAAGTAATTACGTTTTCACAGTTGGTGCGATTTTTAAAGAATATTTGTAGTTTGTAAAAATCGACACAGAAGAAATTTCACAGAAAAACAGCCAATGGTTTCCTATGGAAGAAAATTGGGTTAGCGGTAAGTATGGTTGTAATTACTTTTCAGGGTCAGTGCTGGGCCCCAAGATCCAGCACTGGGATCTCTCCTGATAGCAAGTGAGTAATTCCATTTTCGTTACTCGGTTGATTTTAGGTGAATATTTTAAAGTTTAGAAACTCCACACTTAAAAGAATTTTCAAGTGAAACCAGTCAATGTTACCCTATGGAAGAAAAGAGAAATATTGGCTTTTGGGTAAGTACTCGGCTGGCAGAGTTAAGGTTCTGGGTATAGACTCAGGGGTCTCCCAGGGTCAGGTCAGTACAGTTGTTACACGCTCAGCGGCACAGGGGCAGCCGGGTGCAGAGTGAGTTAGGCCCAGTGTTATCCTATGGGAGGCAGGGGCCCTTGGTTGGTGGCTGCTGGCTAGCAGGCCACGCGGCTGTGGGAGCTGGGCTCCTGGTCACTTGCTCAGGGCAAATGGGGAAGTAGAGTAGAGTAGAGATTGCACTGCCAGGGGCGGCTGGGTGCAGGGTGCTTTTGAGCCGTCGGGCGCTCAATGGATTGCAATGGAGAAGCTCAAAAACGAACAAAGGCTGCAAGCTCGGGGATGAAGATTCTTCAGGTGTGACCACCACTTCAAGAGGTAAGTTGGGTAGTTGGAGGCTAGGTAGGCACCCAGGAGTTGGGCACAGGAGGCCGCAGGGCGCAGGGGGCAGGGGTGCCTTTTGGTGTCAGGAAATCTTACCCTCGGCTGGTTGTGGTTGGAGGGGTCCCTGATTCTGAGTCTGCAGGCATCGTCAGGAGCGTCGAGGTGGGTCCTTGGGTGCTGGATTCGGGGTCACAGTCACCGGGGGTTGTCCTCTTGGTCTTTGTTCACTCCAGCTCAGGCCAGGCTTGGCGGGTGCAGAGTGTGCAGGGTTTGCGGTTCCTGGCTGATGCCAGGGGTCAGTTACTTGCTTTGAGCAGTACCACTGCTCGTGGGAGTCCCAGTTGGTTAGAGTCACAAGGTAGCCAGGTCCTCCGGGGTTTGTGAGGTTGCTGGCCACTGGAGATGCCGGAGTTTAGCAGGAGCAGGTTCGAGGGTCGACAGGCCGGTAGGACTGGGGCCAAAGCAGTTGGTGTCTTCCTCTTGTGAGCAGCTGCACAGCAGGTCTTCTTGTCTCTTGATCTTCTTTGCTGTTTCGGAATCTGGATCTAAGGAAGGAAGGTTCAGGGTGCCCCTAAATACTAAATTTAGGGGCGTTACAGGTAGGTAAAGGGCAGGGACCACTGGGTCCCTGCCCTGGGGGGGTACACCCCCTATCCTGCCACTCACCTGTGGGAGGGGGCAGTGGCGTAGTCCTGATTGGGCAGGTCTCCCCATCTTCAAGATGACGAGAGCCCGGAGATGTGCTTCACCTCGCCTCCCCCACCTGACGGGTGGGGTTGGCAGAGGCTGGCACCCCCCTGTCCTGCCTTGGGGTTTCCGGCCAGTCTTCCCGCCAGAGTGGGGGTTTAGAACCAGTAGGGGCCAGTTGCTGAGTACAGCAAGTGGCCTGGAGAAGCTCACAAAGGCGGCATGCCTTTGAAGCTTCCCCTGCCCATCCTGGGGGAGGAGACCTAGCACCTCGCCCAGGATGTGCATTGTTGCAGGCCCAGGAGAGCAGATGGCTCTCTACCCAGGGGTCCAGCAACATGTCTGCTGTGTGGCAGCCTAGGCAGCCCCTCAGACAAGACGTAGATTGTAGGTTAGGTTCAGGGGGCATCTCTAAGATGCCCTCTGTCGTGCATTGTACATTAAATCCTGCACTGGCATCAGTGCGGGTTTAATGTGCTGAGAAGTTTGATACCAAACTTCTCAGTCTTCAGTGGAGCCATCATGGTGCTGTGGAGTTCGTGTTGATGATCTCCCAGCACCATATACTCTTAAATGGCAGCACTGCACTTACAGTGCCCAGGAATGGACCTGGGCACTGTAGGGGCACAGGGTTCATGCACCTGTACCCACACCACTGGTATAGGGCACCCAGCTAGAGGGGTGGCTGATGTATGCCAGGGCAGTGTGTGTTGTGGGCATGACACACAGGGATGTGTGCCATGTCGACTCTCTGTTTTGTTCTGTACCCAGACACTCAGCCTGCAAGGGCAGTGTGTGTGTGTGTGTCAGGGTACAGGGCCTCGAAGGGTGGCACAATAAGTGCTGCAGCCCTTAGGGGCCTTCCCTGGTCACTAAGGCCCTGGGTACCTAGTGTACCATTTACCAGGGGCTGACATGTGGCCAGGGTTTGCCAATTTGGGTTTAGGTTCCAGCACAGTTTTTAGGGAAGGAACATAGGCCCTGGGCACCTGATTGGCAGGAGCCCAGGGCACACTCAGTTAAAGTACATTCAGCAATTCAGCAAAATGTGGGGGCATACCTATGCAAGAAAGATGGCCCTTTCTCACATTCCTCATTTACAAAATGATTTCCAAGCCGCTCTTATGGATTGGTGTGGACAGGTATTATCAGCACAGGACTACAGCCACAACTTCTACCTTCATCAAATGCTATTTGAAAAAAATACAGATCTAAAATCTTTTATCAAAATCCCTAAGCTACCTAAACACTACCAATATAAGACTCCCCATATAATCCATGATAGACTCAATAGATTAACAAGCATTGGCATAGCCAATAGGTCTCGCTTTTGGGACCTTATAAGTATTTAGTTATGCATCACAATATCCTTGGTGCAACAACATCAACTGTTGCATGGGTAAACACTTATAAGGTCCCAAAGGCGAGACCTGTTGGCTATGCCAATGGTTGTTATCTTACCTATTGTTAGACTTATTTTTAAGTTGATGAGTTAATGGTTATCATATACACTATAATGAAATATTGGACTATGCTCTGTTCTTGCAAACAAAATAAAACATAACACGAGACAAGAAAAAAGAATGGATTTTAGAGAAATACATGTATTGTTTACAGTATTTTGTTACAGTAGAAAGGCGGCATTTACTCAACCAAGTAAATGATTTGTGCCATTGTGTAATATTTTCCTTTCTGTTCATAGGGCATAATTTGCAGCAGTAATGTGTGATGTCCCATAAAATAAATTATCGCCAAAAGTTTGGTGGCCTGGGAGCAAAAATGAAAGTTGCTCCACAGCAGTATTGGGGACCAGTGCAGTGCTTATCAATGAGATCCTGATTGTTATTTTAAGGGAGAACAATGTATGGACTTCCACAATTTAGTAAACTGTACCTAATTGCATAAAATACCGTTTACCTTTCTTAGTGCACACTGCAGAACGATTGCTGATGCCTTCTAATCTAGTCCTCACAGTGCAAACTTAAAACCCATCATCTCATCACCTTCTTTTGGATGTAAACAATCCTTCCCGTGCAGCCATGCATATTCAATATATAATAAACACTTCAAATAACTCACTTTAAGTAGCGCTTCGAGCAAGATTTTGCTGCAATGGTGCTCTAGCGCTTCGAACAACATTTTGCTGTCACGGCGAGTAGTGAAAAACGTATTATTGTCAAGAAATTAATTTGCGCCCCTTTTATCAAGCAAGAAAAAGAGGAGACGGTGGGAGCAAGAATGTCGTATCCCATAGGTATTATCAAGGGTAAAGGTTTGAATTTTCGTAATGCGTCACAACACCCACGGGCAAAGCTTACGCCATGCAGAATAACTGCTGAGTCACTCACAACCTCTGGAATTCTAATCTCTGCAGGCGGCGCATGAACCCCGTAGGCTGCTAAGTGGACGAAAATGTGCAAATGGTCTTGATAGAAAGATGCTTGCTGTTTTATATGAAGCTCCGAGATCTAACCAGGTGGGCCTTGAGCGCTACAGAGAACCACACCAAAAAACGGTCTGCAATGGCACCCGTCACTTGCACCTGTCTACTTACCATGCTAGCCTTAGTACTGCCATGGGCAACTAAAACATATATTAACGTGATAAAAAACAGTGCACACAAACCACTTAAGAACCCTTTGCACAGAGGCGTACATGTGTGTGCAGACATGAAGCCTTTACATGTAAGGCTATTGATGCCGAGCATCCTATCTTCCCCAAAATAGATTGAAAATAGTTGGGTATTTAATCTTACTGCACATGCATCAGGCAATACACTGGCAGAAGAAGGCCAGCAGTCTGTTGCTGTCATAGAAGTACTGCTGGTGTCCGGGTTCATTTCGGAGCACCATGTGGCTCACGGATATGTAGAGGATCTGACTGGGGCTGTTAAGCCCCTGAAAAAATACATGAAGCGTAGCATCTGTGGTAAATGCTGTCAGCTGAGCACATTTCGCCAGCGTGGCAAGCACACACACTACCTCCTCGCAAGTAATAAAAAGCAGCGATGGAAGTGAAATGCTGCGTTTGTTGGGGGGGGGGCAGCAGCAGGCTTGGCGATGAGGTCCTGGTATTGCAGCGGCTTAGAGTGGTCCCCAGCCAGGAGCCTAACTTCTTGGTGGCCTTGGTGGAGCGGGGAAATCCGCGGGAGCAGAGGGAGGGGGTTGGGAAGAGCAGCAAATGCTGCTGGAGGAGGAGGGAGAAGTGTTGCTGCCTGATTAATGGAAACGCTGCATTTGTGCTCAGAGGGTGGGGGGAGGGCTCATAATGCGAAGCGGGAGGGGGAAGCAAAAATAAACAAGCAGGGATGAGCAGGTTGTAGTGTGGGGACAGCACCAGGGAGATTAACTGATTAATGGAACTGCGAGCAGCGACAGGCAATAGACAAGCAGGAAACCATCAGAGCGGCTGACTTTGAAGCTGGAAATCGGCTCCTCTGGCGGGCTAAAACAAGCGCGCGCACCTTGCGCTAAAAGTAAAAAAAACAAGCACACAAGTGGTGCGTACGTGCGCGCGTGCACATGACGAGAGAGGAAAGCCAGATGGCGCCTCTGCTCGTGCCTGTGCGCGTAACCGCACGCTCTATGCCACCCAAAAAGCTGTGGTCGGCTTTTTAAAGCCCACTCACTAAATGTCTCGCCAGACCAGCGAATGCGCTGGCTCAGGCGAGACCTAAAAAAGGAGTATCAATTTACACCCTTACACCCAGAAACTAAACTGGTACACTGTAGGGAACTAGGAGTTGCAATCGATTTACAGACATTGAAAAATTGGGAAAGGCTGGGAATCTATCAAATTAAGGATTTAGTAATACAAGGAGAGATGAAATCTTGGAGACAAATTTGACAAGATAACATAGAAGAAGTCTCGACCCTAATATTCTCCTATCTTCAAATTTCGAGCCTGGTTAAGAAATTACGACTCCCAGAAGGTCCATTTGCCGTAGCCGTCACCTTTGCATTATATATCAAACAAATGGCGGGAATCGGAAATTGGTATCTCATTTTGCAGCAACATATTTATGATCATGTAGTCCCGAGCGCTGTTCTAAAAATACAGGAAACTATGGGTTGTCACATAGAGGCAACCCAATGGCAAGAATATAATAAATGGTCCACCAAGGCCATTCATGGGGCGGGCTTTAAACAAATTGCATTCCTCTCAAAATGACAACTATACTGTACTCCCGCAAAATTGCACAAATTATTCCCCGAAACATCATCGGGGTGTCCTAGATATAATCACTTAAAAAGGGACTGGTTCCATATGTGTTTCTCCTGTCATTGACCGTTTACTGGACTAGGGTCTTTAAGTCTGTTAGT